>NC_137440.1:4641122-5263622 GCF_964374335.1 Astatotilapia calliptera
CATTTTAATCCGGCTGAGTTTGGGATTTTTACTGGACGATTGAAAAACCTTGTTTTATTTTGTTTGTTGTAAACTGAATATTCTAGATAAGCACACTGCCAAAACTTCTGATTTTAAAGAGGTCCTCGCACTTGTTGATGATCAGCTAATTAAGTACATATATTATTAGCACTTGGCTGCTACTTATCCTCTTAATTTTATGTAACCAGTAAGGGTGTACTTAAGTTTTTGTGTTGACAACAACAGTCACTTCAAGGTGCTTTATATTGTAAGGTGAAGACCCTCCAATATGGTAAGAAACCCACTAGTAAACATTTGGTGACAGTGGAATTAAAATCTCCCTTTTACCAGGAAGAATCATAATGTCTATCTGCCATAACTGGTTGGAGTAGTGATGAATAAATACACAGAGAGTGAAAAGAAATTCATCATAGGAAGCCTCCTAGCAGTCTAAGGCTAGTGCAGCATGGCTAAGGGTCACCTGGGTATAATTGGCATGGCTGTGTGACTCAGGGCTGTGAACACATGCCTTAACTTTGGCTTTATCATGTCAATCTTTACTTAGTCCTGACTCCTAGTTTTTATATCCAAGGCAAACGCATTCCTGCATTTTATTAAAAAATAAAATGTCAGTATGATTAACTGAACTTAACTGAACTCAACAGAGCAGGGAGAAGGAAAACCCTGATGCTAAAATGCATGCATACATACTCACTGTAAATATGTTTTCATTTTTACAGTGAGCATGGTGAGTTCCAGTGTTTTATACACATTTCTACATAGAGATTGGTACACAAAATCTCTCCTGGCCTTTTCTCAGCAGTACGCACACACTGAACAACCATCACACAACGTAACGTAACAATTTTTCAAAATGCAGAATGCTGTCAGTTTCCGTTTTTTGTCAGTTTCTCTGTTAATCACTTTACAAAGAAAGTGATATATTGTTTTATATTGAGATCAACAGGAGACTACCAGAGTTTAAGAGTTAATATTTGAAAATGATTGACTTTGTAAGTTGTTCCATAGCACCATGGACCAAAAGTTCATGAATGATGTAGAGAATGACGGTCAGGTTAGTGTGGATCTCTTTTATTCAGGAGTGTCTCTTTATCAGTCCAGCAGAGCAGCTGTACCATCAACTGCAAAGACAATAAACTAGACATGTATCATTTCTTCAGAGATGCTCTCATAGCATAGTTTTCTAACTAAGTGATGTGAGGCAGCATCTAAGATTCATAACTCCAATTCAATTTCACACAGTGCAGAAAAACTGATGCGAGCATTTCCACACTGACACAGTAACATAATGTTCATCAACGCAGGGATGGCTTGGGATCTGACACGAAATAATATTTTGACACAGTTTAACTGAAAACTCATTGCAGACCTGTTAAAGTCAGTCTGAAGACAGTACATGAATGTCTTTGAAGTGACCATTTCAAAGGCAAGGACTGGACGTTGATTGCACAGCAATTCCCAACCCGTTTTCCCTTCTGCTTACTGTAGCCTATAAATCTACATAAGTGGTCTTTTCATAGCCTATGATGGCACCCACCAGTTAAGGAAGTCCCTTCTTAAAACCTCAAGCTGAGCATGCCGTGTTTTTATCATATCATATATATATTATATATAGTCCTTAAGACTTAAATCTACTGACTGACACCACAAACTCATGAGGAAAGTGTTTACTGAAGAGAATTATGAGGAGTTGAGGTATTTTCTAGAGTTCTAGCTGGACCTCCAGGACATACAAGTGGAGTCACCCCCTGCTGGCCATTAGAAAGAATGCATGTTTAAGGCACGTTTGCATTGGTTTAACTTTTCAGACCTGAAAGCCACAGCCATCTTCTATACAGAGTCTTCTCTGATCATTCACCTCACCCATTAATGTGAGGTGAATGAGTTATATTTCTATCGATTCAAATCAAACTCTACAAAAGTGTGTTCTCTTGTCAATTACTTGATTGATTTTGGCTATCTAAGAGCACTTCACTGGATATTTATTTCTGCCAGTAAAATAAGTCTGAAGTCAGGTTTTACTTTTGTTACCTGAACCAGTAAGCAGTTGGAGCTCCTCCCCCCCGTGCAATAAACAGATTAAAATACAGAGCTGGTACTTCCTGCTGTCCTCCACCAGATAGCGCTGTGTCACTGTGACAATATTTCAGGCCACAGGAGGTGGCCCCCACACTGCCACCGTCTCCACCCACCCACCACCCTCCCGTGCTCCGCCATGTGACAGCATACTGGCAATAAATTTGGCCAAATTAACCACTAAATGGTTATCTCAAGCAATATGTATTGGCATTAATCAGGAGCCGCTCAAACAGAAACAGTCAGAGACGAGACGTGAGCGCTGCTAAATTCATACCCCTCTCCTACATTTAATTACGGACACAAATAGGTTTTTTCGATGACAGAGAAAAAAAGAGAGAGAAAGTAGGGGGTGATTTATATAAAAAGAAGGCCAGTAATTAAAAACTATTAGAAACTAATAGCATTGTTTAAGACGACATCCCCAGGGCTGCAGTAATTGACTTTGGTCGAGCGGCTGGTGCTCATTCGTTTTCTATTCTCTAAGAGGGGGAGGGGGTGGGGGTGGGATAACTTGTTTGCATGTTAAGGCAGAGATGGTGAGATCACGTCACCTTGAATGTGACCTTCCTTTGTTTGTACGCTAGAGTAAATAACGACACAATGAATGCACACACACACACAGTGGTGCCTTTTCAGATGACTGCAGGTCCTCAGAGAGCTCTGTGTATCAGCATGTCCAATGGAAGAGGACACACACACACACACAAAGTCACATAAAGCTTACAACTCCAGCACACTGCACACTGTGCTGCGTACACAATCTACACACATAAAGCACTGTTACTGTCAGCCGATATTCACTCTGGAAGAAACAGTTAAAGTAGATATTATATACATAATCTGTCCATACAGACAATGACCTTCCTACCCAACTACTAGCTATTTTTCAACCTTTTTTCAACTCCTTGCCAACTCTACCTACTACGACTCTGGCCTGTTTCGTGTGTTGTACCTGTTTCTGTTATTGTTCAAGGACTCATTAATTATTCTTCTACTATACAAATACACATTAAATTGATCTCAATAAATTGACTGATTGTGAAAAAGTTGAAAGCAGTGTAGACCAAATGTTAGTTGTCTCAAAGGTAGCACCCAAAATTAGCACTTTTATAGATAATGGAGCATTTTGATTTTGGTATATCACACAAATCTTCCTGTGGTTTTCAACTGTAGCAACATTTCCACCAAGCAGAACCGTTTGTGTTAGAGATTAAATTTAAATTACAATGGCTGATGCGCCAGAACTTTTGTCCAGTTAGGGTCTGAAAAAAAAACCCACAATACAACTTTACCTTGTTCATGTTAAGAAACATCAAATTTGGTGTTGTTGTTCATATATTAAATTGTGCCAAATCACAATAGCAGTCAGTTTGACGTGGTTTATATTGTAAGGTAAAGACCTTACAATAATCCATGGAAAACCTGAACAATTAGACAATCCTCTATGTGCAAGAACTTGGTTACAGTGAGAAGGAAAAACTCCCTTATAACATGATGAAACCTCTGCCAGAACCAGGCTCAGGGAGGGGCACAGCACAAAAGACATGCTGTAGAAGAGAGCCAGAGATTAATAACAAATAATGAAAACGATAAATAAAGAAGAAACACTCAGTGCATCATGGGAATCCCCCATGATGCACTGAGTGGAGGGTTCAGGGTCACCTGATCCAACTATCAACTAAAAAATAAAGTTTTAAAACTAATGTTAAAGGTAGAGAGGATTTCTGTCTCCTGAATCCAAACTGGGAGCTGGTTCCG
Source organism: Astatotilapia calliptera (assembly GCF_964374335.1). Taxonomy (NCBI): domain Eukaryota; kingdom Metazoa; phylum Chordata; class Actinopteri; order Cichliformes; family Cichlidae; genus Astatotilapia; species Astatotilapia calliptera. The sequence continues at coordinate 4,644,981 of NC_137440.1, forward strand.
CGTAAGAGGTGCCTGGAAGCTAAAGGCTCTGCCTGCCATTCTACTTTTAAATATGCTGGGACCCACAAATAAGTCTGCACTCTGACAGCGAAGTGCTCTGACAACACAAAACAGTATTATAAGGTCATTAGGAAAAGATGCAGTGGCTTCACAGTCAAAGAAAAAAAAATATATTTTCTGTGACTAACATTTCTGTTTTATAATTACAGGTAGCTCTAGGCAATGAGCTACCAGAACTTTGTCTGTAATTTTACATTTTAAGCCCAAAATGTCAGCCTAGCAACATTTCTTTATCATGTAGAAACATTGAGACATACTGCTGAAATTCCTTTTCTTATGTTAAGATATCTCAGGGATTAAATGTGTACTCCTCCAGCCAACTTAACATCAAAGTAAAATGACTTTGACATCCCCGCTCTAGGCTTTTGTATTCTTAGTAAAATTGATGGAAGGATTTCACTTATTTTACTTTACAACATAAAATGTTATTTTGTTTCCTCCATACATGAGAAATAGCTCTTGTATTATTGAATTTTTCTTGTCATGAATTGATATTGTGATATTGTGGCAACAGTAACTATGAGCTGCACAGAGGAAGAGGCATGTCAGTAAGGCATGTGTTGTAACAGTATCAATGCCACTTTCCCCGCCGATGACCCTACGGGGGAAGTTATAGCTCAAGAGATTTATGACACGAGTATTTGAACTATGTGAAATGTTATTAAATGACAGAGCCGTGCCAACAAGCAGCTCTTTGAAACAGGAGGTAAAGTGAGGCACGAAATCATGAATGTTCCACTGTTTAATAATGGGACAGGGTACATTCAGCCTACTACCCTGTAAGTACCCGGGGAACTCTGCAAAACCAACTCAGTGTCATATCTTTAAATAACATCTTAAAACGTCCTTTTAAAAAAAAAAAAAAAAAAAAAAAAAAGGAAAAGATGCAGCCTGATTATTCAAGACATTGCAGTCTAGTAACCTAGCCAACTAGTGAACTGAAGTCTAATCGTCACTCAGTTTTTGGTCTCTACCCACTGGAGTGGAAAATATCTTCCTATTTAGCTGGTGGTAGAGGGACTTTGTATCCAAGCAAGTAAACTGATATTTGATATTCCTGAAAGTAACAGTTTGTGGCTTTGTCATCATTAGTAAGGACAACGCAATGTAGACATGGGGTTTTGAACCTATATACACCGAAGAGTGTTACCGTTACACCTACCTTACGGGTCAGTGTGTGCACGGTCAAATTAGTCTTCAGATGTTATCCTTGCACAGCAAATTATTAATTACAAATCATTAGCCAATAACTATACTTTGGGTAATGCTCCTTTCTTACTCTTAGAATCGCCAGAATTTACAAAATTGACTTAATGGTCTGTTCAATATTATGCAAAACAAGCAACTGAGTCCATAAACTAATGTGCTACTCTATGTGTCTAACTTTAAACCTTATCCAACTGCAAAGGGGTTTGTTATAAAAAGCAAACATTTGTTATGAAGGCAAATACTATCCATAGATACGAGATCTGGTGTTTTACAGGCTGTAAATATGCTTTTTAATACTGTAAATGTTGGGGTTTTAACTTGGGAGCCTAAATGACCCAACTGCACTTCCTGTGTGGTTGTTACTGTGAATGACACAGACAATATTTCCATATTATGTTGCAATGGATTCCACTTTCCAAGATTTGAATTCTTGGGTGTTGCACAGTTTCTGCTAACAGAATTTAAGTTTTATTATACAAAAATAATAAGCTTCAGGCTACCTTCTTGAGTTTTTTACTGGGAATAACAGAAATATGCTCAGAAATCTGTATGATAGCAAGAAAATGAAGGCATGAATATCAAATGTATTTAGAAATCAGCTGTTTGTTCTTTTTGCAAGCACTGAATACCTACTCATAGAAACCAAACTACAATAACAGTATTGGAAATAAGGAAGCTGTAGTGGTCAAAATGAAGCAGCCACCTGGGCCTGGTAAAGATGAATGAGTTAGGCCAACAGATGAGAGCAGAGACATTTCGGCTTGGACACTATGGTCCAGCCTCTGTCCATCTGTTCACACCATCCTCTTTGTCTCTCCCTCCATCTTTGAATCACTCACTTGCTGATCACCCACTAATGAAGGAGAGAGGGAGAGAGAGGGAATGCTGGAGGCTCGCCCGAGGCTGCAGGAGAGAGACCAATAGATTAAAGGAGTTCTATTCCCTTTTAAAGTCTCTCCACCTCACTTTTTCCCCTTCTTTTCCTCTGGCGTGCTTGCTTTCTTTCACTAAGTGTCACACTTTTGACTTTTGCCATTGTTCTTCTGTTTATCTCTCACTGTTTGTTTCCCTTCTCTACACCTCTGGTCTTTCATTTTTTTCCTTTTTTAGTGTGTTTTAGTGTTTTTTTTGCTTGTCTTCCTCTATCTCTTCTTCATTTTGAATCTGTTGGATTTCCCATGTAGTTTCATCTACCTTTCAGATTACCTTTACCTCATTTACCCTGTGCCACATTAACCTGTAATTTATGACAGTGAAATTGCTTCATGGAAATAGCTTTTCAGTGTGTCAAAAATTTGAAGGATGGAGGTCTGCAGGAAAAGACAGTTTGTGAGTGTGTGTCTGTATTTATACCACCATGTTTCCATGGCTCTAGCCCTCTGTTGCCCTCTTCTGGTCAGCTCTGGTATAGTTCAAAAACCTTCCATTCAAGTTCTTTAACCACATCAAGCTTTTTTTTAAAGCCTTACATGCACGAGAGCCTTACAATCCTCCTTCTGAGTTAGCTTCATTAATTTCTTCCTCCAAACTATCAGCTTGTCTATTAGATCCCATTCCTTCAAGACTGCTCAAGAAAGTCCTGCCATAAATTGATGCTTCAATCTTACATATGATCAATCTGTCTCTATTAATGGGCTACGTACCAAAGGCCTATAAGACAGCATTAATTACAGCATTACTTAAAAAGGCATCACTTGACCCAGCCACGTGTCTTAGCTAATTATAGGCCAATCACCAACCTTGCTGTTATCTCAAAAATCCTTGAAAGAGTAAGTGTAAAACAGCTAACTGATCATCTGCACAGGAATGGCTTATTTGAAGAGTTTCAGTCAGGTTTCAGAGCTCATCACAGCTCAGAAACAGCTTTAGTGAAGGTTAAAAACGATACTTTTATGGCCTCTGACAGTGGACTCATCTCTGTGTTCACCTCAATGCAGCGTTCGATACTGTTGACCATAATATTCTATTACAGTGATTAGAGCATGTTGTAGTTTATAAAGGTAGTGGTTTGTAGTTGTTGAAATCATATCTATATAACAGACTAATTATTGAGTTCTACAGTTCTACTACGACCACATCTGTTTACATTATTTATGCTTCCCTTAGGCAGCATCATTTATTCTCATTGCTATGCAGATGATACCCAGCTCTAACTGTCAATGAAGTCGGATGACACACATCATTTAGTTTGCTCAGAGGGGGTCGTTTGATTGTTCAGGATTTATGAATAATCTCTATTATTTTAAGGTCTTACACTTAATAGAGACACGAGGAGCCCTTCCCAAAGGACTGGTGTATTATCCAGGGTCCTGGTTCATCATATTTTGTTTATTTCAGAACAAATCATTGCAGCAAAAGCCAGAAGCTGCTAGTGCTGCAATGATAGCTCTCAGGATGATAGCTCTCTCTTCAGCAGCATATGACTCCAATCTTGGTTTTGCATTTACTTGAGAATTCTGATTTTACTGCATGTCCTGAACTGTTTACTCTAATATTAAATGTACATACAGACTTCATAGACTGATGTAGGGCAGTAAGCAATACGACATTATTTTGACACTGTGTTCTGTTTCTCAGTGGAAAAATGACAAGTTGAGAGTGATGGATCTGACCCACTAATGCCATAACATGGCACTAATTGAGGCCCCAGATTAAGATAGGACTGATTTATCCTGTTAGGTCTGGGGGAAGCCTAACTGAGGGGGTCTAATTTAGTCTGATTGTACATAAAAGATTTAAAGAAGCTCAACCTTGAACAGGAACCCTTTGTTGTGATTTGGCGCTATATAAATAAAATTGAATTGAATTGAATTGCGATACCTAAAATAAGTTCACCAGTACCAGTCACAGATGGCACTTTATTGCTCAATGACTAGTTTCATACTTAAATACATTTACTAAGAAGTACTCTTATGTTGCCATTGCTGGATCTGAGGACTTCTTTCACCACTTTCGTATTTCATTGATTTCAGATACTTTAGTTAGAACATGTCGCAAAATTGATGGAAAAAAGTTGAAGTGAATATGCAGATTTATCTACTCAAAACAAGAACTTCAAGTTAAAGGAAAGTCACAGAAAAGTCGCCAAATGACGCTCCTGTAACTTTGTCCGGTGTTTTCTACAGTTTATGTTTGTATGCCCTTTTTCCTCACTTGTCCCTAAAGACTCAGTTTTTGTGTGTTTTACTAATATTACATGTGTGGGTAGATTCACAGGTGTGTGTGTGTGTGTGTGCATTTTGTATGCAACAGATAAAAAAAAATGCCGTTCAGTGTGTGTGGATTCATTAAAGGCAGTGTTGGTCTAGAGAGACCAGCTCTACTAAAACGCCTGCAGGCTTAAATCCACCGAGCTTTCTCTTCTGTGCTAGTCTCTCACTCTCTCTCATTCTTTTATTTTCCTCTGCGTTTGCATGTCTCTCGATCATCTGTTTCACTCCCAAACATCCTGGCTGTCTTTCACTATTGTATCGCCTTCTCCTTTGCTAATTCTAAATGTCTTTTTCCAACTTCATATATGTCCAAACCTCCTTTTGTCTGAAAATATGAAATTCTTTTTTCTTCCTGATTGTTTCCCTAGAAAAGCCAGCTTCCCCCATGTCTTGCTTCAACTCTGACAATCAGAATTTCTCTTTGTGTCTTTTTTCTACATTGTCTGGGATTTTTCTTTTTATTTGCTTCTATTGTTAAAAAAAACAACTAATGCATTTAGTCTCTATTCTCTTTATGTCTCTCCCTCTCTTTTAAGTTGGGAGGTTCAGACCTGCAAAAACTTTGCAACTAACCTGAAAATGGTTAAACAAAGTAACCAAATATCTTTTTACTACTGTATTTTATACATTAGCAGTTCTCTGCTGTTTTACAAGTCTGCATCTTCCAAGTAATTTCTCATTTGTAGTACTGATGTTAGTAACTTTGTCAAAATTGGGATGCCTGAACATATGAAAATGCTTACATGGTTGTAGGCAAGTAACTTGTACACCAGTTAAATACTGTCGGTGTTTTCTACATTGAAAATGACATAGTTCTTACTGGTAAAAGTTATTCAGACTTTATTACCACACATTTGACAATGACATTTCTTTTCAGGGTTGTCTTGCTTACTGTCTGCGGTCCATAGAATATTGTTAGACCGTATTGTTAGACGAATAATGGCAAAGAAAATATGATAAATGAAAGTAGCACTAAATCTTTCCTGGTACAAAATGTTTAGATTCCACATGTGTAACAAACTCTTTGGCTGTCCACCGCCCTCAGTCTAAAATGTGCCAATGATGATTAATGACTAGTTTGTCATGATGAATCCTTGAAATATTAAATCCCAGAATTTTCTGTCTTAGATGTAACATCGTCAACCTATATATCCTTTTCTATGTAACAGCACTGACCCAACAAATACAGTTTTGGCAGGCTGTGACACATCACCAAAATCTATCAATCAAAGCTAAATGGGCAAAGGTCAGTGCAGAACCAGGCTCAGGGAGCCATCAGCCATGACCGGCTGAAGAGGGTGAAGAGATTAATTCCCATAAATTTGATTAAAACATGATATTAAGAAAAGACCTAGAAATCTTTTTTGTCTCTAATTTTCTTTTAAATTCAATTATTAATCCAAATTGAAAGATTTGGATTAATAATTAATTGAACTGTCCAAAAAAAACAGAAATTCATTCAAAATAAGTCATTAAAATTTCTGTCTTCTAGGCCAACTGTCTCGGATCAAATTCACAGCCACTGTGACATATGTTCTGATGTTAGGTTTTAATCTTTCAGAACCTTTTCTGCTTTTGTTTTCAAAACTCTTTCAAACTTTTATGTGGACTGCCTTGAGCAGTACCGCTGGGTAGCTGTGCTGTCTGAACCACTGCCATCCTAACAAGCTGTATTTTGATTTACTGTCTATTACCTGGAGCACACACATCATGTCACCTAGTCACTCATGAGAGAGGTCAGACACAGGCAAGAATGAGTGACACTAGTGTTGTGTTCATCAGTCATTATGAAAACATGAACTTTTCAAAAGCACTTCTTTTTTTTAAGCAACTTGATGCCTAACACAGATCACAATAGATTCTAACACATCTTCACCTTCATGTAATGGATGTGCTTGTCTTCTATAAAACCAACTGAACATTTTTCCCTATCACTCCGTTAAACTACAACACCATCTTCTAATTTCTCCTTTCTTTGCAAAGTTCTTCTCCCTTTCTTCTATTTCCTTAATTCTCTTTTGCTACTTATAATGCATTTTGTGACCCTTCTCACTATGTGAAAACATGGGAATTATCCCATCTTCATCCTTCCTCTTTTCTCATTCTTCCTGCCCCTTTTGAAAAAGACATGAAACGGCTCGTCAGCCTGTCTCTCCGTGTGAAAATTAGCATTTTGTCCTGCCTTTTTTTCTGTCTGTAAATCACTAGTTCCCATCTCTATCCCTTTCTTTGAGAAAAGATGAATTTCTCTCCCAGCCCTTGTGCTGAGTATTTCTTTCCTCTTCGTGCCGACAAATCACTCTTTTCCGTTTCCCCCCTTTCTTTGTGAAAAGGAAAGTTCACCCTTTATCTCTTCCTTCTCTTTCTCTCTGTTCTCTGAGTGGAAACGAGGACAGATTGACTTTGAGATCTGACCTGAGCTTAGACCAGCTGTCAGCAGGTAATGATAGAGACTTAGAGAGAGACGCCTCTTCACAGAGAGGGATCATGCTTCGTCCTCCACTTGAAAAGAAGCCTTTTAAAATTTAGATCCCTGTTGAGAGAATAGGCTATCCCTCTAAAATATACCTTGATCGATTCCCTAACTATCTGACTCATGTTGCAATGGGGTAACCAGAAGCAGATGTGGAAATCCCACCCAAAAAAAAAATCGGAGAGTGTGAGCTGCTGCTGTTCCACAAAAACAGGAAAATTGAAGTGCAGAAAGTCTGTTTCTCAACTGAAAATGATGAATGATTCAACGATCGGTTACGATTTAACTGAGAAGATTCTGAATTGGGGATGTAGTTTGAGTACAGGCACATAGAGGTGGAGGCCTGGTATGTCTAGTATTTAGTCTGGCTCTTCTTTCACACAAACATCCAGTGCAAAGAGCTCATTTTGATTGGCCAGAACACAAAGAACACAAAAACTAAAAGAACATGCCTCTAAATCACTGTATTAAATAATTATCTTACATTTAAAGGTATCAAGATGAAAAACCAAGCCAATATAAATAAAACTGGATGTTACTCTTTATTTTTGTGTTTGCATTTGATGTCCACACAAACGTTTTCTGTCGCTATCCAATTAGCCAGAAGGTTCCCCCATGTCTGCAGAAAAAAAAGTTAGGAATCATTAGCCTGCCTGTCTGAAATCAGCTTCCACACAATCAGCAGCGAGTTCATAAAGCCACCGAATGAAACCGCCCCAAAGAAAGGCTGATTTTAGAACAATCTGACCGCGCTCCATTTGACGGTGAGGATGGAAAGAAAAAAAGAGAAAAGACATGGAGAACCTCAGTGCCCTGTAGCCATCTATTTCTGAAAGCCCCCCTTTCACAGAGGAAATTAATTTTGAAAGAGGAAGAATAAAATGAACAGCAGAGGTGACTGGAGGTGCTGTATTAGACTACGCTCAACTAAAACCAAGTCATTTAAACCGTTGGCTGGCAGATTGCCTCCCTGACCTCACATCCTCACTGCAGACAGAGAGGAATAATCTCCCTCAATACTTCCCCCTTTTTTTTTGTTTTACACATCCTAACCTGCCCCCCTCCCCTTATTCTGCCTGACCCCGCCAGGCCGCCATAGAGCCACTTCCTGATTGCCACTCTGGATGTTCAGAGCTCAGGAACTTTTGGAGAAGGTAATTGAAAAAGTTTCAGGGAGCTCCATGCTGGTATATTTTCTTGCCTTTTTTTTTGTTGATGAGCTATGTGACATGTTTCATTTGTGTCACAACAGCAGTAAGGGCCGGTGTCGGGAGTCAGAGCTTAAAGAGACCGGCAAAAATCTCTATTTGCAGAGAAATGATGAGGTAAGTACAGTAAGTACAGTCATTTAAGGGCCCTCCTTTCCAGTGAAAGTTAGCAGACCTTTAAGACTAATAGAATAATTTGCAACACAGTATCAAATAATTTCTTTTAACATAACACTGACAGCAAAGGCTTAAAGTCAGTTCCCTCTGTTTTCAGAGTGCATGTAAAAAAATCAAACCAGCAGGAGACCACTAGCTACACTAAAATCAAACACTGCCATTTGTGCGTGTGTGATTTATTTTCTTTCACTGTTCAGCAACAAGGAGACCCCTTCTTAATACCACTAAATGCACTATGATTGGTCTGTTGTTTCTACAACCAATAGAAATGGGCTTCAAATGAAAAAAAAAAAAAATCAAAGGCCCTCCCTATTTAAAATAAATGACAATATCTTTATTTTTACACAGGCCTTCGTCCAGGAATAAAAACACTGAAGCCTTTCTAGTGGTATGCCATCAACAGTGGCCTTCCACACATTTCCACCAGTGTAATATTCCAATTTTCAAAACCTTCACAAGGGAAAGAGCCTAAACAAACGTTAACACCAAGCTCAAACATAAACCCAAATTTAACTCAAATCAAATGGAGTGCTTCTTATATAGTACCATTTTACTCTAGTATGTCTCATTCACCCAAGTACTTTGTTCTACATCTACAAGTGTTTTCCATCTAATATTCACACTCTGATGAACACATCACGAGCAACATGGGGTTCGATATCTTGCCCAGTGATACTTTGGAACTCAGACTGGAGCAGTCAGAGATCAAACTACCAACCTTGCGGTTAGTAGATGACCTGTTCTGCTTTCTGAGCCACAGCCAGGCTAAAAGAAGGAGAACAAACTGCAGCCTCAAACAGAGATGAACTAAATGCATCTTCAGACAAATAAAGATTATAGGAAATAATTAAAGTCATCATAGTGCCAATAAATTTATAGATTAAGTTAAAGTTTATTTATATAGCACCAAATCCCAACAACAGATGCCTCAAGGCACTTGGAGAAAACCCCAAGCAAAAGTGAAAAGGAAAAATGCCCTTTTAACAGGAAGAAACTGCCACCAATGAGGGGAGGAAGAGAGAATAAAAACCTTCTTTTGGTTAAGGTGTAGATGTAGTGGGACAAAAAGGCCAGTGAGCCAACCGACTTCATGCCCTAGACCTATGTTCTTAATAAGATGTAAATTGTAATACACTGAGTAAAATGATACTGGCAAACAAACTGGTCTGGGTTTTGTTTTGTCTTGATGCATACTGAATTATCCAGGTAAGGAAATCCCAGAAAGTTGATTCTGTTCATCTGGATGTAGAGTTTTCAGTGGAAGAAACATTTCGTTCTTTCAGAGTATTAATGTAAACCAGCTTCTGAGGGCAGTTTTCATCATATTCAATAGTCATTCCACATCTCTGAGAATGTTGGTTCCATGACTTTTCTGAGCAGTTTGAGTAATTTAAACCAAATCTCAGAAAAGTTAGCATTTTATTGCTTTTACAGCTTTTATTGATACAGTTCGCAAATCACTGCTTTAAGCCTTCAAACCACGTTAATAGAAAAGGGTCTTCAGAGAAATATCTGTGCCTTATATCTGAATGCAATCAGCCGCAGTGGACAATATTTGACAGAATCTGACTGTAGCTGCCCGTGTTCGACTCCCATCACGCCAGCCGTCCTTGCTGTGCCGCTTGTTATTATTTGGCGTTCTGCCTAAATGCCTTCACTACCTCAGACAAACCGTGAAACGCTGTGCTGCTCTGAACGCCTCCTCAGTTTTTACCGCCACTGTAAAGATGTGACTGCAGCAACAAACAGCACGCCGCAAATCATCCAGACAGCCACTAAACATGGATACCAAGCCTCTGCTTGGGTGTGTGTCAGAGGGTGCATTATGCCTCCTGACAAGGGTAATAAGATTGCAGAGTTGCTGCTGTGCAAAAACTTTTCAAAGATACAGGAGAGCAGGGATTCTCTATAAGTGGTTTTAAACTTTGAAGAGGGAAATCTAGCAGTATGACTGCTATGAAACAAATGTACAGATTCACTGGATTAGAGGTAAAGTACATTAAACTAGTGTTTAACCTGTAGGCAAAAAATGCTGAAAAGCTGGCTTATAAACTGCTAGTTCCAAAGTTACTAAGGAAAAAATTCTTTTGCCCAATCAGAGAACAGCACTCAGTCAGGTGGTTCCAATACTCACAGTCAAGGTGACTCTGTCTGATCCCCTCCACATCTTCAGCATGAATAAACTGGTAGCACCTCTTCCCCACAATGTCCACTGGAGTCAGGTCCATGTAGTCACTGATTCTGAAACAAAGAGTACACGTTCCAAAGTGGTAAATGATAAATGGACTGGCTCTTCTTCAGCACTTTTCCAGTCTACTTGAGCACTCGAGCATTCACATTCAGAGAGCAACTTAAGGTTCAGGGTACTTTGGCCTTGCAGACTGGAGCACCCAGGAATCGGACCAATAACCTTCCAGTTAGTAGATCATCTGCTATACCTCCTGATCTACAGCCACCCCTAGTGGAAGCTCCACTCTATGTGTAATACACAAATACATGTCTAAAAGGCCCCATGATTTTGATTTTTTTTTAAAAATTTCACTTAAATGAAGCTTCACAGGTTTCACTTCTTTCAAAGTTCTAAACTTTTTGGTCATCATTTGTTTTTTACGCCACTTTCAACAAAACACCACAACCACACGCTGGTTATGTTATTCAGTTGCATTCGTTTAGCTTTTTCTGTTTGATATTTTCCAAAATGTTGTGTTTTCTGACATCTCTTTGGTTTCTGAACTGTTGTTAAGATTTCTGAAGTGCTGCTGAGTTTTCGAGATTTCTTCGTGCTTTACAGAACGTTGTTGTCTTTTCAATTTTGTTGATATGTTTCTGAAATGTTCTAAAATGGCACCTCGGGGCCACCGTATCTATTTGCCAGCGGTCAGCAAAAATTGAAGAAAGAATCTAATTCTGATAATCAATAACAAAGATTATATTTGCTCCTTTATAAGTGGAATTGCTGATGAAAGAATATCCACTTCCCCATGTTCTATTCTGTTGCTTTGCTTTGGATGATAATCTTGCATCCATATCCCACCACAATAAGCTGCATGGAAGTGGAAATGTTGTGAAACTTTGAAATACATAGCTTGTCACACTGAGACAATTTTCTTTCTGCAGTTCTGGTATTCGATGATTACGAAGTCTGATTCAGGGGAGGCAAAAAAAGCTAATAAACCCAACAACAGAGACTGAAGCTGCCTGTCTATTGTACAGGTAACACATGTGAGCTTTAAAAAGCTTTAATTTGAACAAATTTGCCACAGGATAGACAGAACAATTTCCCCAGTTTCATTGTGACAGCGAGTGGGCGGTGGGAGGACTAATGTCTGGCAGGCAGATAACAGCACACTCTGTTCTTTAGAAAAACCCATCCTCCCATTTTCTCATTCTCTTAGAAACTCATCCTCAAAATGGGGCTGTAATGGGAGCGACACTTGCCTGTTCACCACAGAGACGCTTTCTGTCGCTACGCACTGAATATCATCATCTGCCTCGCATTGTGTCCCTTTTTTCCACCCACCAATAAAGCAATCTGCCTACTATCATTTTCCCCTCCTCTCTTTCTATAATAAAACATGAAGGTTTTTTTTTTTGCCTGATATGAATCTCCTTGGTTGGCCGGTTAACTCCTGCATGAGATCCTGATACCTATCTGCTTTATCTGGACAGAGCAAAGGAGATGGATCCATCAGAGACATATTTCACTGTTAAACCGGGGAGGATTGGGTCAGGGTTCTCATGAATAAGATGCTCTGACAGGGAAGGCAACTTTTCTTCTTGAACAGCAGGTGTGAAAGATGAATGCAGAAGTAGTCGGTAGTCAGTTTTTTTGGTATAATTTCTTGTGATATTTAATCACAATATAAGTGGAGCACTCTAAAATGTCCAATCAAAATAAACTAAGATGAACAGATAATTTTGTAGATAAAAAACTCCTTAAACATATCATTTACTCAGCAATACTATGTTCATATGTATCAGCCGAAATATTATGTACACAATGTGTGTGTAATATAAGGTGATATAAGTCAGTACATCATTAACTGATCATCAGAATCTGTGACTGCCTCTATAAAAGCTGACATTTTGGTAGTTTGCTCATCAGGAGCATTCAGGTATGTGTTAACACAATGTCAGGAGGAAAGACATCTATAACTATCTTAAAGAAACAATTGCTGCCCATCAATCTGGGAAATTTCAGGGTCATTCCAAGCAATTTGAAGTTGTATTAAAAGAAAGATAATCGACAAGTGAAAAACATTGAAGACAGTTGCCGATCTTCTCAGGAGTGGACGTCTCACCAAATTCACCCCAAGGTCAGACTGTGTAAAATACCTAAGAGCAAAGTTGAGCGGAAAGTGGAATCAGAAATTTATGTTAAATTGACCGAGAATGTTTTTAGTGTCATTCACTTACACTCAAGTTTAAACACTGGCAACTTTCAGTGCTACCCCTCAACCTTCTAGTATCAATTTCAAAACCCGTCTTCTTCTCAAGTTATCGAAATCACAAGATTTTCAGAAAACTTGCCCAAAACAGTAAACAAGTTCTAAACTTTGACTTGAAACAAACGAAACTGTTTCCAGTCACTCAGTAGACAGTGTTAAAGACAGCTAGTGTTTACTTCTGCAGCACATTCAGCAATAAGTGCAGCTGAGATTTAAACTTGGTTATTGGGCATGTTATTAATTTATTTATTAATTTTTTAATAATTTCTTTTTGTCCAATAAATCATGATAGTGTAATATGTCATTTGCTGTTCATGCCATGTTTCTTGAAGTGTTACTAAGACATGGTAGGGACTAGATATTATTATAAAAACATGTCTTCTCAAAAAGTTTTCATTCATTTGTGTGATCTATAAACTCTTTGTAACCCATAATAAGTTAATCAGTGTATTAAATATAAACTAAAAAGCATTTAATACAATAAGACTAACAAAATTAAGAATGAAAATGATAGCTAAAGACCTATATGTTGCTTTTTTGTTGCGTTCTTTTCATAAAAACTATTGTGCACTCTTTTTCAACAGATGACAAAAAAAAAACAAAAAAACTCAGTTTTTCTGCTCTACCTGTTCTCACAGTAGACAATCTTTAGGTCCATGTTGACTCGGGTCACGAACATTTGGCAGTCGATGCGAACCTCGTTGATTGTTGGCGGCGGCAGAGCGTGAGCCACCGCCACCATCCCCATGATCTGATTGGGCACTGAGCGGCTGTGCGTCAGAGCCATCCTGATCCGCAGGCGCCCTGTGACGTGGATCACCTGAAGGGGAAAAAACAAGTAAAGGAAAGTCAGAGAACTTTTTCAAATGAAAACAAGCATTCACCTACATTTCTTTCTTTGTATTGAGAATCAGGATGTATGATAATGCAACTTTTGGCCTCGAAGAAGCTAAAGAAAGACATCAGCTCAGACTTTGTATAGGTGATAACTATGAAGCACTAATAACCTGTATGCTGGTCAGCTCAAACTTGATGTCCAATTTAGAGGTGGACAAAAATTATACCAGTGTCATTATGTGTATGTAAGTGCAAATGTCTGTACTAATATATGATTATGTTTATCTGCTTGTCTGGAACAGGTTTCACTTATAAATGAGCCTGGTTCTGCCGGAGGTTTCTTCCTGTTAAAAGGGAGTTTTTCCTTCCCACTGTTGCCAAAGTGCTTGCTCATAGGGGGTCACATGATTGTTGGGTTTTTCTCTGTATCTATGAAGCGCCTTGAGGCGACTTTTGTTGTGATTTGGCGCTATATAAATAAAATTGAATTGAATTGAATTGAAATGAGACACTGAGTCTCAATGGGCACTACGTATATAAATAAAGGCAAAATAAAATTGAAAAAATACATATGTGAATATCTGTTTTGTATCGTAGTCTCTACTAAAATACAAATGTGCTCTATTCTCATTGGGTGGCCGTAGCTCACGAGGTAAAGCACTTCCTCTACAAAGTGGAAGGCCGGCTCTTCAAACACCTACTCCTCTTGTCTGCGTGTCGAAGCATCCTTTAGCAAGATACTGAACTCCGAGTTCCCCTCAAGCTATCTATTGGAGTGTGTGAAGTTAAAATGTGCTTGTTTAAATGTGTGTAAATGGATAAGAAAGTGCTTTGAGTGCTCAAATAGACTAGAAAAGTACTATATAAGTACCAGTCTGTTTAGGTCTCCCAATTATTATGCTAGTAAACTTTATATAAATCTTTATGAGGATACTGGCACTTCTTCCTTATCTTCATCTATCATCATATTAATGCCCAAATGCCCAACATCCAAACTTACCAAAAACTCTCAAACAAGTTTGAGCTATCAAAGAACCATTTCCATGTGTGTCCTCCAAAGTAAGGACCACATAAAATATGTGTCCTGTGGTTATGTGTCCCAGCTCATAAACAAAAACACAAACTGGTCCACACAAAAACTTGTTTCACACAAAAGCTGAAAAAGCAAAGTAAACATACTTCCTGTGCTATATTTTTGATAATGCTAGTGTTTGAATTGAGTCTCTATTCCATTCATGGTTCAGGCAATGTATTAATGAAATCTGTAAGTTCTTTTAGTGATTTTGTTTTGTCTTTGACAGCTTTTCCTCTGTCTTTCCTCTGCTGTCTGCCATCATTCCTGAGGAGAATTGAATGTATTAGTCAGGGATAAACCACGAGTGACCCCACATACACACACATTGACGCACAAACAAGGCAGCCCAAAGAATCCCCTTTAATCCGGCTTCTCGATCTGTGAATAGTGAGACGGTCGCAGAGCTTAGAGTCCTGATGTTACACCTATACATGCATATTTTCTTTCTGCAGAAAAAAATCACAAACCTAAGCATGGGAACAAGATCAAACCAAGGTTACTGTAACTGCAAAAGCGGAAGAAAAACAGACAAGTCCTTCACTGTAATAGACAGCCAAAGTTCTAGTGTCACTTTCATCTAACATTTTTTTTCCACATAAATTTTAAAGTCTCAGAAGTGTGAACTGAAAGCCCAGTTCTGTTAAGTTCACTTCATTCAGATCAGATGACAAGGGCAGTGCACTTTTTAGCCATATTATTTAACACAATGTAGGAGAGTGAAATAATGACACAGGAATCAAGAAAAGTGTACTGAAACTGATTTTCAAGAATTGTTGTGAAGAGCTGTAGTAACTACAGACAGATAAAGTTGATGAAGCTAGGTTTAGAAGAGAGTTGACAATTACTACCAGTATGGCTTCATGTTGATAAAAGAGCAGTACAAATGCGATGCTTGCTTTGAGAGTGTTGATGGAGAAGTATGGACGAGGTTAGAAGGAGTTCAGTTCAATTCAATTTTATTTATACAGTGCCCAAATCACAACAACAGTCGCCTCAAGGCGCTTTAAATTGTAAGGTAGACCCTACAATAATACATACAGAGAAAAACCCAACAATCATATGACTCCCTATGAGCACTTTGGCAACAGTGGGAAAGAAAAACTCCCTTTTAACAGGAAGAAACCTCCGGCAGAACCAGGCACAGGGAGGGGCAGCTGTCTGACACGGCCGGTTGGGGTGAGAGAAGGACAAAACAGGACAAAAGACATGCTGTGGAAGTTTCTTTGTGGATTTAGAGACACCTGATAGGGTTCCAAGACAGGAAGTGTGGTACTGCAAGTCAAGAGTGGCACAGAAGTATTTGAGGATGGTATAGGGCATGCAGAGAGATAACAGGAATCTGTTCTAAGCCTGTTCTTGTTTGCAGCGGTGATAGATGGGAGTATACATGGACTATTGTCTATGCAGATGATGACTGAGTCAGAGTAGACAGTAAGGGGAAGAAAGCCTGGAGAGGTAAAGGTATACTCTGGAGAGAAGAGGAATGAAAGTCAGTAGAAGCAAGACAGAATACACGTGTGAATGAGAGGGAGGCAGGTTTAAGAGTGATGATGCAAAGAGCAGAAGTCATGAAGAAGATTTATGGATGGAGTAAACGGAGGACATGCAGAGCATTGCTGTCTTAGAGAGGATGCTAGGGTGAGATACAGATGCAGGAAGATGACTGGTAAAGGCAGCAGCTGACAGACAAACATACACAATGGCATGAAAAGTGTTTCCCCCCTTCCTGAGTTTCTATTTTTTTTTATATGTTTATCAAAGTTCAATGTTTCAAATCACCAAATAAATGTAAATATTAGACAAAGATACCACAAGTAA
The DNA here is from genome assembly GCF_964374335.1 of Astatotilapia calliptera. Taxonomy (NCBI): domain Eukaryota; kingdom Metazoa; phylum Chordata; class Actinopteri; order Cichliformes; family Cichlidae; genus Astatotilapia; species Astatotilapia calliptera. Next base: position 4,661,498 of record NC_137440.1, read on the forward strand.
ACAAAAAATGCAGTTTCTTAATGAAGGTGTTTATTATTAAGGGGGAAAAGAAAAGAAATCCAAACCTAAATGGCCCTGTAAAAAACCTAAATGGCCCCCAGAAAAAGTAGACCAAAAGACAGACAGCATATTGCGATAGAAGGAAATTCAGGACCAAATTATAATAAAATAAGTAGCTGAGATTCTCAACCTGGAAAAGGTTATAAGGCCATTTCTAAAGCTGTGGGACTCCAGCAAACCACAGTGCTGGAGTCAAATGGTAAAAACATGGAACAGTGGTGAACAAAATTAACCCAAGTTCAATGACGACTCATCCAAGAGGTCACAGAAGACCCCAGAACAACATCCCAAGAACTGCAGGCCTCACTTGCCTCATTTAAGGTTCATGACCCCACCATAAGAAAGAAACTGGGCAAAATGGCATCCATGGTGAAGTTCCAAGACTGCTTACTGCTAAGCAAAAGGAACATAAAGGCTCATCTCACGTTTGCATAAAAACATCTTAATGATCCCCAAGACCTTTGGGAAAAGAGTCTGTGGACAGACGAGGCAAGAGTTGAACTTTTTGGACGGTGTGTGTCCCGTTACATCTGTCATAAAACTAACAGAACATTTTTGAAAAGGAACATCATGTCAACAGTAAAATATGGTGGTGCTATTGTGATGGTCTGGGGCTGTTTTCCTGCCTCAGGACCTGGAAGACTTGCTGTGGTAAGTGGAACCTTGAATTCTGCTGTCTACCAAAACATCCTGAAGGAGAATGTCCGGCGATCTGTTCGTGACCTCAAACTGAAGTGCACTTGGGTTCAAACTGAAGACTTTGGAGTGGCCTAGTCAAAGTCCTAAACTGAATCCGATTGAGATGCTGTGGCATGACCTTGACAACCCTCCACAGCGATGTAAAAGACTTATTGGTTTAGGGAGCAATTCCTTTTTTTTTGCACATGGCCATGTAGGTTTGGGTTTTGTTCCCCTAATAATAAACACTTTAGAAACTGCATTTTGTGTTTACTTGTGTTATCTTTGTCTAATATTTAAATTTGTTTAATGATCTGAAACATTTAAGTATGACAAACAAAAAATAGGAGGCATGATGAAGGCAAAGACTTTTCAAACTACTGTATATAGAAAAGGAGACACATAAGCATGCAAAGTACCTATTTTTTCATTACATTATAAATTTCCACGTGAATCACAGATTAAAAACAGTAATGAGTTGATTTGTCCTCAAGCAGATGAAGGGAGATGATCATACCCATGTTAGAAAATCCAGTCTTTCAAAAATTTAGCAGCAACTCCATAATTTGTTAGATGGTTTTTGTAATTTTGCCTGGGTACACACAGTTTAAATCAAATAATTAATATGTGATTGAAGAAAGATTGACTTTCAGCTTCAACACAAGAGGTTTTTATGAAAAACTTCATAGTGACTTTTCTTTTCCCCCTTCTCCACAGTTCCAGTTTTAGAATTCAACTTATTTTTGCGATACATTGTTCTGACCTTATATCCTGAGGACTTGATGTGCACGCCTCTCTTTGTGAGTGTAGATTTCATCCGGATGAAGAAGGACCGTTCCAGGGAGTTATCAGGAGCCAGAAGACTGGGACTGCTGGATTCGACTGTGACAAAAACAGACAATACGAAAACTGAGTCTGATAAATGTTTCTTTTTCTGAGTGTATTATGCAAAATAAACTGAATGAAAAAAAATCACACAACGCTCTATAAGATTAATTTAGTTCTATATTCCAAATGTCAAACAAAACACTTAAAATGTAACAGGTAAGTTGAAATAGTTTTAAAGAAGCCTTTTTGTTTTGGTATTTTTTTAAAAAGTCATCATACAAGGATATGATTTACAACTTGAATAAATGCTTCCAGTAAGGTTATGCCATCAACTGCTAGTTTTAAGTCTTCTTGCTTCCTTGTAAGTCTTTACTGTATGGGCATGTTTAACAACCACCAAGGTAATTAAAGTCAACAAAAACTAAAAACTAAACCTACACGTGCAAAAACATTTTAGTTCAGTAAAAAAAAATAAATACAGAAAACCAGACTTTTCATAAAAAATATATTTATATATACACACATGCAATTTAATGTATGTACATTTTGAATAATTTCAAGTAAGAAATCCCAATATAGAACACTTAATTATGCAAGTTATTAATCAGACTGAAACTAAATAACCTAAAGTCCAGGTGGAATGAAACTGAAAACAGTGCATAGCAACAATAATAAAAAAAAGATTAGTTTACTTTATGATGGTTCACCAAAAGTGTACAGCGCAGAAAACTGTAATTGGCTCAAACACAAGTGAAGCATTTTTAAATGGGTGTATAACAAATAAACACATTCATACTGTCAGTTCAGCCAGTCAACCAATCACAGCTGCAGTCAACCCGTCAATCAAATCAAAGCAGCTCATGACACTCAAACGGGGAAATGTCAAAACACATCAGAAGAGGACGACGCAGCGATTAGATCCAAAGTAAAGGGTTAAGGTTAACAGCTTGAAAACGACAATCTTCTGATATTAGAACTATTAAAATAAGCCTCATGTAATTGTTGAAAGACTGAAATTTGATGCTTCCTTTAGCAAAGTTAAAATTGCTCAGACGACTCCTAACTGATAGGTTAACAGCCTGTGGCAGCCTGGCCCTTCACAACATGAAATCCTCACACAAGAAGTCAATTTTTTCAGCAGCCTTCAAAGTTCAGCCAGTGAGCTTACATCAAATCAGGAGGTAGCAATGCTTACGTAAGGTGAGATGCTTCATTTGTCAGCAGCTGTCAGCTTTCAGAAATCAGCTGCATATTCATAACTTCTCCGTCCATCAGAGGAAGCGATGTGAGGAGAGACAGCCAGGAAATGTTCCCTTACACTTAAACACGATGACCAACAGTGTTCAGTACAAACACAATCCAGGTTGCTTAAGTGTACAAATGTCAAAATTCACTTGGAATTAAGCATGGCAATATGGGAGTGTTATTGTTGTAGCATTATTCCCAGATGTGTCTGGAGTGCTGTACTTGTGAATGTGTAACAGTGTATTCAGATTTTCAAGAGTTGAAGCTGGTTAAGGTTACAGAAAGGTTGTGATCATGTAAGTTCAATCAGACTCACCAAATTATTTTTCTTTGAACTAATCCACAGACTTTGGAGTCAAAACCTGTGTAGAATTTCCATGTAGCCCCAACCACCTCCTGCTGACTCATACACAGTTTGTGAATGCATTATTTCATTCACTGAAAAACACAACACTGTGCATCTCTGTGTAACTCAGTCAGGGATTATGTTGCTCCTAAACACAGTAACAATTTTAAAAAAGAGTGGGAAAGTCATGTGCAATTTTTTTTGCCCCATCCTCCATCAGAAATTCTCAAAGAGCAGCACAGGGTACGATTAATCATCACAATCAAATTGCGATCGTTCACTTGGAAGAAGAGACTCAAATGGGAAGATAAGCTAAAGTCACAAAATCCAAATTTGATTCAAACACAAGCGGTCAGTCAGAGAAAGTAAACAAGTGAAAGAAGGGGCTGCCAAAGGGCAAAAAAACAAAACACAGACTGATCGATGAGAAATGTAAAACAAGAAAAAGAAAAGAAAAAATACAACAGGAAGTGAACCAAAACTCTAAACTATAGCACACATCCTTTAGACGTGTAATATAAGATAACTCTTGTGCTGGCTAATTTCCTACAGCTTTCATCAAATTAAAAAAAGCTAATCCAAGTCCATATTTGTAATTCCAGACATGCTGGGTTATTTGTTTTCTATTTGCTTGTGAACATTTAAGGTAATGCGAAAGCACAATTTAACCACAGACAGCGATCAACATGTTATCGTGCAGCTTACATCCACCAACGCCGCTTCCTGCAACTTTAGCACGACGCAGAACTGGAACATTTCCTTCCAGCATGTAAATCCTTTTATGATGTCTCAACACAGTTGTTCAGGTTGGTGAGCACTAAAAGGCTACTTGCTTTTCCCTCTGTTGCAGGTCTTTATTTTTCTTTGTTTCAGGAGGCAACTCCCCTAACACACACACACACGCACAACCACGCACGCTTATGCATGAACACAGTCAGGTCTCTGGTGGATGTGGCAGTTTGATCAGCACTGATATGTGTTGACAACGTCTAATCTGAAAAAATTGAAAGAAATGAATTAATATGCAAATTCATCCTTTATAATATAAACGTCCTTGAAGAGAGGAAGACAGGAGGGAGGGGGGAGGGGGTGAAGGAGAGAAAAAGGGAGTGAGGGAAAAAAGGAGAGAGGGGAAAGCATGGGGGTGGAAAGACTGGAGAAAATAAAGGAGGAAGTAAGGGAAAAATAAGAGAAATACAAATTTGAATGTGAAACAGGTAGACAGAAAGAAAAGAAGTCATTTCAGAAAAACCTTGATAGAAAAAGGAAAGTAGATGAAGCATGGGATAAAAATACTGACAACCACTCATGCTACCCATCAGAAGATTTTCAAAAAACGTGACCTTGACCTTCAGGTCAAAATCACTGACATTCAAACTCATCTGAGTAGATACAACAATGGTATTAACTTAACTCTCCTACCTCACTTCATTCTTGAGTTATCACATTCACAAACATAGGTGTGCACACTGCTCACTTGATCCAGAGATGAAAAAGAAAAAGAAAAACAAACAATTCTAAACAAGTGGAGCAAAAGCAAAAGATGTGGAGAGAGCAGGAGATGGAAGGGGAGGAAGGAAGAGAAAAGAAAGAGAAAAGAGGCAGAGGGAGGCAAAAAGAAATGAAATGAAGTGAAGGCGATGAGACTTGGGTAAAGGGAAGGTTTAGAAAAGAGGTGGGAGAAAGAATGAAGTAAGAACAAAGTGAAATGTAACAGGAATGGAAAAAGGACAAAGTGAAAAATAGGCAGGGATATCTGAGGAAAAAGGGGAAACAAAAGAGGAAGGAGGAAAAGGAGAAGAAGAAGAAGGAGGGAAAGGAAAGGACATGAAGCTTCCCAGGAGGAGCTACAAATCTTCATCTCCACCCCCTCCCTCTTCTTCTCTTCCATCCCACCACCAGTCGCTCCTAAAGGAAAACAGCAGCCGATCTGACGGAGAATAATGATGATGGAGGGAGAGAGGGAATGGAAGAGAGAGAGGACAGACAAATGACAGGGGAGCTGGACCCCCCCACTCCCCCCCACCCCCCTTCTGTCTTTGTTATTCTCTTTGAATTAATGGGATTAGTTTCTGCATGCATACACACACTCACTCACTTGAGATATCACATTCACTGTCATACACACCTCTTTTCATTTTGACACACACACACACACACACACACACACACACACACACACACACACACACACACACACACACACACACGTTGTGTGCTTGTTTGCAATTAAACAATTTCTGCATGAATGAAGTGAAGGAAGAACTGAAACAGCAAGAGAAGGAAGAAAGGCGAGGAGAGAGAAGAGAAAAGGAATCCACGTGACGAAGAACAGGAAGACGACTGGAGTAGGAAGAAAAATATAAAAAGAACAAGAAGACAGAAGGAGGAGCAGTGGGTCTAAGAGAGAAAAAAGAGTCAAAGGAGAGGAGGAGGGTGGTGAAGAGATGAAGAATCGTAGAGATGCATCAAGAAAGAGCAGGGAACAAAGGGGCTCTGAGCAGAAGCAACAGAAATTATAAAAAAGGAAAAACAGAAGGAGAGTTTAAGAGTCAAAATAGAGAAATAATAGGAAAAAAAGAATGAGAAAAAAGAGCATAGGAAATGGGAGCAAGGGTATGAAAAAAATGAGGATGACAGAAAAGAAACAGCGTGGAGGAAAAGAAAAGAAGCACAAATTTAGGCATAAAGCAAGGAAAAAGTAGGGGAAGTGTGAGCAAGAAAATATAAACAGATGGAAAGGAAATGGAGGAGGAATAAGAGGAGAAGGAAATTAAGGAAAATGGTGTAAAAGTAGACGAAATATCAGATGAAAGGATGGAAAGGAGGAAAGAGGAAGTCAAGAGAGAATAAGTTGTACAGCAATGGAAGGTATAAAGCGGATGGATAGTGTAGGGAGCAACAACAGGAGAAGAAGACGAGATGGAAAAGGAGGAAGCTGTGAGAGTAGAGAACTGGGAGAAAAGAATAACAGGATGAAAAGAGGAAGAGATGATCTGGAGGAGGAGGAAGAGGTGGAGGGGTAAGTTCTGTTGTAAAAGAAGTGAAAGGAAGAGGAGGAGTGGAGGGAATAAGAACAAGTAAAAGATTACAGGAAAGAAGAGGAGGAAGAGTGGAGGGAGTCTGAAAGAACGCAGAGAGGGGAAAAAAGACAAACAGAATAAAAAGAAGAGAGAAGAGGAGGAGGAGCAGGATCATGTGGGGATTCAGAGGTGTTTTCTCATTCTGCTCATTCGGCGTGCGTAGCCATGGCGTCTTCGGGGACGACGCTCCTACAAGACAAAGATTAGCGCTACAAAGGCAGCAGGTGGCTACCGGCTCTGCCGCCGCCCGACTCTGGGACCTAATTATCTACGGCACTGAAACTTTCCCTCGTTTGAAGGACAAATGATTAATTAAAAAGAACAACTCACCTACGCCTGTGATCTGTGGACAATACCCAGAGTACTGAGGGTTTCTTTCCACCAGTGTGTGTGTGTGTGTGTGTGTGTGTGTGTGTGTGTGTGTGTGTGTGCGCGCGCAATTGCCGGGAAGTCTCAGTGGGACAGGGTATCATTGTCAGACACTCTAATAACGTTGCCTGGTTCAGGGAGCCCGTTGTGTCCGACTGATAACTAGCTAACGTGACAGAGGCGCGTGGGGCGAGACAAAGCAAGCTACAGCAAGGTCACTGCAACCTCCACCAGCTGCCGCTGCAGCCACAGCAAAGCGCCGCTACGACAAACTAAAGGAAGAGTGAGGAAAACACACTAATTTAACAAGAGGCGTGTAATACAGCAGATAAGGCAGACACATGTAGCACATTAATGAGTCATTTAGCAACTTTAAGTGGCTGAAAAGAGAAGCTCACAACAAATTAATCAGACTGACAGGGAAGCAGAAGTGTGCTTAAAAGGCATCTCAAAGGCTCTGATGTTTCCAGTGTTGAGAAAACAAAATGGCAGAAAGAAAAAGTGGATCAGGCCAGAGGTGATTGATACTTTCAATTTGAGATACTAGGAAGAGTTAGGGAATGATCATAGGGAAGTTCTATGAGAAATACATACATACAGTATTGAAAATCAGCTTAGAAAACACTGGACAGAACTTTTAGTGTCCTGTGTACTTTAACAGAAGAGGCGCAACATGTTAAGTTGTAAAAAGCTTCTACTGGTACTGTAACTGATTCTGCGTGACTAATGAGCCATATCTTGAAGTAATGGGTGAGATTTGTGAGGATGATGCAAGACTTGCATCAAAACAGCAAGACAGTGGTGAGGTGACAGACGGGTTCAAGGTGGGGGTGGGATAGTCTCTGAGCCCGCTCTTGTTTGCAGTGGTGATGGAGGAGTTGACAAGTGAGGTCAGGCAAGAGTGTCAGTGGACCATGATGCTCACAGGGACACTGTGATCTGTATTGAGAGTAAGGAGCAGGTGGAAGAGAGCCTGGAGGTGGAGGTATGCTCTGGAGAGAAGCAAAATAGCTCAGGTCAGCTATCCAAAGCAACAGACAGAGCGAAGTAAGGAAGAAGAGAGTGTAGGCAAAGCGGAAGTGGTTGGAGACAAGTGTTAGGGGTGATTTGTGAGTAAAGAGACCTGCTATAATGTAGGGTTGTGTTGGCAATTATAAAAAGGCAGGAGAGGTGACAGGTTAGGAGTGACCAGAATTGACAGTTAGAGAGGAAAGGCTGAAGCGATCTGCAGACCACAGAAAGACCACAGAGGAGATTCATGGATGTCATGAAGAAGGACATGCAGACGGTCGGTGGGACAGACAAGGATGGCAGGGATCGGGTGAGATGTAGGTAGATGATTCCCTGTGGCGAATCCTAAACGGAGCAGCCAGAAGAGGTACATCTCTTCATCATTGTTATAAAAAGTACATTATTTACTTACCTAAGATACTGTGGGCTTGCTTCGATTCATACACATAGAAATGGATGTGTGTGCCACTGCCCACACTGAAGCCATAAATGCAATCTAATTCTCTGGGAAACACTGAACCACAAGGCAAAGCAGACCCATGGGAGATCAGACAGGCAACCATGAAGGATGTGCCGCAGTGCACTTTCTTCCAAACACAGTATATACATATATAAGAGCAGGAATAATCTAAATATGGGGTCACACACACACACACACACACACGGAAAGCACAAGCGAGCTAGGTATTCATCACAGGGAGAGACTATTGTCAAAGAAAAGTTTAATTGTGTAAACACTCTGTAACTGTCCTGTCATATTCCTGCCTCTCCGGCTCACTATCGCCTCCATGGCTGTAATTGAATTGCTAGTGTCAGGAGGGAGAGGAGGGGAGGAAGAGGTGGAGGAGGGAAAGGCAGGAGGCGAGACTCGCCTTATGAATAGAATGTGTTTTCTATCAGGCAGGATTTGACAAATTGTGTCAGGAAGAAAAGTCCAAGCGATAACAGTTTGGTATATGAAAGTGGAGGAGGTGCTACAGGGGAATGGAGAACAGGCAGCGAAAGGGCGAAGAAGAGGGATGAGGAAGGAAAGAAGGAAAGACAGAAGGAAAGAAGCAGGGGCAGAAATAGGAAGTGATTTTTTAAAAATGTGGAGGAAGAGAAGAGCGGAGATACTGGTTGGAAAAAGAAGATAGGAAAAGAGGGCTTAAGAAATCAGAGGGGAGAGGTTACAATTACTTGTTTTTCTCTGCATTTGACCCATTCACTCAGTGAAGCAGTGGGCAGCCCACTAAGCAGGCGCCCGGGGAGCAGTGTGTAGGGACGGTACCTTGCTCAGGGGTACCTCAGGGTAGCCGTTAAGTGGATTCGAACCGCCGACCTTCCGATCATGGGGCGACCACTTTACCTACTGAGCTATCCCTGCCCCACCCACAAGATAGGAGCTGTACTGTCTGTACTGAGGAAGGAAAATGATCTGAAGAACAAGGCAGAGACGAAATTGAGGAAGAGGACGCAATGAAGAAGGATTCAGTCAGATTCCTGTACAGTTTTTTACAAAGCTTTACAAAGTTTGTGTGTTCGTGTGTGTAACAGTAGATTCCCTCAAAGCCTTTCCCACATTGTTTAAAGCCTGGGAACCAAAGTTTTTTTCATATATAATCTGTAACACACCTCCACTTCTCCTCCTCCTCTTCCTCACCTCACTTTCTCCATTTCCTTTCCTCCCCCAGTGCATCCTCCCCACATTTCCTCTCCTTTTTCACTAAAGTGATAAAAAAAAGATACTTTTATTTTGACAGTCTTATCAGGACAGTGAGCTCAAATCAAACAGTGCTCTAATAGCCTTGAGACACCTCAGTCCTAGCTTTGTCTCTCCTGGTCTCTTTTGACTCCTGTATTTCCTCCTCTGAGATATCCCTCAACCCCTCGTTTCATCTTCCTCCCTCCTCCTCCCTCCTCTTCTTTCTCAGTGATCTCCCTGTGATAGGACTAAGGCTTTTCTAAGCTGTATTTAGCTTTTCCACTTTCTCTTTTGGGAGCTGATCTACCTATGAAAAGACGGGGGGAAAGGGAAGACAGAATGGTTGTGAAACAAAGACAAAAAAGAAGATGAACGATTACAAAGCAACAAAAAAGGTCAAAAGTTTGAAGGCAGATCTGTATATTTTGGTTAGGTACCAGTGACAGGAACCCTCATGTGCTGGAGAGAGCAGTGCATTAATGATCAGCGTGTCTGCGTCTCATGTTTTACATAATGACACATTCAAGTGTCCGCATACCATTGTCCACAAAGTATAGAGACAATAGGGTTGAGGAAAGGAGGGAAGACGTGGAGTCTGAGGTGGAGGGTAAATGAACAGACAATTTGTTTTCCCTGATACGGATGATGAGACTGACAGCTCGTCTTTGTTCTGACTGAGGTCGGAGGTCACAATGACACACGCATACACAACGCAGAGATAATAGGCAATTGTCTGTATCTGCAACCTGCATAATTACTTCCAGAGACAGAGAGAGACGTGACTCCTGCTGGAAAGCCCAAAAGGGAGGAGAAAGACAGAAAACAAGGGCAAAACAAGCCAAAGTCAGGAGACTGTAGAGAGAAAGAGAGTGACAGTTTAGTTCTTGCGTTAGTCCTGAACCGGCTACTGTGAAGCAGGATTTGGGGCTTTAACTCCACAATTCAGTCAACTTCAGGTTTTTGGAATTTTGGAAAGGGGGTTACTGGTTACTGGGTTACATCGGCATAATAATTAATGCTGCACACCTAAGAGGTCAACCCCCACCAAAACACTGCCTACCTGACAAATCAGGTCTCTTTTAAAGACATATACATACTCAGAAAATCTTATGGGCCCCCTATGCAGGTAGTGGCAGGGTCAATGTTTTAAAGACCATTTAAAGTTTTTGTCTTTCCTTGACAAACATCAATAAGCAATATAGATTTTTAGGAACAACTTCACTTCACTTTTTTTCTTTCAGAAGCTTTAAAGCCACTTCATTGCTCTATGAGCCCTAATATTGCAAAATCATTAATTGTTACAGTTGTGGTCAGAAATGTACAATAATCAGGGGCATGAATGTCATGGTAATTTGGGGCTTTTAATGATTTCTTTGAACTGATTTATTTTTTTGAAGCAAGCTTCACATTGCCTTGGACTTGAGAGGGTGCTGATCGAGAAAGAAACCCCTAATCTAAAACTGACACCTTCAAGTGGAAATTTGCTGCTGCCCATGTGGACAAGCTAAATGCCTTTTAGAGTAAAGTTTTATAGATTGGGCTATTTGGCCACAAGTAAATCAAGTGTATTTTTCGTTTGTGTTGTATTGGCAGAGCATGCATTTTTAATATTGTTCAATCATTTTCATTTAATTGTGGGAAGCCAAAATCATGTCAATCACTGAAATGAGAATTCAATTAACTGTGCAACCCTATTATGCATTACTGCGTATTTACTTTACAGAACAAACAATTGTAAATGCAGCGACATCTTCCAGTGTCTTAAACCTGTGACACCTGCGTCATTTATGATCGTACTATTTATATGATGAAACGGGAGTTAGATGATGAGACGCAATCTCTCCAGCATGTTTTGCGGATGCCTCAGGGAGCTCCTCTTGCTACAAGTCATGCCTGACTCATCTCACCTAAGAGGGGTCCAGGAGGCAGATGCCCATATCATCTCAGCTGACTCCTAGCATCTCTACTCAGCCCCTCCAGAATTACCAAGCTCTGCACTCTATCTCTAAGGCCGAGCCCAGACAGCCTTCAGAGGAAAGTCATTTCTACTGTTTATATCTCCAGTCTAATTCTTTCAGGCAGTTCCCACAGCTCATGGACATAGGTGTGGGTAGGAACATCGATCGATCTGTAAATCGACACCTCTGCTTTCCTAGTCTCTTCACCACAACAGACCACTCCAGCACTGGCATCAATCTGTCTGTCCCCTCACTCTTGGACAAAACCCCGAGATACTTTAACTCCTCCACTTGGGTAGCAACTCATCTCTTACATGGGGTAGACACTGTACCTTTTTTCAATTCAATTACAGTCACCAAGAAGTACTTTATATTGTAAGGAAAGATCCTACAGTAATAGAAGGAAACCCCAACAATCACACAGGGGAGAACCATAGCCTCAGACTCTTCTGCTACTCCACTATCCACTGTAACTGGTTACATGCTGCCAACACCACCTGTTATGTGAACCTTGTTAGAATGGTAAACCTGGGCTTATTTATTGAGCCTTTGTGTTGCCGCTTAGCCTGATTAGGGACAATAGTGCAAATGAATAACTAAACTTCAAATCTAAAAATGTATAATATGAGTGAATTCCATACATTGCTGATTCTGTAGCAGTCGGTTTTGCAGGGTGGAGTTGCTAACCCCACGCCCAACCCTCGTCTTTTCTCATCCAGGCTTGCCAGGACGATCTGATGATCTGAGCCCGGATGATCTGAAAATCGTCGACATCACCTGGGACGAAGCCAAAGCAGTCGCCACTGACCGACGTCAATGGAGATCGTTAACTGCCCGATGCGCTACTTGGTGTAGGCGAAACTAAGTCGGGGTGGGCAACTCCAGGCCTCAAGGGCCAGTGTCCTACAGGTTTTAGATACCCTGCATCAACACACCTGAATCAAATGATGAGTTCATTACCAGGCCTCTGGAGAACCTCAAGACATGTTGAGGAGGTCATTTAGTCATTTAAATCAGCTGTGTTGGATCAAGGACACGTCTGTCGTACACCCCTGAACTAAGTGCTAAGTAATGGGGGAATTAGATGAAATGCACAATGCAAGAAGTAGAAGAAGTACAGAGAAATGTCAAAAGATCACGAGTGACGAATTAAAGCAGAGGTGGGTTAGAACTGTACTTGCATGTGTGCCACACATGCAGATGTGAAGCAGATAAATCCATAGCTTTTGGTCCCAGTCATGCTAAAGAAAAAACAAAACAAGCCAAAAACAAATACAAACAGACAAAGCAAATATGAGATTTCCCAACGGGCTCTTCCTCTGACATTTTCAGTGACAACAGTGGTGTCACAAATAAAATACAGTGTCCAGCACCTTATAACACTCCTATCCTGCATTGTTTTTTAGCCAAACATAGCAGGGTGCTGGATCTCTTCTTTTCTTTTTGTAAAAACTAAAACCTGAGGAGGAAGAAGCTTAAACCTTGTGAATATGAAGTGTTAGACACACAAGCAGCCCAATAAGAAATGGTCTGTTAGTTTTCTTTTTTACTGAATTAAAGCCAAAATAGAAGTTAAACCGCTTGTAAGCAATCTACATTCAGAGAGTGGTTCAAGGTTCAAATTTATTTATATAGCATATTTCCAGACAGATGATTATAGCTCAGAGATGGTTATACTGGAATCCTAGTTTTGGACTTTTTAAGTCTTGGCCTGGACAAATACCCCCATATGAACAAAGCATCCTTTGTCCCATACATCCACTGCAACTCTTCTGCACATGTCCAAACCATCTCAACCTTGCCGCTCTAACTTTGTCTCCAAAACAACAACCTGAGCTGTCCCTCTGATCTGCTTATTTCTAATCCTGCGCATCCTGGTCACTCCCAGTGAAAACCTTAGCATTTCATCATTTCTGTCACCTGCATATATACAACCAGTCGCACTACCAGCTTGTAAACATTCTCTTTCACTCTAGCTTCCCTCTGTCACAAATCACCCAGGCTTTACTGTTCCACCTGCCTCCCTCTCACTCGCACATGTATTCTGTTGTACTTCTACTGGCTTTCATTCCTCTTCTCTCCAAAGCATACCTCCACCTCTCCAGGCTCTCTTCCAACTGCTCCCTACTCTCACTACAGATCACAGTGTCATCTGCAAACATCATAATTAACAGAGACTCCTGCCTGAACTCATCTGTCAACCTGGACACCAAAGAACCTTCTTTGCAGTTCCTTGCAAAATCATAGAGCAGATCATAGACAAGTTAAACAATCTATCTTACCCCGAAAAAAAAAATGCTAGCTTGCCAATGCAGGATGCTTTGGGAAATTTTCTATAGCTAATGATTCCAGATTTCTTTGGTTACCCTAATTATGACTAAAAATGAAAATATGGAATACATGCTGAACACACTGAAATATTAAAAGCATTATAGCTGATCATTAATATATAGGTTTGTTTGCCATTTAGAAGAATTGGAGCCAGCACGCATATGGCGAGAGGTGGCATACACCCTAGGCGGGTTGCCAGTGCATCACTGGTTTTGCTCCTCATAATGTAAATCTTTTGGTTTTAGGTTTATCGGCCACACTGGAATAACGTGCTTTTTTAGGGTTTGACTAGCAGCTAACAATATGACTATAAAATTATCAGCATTTTATTAACAACTAACTTCAAACGGACTTGTAACTTCTTATTGCATGTTGCAAATATTTGTCGCTCAACAACACAATTATAAACACATTTTAATACATTTAACCAGTGGTCTTTCAAAGTTGCATCACTGCAACTTCCATCACTGTTCAGGACAGTTTTTTCTAAAGAGCCCATTTCCATGTTAAATTAATTCATAACTCAGTCTTCACTTTTCTTCCTCTGTGTCTCTGAGTCCTTCTGTTGTTATTTCTTTTCTTTTAATTTCTATCTCTCTCCTCGTCTCTCTGTTCATGTTTGGCCAGACGAGCGCAGCGTCCCCAGATAAAAGACAACCAAACAAGAAAGGGAAGTACAAAAAAAACAAAAAACAACAACACAAGAAGCAGAACACGATGAGAAGGAAGAAGAAACAGAGAGGACGGGGACAACAGAGCGAGGCGCATGCTTGGTGTAATTGAATCCAGGCGGCAGCAGAGAGAGGGACAGATGGATGAACTGAACAGATTAGCATCCGTAATCAGAGGAAGGCGTGAGGAGGAATAGATGTGGCGGCCGTGTTCAGTGAGCTGCTAACTGGTTTTACAAACATGTCTGTGAAGAGTTGCTCTGGCTCCTGATGAACACAAACTATGACTTATTGTCTCTGATCAGATGGAACAGACGTGCACCCGCTGTTTTACATGATTACTACTTCTACTGAGGCTTTGAAGAGGGTCATCGCCTAGCTCTGATAGAGACAAGAATGTGGACAGATCGGTTGCCGGTCACGGAGTGTTGGCTGTGAAACTTCAAGTTCATCTGTAAGAGACATTTAACAAACAGGAGGAAATGTCTTATTTAGTTTTTTTCAGCCTCGGATGAATCCATATTTGCTGTTCCGAGTGTGTATAAATCAAACACAGTGTGTGCTGCTTATACGTTGTTGGGGCAAACTACCCTGAACAGATAATGGAAGGCCTCTCATTGGCTTCAGGTTTAGGGTACGGTTAGAGTCAGAGTAAGTCTCCGGGAAATAAGAATAGCTCATCTTGCCATCATGCTAATGTGATCTTATGTGGGTACAGACTTGCGACCTTAGAGCTGGGATGTTCGGTTCAAGCTTCATGCCCCCCTTTTTAATCTATCTTCGTCACTTGAAATATCAGCTTTTCCTTGCTTCCTTCCCTCTTTCCCATTGTGTTTACACTTGTTAGATACCTTCTTGATTAAGCCTCCAATTTACTCTTTCTGTTGCTTTCCTTTTATTAAACTGGATCCATTTTTGTTTTTTGTCCCTTTTTAGTTTTCACTAAATCTATCCATGTTAACCTTCATGCCCATCTTTGACATTCTTTCCTTCCTTCTTTTCTTCTTTCATTCATACCATTGGTAAACTTGCTGTAAAATGCATTTCCACATCCTTCCATAGTCAAATGCTTATCCATTTTTTCCTTCCTTTCTTCCTTCCATATGATAAAGTGCTATATAGGGCCTTTCTTTTCTGGTCTATTATTTATTCACTTTAGTTCCTCCAGTTTACCCCATTCGTCCTTCCTGTTTTAAACTGGATCAATTTTTGTTCCTGTTTAGTTTTTGCACTCTCTATCCTTGTTTTCTATTATATTTCAGGGACCTGCTAAACATTATTTCTTAATTTCTTCCCCTGCTTGTACTTTCCTTCCTTTAGTTAGTCTTTTCTTATTCCTGTGCTGTAATACTGAAACTTTAACACATCGTCTTCTCTTTGCACCGTCAGGGGCAGACCTCTTCACCATGTGTGACATATCACTCTCTAAACTTAGTTTGAGCTCACTCACTCTCACACACACACCCTTCGTGCCCACAAATTAAAAGTTGAGTGTTGGACCTTGAAGAGTTCCCATGTTATCATTGCTGTGACAGAAAGATAGCAGTGAGGAACGCTTTATTTGCCGTCCGGTGCCGTCCTGTCCTCTGCTGCCGTTATCTGAACAGCTCCGGCTTCCATTGTAAACAGCCCTGTCCTCGTTAAGAAGCCTAATTAGAAAACTCTAATAATAATGGTGTGTGATTGTCCATTGTGTACTCTAAAGATTCCATTTAGAGCGGTGGCGAGCGGGTGGCGGTTTAATAAAACTTAACCAAACGGATAATTTTGCTCTAGTAATAATCCTCTGCTTCTGAAAGTTCTTTGTTTGCCTCAAGTGGTTTTATTGCTTTGCTTAAAAAAAAGACACTGATTTAATTAATCTGGGCACTTTCAGAAAATCCATTGTGACTAATTTTGCCACTGAGTGTGGATTTTAGAGGACCTGCTGTATAGAAATCATTTACCAGGTCTGAAAAACAGAACAGCTTTATGCAAGACTTTGAGACTGAAAAAATTCCTTTTTGTGTTAAGACTGTTGGCAACTCTGCTTGTGAGAGTGAGCTATCCCTCACTAATTAGTTTACTGAAGAAAAACAATCATGTATTAACCTTGATCATTATCTAGAAACAATCAGCTCACCAGCCTAGCTTGTAACGGGTGTAACCTGCCACCGCACAACCTGTGGTAGTGTGATTGCCCTTAGCACTGTGCAATCTTGAGAATCAGTTTATCAATATGCAAGATTAACACGGTGGACAAGTATATTTTACACTTCGATTGTGGCTCAAGGGTTGGCAGTTCGTCTTGTAATCAGAAGGTCGTCGGTTCGAGCCCTGGCTCGGACAGTCTCGGTCGTTGTGTCCTTCGGCAAGACACTTCACCTACTGGTGATGGCCAGAGGGGCCGATGGCGCGATATGGCAGCCTTGCTTCTGTCAGTCTGCCCCAGGGCAGCTGTGGCTACAACCATAGCTGTCTCCACTAGTGTGTGAGAGTGAATGAATAGTGGAATTGTAAAGTGCTTTGAGGGTCTCAAAAAGCGCTACATAAATGCAATCCATTATTATTATTTTAACCATGATGTTTTCTAAGCCTAACCAAGCAGTTATCCAACTTCAGGTTTCTGCCAATCCAGAAAGAATCACCAAGAAATCTAACAAGCATGGACCGGAAAAACACGAACCAAGAACTTTCTTGGGAAGCCACTGCCGCATAAAGTGAAAGCTAAAAATCAAAGATACACACATTGGACACAGGCTGCAGTGTCCTGGTCCTTATACAAACTTTTTTTACACTTGCCATAAAAAAATTGTAATAGCTAATACGTTGCAATAGAGGAGGACTGAAGTCCCTCCTAGTGGTCAGTGAGTGAGATATTACGAAATAAAGCTGGTAATAAAAAGATAAAACCAACACTGAGGTAGAGAAAACAGCCAAACACACAACTGACGAAAGAAAGTGTCCGGGTTTGCTTTGCTAGAAGCACGTATGAATTTGACCACAAATCAAAATGATCACATACTCAGCTCACAAAAATCAGGAGTGAAAGGTGGATTATATTTTGAAAAGTTCATTTTCATTTGTGCTCATACAAAGAAACTGAGGTGGATTTGGGAGAATTTCTTTTTTCTTTCAGTGACTGGAGTCTGAATCCATATCAATCACCACACCTCAAAATGCTTGGACAACATTACCAAAGCAAGCTGCTAAGAAAAACCCAGAAACTTTTGTTTGCTACCTAGCTATAGTGCTCTATATGATGCACAGCACATTAGAATTTCTTACATACAGTTGGCATCAAGCTCTTTTTAAAGGCCTTTGAGGAAAACAAAAATATTTGAGAAAATGAGGCTTGAAGAAAGAGGTGAATGACAACTAGAGTGTGTAATACAAGAGAACAGTGTACATGTGTAAATATCCCTCCAGATTTGACCTTTGCCTCCTGTCCTGGAGTACAAGTGACATTTCAAATGCAAATACAAACACACTCGACTACCGAACACACACACACACACACACACAGTAAATTAGTCCTTGGGCAGCAGCCGCTGCCAATGGCTACTCTACATGACATTAAACGTAGGTGACTGTAAACTTGGATAATTATGATAAATGTGAGTGATTATGACGAATTATTCCCCTCCATTGTGCTAATAGCATAATTAGCAACAATAATCAAAGACTTATGATGTTGAAATAAGGCAATGCCGCGGACAATTAGACCGCAAGGAGCTAGTAATGGAGAACTTATGGTGTTTTCCTGGAGGGCAGAATTACTCTTACTTCCAGAAAGACTTTGAAACTGGGCTGGTTTTCTTAGTAATTCTGCCCTCTGATGAGAGAAAATTGAAATAAATACTCCATTAAATGCAAGCTTTTATGAAGATGGAGTGAATGAGAATGAAAGTGAGTGTAAATAAGAAGGCAGGTGGCTCAAAGGCAAACCATGTAGGTACTGCTTTGTCCTTCGAGTCAACTATTCAAGCTAAATTTTAACTTGAAGACATAAACAGTAAGAAAAACTGAAACTGTTGTCATGATTCTGGAAACGTGACCATACATGCCTCGTCTCGGGTGTTTTCTTCCTGCTCAGGCAGAGATAGTCTAAGGCGTACTGAAGCCTGAAGGCACATCAGATCATTAAAGCAGCAAAGACCTAATCTTGAGTTTGGATAATAAGGCAAAGGAAATGACGGATGTATAAACTCACTGTCATTTTTCTGTCAGAGGTGTCATCATTGTGTGGTCATGCAGTTTGAAGAAGGGATGGTTTTTGAAATCTTGCCCTCTTGCTGTGTTCAAAAATCACTTTGACATCAGAGATGTTAGAATGTTGCTGAACAGCAAACCTCTAAAAGCAAAACAGGATCAAATTCTCTAGGTGATGGATTGAAAGATGCGCTCCCTTTCACAAACTCATGGGAGAAACAATTAAATCATGTGTCTAACACTAACAGAACCTCGAATATTGCAAGAGGGATGTGAATGTGAGTGTCAAATTCAGTTACTATTCAGTTGCTGAATATCCAGAGGCAGTAGTGCTATTTTTATATAAGCATCTATATGACATTGTAAGGCAGCTGGGCTTTCACCCGATTTGCAAAATCACCATCACACTTTTGACAAATTAAATCTTTCCGAGATAAAAGCTATATGCTTGCAGAGAATGAGAAGCTGCCAGCAAATATTCCTACAATGATAACAAAAAGTGTTTAATAATAGCTGTAAATGATATCACCCTGTTTATCTTGTTGGTCCATGATTAACATTGCAAGTTACCATTACATTATTGTGATATTGTAGCTTTGCAATGTGGGGAAAAAGGGAAAAAATGATATTGCTCATATAAAATATAGTTCATCTGGAGCAAATAGTAAGCATTTTAAGTGAAACTTGGTTTGCTGTTAGCCAAATTTAGCTTACTCGCGTTGCTTTTTTTAATAAAAGCAATAAAGCAGTAAAAGCAGCTTTTAGCTAACTTCTTGGCTAATGCTAACTGAATGCTCACAAGACAGCATTTTCCAATGGCAATGTTGACTAACATTATTATGATGATGTAGGAAAAACATGAACATGGGGATACCAGATATCCCTAATCACTTAACAACATGCTAACTCTATAGCTTGGTACACTGACTACTTGCTAGTTTTCGAAGCTGTCGCTGGTTTCTCCTTCTATCTATGCCTTAAATCCGACTGGTTGAAATTACTTTGTGGCAGACAGTAATTCCCCTTATAAGTGTCATTTAACAATAGGTTTCCACTGATGACTTACTACATCAGTGTAGCAAATCAAACTGCATGAGATGTGCTGTGCTGTATACAATTATCCAAGTTGGCTCAAATTTAACAGTGACAAGTTACTGATATTCCTTTAGACTTTCCCCAAGTTTAAATGGTTTTTGAAAGATTAAACAAAGAAAAGTACTCAAACTAATGGCTGCCTTGGAGCAAGGAAATTGAACAGATTAAAACTAAAGGTCAGAGCATTTACACTTACTCAATGCTAAATTACATGTTTGATATTCATTTTGTGTAACAGGTTAGTAAGAATGCAACATTTCAGGATTTTTAAGAATCTGAAAAGCTTTCTGTTTAATAGGTATTAGATGATGAGGATGAGTTTTAGTAACTGGTCTTTTGTTTGAGGCAAGATCTTACAATTTTAGCGAAGCACTCCTTTGGTCATGCTACAAATTTCCATGGTGCGACAAAAACACTAGACTTAAACACAAACCTGTCTTTAACAATATAATCATTAGAAATTATATTATAAATGCACTGATTAAATCTAGCAAAACCTTCAGTATTACAGCAAAAGACTATAGAATTTGTCCAAAAAACCTGTAGCAGCCTTACTGCCGCAAAATAAGTTTTCAAAAACCTTACCATTGCCAAAATCTTACAGCTGTGCCAAAACATGCAACCATTAACCACCTTCTTCATTGTAAGAATGTCAAAGGTCAAAGTCAACAGCCAGCACACATCAGATACATTCCCGAAGTCTATGTGACCCTGAACTGATGATATGTAAAGAAGATACTGAAGTGAGAGAAAATAAGAGCTGCATGGAGAGTTTTCCTCCTCTCTGAGACTCTGAATTACACTTAGGAGTAATAATTTTCAACCACTCACCCTTCAGAACAGTTAGAGATGCTGAGCCTCTCAGGCTCAGTTTGACTGATATTAGTCAAATTGCGTCATGCGCTTTTAAAGATGACTCTCTTTAACTGCAAGAGGGTGTTGAAAATAGAAGCGTTGAGCTTCAAAGGAAACTCTCTCCTCCAAGGTCATCTCGTGTTTTAACTCCAATTTCAATACTTTATGAGCGTGACTGTAATTAAAATGATGGGGTCAGCTTTCTGATATATTACAACAGAGCAACCAATGAGGTAAAGCCAGTTAATTCTTTTTCAAATTGAAACTGGCAAACTTCACATGGAAAAGACAACTTTTGGTTTCTTGAAATGCGGACGGAGTCTCCTTTATTTAGCAAACAGGACATTAAGTTGTAGGCAGTTAACTGGAAATCTGCTTATGCTGTTATCTTAGCTTTGTAGGTGTCTCCTCAGATATCTTGGCTCATTGACCTGCTGCAGAGCATCTTTGTGACTGATCAGAGTCTTTCCTAAAGTCATTCCGCAAATAATAATATAATCTTTTAAAC
This sequence comes from Astatotilapia calliptera, assembly GCF_964374335.1. Taxonomy (NCBI): domain Eukaryota; kingdom Metazoa; phylum Chordata; class Actinopteri; order Cichliformes; family Cichlidae; genus Astatotilapia; species Astatotilapia calliptera. The sequence continues at coordinate 4,682,411 of NC_137440.1, forward strand.
ATAAACCATAAACATTCATGGCCATCTGCAGTGAGCAAATGCTGGAGTTCACGTCTTGTATCAAATTGGAATTTATAAATAAAAACCGGTCATGATGCAGATTTTGCTTTCTGCAGAAACATGGTCTTGTATTCTGTTGTAGATATCATTTATAATTAATGGAGCATAGCGATACATCAGGCACACCAGTAGATCAGCTAATTGATATCTAAATATACAACTGGCTAACCCTATATTCTGCAAGCCCATTTACAACCCACCTCCATATCTGCTGTTTCTGAAGCTTCTCTGTTCTGTGCTGAGATCCTTCTGTTGCTTTCTCTCCCTGTGGATTTCAACATGGATGCAGAATGGTGGGGAAGTCCCATATCACCAAATACAACTCATTTTAGATAGAAATGAGGAAAAAATGATTTCTGCTTTTTGACTATAATGACCCTGTCTGATCTGAACCTAATTTCTTGCTTTGTACCGTGGAACAGTAAGTTCCTTTGAAACAAAAGGGCTGTTTTGACTTGGCTTTGAAATGAGATGATTTGAGATTCACAATCAAATTCTGTAACTCACTGAATAAAAAAAAAAAAGTTTCCCTTTAGTATTGTTTCACTGCTGTAGAATCAAATCAAAGATGCCCAATTCACTCATTCTTTCTATACTTAAAAGCTTTCTATCTAAGAATGACATGCATTCATTCTCTGACAGACGCATCGGAGAGCAACTTGGGGTTAGTATCTTGCCCAAGGATATTTGGCATGCAGACTGTAACAGCCAGGAACTGAACCACCAACCTTCCAGTTAGTAGATGAGAGCAATTAGAGATTTAAAACCTTAGGATTGAGGATAAGGGTAAGGCTTTTTTCAGAATAAAGCTGCTGTTTCTCAGGCGAGTTTTCATAGAGAACTGACCAGTATTAACATATTTTCTCACAACTGCTCTGATCAAAGATTATATGATTCAAAGTGGATATCTATGATTATACTACATATAGATTTACAGGGGTAAGAACATTGGCGCATGGATTCTTTTACAAGATGAGTGTAATACACTTGATTGATGGTGTCAATCGCTGAAGAAGAATAAAAAGTTCTTTGTCAGCCTGTGGATTTATTTCACGTTTGTCATTGTTAAAGAATTTTAAATCTTTGGTTTCTTTGCTGTATGTTCTGGTCTTTGTTGTACTTTGTTGAACTTCCACCCCAATCAGTTTTAGCAAATATTAAAAGGGAGTTTTTCCTTCCCACTGTCGCCAAAGAGATCGCCCATAGGAGGTCATCTGATTGTTGGGTTTTTTTCTGTCTTCTCTGAATTACTGTAGGGTCTTTGCCTTACAATATAATGTGCCTTGAGGCAGCTGTTGTAGTAACTTGGGGCTATGTAAATAAAATTGAACTCAGTTTTAGTTTGTTCCGGCTTTTCGATCCTTCCTCAACCCCTAATGACAAAAAACCCATGGAGGTGCACAAAGAACATCTAAAGTCCACACAGAAAGTATCCAGCCAACCAGGAGATTCAAAAGTGATGTAGACCAGGTTTGCGGCTACAGTCCTAATCACAGCAGAAGGATATCACCCACCCTTAGTGTGGCTGTAGAGTCAAGGAAAAAGATACAGGACAGACCGATGCCCCAAAATCTCATTGCAGAAACAATCCAACTCAGAGAAAAAAGCACCAGTGAAAGAACTGAAAAACATCCAATTTACAATACTGGAGGTTGAGATGAACAGCACTGTTACCCTGGACACCTGAAATAAGCCCCTTCTTCTCCTGAGAAAAACTCATACAAATTCATACAAGCTCTGCTGCACCCCTTCCTTTTCCAAATTAACATTAAATAACACATACATGAATCCTAATCCTCCCTCTTCCTCTCTCTCTGGTCAAGTTATCATTGGGGATCACTCTTTCACATCCATATATGTCTGCCTGAAACCTCTCCCTCCCTTTTCTCTCTCTTTCTCTGGACAAATTAACATTGCTAAGCACTCATGCACATTCAAACATGTCCCTACATCCCCTGCCTCTCTTTCTTTCCATCTCTCTAGGCAAATTAACATGGGAGAACAAACACCTTTGTCCTCGTTTCCTTGCTTTTCTCTTTTGCTCTTTTTCATCGTGTGGTTGAATTAACTTAGGAATCACAAAGAAATTCATGTAAACTCCCATTTGTATTATTTTCTGCCTATACATGTTTAATTTCTGCTGCTTTTCTTTCTCGTCAGACAAAAAGATGCTGATGACCACATACATGTGCTCTTATCCTATCTCCCTATACATATCCAGTTTGGAGGGTGGGGAGACCAGGTTAGAGGTTTGCAGAATGTCAAAGGAAAAAAAAAACTGGGGGAACAAAAACCTCAAATGTGGAACTTCAATTAATTTAAAGCCCCCACCCATCCATCAGCTGCACCAATCAGCCAAGAATAAATCCGCGGCAGATCTAATTACGGTGCCGTCTCCGAAGACCCCGGCTGCCGCGAAGCCAATCTTCAACTCCTTGTTTGAACAGGCTGATGAACTAAGGGACTCGATGGATATCAAGTCATTTTGTTTAATTTATAAATGGATTTTCCCCTAATACTTAAATTATCATCAGCATGAGAGAGGGAGAAAGTGAAAGAGAGAGAGAGCACAATCCAAAGCGTTTGTAAGGTAAAAAGTCTTGAACATGTGGTGCAGGAGAGGATGGAGGGATAAATGGATGGAGGGATGGAGGAGACAAGGCAAAGAATTCCAATGAGAAATGTGTCCTTTCCCAGTTTATAGCAGTGATGGCTCTACAGTGTGTTGAATCAATTTGTTCAAACATTCAGCAAACGATAGAAGCATCAAGGTTAGAGAATGTTAGCGAGAAATGGGTTGCGACCAAGGAGAACCCTGCAGACTGAAAAATGGAGCCAACACAGAAGCATCACTGACTCCCATGTTTAAATGGCCAGCTTAACAGGATCAAAAACATATGTTTACACTTTTGACTGGTCATTTTTTTCCTGCATGCATCACCTTGACGACATAATTCAGACTCAAACATCTAGACCCGAGACCGTTCAGATATTCTGCTGAGGCTAACACCTACAATTTGACTGCCATATAAAGTGCTCCCCAATGCTATTTCAATGTCTTTCAATCAGTCTGTTACAAACTTTGATTTCATCTAGCTTCAGGAGAAACTTCCTGAAAAATCTAGTCCAAAAAGGTTTATCTGCATACTTTTCAAGAGAATATAGAAGCTTTCTGAGTCAAAAGTCTTGAGTTGTCTGGTTTAGTCAGAGTCATTGCAATTCTCCTTTGGTTTTATCAAGGTCAGTCATCAATCTCTTAAAAAGCAAAGCCTGTTGTCAATTTCATTTTTCAAGCCTCTAGAACTCAAATGGATTGCTTAATTTTGATGGTGAAGTACTTCACAGCAGTCGTAAGTATTGTCCTGTTTGAACCTTTGTAACTTCTTTTCTCAGCTTGAGGATCTGTGGCAAAAATACAAATAAAGTTTCCTAATTTGAAGCCACTCTCCCATGTTTACCTACCTGGTTCGGGCGTCTCAGAGTGTGACGATGAAGAAGCCGAAGAAGCCCCGTCTTCGTTGACTGCTCCCTGGGATAGAGACATCCCTCGGCCTGGAGGAAGTTTCATCCCAAGCTGCTCTGCCATCTCCACATGATCGCCAGGGTGGATGTAGTCAAACACACTGCTACCAGTGAGCTCCACCTGCAGAAATAAAGCGTTGCTAAAAATCATCCTGTAAAACCCTTTTCGTTCTTTCTTTTGTTTCTACACAATCTTTAATTTCTTGGCTCATAGTTTACTGTTTATTATTTGTCATTTATTTTAATAATTGGTCCCACAAACCAGTGAAGAATTTGTGTGTGCTGAAAAACACTCAAATCTCAAATATGGAGAAGCAATGGCTGTTGGTTTTTGGACAGTTCGGAAATTGTTAATTGCTGAAATTCTGTTCTTTGGGGTATCATTTTCATCTTTTTTTTGCTGATTCTTCGTCCTCCTACTCCGCAGCTTGTCATCTTTCTTTCTCCTCCACCCTTTACTCCACGGCTATTTTTCAATCCATAGTTCCATATCTCTATATCCCATGCTGTTCCTTTGATTCCTAAATTCACCCTGTTCCCCTCTGTCACTCTTCTACTTCCACCAATACAATAAAGGCAATCCATCTCACAATGCACACTTTTGTAGAACTGGTAGGATTGAAGATTTTCCCTCAGGAAGAAAAGACAAAATGCATTGAGCATGCATTAAAAGTCTGCTGTAGATGGAGTTATTGAGCAAGCAGAAAAGAGACGCAATTAAGACTCTTACTTAACAGAAAAATCTCTTGGAAAAGGCAAATGCATCAGTTTATTGCAAAATATTCACGTCTAATGAATTCTTCTTTTCTTTTTTTATTTTCTCTTTGAAATGTTATATTTTATTGGTAAGTGACCTTGTTAAGTAAAGATGGTACCATCTGAGTATTTACTAATCAATCTGTGTAGTAAAAGAATGGCTATATGTAAAATATTATACTTTCAGGCAGGTCAAAAAGTCGAGCTCTGCCACAAGCCTAGCAGATTAGATAATCTTACTGTTGTAATGTTCTTCTATGCATCCATTTGGGAAATCTAGTTTAGCCTGCTCAAAGTTGCTGCACACCTGCAAGGTGCTTTGCAACCCACCTCCACCTGAGCTATCAGTGTCATATCTGTTATCATTGACACCTGCTTTGCTCTGGGCTGGGGTCCTTTTGCTACCCTCCCCATCTTAAACTTAGGACGGGGAAGTTGCACAACAAAGCCACGGTGCTAAGCGTTACTACAATCACTCCTCTTGTGAGTGTTATGGTCTGGACAGAAAAAAACAGTAATAACCTTAAAGAGTAGGATAATTGAGAAGCCCTACCATTTGGTAGAATGGGCTATGATTTTGACCACTGTTTTTGATTGGGTCATCTCTTTAACACTGCAGCCCCTCTTGCTCGCAGTTCAAATCAATATAATCGCTCTAGGAATGCTACACTAGTATTATATTTTTAACAGGCCAACTAACACCTCCACCCCTCTCTCTTTCATCCCTTCTCTCCTGCTCTTTCTTCTCCTCTCATCCCGCTCCTCTAATCCGTCCCTTGTCAGCCGTGGAGAATCAGCAGCATTTTGTCTTTCTTATGGAAATGGAATAAATAAGCTCCCTCTTATTAAATAAATACAGAGTCCCTTCACCTTAAAGACTCTCATTAGTGGCGATGGAAGCGGATTTGTCTTCGTTAATTGGGGATGAGACGAGCAAGCGCCATCTAAACCACAGCGTTACGCTTACACGCAAACACACATGAACACACACTGGTGCTTGCAAAAGCAAAACACGCAGCTTGCACAAACAAATTCCTGTCAAGGTTAGAAATGCACAAACACAGCTTGTGTGACGCACATTTACACACACACATAATTAGGTACACAAGTTTCAAAGGTGTGATGGTTGTGCTCTGCTATTTAACATGTGTGTTTTCATTTGTAGCATATCAAAAAAGATTGTGCACATTTATTTCCACATGCTAATCTGGTTATGTATGTTTGTGTGTGTGTTCAGGTTTTTTGGGGGTCCGCTGGGACAAAGGGGATTACATGGGTGTAATCCCTTTAATAAGAAATCCCTTTAAGGCAATTTAGTCCCCTCATAAAGTCTCATCTGGAGCAGAAAGTGATGATTAAGAAATGAGGCTGATCACTGAATAACATACACACACACATTCAGACCCTGGTGCACCATGGGAGTTAGTGTTCATGTTTACACATTACAGTGCTAATTGGATCTACATTGTTCTTCCTTGCAATAACACGCTGACTTTTAATCAATTAAAACTTGGCATAACTATTTTACATAAAGTCACTGGTGGAGCTAATTACACAGAGGAAACAATGTAGAAAAGAAATTAGACATTCTGACACTTGCTGCAACAACACTTTAAAATAATTATCATGCAGCAGACCGAAAAATAACACATTACTGTAGACAAGTATGTGTCAGCTAGAAGTATGTAAAGGGTAGTGGCATTTAAAAATTTTTATAACCCTAGAAACAGTTTAGATGTATTCTAACATTGAAAGTAAATAAAAGTAGAGCTTTGCTCTAATACTAACAGAACTGACTTTTTTTTCTGGGGGAAAAAAAAGACATCCCCCACTTTTATTTCCAGTGGTCCTAATCCCCTTCTCTACTCGCGGGGTGATGATCAGTATAAACATCACAATGGATTCATAATAAATTATTTTTAAAAAACATATGGCAGTTAATAATTGCTATACGTTTGACAGTGTTCATCCAAAGTTTCATTCAGATCGGCACATCCGTTAAAGAGACAGATGGAAGGGAGGAAGCTGTTGAAATATTTTTATTATTATCCTTTATTTCTCCTGGTGAAAAGCCAGCAAAAGTTACAACAAACAGAACTGGCAGATAAAGTAAATGTAATGAAATTTCAAAATAAGTGTTCTTACAGAATTCAAAAATTAAAATGAGTTGAAATTTGTGCTAAAAACACTAAAGGTCAGGTAAAATAATTTCCACAGTTATCTCTTCCTTTGGTAAATGCTACCATTAGCTGCAGTACTCAAACACTGGTGCAGTCTTACATTGCACAGACATAGTGGGCATTTATGCTTCAACGGTAAATGGACGCCATAGCCGTAAACTCCCCTGAAATTGTACTCTGGAACCAACAGCAAAAACTGCTGTGCCCCTAGAAATTCAACTTCATGATTGGCCTGCTCAGCCTGCCTCCTGTGCATTTTCCAACTATTTTTATGTAGTTTTTGAATTTATTAGTGAGAGAATAACAAACATTGCGTAACTAGGATGAATAATTATCCCAGCATCAATATAAGTACTCACAAATATCAGGAAATTACAGGAGGAAGGTTTCTGAAACTGTTGGAATGGATGTTAGGAAATGTACAAAGTGGAAAAAATTAAGGGATGAACACACCTGGACCACATCAAAGACACAAAACCCAGGAGAGACAAATTTATTTGAGTCTATTGGATGTCACCACTTAACCACTTATAAAACAACGGACACGACTACGCTGCAATTAACAGGAAAATTAGGTGTTTAAAAAGTCCATGTAGCATGAAAAAGGTTTACTTTAAACTGTAAAAAAGAATATTAAGGAACCCAAAATAAAAACATGGAGCCACAAATGAGCAGAATAGGAATCTGTCTGGGAACAGTGGAGGAGTTAAAAGTTGCCCTAAGCTTTATGTTTTATTAGATAGTGGATGCTAATATCTTTAATGTTATGTTGTGCATGTTCGCAACACTTTATACATGAAGAGTAAATCAAGAATCTGTTCCAAAGATCACCTTAACACACAATGAAAGAATCTAGGCCAAAGCAGAAGCCGAAAGTTTCAAGTTTTCACTTGAAGCTAAAATTATTTAACATTGTACATTTAAAATGCAAAATTTCTACAATGCCATTACAACTCAACTTGCTCAGTTGACAAGACACCTCTACATTAATTTTTCGTTCATGTCAGAAGAAGCTAGGAAAGGAAACGAACGTGTGTCTCAGGGTTATTATTGTTAACGAAAACTAACGAAATAACGAAAACTAGAAGTGAAAAAACATTTTCGTTAACAGAAATAAAAATAAAAACAACAAAAGGAAAACTAACTAAAACTGTAATGAGTGTTCACAAAACTAACTAAAATTAACTGAATTTATAGCAAAAATGTGTTTAGTTTTCATTGATGTGTGCGTGTCATACAATAGTCAAGGGTGAAAATGAAGTTTAGTTTCCAGATTTATTCTTGCTGTGTCTCATTATGCCAGCAGGTGGCAGTACGTTAGTCGAGTCGTCTGTGTTGCTGCTCCGTCCACGCGCAGAATCATGTCAGGAAAAGTCGGGAGAAAGCGCCAGAGTCCAATTTGGGATTACTTTGAATATGACTGTGTTTTGGATAAAGCAAGTGTCTTGTAGTGGAAAGAGACAAATTATGAGGGACATTTCTAAAGGGGAAAAATTCCCACAAACCTTAAAGTGCACTTGAAAAGCTCACACAAGAAGGCTAACCTAGCTTACCTTGAGAAGGTAAGGGAGCACACTCAACCCTCTTCCCCAGAAACAGACGCTAAGGCAAGGCAGCGTGATGCATCCCGAGACAACAGGACGGGGATATCTACATAACTGTGTGAGTCAATTGCCTTCAAAAAGTTTATCAATTCACTTGAAACAAAATTACGAACACCCGGTGCTGCAAGAGTTAAAAGTCTAATTGGGGCCAAGATATACATTTTATAGTTGCCTGGTATCAATGGTTGTTCATCTGCCTTTATTCATTCATTTATTTAAAGAACCCATAGGTGGGAATGTGAGTTGTCTGTCTCTGCGTGTTAGCCCTGCGACAGACAGGTGACCTGTTCGGGGTGCAGGGTATGGTAGCTGGAATAGCAACATACCCAAGGATAAGCAGAAGAGAATGACTGATATGATGAAACTTAATTATTGCAAACACAACTAAAACTATAACTGAAACTAATCAAAACTAAACTGAAACTAAGGATTTTCAAAAAAATAAAAACTAAACTAAACTAGCAAACAATTGGTAAAAACTAATTAAAACTGATATAAAATTGAAAATCTGAAGTCAAAACTAAATAAAAATAAAAACTAATGAAAATTGCAAAACTATTAAAACCCTGGTGTGTCTGTATGTTCCTGCCTTAGAGCCACCATGCCAAAGTGCAATATGTTTACTTGGCGGATAAAGTGACTCCTGATTTAACACACACAGTTTGTGCCAGTTTCTGTTTTTCACCAAAACACAGCGCTGAAGATGTATGGCAGCCTACGTTTTTTAATCAGGCGGGAACCTTGGCAACAGCAACATCTATATATCAAGCTATCCTTCCAGCTTTCCATACAGAGGTTGGCCAAGAGATTTAATACCATTTCTTTTTTCTCTTTCTCCTAATATCTCGTGTATATGGGGTAGCGAAGTGCGACTAAATTCAGCCTACACAGTAGGCAATGTTTTCAGGGACATGAAGATGTTGGAATAGGTTTCCAACTTTGTGGGGACCTGGACCATCATGATTTACCTACGAAAACATAAACAAAGAGAAGGGAAATGTGGGACATTAAAGTTGTCTAGGACTCGAGGTGGCTAAACTATGACACAAAACTGGGCATTCACATTTGTTAAAATATCCAGTAATGCATCCATTCAGTCAGCACTGCTCTATAAAGATGGAAGAATAGGTATGGGGTAGTCAAAGTTCGTCTGGAGACCTTTATCAAAACAGGCTTCGTCTTTTCAATCTTCTCATTATGTATTATTTGAAAAGGATGGACAACAGATACACTAGCATATTGCAATTCCCCTGCATCAAAGCTGGTTCGGGCCACTCCAGCATATCACTCAGACACAGGAAAAGCAGGACTTGAAATGGACTGGAAATGACGACGGAACAAATCCAACTTATGTGATTCCGCTGAATCAATCTTCCATGTTCTGTTCAGGGTATGTTTAACCTCTCCTTTACCAAAAAACAAAGGAATGATTCAAACAACAGATAAAGAAATACATACATAGTGCTATCAGGGGTTTAACAAATTGAGGGATGTGCTGGCTGAGTGGTGACCTCAGCATAAAAAAAAGCCTCTCATCACTCCCATCAGGCTCAGTATGCATTTTGACATTGTTTGTCTGCTTAGAGTCTTTAGATAAAACTTATTAAAGCACAACAGACACGCAGGCTTTATCGCTTCACTCACCCTCCCAGACAAGGACATCAAGTGACAAAAGACAATAAGAATGACGGCGATAACCGTGTCAAACGAGCACAGAGTGAGTGAGAAAGTGTTTTGCGAATGAATCCAAATGTTAAGCGAGTGTGTTCGTGCGAATCAAAGAACGTGTGTGTTTATGTTCGCCCTTCTGCATCCTTATCAGTCCCTTCTCCATATTTTAGGACGTGCACATGTGTGATGGAAGAGGGTGCTGTCAGCTGTAATTACTGCAGACATACTAGTATTCGCGGCACACTGCTCAGCTATGTGAACCTTGCATTTAGAGCAGGAAACCAAAAAGTCTAGGTTGAGGTTTCTGCCGAACACTAGTTTCTAAATTAAACTGGGCTTTCCTCAACTATTAGCTGGTGGGTTAGGGTTAAAGTCAGGGTAATGTAAGTGATTCCTTTTTTAAGAAGCAAAATCATGGTCTGAATGAACTCTTGTGCCAAAATAGGAGCTCTATAAAGTCTGTTATAGACTCCTCTTGTTAGCCAGTGTCTTTTCATTTTATTTTATTATTTTTATTTTTTGTATATGTATAGTGTAACAATGCTGGAGCTGACAGGTGGAAGAAAAGGGAAGAATAAAAGAAAAAGAGAGGAGAAATAGGAGAAAATATAAGTGATTCATAACAATATGTCTTTCATGGAGGTCATAAAGCAAGTGAACCGAGAGCTGTTTTTACAGAGACTTCGATACAAGCAGACTAGGGCTGGGCCATATCATACCGTTCACGGTAATACCGGTATAACGTTGGGCAACGATAAGAAAATGAAATATTGCGATAGAATATGAGTAAAACGCGCATGCGCAGTGCCTTTGTTTTCGTACGCACATGGGGGTGACGGAGAATGAGAAAGGCGAAAGCGGATCGTTGAATGAAACAGATGAACCAGAATTGGTTTTTAAAAATGCTGCAACTTCAGTGGTGTGGAACTGGTTTAGCTTTCGTACGTCAGATACACAACAAAGCACTATTTTTGGTAGAGCATGCTAGCAGGCCGTCACTTAAAATCAATCCTTTGATTTTCTGAAAATCGACAGTGCCCCTTATAATCCCGTGTGCCTTATGTATGAATTCTGGTTGTGTTTACTGACCTCGAAACGGTTTTATGTACACGGTGCTCGAAAATCTGTCAAATGTTTTAGTACAACTTTGCTAAGCTACGAAGCCGCACCGCTTGATGGATTGTCGGAGCATTACGGCTATCGTAGGCAGAGCAGAGTGATACGTACTGTGCTTCAACATAATATTACCGTATTGTGTGTGTGTATAACCTCTTTTTAAGTTTTGTGGATATTATACATGGTTATGCTGAGGATATGTCGGCCAGTTTCCACTGGAAATGCCTTTTGGTTAAACTGTCAGCAAGGAATTTGCATTTGCACTGTTACATTTTTATATAACTTTAATGCACATAAAAAACAGCTGCTTGTTTCAGTGAAAATACATTGATGTTTTGTTTTTTTTTGCACTAATAAAGTTGTTGAGTTGTAAAATATTTTGTCTGGTGTCAATTATATCGTCAGTTATATCGTGATAAATATTTTTGGTCATATCGCCCTGCTCTAAAGCAGACTTCTTTTTGCCCCCTCCTAGTCACTGCAAAGGGCGTAGTTTAATGTATTTCCAGACAGACCTGGAGAACATGTCCATTGTTTCTGTGCAATCCATTCTTCCAATGTGATCCGATGTCCTTTGGCTCAGTTCAATTCAGTTTTATTTATAGAGTGCCAAATCTCAACAGTTCCCTCAAAACAATTCACACTGTAAGGGAAAGACCCTAAAATAATACAAACCCCAACAATCAGAGGACCCCCTTGTGAACAAGCACCTTGGTGATAGTGGGAAGGAAAAACTCCCTATTAACAGGAAGAAACCTCTGTCAGGGAAGGGCAGCCATCTGTCGCGAACCTGTTGGGAGTGAATGGAGGGAGACAGGACAAAAGACACGCTGTGGACGAGAGCCAGCAATGAATAATAACTAATGATTCAATGCAGAATGGTGTATAAACACAAAGAGAGTGGAAAGAGGTGAGTGAAATGTTCAGGACATCACGGAAAGCCCCCAGCAGCCTAGGCCTATTGCAGTGTAACATTAGGTCATGTGTTATTTTGGAAGTGCCATCTTCAAACAGCTTTATTTGACGGTGAAATGTAGCTTTGGGGCAACAAAGAGTGAGGGGTCATGCTCTTTTGCTGTGTTTGACCATAACCTAAAGTTCTATATCTGGAACAATTCTCAGTAATACAAATTATTTTCCGTTTTGCTTCCTCTGTCTCTTTAAACAATGCTAAACTGTCGACCCAACAGCGTACACCTCGGCCTGTGTGACAAAAACCATGAGCCATTAAGAATGAATTACAAAGCCGGTCTAGCCCTCGTAACTTTTCACCACCATTAATTACACCTCCAGCTCCAGAGTACGAGAAAGAAAAACACAAATTTCTTCATTTTCATTGTGAAAGGCGCAGCCCTGGCAAACTAAATAACAAATAAAAGACATGAAATCCGAAGCGTTGAATTCCCATTAATCACATTCTCACTCTCTGTATCACACTTTAATTAATATGGCAACATTTTAAAACCACACACACAGAAGCACACGTACCTCAAAACAGTAAAAAACCTCTGTGTGACTTTGTAAAGTACTAATCAAATAAATTGATGTTGGCTCGCAGGGTTCAGAATTAATTACAGCATTAAACATTAGCTAAGTGGGGTAATATTCCAAGTTTGATAGTGCATAATTACTCTGCTGTTAATGATTCATGGGGCGTCGGCCTCCGTTAGAGGCGAGGAGCGAGTAGAAATGATGGACATCAGCTCATGTGTCAAAAAACTGCAGACCAACTTCATTTCCTCCTTAAAGGATAGAAATATTTTACATGTTTTCTGAAATCTTGCGGTTTTCGCTTGGAGCTTTTGAAAATCTTAATTAAACTGAATAATTTACACTTAAACATAGAAACTTAAGTGTCAGCAGCGAAAGAGATAAAGCTAAGCCATCAAATGTAACACTTGAGTAACCAAGCAACTCAATAATGTGCACACTGTGGGGAAAAAAGACAGAAAACAAAGCCTGTAAAATAACAAAAGAAGGTCATGAATACTGAAGATGGCACTACATATTTACCTAATTTATCCTATTCTGATTTGTCTACTACAAAAAGCTAAGAAACATCCTGCTGTTAAGCTTACCATACTTATTTTATTCTGTTAGCCTGCGGTCCCTGCAGGAACTGTGGGATTGTCAGGCACTTGAATTCCAGGGTGATTCCAGGTGAAAACCTACTCTTTATAATAACTCTAGTTCTTTGTTTTATTCTTTTTGCACACTTGCTTCTTTTAACTTCCCAGAATTTGCTTTAAAGCATCAAAATGTCTGAATAAAGCATTTGCCTGACTGTAATCATGTAAAATTATACACACACACACATATATATGTATATATATATATATATATATATATATATACACATATATATATATATATATGAGAGAGAGAGAGAGAACAAAAAACTGGTTCCATATGGTGCAAACTATGTGTAGATTTTGTTTGTGTTCCAGAGCGCTTAATATTCATAAGTGCATATGTGTATTAGTGCATAATGTTTATATAGTATGGAGATTAATGTGTCTGTGACCACACTCCGTTCTCATATATGTGTGTGTGTGTTTGAGAATAAAGCTAGAATCAAGCTGGAAGACTTGGTGTATTATCAGTCAGATGAATGGGGATGAATCTATATAGCAAGCACATGCATGCATGCATGCACGCATACATACACACACATGCACACACACAGCTGATATCAAGACGCTTTCCTTGTCAACACCTCAGAGGATGACAAATGAATGGTCCATTATGAACTGTTTGCCACGCTCTGTTTGTGTGTACGTGTGTGTGTGTCAGTCAGCCTCTGATAGATGGTGATTTATTAGGCAAAACAAAACACCGAACACTGAAAGCAATCACTTCATTGGGGGAGTGAGAAAGAGGGGGAGAGAGACAGAGGTGGCTATATAGCACGGTGAACAGTAAGAGGTGTCACACAGGAGGAAGTAAGAGGTGTCGTACTTTTCCAGGTCTAAATGAATTATGGCACATCAGCTATTCTCTCTGAAAGTTAAGTTTGAAGTGAATGAGTAGCAGTGTAACATGGCGTTCCACGGAGACCTCCAGTATGTTTAATGTGTTTTTTATAAAACCCAATGTTGCTAGATTAGTGCGTCTGTTTGATTTTCAGAAATTTTACTTCAAATTAAGTTTAAAAAATATTAAAAAAGAAAAAAAAGGCAAACAGTTCCAACTGAAATAGATTGCAACCTTAAAAAGCAAAAAGAAACTAATTCTGAACCTGAGAATGATAGGCATGAGCGCGAGTCTGTGACTGATAGATAAGGGTTGATCTGATATTGGTGTGTTGCAGTTGTTCCTCCAACATCATATTAATGCGGCTCCAGACACATTATTGCAACTAACCAATCATGTTATTGTGATTTTTATCCTTTATCACTGGGGAGAAGTCTGCATTAAAGGCTTGCTTCCAGACTTTCGAACACAAGGTTACAATTGCAAAGGGTCTATTTTAAACCAACCCATGATCTATACTAAACATAAAGTATTTCAGTCAGAACCTTCACATTCACATCCAATTTGATTTCTGTGTGCAGTAAATTATATTTGATGGTTTGCTCTGTTCTTGGACTTCCCTGACTTTCCATAGGCAGAGCTGGAAGAAAGCAGAACGGCGGCAAGAGCCCTCAGCAGGCAATAGCAGTCATCGTTGGCAACAAATATGCCAACTGATAAAGTCAGAAATGGCACGAAAAACCGGAGTTGGGGTAAAGGTGGACTGCAGCGCAGCATGCAGATACTGAGCTAACATTTGATGTTGATCGGCAAGCTGATCTTCCAGGATTATAGCTGAGCTGATTTTGAATTCTGTTTGAACTTGCGCCAGGCTTGAATCAAATAATAGAAAAATAATTAATAGATAATTAACACTATGTTTTCCCGTCATGGACTTTGTTATCTACTGTAGTGTGCAAAGGTCTTGAGCCATCCTTGATGACTTTATATATTTTTCAAGAAAACCAGCATATTGGTGCAACCATTTATTTAAATGTGCAAATACACAATGAATACAGGATTTTAAGGCAAAAAAGAAAACTTATGTACAATTCTAAGGAACCTGAAAATCTGAATTTGGGCTACCTTTATTCTTCACAGGCACAGCCTGAACTCTCTTAGGTGAGCTTGATTGATAGTTGTCTTCTTAAAGGATGTTCCAAAGTTCTTCCTTGAATGTCGACTGCCTTATGTTCGCTTCTCTGTCAGGATAAAGGTGCCCTGTGTGTTTTTTTTATCCAGCTATGCTTTTCTTGCAATAGCGGCATGGTTGGAATTGCTGTCATGCTAAAAATTAAGCTGTTTATCTGATGTAAGTGGTATTGCATAGCGGCTCAACTCTGATGGTACTTTTTTGTGTCCACGAGTCTATCAATTTTGACCACATCCTGAATATCACTGTCTAAAATGCAGGCCCAAACCATGACAGTGCCTCCACCATGTTTTATGTATAGCTGTAGACACTCACTGTTGTCACTGTTGCTCTGTCCTGACTCCCTACATACACTGAAAAAAAGAACATGTTGGATTTACATGATTCAATAGTGGACACTGGTTGCACACAATTGTTTTGCTTTGGCAGAAACTTAAACAACTGAGTTAAATCAACATTACTTATTCATATTCAATAAACCTGCGCATTTTATGTTAATAAACCATGATTGAAACATGTTTAGATGAAGTAAGTTGAGCTCTTGGAATATTTTAATCCTTCACAATTTTGTGACTTTATTCCAACACTATTCAATAATGTTTACCGAATAACTACTTGGTCATTAAATACTACATGTTGTCATCTATTACATAACGTTCAACAACGTCTAGAGTCTGGTTAACATAAAAAGTGAATGGATTTACAACAACTTCATCACTATCCATGCTCCTTTATCCATGTTGCAGGGGGGGCTGGGGCATAAAAAGAAGATGGGGTAAACCCTGGACAGCTCACCACACACAGAGACAAACAAGCATTGGCAGATCCTACATGATTTAATTAGGTTCACCATAGAAACATGAAATTATTTTGTTTAAATTACAAGTTAGACTTTTGTAAATGTAACAACGACCATTGACAATCATTTGAACCAAAAATTTCAAATTTGGACTAATCGCTCTATAAGATTTGGTTCCAGTTCTTCTGTAATTTGCCATACCTCAACCTATTTTTTAGGTCTTCTAGTTATTTTTTGTCTTCCTCAAGTTTGAATGAAAAAAAAATGCTTCTATGATAGATCAGTAGTAAGTAGTAGGCGTATGTTTAACCAGTGTTACCAACACCAGATTGTGAGATTTATTCATGTTTCACTTGTATGAATAAAAGGGTTTCAGTGTTGGATATGAGGTGGTCTAAGTGATGTGGAATACTCTCTTGGATTAATAATATTCCAAGAAGACTTTTCCACCAGGGCAAGAATGAAATGTTTTAATGTCTTCATTTTCTTTTCTCCCCCTCAAAAGAAAAAAAAGTTAGAAATGAGTGTTTCATCTTGCAAAGATGGTTGTTCTGTTCATATCATGTAGCATTAATTTAAGTTTCTGTTTAGTGTAAAACAGTCACTGAAAACATACATTTATTTTTAAGTTAACTTAATGTGCATTTATCATAGATAAATTTGAAGAATATAAAAACAGGAAACTCTAAAGTGTAACTGGTTGTTACTGTTGGTCTCTTTGCCAAGTTCAAGCATGGAAATATCATCCTCACACTGCTGGAATCATTGTAACTAGAATGTAACTCCAAACCACACATCGACACTTTTGCCTTGACCTTCTCTCTGTCTTTCACCATCTTTGTTATTGATATCAACATAGTGGGATCATCATTTTATTCTGTGTCCATGTGCTTGTATGTGTGTGTCTGTGTGAAGGGGGAAAAAAAACCCTTTTCAAATCTATGATAAATCGCTGGACACTGAGGAGTATTTGTCTGTGTGTGTTTGAGACTATGCTGGCATGTGTGTTGGCTTACCCTCCTGAGAGGGACTGAAAATAAGAGATCCTTCACCAAGATCAATACACACACACACTCACCAAGCATCCTCTGTGTCCCAAATCACTAAAGCTTCTTCAACTTGCTGACTTGTTAAACTGATAGCACACGCACACCACAGGAGTGTGTGTGTGTGTGTGTGTGGGGGGAGGGGGGGGGGGGTATTCATCATCTATCTCTTCTTTCACTCTTTCTAACTGACCCTCTCCTCTCGGGAATCAGGTTGTGGAGTGATGACTGTAGGTGAGGTGCAGTCTGGGTGCTTTAAAGAGTCATGGGATGACACACTGACTTAAGACTCAAACACACTACAAGACCAAATCACACACTTAAGCCTGCAGAGAGGGTGGGGTATTTTTTTAAACACACACACACATACCCACACACACACACAGGATTAAATCACTCTGGGTTTCATGTCATTGCATTGGTTCAGTGGAAATTTACAGCCAGACACAGGGACTCAGAGGACACACACACACACACACACACACACACACACACACACACACACACACACACACACACACACACACATATATATATATACACACACACACATATATATATATACACACACATATATATATATATACACACACATATATATATATATACACACATATATATATATATACACACATATATATATATATATATATATATACACACAAGATTTTGTAGGCTGCACATGCATCATTGTTACAGTTGTTACTGGTCACCACTAGAGGGCATCGAGTCACAGAAAAAAAGCATTCCCGACAATGATCAAGTCAGGACAATATTTCATCCTATTTATTAAAAAAAAAGAAATGGGAAAGAAAGTTAAAGAGGACACAGTTGTGTAAGGGTTAGTAGTTTACCCTTGTACAATATAGACCGTATATATATTGGCCGTTGGAGCATATTAAAGAACATTAAAAGGAGGCCTCGGCATATTAGAGAAAACATTTACAAATGAAGACACTCATCTTCATTTACAAATGTATACACACAAAATGTTAGTTATTTCCTGTTGAAAGCTCTGCTTTTTTTTGCACGCGCGTACCTGCATGCGTGTGTGTGTGTCTGAGACAGGTCTGCCTGTTGTGAGGTGGCAACAGCAACGATTAAGGGAGATGAAAAGAGCTTCAGTTTAATTAAAGATGAAGATAAATGTGCTGTAAACACATGCACACGTTTAAATGCTCTATTTGAATCTACACATCCACATAAAGAGCACAATGAAATGCATACTGTATACGTGATACTGTGTAATGCACACGTTCCGAGGCAAATTCCCAAACATGCTCGATGCCTCGTTGGCTGACAGCTCAGAAACACACAGACTCGACCAATCTTTAACAGCTGACGTAAATACGAGCATCCATATTTCACACTGAGATTTAAAAAATGGTCTCGTGGTGATTCTGTTTTTTAAACTATCGACTGGCACATTCACTCATGGAGTGTGATGAACGAAGGGGAGACGTGCGCGTGCACACGCACAAAGTGTGGACGTGCTGCGAACATGGATTTAGGAAACCTGACGATTTGTTTGACTGCCGTCTGTCCTTTCTCTTTCTATCTATTTTATCACTTTTCAGTCCTTTCTCCCGCTTTCTCTCTTCCAGCCATATATTTTCCAGGTCTCTCACCCACTCACAGACTCCACTGTGTTGCTCTGGAGACCCGAAAATCTCTCCTCTGTTCTCCCCAAATCTCACAACAATGGGGGTCTTTGAACGTTTAGAGCGAGGGCCCTAGACACTGATAAGCCCAGTGTTGAACGTCCAAACGCCAAGGCCAATCCCTAACTCCCAGTGCATTATAGGACTCTGATAAGGACACAATGGAGGAGCACTTTTATCGTGTTTCTCATGCTAATACATCCACTGCTGCTTATTCTTTTTATTGAGGAGATTTCATTTGTTTGGTGTGTTAATGACTCGTACAGTGCTTCAGGTGATGTGTGTGCGTGCTTGAGGCTAAATCTCATCCATCCTGCAGAAAGGTCCTCGGGCGAAATAACACCCACACACACACACACACACGTACAGTTTAAATAAGCCTTGAGGTTACGTATACTCAGTGTGTGTGTATGTGTGTGTGAATCTCGAGGTCACTTTGCTTTATGCATAGGCATGACTTGAAACAAGGCCCTTGTTTTGTGTGTGAAATGCAGCCACACACAGCAGAAAGAAAACCAGCATTTTAAAGCCACCCAGGTCATGTTTCTTGGAAACATAAAAAGATTATTGTTCATGAAACACATTTAAAACTTTGCTATCTACATATTTATTCTATTTTCCTTAAAATAAAAATCAATCATAACCAATTAAACATATCATATTTAGTCCTGGTCTTCCACTGTTGGATGCACTGTGGAAACATCAACTGACTGACTGATATGTGGAACTGTAAAAGGTTTAATGTAACATTGTCAGCTAGCAATTATGTGACAGCAGTCCGGTTTATAAATCTTAAAGTAGAACACAAACTTTTTGAAAACGTAATAATCCAAATGACTGGCAACCCTCTGAAATGTTTTCTGCATTAGGCTGACATTTATGGAGTAAAATTAGGTACACGGGTTCAGGTTTTCCTGAGGATAAACTGTTATAACTTTGCTAATTCAGAGTGTTTTTATGGTGTCATTTTAGCATCTAGCAAAAAGTACAGTACAGTCTGCACAACATAGCTTTCAGCATTGCTTCAGAGTTTCTATAGCTCTGTTTAGATTATTTAAAATGTTCAGTTAAGGTTAGAGTCTCATGATAACTGATGAGATCAGCTTTTTAACCAAGCCCCCACATTGTGAAACCTTTATCAAGGGGTTTTAGTAACTTACACCAGGTTTTGTATTGAAAAGTAATCAGTTACACTGCTGTTTGCATTACTTTCACGCCACTCTATAAAATGATTAGTTAACAATATAAACCTACAGTTTCACACACCTACACAAATCCTTATCCTAACGAGAACAAACAGGATCTTTCTTTAAGTATGAACACAAAACCAACAAGACACAAAGTTGACAGAGAAGCTTCTAGATTGTCACAGTTTTAAAAGTTGCCTACTGTAATCCAAACACTTGTCTCTTTGCAAAACTAAGCAGTTCTGAAACCCAATCCTACCCAACCCAGGAGTTGAACCCTACACATGTGACCTATATCACATAGCCAACCTCATTATCTGAACTTTGGACGTTCTTTGTAGAAAAAAATAAAATCCTTTAAAAGAATGTAGTTCAGCTGTATGGAAACTTGATTTTTTGGAGATGTAGTTGAGACTAGACAAAAGCGTGTCATACAGTACGTTTCACAGTATAGTATACTATACTAGCTAAGTTTGATGAGCTTTCTACTTGGTTGGTTTGTCAGAATGGATAATTTACTTTATATCATGGATATATGTGTAACTGTGTGATTGTATTAGTGAAGCCAGTTTTACATTTTAAATTTAAAAGAAAAACATTTTGGACGACATAAAAGCAGGGAGGAAAAAAGAACAGCGGCAAGCAAGTGAGGGCGGGAGGGCATGAGGATCCTCTCTCTCCCCACTAAACACTAATATATGAGCCTGCAGCCGTAATAAAAGTATATTTATTATAAATATCCTCCATTCATTTTCCCAGCAGCGTTTACAGCCGGCAGTAAGCAGCCATTTTAATACTGTGGCTCCACTCTCAACATTTCTCAGCTGAAGGACCCTGTTCACATTGAGGGACTGTGGTGATTTCAAGTGTATTTGCTAAAAATGTTGCTTTATCATTGACTACAACAGATGAGAATAAAAGCAGCTCTTGCAAAGTTTCATTCATTTTATAAAACACAAAGCTAAATAATGGAGTTCAAGAATTAAAAAACAAATACACTTGTTTTTGTCTAAAAACGTTATTAATAATATAATGAAGAGTGTTCATCTCTATGTTGCTCTATTAATGGATTGTTGACCAGATTCGACTATTTATTAGGTCAACCATACATGTTCACTCAAGAATCTGCAGAACAGTGCTGCAAATGTTTGATCAAAGGCAAAATTCAAAATAAAAACCTAACAGGTGAAAGTGACGTCTCTTAGAGATGCTGCAATTAGCATTCACACGTTAAATCACTGAATCAATTCATCAGTGCCACTGAACACATCGCCAAGGAAACATTTTGGTGTGCACTGAACTGAAAAACCTCATTACATGACATTCACATCCATCTTAAAATGCAGAATGGCAATGTTAATGATATCATAGGCCAGGGGTGGGCAATTCATTTTCCCAAGGGCCCACAAGAAAATCTGGGACTGTTGTGGAGGGCTGCAGCAGTAAGCTGATCACAGTTCTGCTAAATATTAATTTTATCTCTTTATAAGTTGCTACTGATAGAAGATCATTAGTAGTTAGAGGCAATGAAAAAGTGAACATTCCTAAACATTCAACATTCCCCAAAAAGCTGAACAAATTGTGTGTTTTTGCTAAATTTCAAAGACTCGTGCTATTAAGACCAAGTAGTATTGCTTTGTTGCTTGTAGCTTAATTACTTCATCTGCAGTTGCCAGTACTTTTCACCCTGTTCACCAGGAGTAATCTAGTCTGTTTAGAGCTTGAACAAGTGTGTTAAAGTCAGGTTTAATGTCTGAGGTGGAAATGCAAAGGGCAGCGGACAGGTGATGGTCACTCAGAGAGGATCTGTATCTGAATTTGTTAAACTTCATCACAGAGACTGTATGATTACATATGACTGCACATCCAAAGAGAACTAACATCTTCTGAGCATGTGTATGAAGTTCTCGTCTTTGAGATAAGCATAAAAATCAAGCAATGATTCTGACTGGAAGTGCTCTGTAAGTAATGAATCAAAAGTGCAACAAACCTTTGCTAATCAACAACATGGTTCATTTTTAGAACTGGGTTATACAAAACCTCCCGGTATGTAATACAATGCAAAGATACCAAAAACTCTGCATTCATCTTTTGGGGCTAGAAAACACAAAAATCTGTTTCAACAGTTCCACGGTGAACTGCATTCAGTTGCACATGTGTATGTGCATACATTTAAAAAAGGAAATAAATGTTGCATTTAAAATAAAAATAACATACGTCTCTTGTGATTACCCACAAACTCAAAAAAAGTGAGCCATTCTCTGATGAAGAGTTCATCGAAGAATGCTTGATGGCTGAAGTGAAGCAAACTGCATGTGTGCTTATGTATGTTTCTCTAATTTCCCGCTGACCTCACGAAGGCCCATGTTTCACATTAACAGTAGTGAACAGATTGGTTTAGCTGCTGTGATGGCACCTCATACTTTGTCTCCCTACATTTTGGCTGCTGCCATGTTTGTTTTTGTGACGCCAACGTAGCAGTTAAGTTATCAGCAGCTAAGTTACCAGCTAACAGTGGCAAGCTTGGTTAGCAAGCATAAACTGCACAGCTGGAACCAAAAGCACAGAGCAAGCAGATACTTTTGAATAAAAACCCTCATACAGATGTTATAAAGATGGACATTATCTACAGAGAGACATTATTTTAATTGTTTAGCAAGCTAAACAAAGAGCAGCACAGCAACAAAGCTACACGTGAAACAGAAGGACATGAGGAAATGTTCCCATCCGACAAGATAAAAGCAGATCTCTAAATAATAGCGTGCACGATTACATGACGGTTCTACCTACTAGGATTTATAGGTATGAAATGTATTTTTTCCTGGTAAATATCGCAGGTTGAAACACTGTAAGAATCTGCTCTGATATCTGATGACGGAACATCTAAAAGAAAGATCAGACGAACAGAGAGAAGAGTTGTTGTAAGGGACTGCAGTGGAATCAATATTAATTCAACATTAGTGACACTGATTAAAAAAATAAATAAATATGCGCACACACACACATATACTATACTAATATATACTATATAGTATATATTAGTATAGTATAGTATATATTAGTATAGTATATATATATATATATATATATTAGGGGTGCAACGATACACAAAATTCACGGTTCGGTTCGATATTTTTTTGATACAAAAAAAATGTTCAAGGTCGAGTAGGCCGGAAGTAAACGGCTGGGGAAATTGGACGGTCTAGCCTTCTGATTAGCGTCACCGCTATCTCGGTGGAGTTTAATAAACTCGGCCGTCTGCTCCTTGCTATCTAAAATATAACAGGACACTGGCGTAAATTCTCGACTGTCTGTATATATATATATATATATATATATATATATATATATATATATATATATATATATATATATATATATATAGAACAGCACCACCAAGGCTGGAGACGGAGCAATACTGGAAGAGCATATGGGAGAAGGACGCAACCCATAACGGCAATGCTCAGTGGCTAGTGGATCTGAGGGCAGACCATAGCGACCTCCCTGAACAGGGTCCAGTAACCATCACAGTGGCAGATATCCAAGAAAGGGTCTCTAGTATGAAGAGTTGGACAGCACCAGGGCCCGACATGGTTCACGCCTACTGGCTAAAGAAGCTGACTGCACTCCACGAGCGTCTGGCAGCACAAATGAACCAGCTGCTAGTTAACGAGAGACACCCAGAATGGCTAACTGAAGGCCGGACGGTCCTGATCCCCAAGGACCCCAAGAAGGGACTGGTCCCCTCCAACTACCGACCAATAACCTGCCTCAGTACTACATGGAAGCTCCTGTCAGGCATCATATCGGCTAAGATGAACAGGCACATGGGTCAATACATGAGTGAGACACAGAAAGGAATTGGCCCCAACTGACCGAGTGCTCAGTGAATACCTCAGGCAGCAGAAACCCAAGAAAGAGGAGGGAGACGAGGAACCATCATGGAAGGACAGGCCCCTGCACGGTATGTACCACCGGCAGATAGAGGAGGTGGCTGATATCCAGAAATCCTACCAGTGGCTGGACAAAGCTGGACTGAAAGACAACACAGAGGCACTAATCATGGCAGCACAAGAACAAGCTCTGAGTACAAGATCCATAGAGGCTGGGGTCTATCACACCAGGCAAGACCCCAGGTGCAGGCTGTGTAAAGATGCCCCAGAGACAATCCAGCACATAACAGCAGGGTGCAAGATGCTAGCAGGCAAGGCATACATGGAACGCCACAACCAAGTGGCCGGCATAGTGTACAGGAACATCTGTGCCGAGTATAACCTGGAAGTCCCGAGGTCAAAATGGGAGATGCCCCCTAGGGTGGTGGAGAATGACCGAGCTAAGATCCTGTGGGACTTCCAGATACAGACGGACAAAATGGTGGTGGCTAACCAACCGGACATAGTGGTGGTAGACAAACAGAAGAAGACGGCCGTAGTGATCGATGTAGCGGTTCCGAATGACAGCAATATCAGGAAGAAGGAACACGAGAAGCTGGAGAAATACCAAGGGCTCAGAGAAGAGCTCGAGAGGATGTGGAGGGTGAAGGTAACGGTGGTCCCCGTGGTAATCGGAGCACTAGGTGCGGTGACTCCCAAGCTAGGCGAGTGGCTCCAGCAGATCCCGGGAATAACATCGGAGATCTCTGTCCAGAAGAGCGCAGTCCTGGGAACAGCTAACATACTGCGCAGGACCCTCAAGCTCCCAGGCCTCTGGTAGAGGACCCGAGCTTGAAGGATAAACCGCCCGCAGGGGCGTGCTGGGTGTTTTTTTTATACACACACACACACACACACACACACACACACACACACACACACACACATATATATATATATATATATATATATATATATATATATATATATAGTTAGTCTTTTTATATATATGACAACACTCTGTGTATGAGTGCTGCAAATAACGTCATTAATGCATCTGCAGCATCAAAGATGAGTCACAACATTATCAATACAAAACTAGCATCAGTGCCTGTTTGTGTATGCTACGTGTCTGTGTGTGTGTTTTTGTGTGTCTGTGTTTTTACAGGCCAGTCTTTTATCTTTATTTGTCAGTAATTTTTCTTTAAATGGGAAAGTGAGTGCGTTTGTTTGATACTACGTGTTTTTACTGTTTCCTGTGTACTCTGTGAACAACACAGTGTGTGTGTGTGTGTGTGTGTGTGTGTGCACGTGTATAGGGCAATTAATTGAGCAGCGATTGGAATGCGTCGCTGCAGCCCATTGTGAGCCCCTACAGGGCTTTAAATGCAAACACAGAAAGACAAAATGCACACACACACACACACACACACACTGAATTGCTATAATACATAGAAAAACATTGAGCCACGTCACAACACACAATCAGACACACAAATGCACACACAGTGGTGTTCCCTCAGGATCTCCACATTCAGCTGCTGTGACCTTGACGAGAACAACAGAAACTGCTGCTCTCTCTCTCTCTCTCTCGCTCTCTCCTCTTTAACTTCTGTTAATGTTTCTCTCCCTCTGTCTCTTGCTGTCTCTTCTCCTCCTCTTCCTCTCTATATTTCCATTTCCTTTCTTCTTTTTGTCATGAATTCTTCATCTCACATTCTCTTTTGCAGTCTGATGCTGTCCCTGTCCTCCAGTCGTTCCCTCCATGCGTCTCTGTATTCCAGTGGTAAATGTATTAATGTATACTTAGATCCATTTAGATCTAAGTGAAGTGCGTCTCCCATAAAATCGAAGTAAAATTTGTGGCTACCATACTGGACAACAGATTTACCTAAATCAAACTCTAATTGTATGATAGCATGTGTAGCCACTGCATGTGTGCTGAATGAAATACGTAGATACAGTTACTGTGGAGAGTGATGGATAGATAGACTGACATACAGTAGCTTCCAGGTTTGAAGTATTAAGCAAATACCAAAGTGCCTTAAATCGGCATTTTTCCCAACAGCCAGCAGAGGGTAACTCCTCTGGAGTTTACTAAAAGAGGACCAGTTGTATGCAAGTCTATAAGAACATCCCTCAGCTCCCATGACCTATACCAGCAAAGACTTTCCTGTTGAGTTTATGGTCTTAATCGCTTGTTTTCAGCTGTGTTTGTGAAAATGATAGAGAATCAGTATTATATTAGAATCAGCACAGCAGGGTCTGCTTTGGGGGTGGCCCTCCTGTAATCAACAAGTTGCTAAATACCATATACTCATATGCATCCATATCTGCTACAGTTGTTCCTTCTGTCTCGGGGACACCTTAGCATAGTCTGTCACTTGGGTCCTGTTGGCTGTGGTAGACTCCGGGCTCTGTGGATCCGGTGCTTAGGGCCTGTCCTTGTGCTGTCATGATCAGAGCCTTAGTGCTGCCCTTCAAGTCAGAATTTTCTACTCACGGGTAGGAATCCTTGATGTCAGCCACTTCCACTATCTGTTCATGGTACATCCCATGCAGGGAATTCATTGTCCATAATAGCTTCTCTTCCTGTAACTCATCACTCTCTGTCTTCAACTGCCCGAGGCATTCTTGGAACAGTTAATCTCGAAGGGCCATCTTCCAGATGTATTCACGGATGTTTCATGTTTCATCTTGGATTGTGGTTCTGACACTCACTAATCCTCTCCCTCCCTATTTCCATTGCTCATAGAACCTCTGCTGGTCTTCAGGTGGAGACGTCCACATACCGTGAGGAGTTTTCATATCTTCATGTTGGAGGCGTCTATCTCCTCCTGTGGCCAGCTTATTATTCCAGCTGGGTATCTGTTGACCAGTTGGGTGTATGTAGTGATGGCTTGCATCTTATTCCTACTATTCGGCTGGCTTCTCAGCTGTTGTTTTACCTTCTGGAGGTATTTGGCTGTGGCTTTTCTTTGTGCACATTTATCATGGTTCCCATTGGCCTTTGGGATACCCAGGTACTTGTAGTTGTCCTTCTGGTAGCTCCACCCCTTCAGTACAGATGACCTTCTGTCTCAACCATTCGGCCACACTTGCCCAGTTTGACAAAGGATCTCAAAAACATCCCAGACTGTTGCTGGAACTACAGTGCTTGAGTAAATGTACCTGGTTCCTTTCCACCTCTGCAGTAAACACACACGCATGAACTGCACAGAGATGACAGCAGCTCCCTGAGTGGAGTTTTCAAGGACTAATCAACTACTGTCTCTCAGCTTTGCATGTTCACGCTCGCTTGTGCCGCACACACAACACCTGATCACAAAGGTACACATACACCCGAAGCACAAACACACAAATACACCCCAGCAGAAACACACAAAAAGCATACACACATGTGAAAAAACACAGACGCACACTGCAGCAGTCACACTGCTATCAGCAGAGCAGAGTGAAGTCTCAGTGCAGTGACTCCTCTGTCTGTTCGTGTTAGTGAGTTTTAATATTCAAAACCTCTCAGGAAGCCTCCAAACTGAACATGAAACAGCCAGTAAAACACAGCACTTGACATACACTCAGAGGGGTTCTGCAAAAGCACTTAGCACTTTCAGCACTGTGCATAATAATGGAGGATATGTCCACAAACCTGAAGACAACACTTTTTTAAACAGATCTGACTCTTAAAAATGTAACGTTTGTCTTTGCATAGCTGAGTCAGTAGTGTTTCACTTGCATCTTCTACCATTTATTTAGATGAAGAACCTTAACAGACAATTTATTAGGTATACCCTTCTGGTATTGGGTTGAAAACTGTTTTGCCTTCAGAATTGTCTTAATCCTAAACTTGACTGGATGTGTCAGGCAGTTGTTGCAGATGTCAACAGCACATCTATGGCGTGAGGCTTTCATTCCACCAGATCCCCAAAGGTGTTCTGTTGGATTGAGATTTGGTGACTGTTGAGTACAATGAACTCATTGTCATTTTTATGAAACCAGTTTGACATGATTTGAGCTTTTTGACATAGCTTTTTCAGCTGACTGAAGATGAGTACACTGTAGTCATAAAGAAGAACACGGTTTCACTCTTCTATTATCTTCCAACTTTGGGAGAATGTGTGAATTGCAACATCAGAATGACTGATTTTGGCTCTTTTTCGGACCATTCTATTCAAACCTTAGACATGGTTCTGCAGGATCATCTCAGTAGATCAGTAGTTTCTGAAATACTTTTGTTTGTTTGCTGAAAAGTATAGTATTCATCTCTTTTATGGCAATGGAACTGCATATTCTGAGTGGTTATAAAGATCTTCAGTACCCATATTCTGTAGGCTTCTTGGTATTTACTCTCACATTTCAGGGAAGTGAAGAATTTCTTGTCATAATTTTCTATATCTTTATTTTGCTGTTTTTGTTTAAATCAGGCTGATTCAGTGTCTTCCTGTTGGTTGGGTCTGAGATGATATTGTAAGTTTTGTATAGTGAAGTGTAAATGTGTTTATAGTACACACCTGTGAAGGTCAACAAACATTGAACATTGCTATATTTCTAATTTGTAATAAATGATTGAGACACTTTTTAATAAATAAAATGTAACACACTATGAAAGACACCGTGACGGCAAGACTCTAAAGCACATCAAATTATAAACAGCCCATCCTGCTTCACTGCGAAGAAGCTGATGTTTCGGGTGACGCACCGTTTCTCACCGAGGGTGCTGATAGCCGGCTCTCTGTATCTGCGAAACAACTGGGAGCGGTTGCTGCCGTCGCCTTTTGACTGCGTTTGATTATGTATGAGTTGTCTATTAGATAGGGATTTAGGGAACACGAGCTATACTGTATATCTGGATATGATCTGAGGACAATCTGTGGGCTTCAAACAGAGAGGGAGATGCCGGCTGACGGAGAGGCTTCACTATCTGAAATGACTGTTTGTTTTCAATTTCACATTCCAGCTGATTTCCTCTGGATTGGGGCACAGAGAGGTTATTACCAACACAGATGAGCCTGCCAGCACTGGAGCAAGTTTGTGTGTTTGTGTGTGTGCAGAGTGTTTTATGTGTCACATCACGGAAATTAGATTTGTGTACGTTTGGAAACATGCAGCACGTATGGCTCCAAACACTAGTGCCAATGCTCTATGTGCTCGTTAGAAGTTGCGTAACTGTATATAGGTGTTGTGTTGCTAAACATAAGGAGCAAGTTCAGCCGTCCTGCGTTGTAAATTCACATTTTTTATAGAATAGCAGGTTTTGCACACACTTCATCATGGCTCTGTGTGTGTGATGTTCAAATTAGTTTAACTTTGACGAAAGCAGCACCAACCTCTGTTTGCAGCCATTGGGCTGAAAGATGGCCAAAAAAATAATGAGCTGTGTTTTTGATTTTCTAGAAGTTCCCAAAAACAAATTAGGCCGATAACACTAAACGAGACAAAAAAAGAAGATTCATACAGCAAAATATCAAGTCAGCATCACATTCAAGCATAGCAATCAACCATGGCAGTTTAAGTGCTAGACTGAACCACACATAGAGATCCTGCTGTTTGCCCATTGCAATGTATCTACAACAACAATCTCAAGAAATGCTACACATATAATAACAAAAAACTACCATCAATATGTCATAATTATAAAAGTCCATAGACTTATTCAGTACCGAACAGCAGAGAGATGAGCAATCTTTTCAAGGTTTTCATCAGTAAGCAGCTCTGTGAACTGCTGCACATGCACAGCTGTTCTTTTGTATAAATACATTGGGCTTAACTGCAGTGTGTTAAGCATACTAGGCTAACCAGCCATACACAATTTCAGATTTAATGAAATTATGACTTTTATTATGAGAAAGGGTTTTAATCTAACATATGTTACAGTGACAGAGCTATCAACCAATCACAACTCATTTATTGATTTCCAAAGCCAATACATTTCCAATACATTGATACATGCTGCGCAGACCACCAGCCTGTCGCAGTAAATAATACCCCAATTCAAAAACTGTTGGGACACTGTTTAAAATGTATTTTTAAAATTAAAAAAAATGTTTACTTTTAATCTGATAGCAGTAACATGTCTCAGAAATCTGGGATGGGACAACAAAAGGCTTTAAAAGTAAGTGGTGCTAAAAAAGAACAGTTAACAAGCAGGTTAACTGGCAACAGGTCAGTAACATAACTGGGTACATTTTAAAAAAAAGCATTTCAGAGAGTTTCTTGAAGTCAAATCTGCAAAGAACTGTGTTTAGAAATTCAGAAAATTTTCAGAATAATGCTCCTCAATGTGAAGTTGCAAAGTCATTGAATATGTCATCATCTACTTTCTATAATATCAAAAGATTGAGAAAATCTTGAGAAATCTTTGTGCGCAAGGGACAAGGCTGGAAATCAATACTTGTGCCTATAATCTTCAGGCCCTCAGGCAGCACTGCATTAAAAAGAAGCTTGAGTCTGTCATGCAAAACAGACTCAGGAACACTTCCACAAATCACTGTCTGTGAACACAGGTCACTGCACCATCAAGGAATTCAGAGTAAATCTCTAAAGAGGAAAACCGTATGTGAATGTGACCCAGAAACATCTTCTCTGAGCCAAAGCTCATTCATTAAAATGGACTGGAGCACAGTGGAAATCTCTTCATTGGTTGGATGAATTCAAATTTTAAATTTGGAAAACATGTACGCCACATCCTCTGGACTAAAGAGGAGAAGGGCCACCTGGTATCTTGTGGTAGTGTGGCTTTATTTTTAACGTGGTGAACTAATAAAATGTTCTTAAATGCACATGCATGTACACACACACACAAAACATAAGCAAAAAAATAAATAAATCATAATAAATAACTTAAACGTAAATGCGTCTCACAAGGTATGGGAGTGCACCAGTTCATATGGAAAGTTTTACGGAAGACCTTACAAGACAATGCTAAACAAACTGCATCTATTACAACAGCACGGCCTTGTAGCAGAGGTGTCTGGGTGTCTGGTGCTAAGCTTTCACCAACTGAAAACATTTAGCACATAATGAAGGCAAAAGAAAAGAAAACCCCAGAATCAGTCAGGCAAGAACGGAAGAGCATTCCTCTCCCAGAAGTTCAGCAACAGGTCTCCTCAGTTCCCAGACATTTACAGACCGTTGTTAAATAAAGAGGGTAGTGCTACATAGTGGTAAACAAAGCCCTGTTCCAACATTTTAAAGACTGATGGCTGCTGCCACCAAATTTAAAATGAGCCAATAGTTTTCTTACAATTACATTTTCTTACTTGAAAGATTTGACATGTTTTCTATGTTTTTTGTGAATAAAATATGCATTTAGGGGATTTCCACATTGTTGCATTCTGTGTTTATTCACATTTTACACAGCATGTCAACTTTTTCTGCATCAGATTTGTATTTTGTGTAAGGCACGTGTGTGGGTTTATTTCCAAGAAGGATGTGCTGGATTTGACACTGTGTGCAGCGTGTGCTTGGAGTTTAATATTTCTGTTAATCTTATGTATGTCTGTGTTTCTATATGTGAAACTGTACTGTATGTGTGTGGTTGTGTGTATGTGTATGTATCCATGTGTGTGTGTGTGCTTCCCAGTTAGACAAGTCATTATTCTTGGCTGACAGCACTCATGTCTCGCTCCTCTGCAAGGTAATTATTTCTCCTCTAGATAAATAAAATTTAAAAAAAAAATCATCTTTAATTTTTCTGCCTTCCTATTGTGCAGATTCTCATTCTTTCTACCCCGGTGCACGTTCGCCACCTCGCTGTCTGCCTGCCTGCCACTAGCTAGCTACAAATGGTGAGAGATGATGATGGTAAAGCGGACACTCAGCTGAGGATGAAAGAGCCACTGTGAAATATGACGGTTAAATGGTTCAGGGTGCCACCGTGTGCAAAGATACAAAAACGTATGTACAGTCACACATTTGTACACTTTAACATAAATGTAAATGAGGACTAGAATGACATTATACACAGGCACACGCAGGCATCTTGGTACACTTGTTACTGATCAGAGTATCTGCAAGAAGTGGCTTGTACAGTAAAGTTCATTTTTGTTGACTGCTTTGGTGTTTACTTTTCTTCCATCCATCCATCACTTCTGCTTATCCTTTTTCAGGGTCTGGAAGCCTGGAAGCTGGAGCCTATCCCAGCTGTCTTAGGGCGAGAGGCGGGGTACACCCTGGACAGGTCGGTAGTCTGTCGCAGGGCTGTGTTTATTTTTCTTGTTAATGAAAAAAGACGTGGATAAAATAACATTGCTACGGTGCATCTGCAATGATGCTGAAAGGTATCTAAAGAGAAACTGAGAAAGAGGGGAAAAAAGGATGACTACGAGATCACACGTCCTTTTTTTCATGTGCTCACACTCTGACAAGCAGCTGTTTAAATGATGATGAATCACATCTATGACACACACACAAACACATACATGCTCATACAATACCCTCTCTACCAAACACAGACACTCAGTTTCTAATTTACACTTGAGTCATCAGACACACACACACACACACACACACACACACACACACACACACACACACACACACACACACACACACACACACACAGAAAGGGGCCTGGTCCCTGATGTGTGCTGCATTTGTTTTATGCCCCATCTGCTCTCTCTCCCTACTGTGCCATTACAGTTAAACTACATCACAGTTCTACGGATGCAGACAGGGGACAAAAAGGATGTTCAAAAGTAGCAGTGGAGAACTACTACATCCACTCAGGTAGCTGCAGTGGAATGCCACGAATCAACTAAAAAAAAACCCGTATCACTGAAACCAGCGAGGTCATATACGTCACCGCCAGAGCAATCCTAGAAGCACTTTAAGCACTTTTAATCACTATTGAGAATAAATGTAAGGGAAACCCTCTGATGGAGAAGAAGGCTGGAAGCCTAAAAACATGGAAGAATGTTAGTCAGTTAACTAAGGTAAAGAAGGACATGATGACTATTTCAACAACCGTTAACTGTTAAACACTCCAACCAGTCATGGCGGATGGCCCCTCCCCTCCCTGAGCCTGGTTCTGCTGGAGGTTTCTTCCTGTTAAAAGGGAGTTTTTCCTTCCCACTGTCGCCAAAGTGCTTGTTCATAGGGGGTCATATGATTGTTGGGTTTTTCTCTGTATGTATTATTGTAGGGTCTACTTTACAATATAAAGCGCCTTGAGGTGACTGTTGTTGTGACTAGTCGCTGTATAAATAAAATTGAATTGAATTGAATTGAACACAGCATCCACCCAGAGCAAGAGCCATCAACATCACAAAGACAGACATCCAGCAACAAATCTCAAGTAATGTAGAGAGGGACTGCTCCAGGATCTGAGATGACCCACGCTGAAGATGCAATGGAAGCACAAACGAGGGGGCTTGCTACACTTCCAAACCAGAAAGCTGTGGGGCAGTTTTATCTATACAGGAGCTTCTATATAAATGTATGTAAGCTTGAACATCCAACTACATGCTTTTTAAAGGAGCGCTGCTATCACCTCTGTGGCAGAAAACGCACCCTGATCTCTGGAAAATCACCTCAACCTCTCACGCTCACATCCACTGTGCTTTTCAATTCTTCCTCCACGGGCTCTGTGGCATTAAAAATAAATGTTTGGGACCAGCATCTCTTTTCTCTCTCTGGTAAGAAAGTGACAATTTTAACTAACACTGATAATAGGTCACCTGCAGCTAACCAAATACTGAAATCAAACATTTCTCTGTGCTTGCGGTGCTGGCTGATAAGAATTGATTTAACCACATACCTCTGGATTATCTTATTGTAGAGAAAATGTCATCGGTAACCCCCACTCAGGCCGAGACAGCTTTTTAAAAAATAAATACTGAAATTCATTTATCAATACAATGACCAGCTTTCCTCCTCTTGCTGCTTCCTCCCACATCACAGCTGTGCTTTAATTTTCACTTTGGCATTTATTTCTTTGTATTCATCACCGGTGTTTTTTGCACAATAAATAAAAAAGTGGCAGAAAATTGATGAATGAAGTTCAAAAGGAAAATTCTAACATTTGGGGGTGGAATACAAACTAGGAGCTTAGGGAATGAACTGAATAGAAGACAAATTCCACATTGTCCTAGTGATAGGGGAATTAGGGCCGTGATATCCAAACTGTGGCAACATCTGAGGTCTGCGCAGTCCCAGAAAGATCTAAGATACTGTGCAGGGTGCTCAAAGTGCCATGAGAAGACACAAACGTCCACTGTGATGTCAGAGGGGGACTTTTTAAAAATATATCTGTGCTACTGAGTTATAACAGAAATATTGCACTATGCTATCGTATTCATTGACACCATAGTTGCCTGATCTCCAGAGTTGAAGAAGAGCCTGCCTGTGTCTTTCCTCCCTCTCGCTCTCTCTCTGTGGGTCTTACAGGGCTAATATCACCTGAGACGTCCAGTGATTTGCAGTAATTGCAGAGACCATTTCTCTTTTGTGATTTTAATTCACACTCCTGGCACAAATTACCCCGTGACTGCAGACAGCTTATCTGATAACACTAATCCTGGACCAATCGAACTCCTGACAATTGTGAGCAGTAATTCTGTTTTCACGTCTGATTTCTCGAACCATTTTTTCTTCTTTGAGATGTAAGACGTCTACCTACTTCCTGTCTTAAGAGAAAAGCTTTTGAAACGTTTTCAGTTTTCAGTGGCTCTTAAGGCAGACAAAAATAAGCTTGTTACACCTATAGAGTTGCTATATGCATTTCACAAAATACAAGAAGCTGAGCTAGGGGAGTCTAAAGAGTGGTCTGTTTTTTATTTATTTGTTTGTATACGGCAGCAATTTTGAAATAAGGGAGCTAACCTGAATGTTATGAACTGAAGGTAAGATAACAATACTGACAGTGCTGTCCCTCAGGCTCCTAGAAGATGCACCTATGGAATAAATGTGAGAATCCTAGGTAACAGATTACAGTATCAATTTGAAAATCCTACTTTGCCTTATTCTCGAGTTATAGTGTTCACAAAGCTCCGCATCCTTGTTACCCGGCTGACTGTCCACCCAAGTGACCACAATGTCCCCATCAGCCTTTAGGGCCACTCCACTCCAATTTACTTAAACGCTGGCTACAGGAAACATGCAAAGGACTCATTTGGTTTCTTATCTAGAAAACTTTAGAGGAGTTGATTAGGAGAAATCCATGAACTGCAGGTGAAATTCGAGGTAAAAACTCCTCTAGTTACTTGCATCTGCTTGTAATGTTTACTGCTGTGAGCATCTAGTAATAAGATGAAGATATCAACATTTTTATCAGCTCCTCCCTGGACAGTTAGGGGGCACTTTTTTAATGAACTTTCAGACAAAAACATTAGGGTGAACACAAGTGAACTGAGTTTCCTGTATAAGATAAACCTGTATTACTTTGACTGTAGCTGAGTGTAGGGATAAAAGCACGGTGCTTAAAATGAGCCTAATACCGTAAATGTCGGGCTATAAGCCGCTACTTTTTGCACAAGCTTTGAACCCTGCGGCTTTTAGTCAGGTGCGGCTTTTCTATGGATTGTCCGTGATTTTTGTCATATCGTAAGACGATTTGTTTTGTGTGTTCCGCTGTTGTACGGCACTACGTTGCCTGGCGGAAGGATCGGGGTTCAAGAGTGGTATGTTAGTCACATGTCCGTCCGCCAGGCAACGTAGTGCCGTACGAAGTAGCGCGAAAAACAAACTTCAAAGTAGCGCTACGCGTTCAGCGGGAGGCGTGGATGATGAGCGGCGATAAACTTGCAAGTTATGCCCAAAAAGCAAGTTATGCCCAACTCCACCGGTGGATTCTGACAGCGTGGAAAAGTGTGAAAACATCCACGATCACCAACGGATTTTGAAGGGCTGGACTGCTGCATGATGGAGAGGAGGACACCGCCACGGCCCTTCTGAGGGTGTTCGACTCTGACACTGACAATGAGGATTTCTTTGGTTTTGAAAGTGACAACGAAGGAGAGAAGAAGAGTGGATGACGAAGCCATCCTGAGCCTGTTTGTATCCGACACTGGAGAAGAGGACTTTGGTGGTTTTAGTGCGTAGGAAGAAGAGAAAGATGGTGGTGAATGACTGACTTTTCTTCTTGTTAAAGCTGTGTCACTGCACCTGAGCCTAAAAGGTAGTCCGAATCTATTGTTCTGGTGTGCTGTAGGTTATTGTTATGTACTACATGTGCAAATATGTACCCATAACTTGTTTTTCAAAATATTAATAAAAGTGATGTCTCCAAACAGCCATCTCTTTCCTGACAATTCCCTTTGTGCATATTCTCTTACATATGATAAGTCAACATTGAAACACCTGCGGCTTTTGGTCAGGTGCGGCTAATGTATGTACAAAACAGGATTTTACCCTGATTTTAGCTTGTGCGGCTAATATTTAGGTGCGCTTTGTAGTCCGGGAAATACGGTAGGTCCCCTTTAAATAATATAATGTACTGTTAAAGTGACTCTGTCTGTGTGACATTTTAAGACTTTCTCCACTTTCTTATTTTAGTGGTGTTTTTTATGGTTGTTTGTTTTTGGTCTAAATGTACTGTAACAGTACAATCTCTGTGTGGTTACAGGCACGGATAAAAAACACGAGGTGGTACACTCCTCCTGTCTCTGCCCATGAGTTCCATTAAAAACTCTATTGATTGATCCATGCACACACGTGTATACATACGCACGCACACATGTTCATGCACACACATAGGCGCTAAAGGCCATAACAATCAGTAAAAGACTTAATATGTTGCACCCTTTTCCATCGACAGAAAAACCTGGTTGGAGCCTTAGTTGACATTTATCCCTTAGGTATTACACACTTGCTACACCTGCCTGTCTTTCGCTACTTTTCTCTGTCTCTGTGTGCTTCTTTTTTCTTAAGTAATCCACTTACTTCAATCCATTCATAATTAGGCAATTACTTCTATTAATTTATTATGTAGATGACTATGAGTTGAATTTTTCATATTAATGGAGACGTTTTCAACGAATGTAGTTTGGTCAGGTTTACGAAAAAAGACTGGAAGATAAACACCTTTGATTCTCATTATTAAGATTCAACTTTCAATAATGAGAAACCAAAATTTGAAATTTACACTTACAATAACTTGTCCACTATACTTATTGGCTTACATTTAATGTTTTAAGTTGCTGAATTCTTAAATTTTCTTGCCATCTCGTAAATCTCAAGTGAAAGGGTATATTTTTAAGCACAGATTTAACGAATTATAGAAAACGTAGCATAATACGTTAATAGATGAGTGAAAGAAATTAAGACAAGGACAGTTTGAGGGAATTAAATACAAAATTAACAAATGATAAATATTGTAATAAAAGACTAAAGCGATTTTTTTTTTTTAAAAAGAGGGAATTTTGGTGCGTCAGGTGTTATTTAGAGAGGTGCAACCAAAAGAAAATCATCTTTCATTAAATTTTTATCAGCTGTTCATAATGCAGAACCAGTGAGCTGAAGCAAAAATGGCAAAGCGGCTAAATAATGATTACAATTAAACAGCGTTATCACGCCCCTTATAACGAGTCTGCGCCGAAAAAAAGCACAGGCGAAACATTCGGCTAATCTTCCTCTGATGGTGAATTCATTATAGATAGAAGTGAACCGTAATGACATTTATGATTTAAATATGACCAGCTCCCTGACTCTGAATAAAAATGAGCTTTTTCATCATGTGTACTTGAGCACCTGAAGGACTAAAGAAGAAGAAAATCACAAACGTTTCAGTGGAAATGTCTGTTTATTATATTTCTATTAAAAATGTCATGAATAAAAACTGGGCTGTAGATTCTCTGTGTTTGATAACTTTTTAGCAAAACTGATGATTTTCTACATCCAATTGTTGAAAGAGGCATTTATAGTATTTTTATCCTGATATCCTGTCAACTACAAAGTGGTTGGAATTTGTAAAGTTTGTAGTTTTTTAACTAATTTGAAATACAGTTCCCAAAGTTTTTGAAGAAGGAATTCTGAGACCATTGTGCGTTTTGTTTTTACAGATTTTTCACATGTGCTACGCTTTGCTGACTTTCACAGAAAAACTGCCTGGGTTCAGATCCTCCAATCACGACTGATTTCTTTGGTACTATTTTTGGTAGCGCATGCTAGCGGGCTGTCGTTATTACCGTGTTTTTTGGAAAATACGGCACACTTAAAATCAATCCTTTGATTTTTCTGAAAATCAACAGAGTCCCTTATAATCCCGTGTGCCTTATGTATGAATTCTGGTTGTGTTTACTGACCTCGAAACGATTTTATGTACACGGCGCTCGAAAATCTGTCAAATGTTTTAGTACGACTTTGCTAAGCTACGAAGCCGCACCGCTTGATCGATTGTCGGAGCATTACGGCTATCGTAGGCAGGAGCCTCGCAGAGTGATACGTACTGTGCTTCAACATAATATGTAAAATGTGTGTATAACCTCTTTTTAAGTTTTGTGGATATTATACATGGTTATGCTGAGGATATGTTGGCCAATTTCCACTGGAAATGCCTCTTGGTTAAACTGTCAGTAAGGAATTTGCATTTGCACTGTTACATTTTTATATAACTTTAATGCACATAAAAAACAGCTGCTTGTTTAAGTGAAAATACACTGATGGTTTTTTAAATAAAGTTGTGGAGTTGTAAAGTATTTTTTCTAATGTCAATTATATCGTCAGTTATATCGTTATCGCAAATTTTCAAATGTATATCGTGATAAATATTTTTGGTCATATCGCCCTGCTCTAGTGCTTTCTATCTAACATTCACATGCATGAACTGCCTGACTGAACTGCTTTCCATACTTTTGTAGTTATACCACACTGATTTCCCTAAATTTTGCCTCTGACATACAGTATGCTAATTAAAAACACTAAAATTAACACTGAAACTAATTTTAAAAAAACTGAAGTGAAACAAGATCTCCTCTGGAAACTAACTGAAACTAAGCAGTATTGAAATCAAAAAGTCAAAATGAACTAAAAATAAACACTAATCAGAAAATGCAAAACTACAATTAACTATCAAGATGACAGCTGAAAGCCTGGTTACTATTTCACCCTGCCAACCTTTTGGTCAAATTATATGTGCTTTCTGGTTAACAGTCTGTACCCCATAACGGGCATGTCCCACAGGGAGGAGGCCCCGGGGCAGACCCAGGACACGCTGGAGAGATTATATCCCTCGGCTGGCCTGGGAACACCTTGGTGTTCCCCGGACAAGCTTGAGGAGGTGGATGGGGAGAGGAAGGTCTTCTCTGTTTGGGCTGCTGCCCCCGCGACCTGGCTCCGGACAAGCGCAAGAAGATGGATGGATGGATGGACCCCATAACGGCAGCTGCTCTGCTTGGCCACATGAAGGCCACAGTCAACAATCCTGACTGGTCACAGTGTTACCGAAATGAGTTCTTCCTGTCGGTAAGTGCTGCCGCTTTTGTTGCTATTACTCAGTGTTAGCCAGTGTTCCTAAAATTTTCTATGAAGTGGATCCTATGTTGACAGACTTGTGCAATTAGCAAATAAATTCTCATAGAAGGTGAGAATGTAATCAAACACTTTGTCAGCAGGAAAGTATTTTAGGACACTCAAGCCTAACTTTAGCTGGCATAATGTTAGTCTATAGCCAACTGTCTAAGGGTTGGAAGTTTGCATGTATATGAGTGTATATGAGCATGAGTATTTAATTTTCCTTATGTTAGAGCCCTGAATTAAATTCTGGAGATGACGTGAAAGGTAAAGGTGGAGATAAGCAAATGTGGAAGATATTAAGGGCCCTGGGTCCTTGACCCAGAGTTTTGAATTTTGTCATTTCATCATTATTTTGGGGTTTTGAGAAGTGGTTTATGTTCCCCTTTGTGATTGTGTGAGTTATTTTGTTATTCACGTGTCCTCATCCCTTGTTTACAGTTACTTCCTATGTAATGTTGTTGGATTTTGTTCAGCTGTGTTTTTTCCCAGGTATATTTATTCACATCGTGCATTTATTCCCACCAGTTTGTTGTTGCGTCCTCCCTCTCAGTCGTTTGATCCTTTGTTCCATGCTTTTGCCCTTATTTTAAGCCCCACGCCCCCGGTACCTGGGGCAAAAAGGAGGAGATCACGTTTAATCGGTTATAACACGGGGTGAGAAATATAAGTCCCAACATGTGTGGTATCCACAGAAACCTCTGAATCTCAGCTAAAATGTCATATAAACCATTTCAACAACCACCAAACACAACGAAAACAATCCATAATTAAATGAGCAGTTACGTAAATGCGCACAAGTCCGCTAAACAAACAAAACCAAAAAAGAAATTCTTCAAACTTCATGCCACTTAATTTTACCCATTAAAGTATGCTTGTAGGTGACATTCACAAAGGTAGGATGGTTTGGCAGTTAATTTTACCAGTTAGAGTATTTTTCTAGCTAATATTCACAAAGGTAGGACGGTTTGCCGTGTTGTGCGCATGCGCAGAAACAACGGGTAGGATGGTTTGCCAGGTAGGATGGATTCCCAGAACACCTGCTAAAGAAAGTCTAGTTATCTCCCAGAGCTATTACTGACTCCAAACACCAAGTTTCACCACGCTCTGACCAAAATTCACTGACTAAGCTGCAAAAGAAGACCACAAAAACACATAGCGGCGCAAATCGGTATCGGTCCGATACTGACCTAAATTACTGGATCGGATATCGGAGAAAAATAAAAAATGTAATCCGATCCATTAAATATCACGAAAGCACCTCACAAAACTTGCAACACGCCGTAACTCGCCTCAGAACGTCGGAGCAGTATGCATCACGTGATAGAGCAGCTGTGGCATGCGGGACCTGTCGGTGGTCTGGATAGCATTTGGAGCTTCGCTAGCAACCTGGCATTTCATCTCCGACAAAGTTATCCCCGAGAGAAGTAAAGCAAGTGTGTAAGTCCATCTCTGAATGTTTGTAAAGCATTCCCACGTTAAGCTTAACGAGCGACTGCCTCTCGCTCTCCGGCTGCTACTTCAATCCTGAAACTGCTTAAATGATCAGCTGATCGGCTTTTCTGTCGCGAGTCTCTCTAGTTTGTTTTTGGCCCACTTTGCACCAGAAAGAGGAAACCAGCGGCTGAACAACAGCAGAACGTTTAAGCTTGATCAGCTGTTGTTAGAATTTATTTAATATTACTTTCTACACCAGGATCTTTTTCTACGTAGCTGACGGCTGGTAACTGTGCAGGGGCGGATCTAGCAAAGTTTAGCCAGGGGGGCCGATAGGGCATTAACAGGGAAAAGGGGGCACAAAGATATACTTTTCTTTCTTATTCTCATTTAAAATGTCTAGCTTTTAATAAATAATTATCTGACACCCAAAGTTTTAATTTGATGTAAAATGAATAGAAGTCAATTACTGTATATAGTGACTATTAAGTCTAATATATATACCCTAGTAAGCTATAGTACATTTTCCTTTGGGAAGGTACCATCTGTGCAGTCTGCAATTTTGTTGAAGAAAGATGTTGAATCTATTTAATATTTCTTGAAAAATAATTGATTTCTGTGCATTTTTTTTCACACTGCATCAAATTAAGGTTGATTACGTTGATTAAGCATCATGAGGTGGAGCGTGAGGGGTGGTTCCCTATTTTTTATTTATTTATTTTTGTTGTTGCTGGGAGTTGGAACCCTATTAGTTAGGTTGCTTAATATTTACGCTAAGTACTCTTTAAAATACCAGAATAGGGAGGATGGTGTAGGTCTAAGTTTATTAGATTGATCAGTATTGCTGAACTATGAAATATTTTTTTTGTATACAGGTATAACAGAATAGCTTTAGTGTAGTTGTTGTTTTAAACTTGAGTATGAACTTGCAGACTTGCAAAATGCAGCAAGATATTTTAAAAAACAGTTTTGTTGATTAAAAAACACTATATCGGATTCATATCGGTATCGGCAGATATCCAAATTTATGATATCAGTATCGGTATCGGACATAAAAAAGTGGTATCGTGCCATCTCTAGTGAACATATAAACAAAAAGTCAGATCTTAAGTGGTCATATGTAATTTAAAAGTTATTTGTGATCTTTAAATAAAAAGTAACATCTAAGTGATATTCCTAAAAGGGTTTTTTTTTAAATTGAGGTGTTTAGAGAGTTTCTAGAGGTTCTAATAGAATTCTATTGGTCTATAAGCTCACATGAGGTAATTATCGGTGTGTGACTGTCCTGCCTCATCTACCATCTAACCAGGTGCCTCACCTTACCTGAACGAAACTAATTATTTTCGTTAGTGAGACAGCATTTGAAACAGATGCTCTATGTGAGAAAGAGTCACTTTAGACAGTGCATGTACCTGATTGTCTTGACACTGTCCAAAGTTCATGTGTG
Source organism: Astatotilapia calliptera (assembly GCF_964374335.1). Lineage (NCBI taxonomy): Eukaryota > Metazoa > Chordata > Actinopteri > Cichliformes > Cichlidae > Astatotilapia > Astatotilapia calliptera. The sequence goes on from NC_137440.1 coordinate 4,724,381, forward strand.
AAATTGTTTTGTGTTTAAAGTTCCTACAAACAGACGAGGAATGCCACTGCAGCTGTTTCTATTTGTTTAGCAGCTCATGCTCTCCACTGTTTCATCTCTGTCCAACACTTCTGATATTTGCCTCTCTCACCCTCTTTTCTTCTCTCTCATCATGTAATCCTCCCTCTCTGTTTCCTATCTCCCCTCTCTCTCTCTTTTAACATCTTCCTCTCAGCTCCATCTCCTTCTCATTACAGATCCATTTCTCTCTCTTTATACTTCTTTTTCCCTGCTATCTCTCTCTTTGCTGCTGCCGCTGTCTGTCCTAATCTCTCTCACCCCCTCCACACTCTCTCTTGTCGTTCCCCTTTTCTTCTAAGCCCCTTCCTCCCACCCTCTTTCTCTCATCTCCCTCTCATCCTCCTCAGTGTAATGCAGGATAAAGACACTGGGATCACATATGGCCGAGTGGTAATGGCGTTGCGCTACTTAAATCCACTCATTTAAGTGCAAATCGGTGTCATTCTGGAGCTGCCGAGCAGATGCTAGGCCATGTCAGCATAACTCAATGTGACCACCGCTGGCTTCAGGTGTGTGTGTGTGTGTTTGTGTGTACGTGTGCTCGGTAACCCCTATGGATTGCGATAAAAGTACCTGCTCCTTAAATGCAGAAAACAGATAAATTGATAGGCGATTATAGCAAGGGATTTGTGCACATAGCTGTTTTAAAGACGACTTATGTGCGTTTGTTGCTGGAACATTTTGCACAATGTCTTCCATTCCTTGAATGTAACAGAAAAAAATATTCTAATATACTAAATAAGAGCAGAAAATCATAGTATCAAAATAAAAGCACAGAACGTGAAATGTTCTGGTTTAACCCTTTAAAGCCTGAACCATGAAAAACATGCCAGAATTATTATTTTTTTTTAATGGATTGTTTATTGAACCTTGAATTAATTAAATATTAATGTATTGCATTGCAACATTGATTTGCATATGTAAGTTTTCATTTGTAGAACAATGCTCAGGGAGGGGCAGTCATCTTTTTTTTTTGTCTGTCCCGTTTGGCTCTTTTGCCATCAGAATTATTGTCTAAAGGCGAAGAAAGATGCCCAACAGATTTACTTTACCAAATGGACCATCCCAGCCTTGCCGTAATGGTCTATTTGATTCACCTTTTATTGTTTATTTTATTTTATTTTCACTTGCTAAATACGGGACAGATTTGACTGGGGAAAAGAAAGGGGTGAAAGAAAGAGGGAAAGAAAAACAGCTGGGAAGAGGGACGGTGATATAGGGCAAAAAACAAAAACCAACAAAATAAGCAGACAAAAAATACATATATCAATCACCTGGATCACCTGTTGAGAAAGAAAAAAGAGAAAACAAGCAGAAGAAAAAAAAAACAACATAATAAACAACATCACGATGATCTATGTGAATATAACAGTAAATATTAAATATTATTGTGCAGCACGCAAGATCGACAGCGCACAGTGTGCTTTGAGGTAGGAGCCAAAAAGGGTGTAGTTTGTGTGTGTGAGCACCCGTGTGTACACCTGTGAGCATGAGCGCGGTTGTATTTAAAAGGTTCCTTCATGTAATGATCTGCTAGAGGGTGTGGGGAGCCACAGCCCCGTCCTCCAGGGCATGAAGCAGGTATGGAGGAGATCCAGGCTCCAGACATCCAGAGACCCTCAGAACACAAGAGACCAAGGAAGACCAACAGAGGGGCAGCCGCACCACTATCCCAGAAAGAGCTGAGGAGAGCCCCAGATGAGGAGTCTCTCGGCAGCTGCAGAGCAGAAGCCAGGGGGGGTTGCAGTAATGCGCCCGTGAGCTCCGCCGGCAGTCAGCTGTGCCAGAGTGACCGAGCCCCAGGCCAAGAGGCTGAGGGCACCCCACCTACGAAGTGGCCCGAACGAGCCCCTGGCTCCAGGCCCCGACAACCAGCCACCAAGGAGTGAGCCGGTGTGTACCTAGACGCCCACCCCCGGACACAAAGAACCACCAACGCACTGATGTCTTAGGGCGTCTGCCACCGGCAGGGGGAGTGGTGGGGGGAGATAGGCCTCCATACCTTGGAGGGCCTGAGAGTGGTGGGGGGAGATAGGCCTCCATACCTTGGAGGGCCTGAGATGTCCCTAGAGAGGAGGCGTCTGATACTCGCCCTGACATATGGACACAGACAAACAGGCACACACAGATACAAACATCCATTTCCACCCTCATGCTCTCATATGCAATTACTCAACACTCACCCAACATGGAGACAGACACAAAGAGACACTGTACACACAATCACACTCCCCAAGCGTACTCTATACCCCAGGTCTAGGTACCCTTGCCCCTGGAGGGAGAAACTGCACCCAGACCCAGGTGGTGTTACCCTTTTCCCTGGGGTGGAGAGAAGCAGACTGCCCCGACTCGGCAGCAGCAGGGAGGCCCCACATTCCAGACCCCAATCAGACGGCCAACTCCTCCTCCCAGTCCCCCCGCTCCAACAGGCTGCAGAGAACGGGGGTGTGTGAAGACTCCAAACTTCCCTCCGCCCGCTCATATGTAGTGTTGATGCATGTGTGTTCTAAGGTGCATTTAAAACCCAGGAGGGCATGGAGCTACCTGCCAGAGAGCAGCAGCAGGTAAGCGCATAGCCCCTCCTGATAGCCCTCAATTTCTACATGTATTTAAAATCGAGAGGGGCAGTCATCTGCCATGATCAGTTGGGGACGAGGAATGAGAGTATATGAGATTAAGGTAACATTTGAAATTTTGTTTTTTGTAACACACACAGTTGATTCTTTTTCATTGTGAAGATTTGAAGAGTAACTTTTTGATTGGTCAGTACACTGAAACATTTGTTTGTTAGATGGCATTATCCCTGGCCTGGTAGCCTGGCTGCCCCTGAGTGGATCTGGGGCAGGCGTGGGGGCTTGGGGTTTGGGGGTGCTTCGCCTCCGTGCTAGGGCTCTGGCTGGGTCTTGGGGGCTTAGGTCCTTGTTGGTGTGTCGCCGAGGATGTGGGTAGGTGGGTGCACGGAGGCTCAGCCCTGGCGCAGGGGGCCTCTGGCGCATCGGCCTAACTAGGGGGCTCTTCAACTTACAGGGAGTTTGTTCCATCCTTGCAGGAGTCCACTCTGCAGGTGGGGGAGAGTATAGGAGATGTGGAGAATAAACTTAACCTGGGTGTCTACTGTCTTGTGCAGTCTGGGAGATGATTGAATGTTAGGGTGGGTACAGTTTCCTCTGTGGTGGGGTCGGGTGGGCTGCCCCGGGTCCTGTGGGGCTGGGCGGTCCTGCTGCCGTAGGCACATTACTCTGGATGGGCCTGGGCTCCCTTGCCTTGGTGGGTGCCGAAGGACGGGGGTGCCTACTGGGGTCAGCGGGGGAGCTGGCCCCAGGGAGGGGCATCTTGGTCCTCCCTTCTTTTTCTCCCCATCCCCGGCTGCCTCCCTCTTCCCGCTCCAACACACTCACCCACACAAGTAGGGCCTTGGGGTGCGGGTGTGTCACCAGGGTGCAGGGGAGGCATCCCCCCCGTCCCGTTCTGGCCACCCGTGCCTCAATTTTATTCCACAACATCCACATTACTCACACTCTCATAACACATACATATAGGGCCTAGAGGGAGGACACGTTAACAGCGTCCAGTGGACGGTCTGTGTATTCAACCCCACCTCTGGCGCCGGTGCCCACCTCTCAATTTTAAATTATTGAGGGTTCTCAGGAGGGGCCGTGCTAACACCTGCTGCTCTCTGGCAGCAGCACCATGCTCTCCCGTGTTTTAAATGCACCTTAGAACAACACGCAGCAACACTACACATGAGCGAGAGGAGGGAGGTTTGGAGTCTTCACACACCCCTGTTCTCTGCTGGCCATCGGGGCGGGGGGGCTGGGAGGAGGTGTTGGCTGTCCGATTGGGATCTGGGATGCGTTGGGTGAGTGTTAAGTATTTGTATATGTGTGCATGAGGGTGGGAATGCATGTTTGTGTCTGTGTGTGCCTGTTTGTCTGTGTTTATATGTCAGGTCGGGTCTCCACCTCTCTGGGAACTCCCAGGCCCTCCAAAGGCCTATCTCCCCTCACCACACTCCCTGCCGGTAACTGATGCCCTCAGGGGTCGGTGCGTTGGTGGCTCTTGGTGTCCGGGGCTGGGCGCTCAGGTATGTACCAGCTCACTCCCGGTGACTACTTGGTGGGGCCTGGTGCCTGTTGCTCGGTCAGGCCTCTTCCGGGGCAAAGGGGGCCCTCAGGCCTCCGGCCTCTGGGCCTGCGGCTCGGTTCACTCTGGCACAGCTGGCTGCCGGCAGAGCCGGCAGGCACGCCACTGCAGCCCCCTCTGGCTTCTGCTCCGTGACTACTGGGTGACCCCTCATCTGGGGCTCTCTTCAGCTCTTCCCAGGAGGGTGGCATGGATGCCCCTCCGGTGGTCCTCCTTGGGCTTTCGCACTCTTGGGCCTCTGGATGTCTGGAGTCTGGATCTCCTCCATGCCTGCTTTATGCCCTGGGGGACGGGGCTATGGTGCTCTACATCCTCTAGCAGACCATTACATGGGGAAACCTGTTGAATACAAGCACGCTGATCCACACAGGTATGCACACGGGTGTTCACTGTTCATAGACATAAACTACACCTTTACTGGCTGCTATTTCCAAGCACATTGTGCGCTGTCGGTCCTGCTTGCTACACAACAACATTCAATATTTAGTATTTACTGCTGTTTACACTTAGCTAGATTAACGTGATGGTGTTGTGTTTAGTATGTTGCTCTGTTTTTTTGCTTGTTTTCTCTTCTTTTTCTCTCAACAGGTGATCCTGGAGATTTTTTTTTCTCTTCTTTCTCTTTTTAAGTGCCCTTTCTCACTGTCCCTCTTCCCTTCTGTTTTTCTTTTCCTTCATCTTTCTTTCTCCCTTTCCTATCCCTCACTCATGTCTGTCCCGTCTGTAACAACTGAAAATAAAATATAATAAATAATAAAAACAAAGGTCGATCAAATGGACCAATACGGCAAGGCCGTGATGATCCATTTGGCAAAGTAAATCCATTGGGTATCCTTGTTGGTCTTCAGACAACAATTCTGACGGCTAAAGAACCAAATGGGACAGGCAAAAAAAAAAGGAGAAGAAAGATGGCATTATCCCATTTCCTGATCTTTTTCTTCCAACGACCCTGTGCTTTCTTCTATTCTCACATCTACATTTCCCGATCTCCATCTGTCCTTCCTCAGTTTAAATTTGTGTCTTCCTTTTCTCTTCATCCCCCTCTGTTAACACTCATCCTCCTTCCCTTCCTCCTTTATGTTTTTCATCTCCTCTGTTCTGATTTTATGGCACCTCATTCCACCATTAATTTTTCTTCTCTCAACCACAAACAACAACGAGAAACTCTCCTCCTTCCTTCTTTTTCATCCCATTCTCCAACTTTTGCTCTTTCCTTCCTCTCCCAACAATCCTTACCTCTTTCCCTTTATCTTTTATTTTCCATGCCAATGAACATCATTTACCCTCTCCTCTCTTTCCAGCTTCTCCCTTTGGATGATCTCTCAATTCCTACATCGCTTTTTCCTTTTCCCTCTAGCTACCTCTTCCCCCACCTCCCTACCTCGTTTTTGTACGTCCTCCTCCTACTTCTCCTCCTGACTAATCTCCCCCCTCCTCCCATTCTCTTCTCCTCCTCCAGGTGTTTCGCAGGGATAAAGGATTGATGAAGCCATCAACTCTCTGCTCTTGACATTTACAAAAAACCCTCCAAGCAAACGCCTTCTCCCCTCTTTCCCACCGCCCCTCTCTCTCTCTCTGTCTCTCTCTCTCTCTCGTTATCTCCCTGCAGAGCTACCTCGCTCGTTGCTCGCCCAACCACATCATTAAGACCTAGTAATTAGGGCTCATTTGTAAAGCCAGTGTAAATAAAGGGCCCATAATGGCCAGGATATCATTCACAGTGAGACATAAACTAGACGTGTGTGTGTGTGTGTGTGTGTGTGTGTGTGTGTGTGTGTGTGTGTGTGTGTGTGTGTGTGTGTGTGTGTGTGTTAGGGGACAGGGGACATTAGGAAATTAGCCCATGTGTCATTATTGTGTAGGTCTGTTTGAGAAGTTGTGAAATAGGGTAAATGTGTGTGTGTCTGTGTGAGATTGGGGTGTGAGAGAGACAGAGGCAGAAGTGTATTTAGAAGACCTAAATAAATCACTGTTTGTGTGTTGCTGTGTGAGTGTGTGAGGTTGACAGGAGACATTAGGAAATTAGCGCCTGTGCCATTAGCGAGTAAGAATACCAAGTGTGTGGAGTGTAAAGGTCTTAGATTTAATGTGTGTCACAGTGAGGGGAAGATGGAGAAGTTCATTTTGGAACCTGCGAGTGAAAGAAAAACACAGAAAAAGACTGTCAAAGTGGAAGCTTTAGTTATCCCAAGTTTTACTTAGTAAAGGCCATTTCCTATAATTTACTAATTCAAAGTTACTCAGTAGTGTTACAGCTGAGGGTTTTAGTAGTGATGCAGGTCACATCATGTCTTCAAACACAAGGCAACTCCGGTAACCTCCTGCAGAACCACGAAGGTGGATAGCTCCATTAACATCGAGATGCAGTTGACTGATTAGTCCAGTAGAAAGCTCTGTCACCTCGCAGCAAGAAGGTCCTAGGTCCTAGGTGTGAATGTGAGCATGAAATGTTGTCTTTGTGTTAACTGTGTGATAGACTGCTGAGCTGTCCGGAGTCTGCCATTTCACCCTATGACCAGTGGAACAGGTTCCAACCCCCTCAGTCAGATAAAAGTGCATGGATGGACCCTTAATACTTTCCTCATAATTCTTATACTGTCCTATAAGAAGTCCAGAAAACCCACAAAAATGGCATACTAAATTCGCTATAGTGGGTATACTGCTTAGACGCACTAAAGCAAACTCTGCAACTGCTTGAACATCTACAGTTAAAAATAAGTCCTGGAAAAACTACAAATCTTGGGCAGCCTGTTCAAATACAGCTAAGCAAAGATGTCTAAGACCCCACACAGTCAATAAGACCATTCATTTTATAATCAAAACAAAACAGCATTAAGATGCTTTTAAGTGTCCTTGAGGAGCCCCTAAACGCCTTCCCTTAGGTGCCTTTTGAAATTTTTACAGCAGGGCTGAAATTACCTCCCGCAGTGCCTCAAAGGACTGCTTGGTTAAAGTTTGACTCTTTCCATCTATACTTTGAAACAAATAGAAAGAAACATGTTGGGATAACTACAGGATCCTGTCTTGTAAACACATCATTTACTCTCAGGGAATTTACTCCAAAAATGGTTCCTGAAAGCTCATCAAAGGTTAATGGGATGTCTTCAAGTTACTATTATAAAATTACTGTTACTCTGCTAATGTGCTTTTTTTGTTTGTTTTTGTTGTCATTGTGTATGGCTGCAAGATTCAGACATCAAGCTAACACACACAAAAAAAATTGGACCAAACTGCTCTGTGAGAAAATACATGCAGAGATGTTTTCGTAGTTGGTGTCTGTTTAGAAATGTGTATAAAAACCACAAACTTTGCAAACCCAGCAGCTCACTGTAAAAACGAACTCAGCTGCCTGTGAGACAAGACATGTTCTTACATCCTTGGGATCCTCCTCCTCACTCTTCGTGACACTCCATGCTTTATTTCATCACTGTATCTGCATTACTGAGGACTAGAAATATGTGCAGATTGACTCTAAACATTCAGGACATAGGCAAATTTTGCCACAGCTTTGAGCCATTCACTTGTGCCAGTTACTTTAGTAACGTTTTAATAGCAAAGGATGGTTTTACACTGGTGCAGAGTGCTAGTAAATCTGGGCCTCCATACCTTCAAGGACACCTGGAACTTCTTCTAGAATGGTTGCAACTCTCTGAAGGTGCTCCCAAGACTTTCTTCAGATTGCACTTTTTCCAGACAGCGATGTATGCAACACCAACTCTAAAGGGTCAGCATCCCTCATAGCTGCCTGCAACACTCACCTCCTGATCAATATGTTTTCCTATTGATTAGCCCTGCAGCCTGAATGGCAAGTGTCAATCAATCTTGGACTATCGATAAAAATGATTACTTTCTGATGCATTTATTTGCATTTAATGATCTTAATTATCATTCCCTAGATGCACACACACACACAAAACCTATTTTCTCATTCATACTGAGGTCTGTCCTCCTTTCTCACCTCCTGCCCTCATTACCCCTCCACCTCCTGCTCTATTCAATAATCCAAAATGTTCAGAATAAGACATGAAGAGAAGGGCCGACTCCTTCTACCCTTCCTCTTTTCAATTTGTTTCCTTCTTACTGGCCTTTCTCTCTATGCTTTCATCCCAATGATAACTGCCACAAACAAATATGCCCCAAACAGAAAGTGACCACCACAAACCACCAGACGGCTAAGTTTGAAAATGCATTTTTGAATTAATGCTACTGTGGCCTGTGCGATATCAAAAACATAGTAACAGTGTACAATCCTGGAGCATTTGAACTCAATTCCATCTTGTACTCTAAATTGAAAATATTTAGTAAGAGTAGTAATGACAAAAAGGCATCATCTATATGTGCCACATATTATGCAATTCCTCTCTAAAAGCGTTGTGTAGATGAGAGGATTTAAGGAAGGAAAGAAATCAAGTTTAAATAAGCCTGGTCCTCACAAGCGTACAAGTACAGCAATGTGTGTGTCAGCAGAGGTGCCATTAAACACATGTCACCTCTGATCCATGCTGAAATAAAGTCACACCTCTACATACACATCAGAAATACACACACGCACACAGATTTGTCACGCTTCATGCACACACACATGCACACACGCATGCAAACACACACAGTCTAAAGCACTCTACCGTACACTTATGTACACACACAATTCTCATCTCTCACTTCAATAAAACAAGCATCAATTTTGGTCTCCGATGGTGCCGCTGATCTCTTTACGGCTTTCATGGCATCAAAGTAACGGCCGGCTGTAAATCTGAACGCGAGGAGGAGATGGAAAAGCGGGGAGAATGAGAAAGAGGAGGAAGAAGAGGAATATGAGGAAGAAAAAAGATGTGGAGATTCAGGTGAAACTGGACAAATGATGTCAAAGAAGAGGTGGAGGAGAGGAAAAGGTAAGGAGGAAAGGAAAGGAAAGGGGAAGAGAGGAGCTCCCAAGTAATGCAATGCTGTTTTAAACACAACCTGTTTTTCTTTTTGTTTTTGTTTTTTTTGTTTTTTTTGGGGGGGGGGGGGTTATAATTGCATGTGTATAACTGAAGAATCTCATTCAAGAATAACTAATAATTTCACTTTGGCCCAAAGAAGAAAACAAGATGTGATGACAGCAAAGACACCCAACGGCCTCAGTCAGCACCTATCCTGAGAGAACCCTGGCTTATGTTTTATAAAACTGAACCTCTTTGTTAACTTTCTTTAAACAAGTCATTGCTTAAAAAACAAACAGCAGTAAGATGTAAAACTAATACCAATAGGATACTAAAAACTGTTAAAACCAGTAAGTTAAACCCATAAAAGAATAAACTTGACAATAGATGAAAAACAATTCTGGCAGAGGCTGGTGGCACCCCTTAGCCTCCTGGTAGATACATCGAGTTACTGCATTTACAAACTTGGGTGTCCAAGTCACCCATCCGGCCGCTTGGCAGGGTGACGACAAATCGGCTTTTTATGGCTGACAGGTGCTAAAAAAAGGTAAGAACCAAAAATGTAAACCCACAAAATGAGTGGAAATATAATGAAATGACACTTAAGATGATACGACCCACTAAAATTAATTAAAGAACAAATCTACAAATTTCAATTATTAAAGCTGACAGAAATATGGTAAAATGATCATACAGACCAGATTTTTAGTATGGTTTATAACCACTGATAAGTTCATAGGATTTAATGGGGGTGTTGGTGTGTGTTCAGAGGATGCAACTGTTCTCTCTTCATGAAATGAAAACTTTAAATGTTCTCTCTTCATGAAATGAAAACTTTAAATTGTCGATTTGAATCCTTTCAGCAGCAGCACTGGTGAAGGTCAGCGTACCCGTGTCACCTTCAGTCTCTCTTAAATGCATGAGGGGAACGTGACATGAGGCGGCTGAAGCAAACCGACTGTCTGAATCCCAACATGTCGCAGTGTTTTAAATGCTGTAAGGTCAGACAGAGCGAGCTTCGAGCGGGTCAAAACCCACACTCACCTTCCACCATCACTCACGCCTCTAATGCATGAAAAGAAGAATGGGAGGAGTGTGTGTGTGTGTGTGAAGCTAAATAACCAGCAGAGAGCGTGTGTAGGTGAGTGTGTGGAGAGTGCGTCCTTCAGCAGGTCAGAGTCCCAGCTTCACCTCCTGCTGTCTGTCTGTAATATATGAAAGTATCTGTCTGTCTGTAATGTATGAAAGCGTCTCCTCTGACTTTAAATCCTCGCCATGCAGGCGAAACCTCACCTCTGACCTCACACTGCAACTTGCTGCCCAGCTTCATCCATTTCAATGGCAGCCATCTATAAAGCCCTGTGTCTAGACAATGTGTGCACACACAGATAAAGACTCAACGCAGGGATACCTGTGCAAGGAGGGTAGGTTTAACTAATGCACACATGCATTAAAATGCCGCTAAAAGGGGCGGGCGAGCCTGAGATTAATTACTTGGATTCTGTCCTATTAAAATCTGGCTTTTGCTCATGTCAACAGCAGAGTGAAAACTGTTAATGCACGGTTTGTTTTTAAGAACTTAAATTCCTTTAAAAATTAAAAATGTGATTTTTAGGTGTTTTGTAAAAATGTATACATTATACACATGTATACATCTTCTCTGAGACAAATACCTTTCAGACGCGGATTAGAAAGTTTTCTGAAATTCAGTTTTTATAAGGATAAGGAAGATCAAATGCATTTACATCTGCTAGTGTTATGGTCCCTCGATGTTAGACCCATATATTTCTATCCCCAGGCTTTGGTTTCATATCTGGTTGAGTTCAGAGTCTCCATGTATTCCTGCCTCCCTGGTTTTTCCGTGTCTGGTTTGGTCTCCATCTCTGTGGTTAGTTAGTTAAGCACGCTGAGATTCCCCTGTTCTGTTGGCTGTGTTCCTGGTTTATTCAGGTAATAGTTTTTCTAGCATGTGTCATGGTAGGTTTGATTCTCTTTGTCTCATTTTCTCACATAGGTTCAGTGTGTGTGTATGTGTGTAAGCTACTATGTACGTATGTAGCTTTTTGTCTTTGTTAGTGTCTATGTGGAATACACATGTATGCATGTGTTTGTTTGTCTTCATCAGGGTCCATGTAGAGTTTGTCTTCATTTGTGTCTGTACCTGTGGTCTATCTCTGGTCATGTAACTGTGTATGCCAGTGTTTTGTTTTCTTGATTATTTTCTTGATTTGCAATGTATTTAAGTAATAATTCTTCCCTTCAAATCTCTCTTCGCGACCTAGTGGTCCAGAGGAAGAGGTGTTTTTATTTGCTCAAGAACCATGGCTAAAAATGAGATTTGACAGAGTGATTGGAGTGAGGGTCCTGAGGCTGTAGAACAACCTGCCCGAGGAAATGAAGCTGGCTGACTCAGTAAATTCTCTTAGAGCTTAAAAGCACACACTGCTCTCTTTTTTCCAAAAGGCACAGATTACCCAACAAAAAAACAAGCTTTGTTACCTAAAACCAAGTCAACTGGTTCATAAAACAAAGAAGAAAGGCATGCTGGAAATCACAAAAAGGTAGCACATAGGGAAGACAGTACAAAAAGAAAAGGACAGCATTGTATATACCTGGGATTAACAGGGGCTTGGATGTGGGGTGGAACCAGAAACAGGCGAAAGTAATCAAGACAATCAAACAGACAGGAAGTAAAACCCAAAAGAACACAATGGAGAAAACAGCTTCATTGACAGACCAAAAATGGAGACAAGACTCACATTAACATGAAAACAGAGAAAATTAACAGCAACAGGAATAATAGAATAACTCAGACATAAAAATTCAAACTTTCAAATGCTAAAATTACTGAGAAAGAGAAAGCCAAACACTACCATACTGACTTACATTTCAAAACTTGTCTGTTTCGTTGTATCATATGAAGCACTTTGGATTTACATCAGGTATTTATTTTAGTAAACTGATCGGAATCCTATATTTTTTCTTGTTCTTGTTTTGAAGGGTTTTGTTATCCTTCGAAATCCTTGATATGGACATCTAAGGGGCGCAGCTCTGTCTGGAAGCACGGAAACACCGGTGTGAAAGCCTGCTGTTTGTGAGAGGCAACCAATCAGAAAAAAGCTGAGGAACTGCAGCAGGGCCCAGTATAGGTTAAGACTAATTATAATGTAAGTTAAAAATTAAATGCAGAGTTGGAAATGAGCATTACAACAAGCATTACATTTGCATAACTCTTCAACTGGCATTATTGGACACTTGAGGGTTAAAACGCAAGTAGGACGTCCTTTTTTGCTCATCATTTAGAAGTTTGAAAATGTAATAATTAAAATGTATTTCTGAGAAAGTCAATCACTGGTAACAAACACTGAAGCACAATTCAACAGGGGCTCGTCTGTTTCATTCCTCTTGTACATATTTCTTTAGTTTCCCTGTGAGTCCACCCCCTCGCACACACCGGCCACGCCACATCCCATCATCCCCTTGGTGTGTCGCTGTGGCGATTGTTTGGAACAAAAGGTGGAGGAAGCTCTCTGAGGTCCAGATAACCTCCTGCAGCTTCCTGTCAGCATGCTAATACGCCTCTTTTCACACCAGACAACAGGGTCACACACACTTACTCGCACACGCACGTCATTTGTACAGTGAAAGACCAGAAACCTTCTTTCTTTTCTTTTGGTTTGTTTTTTGTACTTCTTTTCACAAGTCACTCAGTGTCTTTTGTTGTTTTCTGGCCTGTCCCTTTGCTCCATCTTTCTTTCCTTCATTCTCTCTCCCCTTCTATTCCCACTGCTATCCTCTTTCCCTTATGTTCATCAGTTGTTTTAATGTTTCATCCAGTTACTATATATGCATTATATTTTTCCTCCTCCTTTGTTCCTTCTTCCTGTACGTCATCCCTCTGCCCTTGTGCTTCAAGGGATTTAACTTCCCTTTCACCCATATGTTAAAGGCCATGTCATCAACACTTTTCATCTATCCCTCCATTCTTTCACAGCAAAACCAAAGCGTAATCTGTCCTCTTTGACCTCCACCCACTCTCACTTCTCTTCATTTTCATTCCGTTTTCCCTCCTCACTGTAAGCATTTACATTGCCCTCCTTCTCTGTCCATCACATATTTAAGTTATCCACTTATGTCTCCTCTGTTCAGTTTTTTCTCTCAGTCCTCCTCCAACGTCATACTATCCCTTTACACACTTTAAGACTGAAGTTATTACAAACTTTCATCGCTTCTTTCTCCTTCTCCCTCTTCAACCCTCTCTTTCACTCCTTGCTTTATTCCTCCTCCTCTGTTATGTTAATTTTCTGTTTTCCTTTGCTCTTTCATGTTTTCCTTCTATCATTGCTAGTTTGCTTTTGTTAAGTCTTCCCTTTTTTATCCTTCTCTATCCCTTTGTTCATCCCTTCATCCTCTAACAGGACACACGCATGCACCACATTTTATAATTATTACTGATATTTTATTATCAGAGTGACATGGCAGTTCTAGAGTCAGTGCCATCAATTATGAATAGAAAAGTGTGTGTGTCTGTGTGTGGAAGAGTTCACTGAGGTGGCTCAATTAGCTGTGACCTTCCTCCTGCCCATCCCTACCCCTCTTCATCATCACCGCCTCCTTGTCTCCTCCCTCCTCCATCTCCCAGAATGCCCCTGTTTGACCTCATGCAAATGGCCGACCTCCCTGTCTCAAACGCACAAGGCAGAGAAAAAGGAGCAGCAAATGACGGAAGTAAGGGAGCAAGGAAAGGTTGAAGGGAATGAAGATGGGACAGGAGAAAAAAACTTATTTAAAATGGATTTTAAAACATTAAAAAAACATAATGAAAATTTGTAATGAATTTATAAAAAAGACTACATATTAAAATCAATTAAATTAATTTGCATCATAAATAGTCGACATGATAAATGAATTGCATTAAAATAAAACAATTAACTACATTAAAGGTTTTGTGAAAAAAAGTAAAATAAAGCAGTGATAGAAAAAATCATAAATATACATTAAAAATATTAATATATAAAAATATTACACACATACATTAAAGAAATTTACATTAAAGCCAAAAAGAAGATGAGAACAGGATGAATGAGGGAGAGAGAGAACAACACTTTTAGAAGGAAAAAAGAAAGAAAAAGAAATCAGAATCATGAAGGAGAAAATCTGGTTTTATATTTAAATCAGGTGAAGGGCCACTATTAGGTGGATAAGGTTGCTGAAAGGCTGGACTAAAGACATTACTCAACTCAGCAAACACATTAGTAGAAAGGTGATTATTCTATCGAGGGTGGAATCAAGGGTGTTTTCAATTTAGAAAAGTAGAATATATGACATAGATGTTGAACTGGAATGCACAAGTGTTGCTAATAAAGCACTTGATGACAGCGGGGAGGAAGAACTCCATTAAACAGGAAGAGACCTCTCACAGAACTACACTCAGGCAGGCGAAGCCAAAAAGTAATATGTTGTATTGTGATATATACGCACAAAAAAAGCTGCTCATTGCATCATGGAAAGTGATATGAAACCATCTTAGTTAAGTAGAAGCACATTTTCTGCTGGTGGATAATGAACTTTGTTTCATTTGGGTTTTCCTGTGTGTGTTACTCCTGTTTATATGGAGCTTTTATAGTCTTACCAACTACTCAAAGTATTTTTAACTACAAGTTACACAGACAGTGCTTTTATTTTGTAATATATCTATCTTCCATTGATGGCCAATTTAGAATCACCAATGAACCTAACATGCTGTGGTGAACTGTTGGAGGAAGCTGAAGTACCTGGGAAAAAAACCCTTAGAGGTACAGGGAGGACATGCAAATGTCACAAAAGAAAGACCCCAATTGGGGTTTCAAACCAAGAACCTCATTGGTGTGAGGCACCAGTGTTAACCGCTGCACCAGTGTCTGACCAGCTCTGACTCCAGAAACCTGGATAAATACCTGACATAAGTAAATGCTGTAAGACGTAAAAATCAAATGCATGATCCAATTATTTAACAGAAGCACTTAACAGACGTGGAATTGCTTGTCACATAGATTTCAGAATCCATTGTCATCTGCTTGAAACAGTGATAGGCAGGTTAAACAATACCATTGTCCCAACACGTACATGTTACACCCAACATGTAAGGCTTATCATGTCAAAGTAGAACTACATATCAAACACATGTGTCTTTGTTGCATGTAAGCATTTCTAATATAATGAAAACCAGGACATTCATTTCCATAAAAGCACACTCAAAAATGGTGTTTTCAATGTCCACGCTGTGAAATGTAACCATTAATGTTTTCAAATGTTTCCCACTTACAGAGTACCCTTAGGTTTCTTGGTCGATATAAGAGCATGGTATTTTCTGGTATGTGAACATCAGTGTGGATGTTGAGAGACCAGAGGAAGGAAGAAGCAGACAATCTGACAGTCTGCTTTAGCTGCTTAATGCTAATTCATTCAATGTTCCCCCACAGACCAGCAGCCGCCCATTGGGAATACGGGTGGAAAGAGAGAGACAGACTGTGTGTGTGTGTGTGTTACTCCCAACCCGCTCTGAGGGAATGTGGATGGGAGTGAAAGAGAGCAGAGATCAGGCTCTGCCTCGCTTTCCAATGACCCTGTATTTGTGTGTGTGTGTGTCTGTGTGTGTGTACATATTTTTGTGTGAGTAGCATAAGTCTTATGTGCACTGGTGTGTGTGACCTTCCATGAGTGTGTGTATGTATGCATGGCAGCAGGTCTGAACATTGGAGAGCCTTTTTAAATGACAAAGACAGAAACAAATCACTTCACACACCTCTGCAACACACACAGACACAGACACACACACACACACACACACACGCAAACAAACATGTTGTCTGGAAGGAGACCAGCCCAATCCACTGAACAAAGCAATAAAGAGAGAGACTATCTGATTCAGACTCTATGTCGATTGCCCACCATATATCAGCGTAAAAGGGAGATTTAAAGGGTAGTTCCAGCTTTCTTTCCTGCTGCTTTCCACCACAATCCAGTGGACCTACCAACATCATCTCATATCATGTTTTAACAGCATGTTGCCCTGCTTTCTGCTTTTTGTAAATGCATGTGTTTAGTTGTTTATTGTAATCTCAAACCCCGACTGTGAGAGCTGTGCTGCCAGAGAGAAGCTGACGCTACCATTTTCTTCTTCTTGTATAGAGTATAATGACTGGTGGCAAAACAAAGTTCACCAATATTCTCGCGTGCATACAAAAAGAATACTATATATGGACATATCTAAGTCTATAAACTTTGGCCCTAAAAATTGTTGTTCGTGTGTGCATGTGCATACATGTGTGCCCTCCTATGCGGTTGCATATGCCGGCCTGGCATGAAGAGAGGCTGGCTGCCGACCACATTTGGGTGTAACGGGCGAGAATCCAGCAGACTAATTTGGGTCTGGCTGGGACAGCGCAGTTATTATTTTCCTCTGGACCATCAGGCAGAGGACACACAGCCATCTGCTGCACGCGCATACACAAACACACACGTCTCAATTATATCACTAAGAGGGCAGCTGCAAGCGCTGCCTGTCGTAAACACACACAGACAACGTTTATAAGTACATGAACATGCACACATTATACTGTGTTGTTGGATCAACAGGGTGTTACAGAGAGACAGATTCTCCTGCTGGCGGCCTCTACAGAGAATGACAGGAAAGGGACACAGACAATGTTTCCATCCACCTGTTTCATGAGCATTTTGAATGAGGATGTGAAAAACTATGAAAACAAAAAGATGACATTGTATGCCAATCCCACCCCATGCTGCAAAAAAGTTGTTAACCTCTATGACTGCATCAATCTCTTTTTTCACTCTTTCTTAAAAAGGCGCACACAGTTAAATTCAATCCTGTCACAGGTGAAGAATGGCAGTATGTACAACAGTTTGTGAGATCAGAAACAAGTGTGAGATCAGAAATGTCACTTTTTTAAGCATTTTTTTCAGGTCAATTTTATCATCTTGTAAGCTATTTTGTTCAAAATCTGGAAAAAGCTCAACATGCAGAATCAAATTCAATTTTAAAAAAAAGTTAAAATGGACCCATCTGCACACTTCCAGAGCAAATCAAATCATTTTGATCAATTGTTGGATGCTACTAGACTAACTTTGCATGATTCATGATCTAAAATGCTCCCTCCCTTTAAGATAATTTTCTTCTGATTGGAGGTCCCTCCCAAATAAGAGGTTTTAAAAGCTACAAAATCCTGCATTAAAATTCCAAAATGAGAAAAAAATTTAGCTTAAAAAAAGAAAAGAAAAGAAAAAAAAAGAAGCATGAGGTGAAGTTGAGGGAGAGGTGGGATGTTAACTTTTCGCAGCAGCCATGTTTAATTACAGCTCCACTCTTTGTTAATGACTCTATTAATAGGCTGTTTGATTGGCCGGCCACGTCCCCCGTCTCCCTGACGAGACAGCAAAGAAACGAGTTAAACGGGTAAATCCTCTTTACACATAAATCTGCCTGAAGATTGTTTCAGCGCCGACCACCAAGCGAGAAAATTCATAACCTCGTCAATTTGTTAAAAGGCTTAAAAAAAATCCTCCCTCACCTCCCCGCCACCCAGTCATTTCTCCTGCACGCCACGATCTAATTAAAGTTGAAAAATAATTAGCGATATATTTTCCTTCCTTTAAAGAGAAAAAATGAAAAAAAAAGAGGGAAGGCCAGTGATTAAAGGAGAAGAGGAGGAAGGGAGAGCAATTAAGAGGATGGAGGTTGACGAACTCTGTGTACACATGTAGGATTACAGGGTGAGACTCGAACATAGCAGAGACAAGCTTGATCTCTCCCTCTCTCTCTGTCTTTCACTTCTTCTTCTTTTTTTTTTAAATCGGTGTGCCACTTCTTCAGCAGCTGATAAAAGCTGAAAGAACAAGATAACCAGCTCAGCGGAGCTGCCGGAAAAGCTTACGGGACCCGATTTGACAATTAATCAATTATTTGATAGAAATCATCAATCAATCTAAGTGGGGGGAATTAATCCAAGAGGTGGATAGAGAGAGATACAGAGACACAGTGATGGAGAGAGAGAAGAGGGGGAGTGATGTACCTTCTTCTTTAATTTGGTAAACTGATTGGCTTTTTTCCTTGTTTCCATATCTTAGAGCTTCCTATATCCAATTTACAGAGACAGAGTTTACAAACTAATGGAGAGAGAGAGAAAGGGAGAGCTACATCACAGATGGTAAATATACGTTTCTTTCAACAAAACAATGCTCAGCTCAATTTACAGATATTGGAACGTGACTGTCAGAACACGAAGACCTCCAGTCAAAGAGGCAACTCGGATTCATTATCAAACATCCTGAGCTCCATTAGTAACCTCAGACTGTACAGAGGTTATTCTGTAACATAGTTTTCAGTGCAACTGGAAATAGAGAAATAATACACATGCTCAAATCCAAGACTTAAACCTAGCATCACAGGACAGGAGACACAAAGTTATTGGTGTGTGATTTGCTCCAGTCGCACACACTCGGGGTAAAGGTTGATACAACGTTGAAGATTACAATGACTGGACAAACCATAGATCTTTTTCTTTTTTATGCATTGAACAATGGTTCTGCCGGATGTTTCTTTCCTGTTAAAAGGGAGTTTTTCCCTTTATACTTTTGCCAACCCCCTGGGGGTCATCTGATTGCTGGGGTTTTCTCTCTGTTATTGTATGGGCTTTACTGTACCTTACAGGAGTGTTTCCCAACCTTTTGGAGCCATGGCACATATATAGCAGAAATGGCTCGGTGTGTCCCCAGCATACCTTATTCGCTTTCTTCTGATCACTACTCATGCTAGGGCCTTCATCTGGGTTGGAATTTTCTCCAGGATCCAGGACAGATCGACAAAGACTTTTTCTTTTGCAATATTTATCTATTGCTATTATGCGCTGTGTCGTCTCACAACATCACTATTATGTAATTTCTTCTTCGTCCTTTTCTGTTTTACAGGTAGTTGGCAACCCATTTAATTAGAGCAGGTAGTTGTACTGCCCTCTAGTGGAAGAGAATGTAATTGTTCTGGCCGTTACTCACACCTATCGCTTAGAGTACTAATCAGGTGGAACCAGTTAATCTTTCACGGCACACCTAATCATTTGTTTGGGAAACACTGCCTAAAAGTATAAAGCACATTGAGAAAAATGTTGTTGAGATTTGGCGCTTTAAAAATAAAAATAATATTCAATTTAATTGAATAAATGACAATTTCAGATGCCTAGAGTAAACTAGAAAAGACCCAGCCTAGCTAACTTAGACTGGATTAGTTGGTGGGGTTAGGTTGAATGCTAATTTCTCATAGCTGTGAATGTGAGTTTGAATGCTTGTCTGACTCTTTGTCTTAGCTTTGCCACCATCTGGTGACATGTCTGTTGTGAACCCTGCTTCTGGCTGGGATACCTGACTGGAGTAGGCTCCAGCACCCCTGCAACCCTGATAAATATAAGTTGAAAAGAATGGATGAATATAAAGAAATCCAAAGAATAGTTAATATATACTGAAGGACTGAGGGGTATTTGGGTTAATTTCAGCTTTTTAGTCCCATGACTTGTTAAGGAGTTATAGAATAAAAAATAAGGAAAACAATGAATCACAGCACAGCAATAGATGTCATGTCTATATATAGTTATGACATTTCCCGATCTAATCCTTATATTAGCAGAATATCACACATCAGTGCTTTCCACCAACTGTTACATGCATGATTTGTACGAACACTTTCTGATCTGCTAGTGCTATAAGTAAGGTTTGGCTAACATTCTGAAAATTCTTCTTGTATGTTTGAGAGTTTCACAAATCTCTCAAGAGTCTTTTTAATATTCATGCTGCACAGACACAAGGACACAATCATTGTCAGTTGTTCTCTGAAGGACTGTACGAGCGCCTCGCCTTACAATCCATCATGTAAACAAGTAAACATCGGTTGCTGACCTTCCAAATTGATTGTTACTGCCTGCTACAGTCGTATGCAATCAGGTGTTGGAATACGTGTCATTTTCCTGCCTGTGCCTTAGGTGTCCCTCTGTACTTCTGAAGCCAAGCCAAGGAAGAAAATACTATTTGTGTCACTGTGTCAACACAAAGTTTAGGGACCAAGTAACAAAGATTACGCTAAGCTCACAAAAAGATTGTGGTGGAAAAACAACATGCACAAGAAACACAGATTCTGTTGTCAAAGTGATAGACTTTTTACACCAAACAGCTAACTAGTGGCCAGTTTTCACACACACATGTCCCTCAGTGCGGTTTCAACAAATATGTCCTCTCTGTTTGCATGGGGGCCTGGAAGGTACTTCCTATAAAACCAACCGAATGTAGCTCCTTGTTGACGATTGGCTCTTTGATCTATGTCCCCTTTCACAAGTCTTTGCAAGTGAATTGAAAAGGGTGCTTTTCCTGATTTCTACCTGTTGTGCAGTAGATGGCGTTTGGCACGCTGCTGAGACCTTTGTGCAGTGGTGCATTCAGGCACTGTGGGAATCACCAAATGTGGAACTCAGCTCATTAATAACATCTTTTTTTTGTAAAGAGAAAGCTTAGAAAAATGATTTGGCCTTAAAGATGACAATACAGATCACAAAACCAGTTGTGTTTGACAGCTGATGGCTACATTTCAAAGCAAACACTGTAGGTTAATGAAACAAATTTGTTTCCTCTTATTAAAATTAAGTCAGCAAAAGCAGACAAACATGTCTAATGATGCTTTTTTTCCTTTTTTTACTCTGTATTTCCTGTTTTCATGAACAAATATTGGCATTTCGTACACAAGCTGACAGAAGCTACAATGTAAACAGGCTGATATGACAGTTTGAATCCTATTTAATTCAGCAACACACACACGCACACACACACACACGGCTTGTCAATACAGACTTATTAGTGCCTCCAAGGTCGATGTGTCGACCTTCAGGATGGACGCCTGTCTCTATTAACAGGAACTGGGGGAAAGTGAGCCAATTGAGACACAGAGCTCGTCACCAAGCTGACAAAGTACAATGACGTGCCCCCACCCCCATCCCAACACATACACACACATACACGGCAATAAAATATGCATTGTCGCTCGCTGCACAAATCAACAACCGTCCGACGAGCTGATGAGATTTTAAATGAGCCTTAATTTGTTGGGAATTGTCTTTGGTGACGATAGACGAGAGAAGGAAGAATGATAGAACAAGAGACGGACTAAATAAACACCAAGAGACAATCAGAGATAAAGATGGAGAGACAGAGAGAGAGAGACAAAGGATCGAAAAGAACAGGACTGAGCTTTGAGATGCTTAATGTTTTTTCTTGACATAGCAGTGACAAAACAGGCACACAGGTGTGCGACTTACCTGTGACAATCCCAGGTAGATGGAAACCGTCTCAGAGATGTAGAGGAAGCGCCCCTCTTTGTTTAGTGCAAATACAAACCCATCCAGAGACTGAAACAGAGAAAAAGAGAGGTGGACGTTAAATAGACTTCTCAAAAAAACTTTCTTGGGTACAGAGTGTAAATAAAAGATGGCATACGAGTTCATCCATTGGTTGTTTTTTTTAAATAAAAAGATGAAAATTGTGTTGATTTCCATAAAACTTGAAACTGCTGATTAAGACAATAAACTCATCAGAAAAAGGTTTTCTGTGTTCATAGAGGAAGGGAAATGAGGGTCATTCTCTCACAGACTTCTACACAGTCAGAAATTGTTTTGCAGCCCCACCAGTAAAAAGAATGTCGATTTACTTTACTTCTTTCCTTCTATCCTTACTTTAGGAATTAACTGCATATGCATAAAACATTTTTTTAACCTAATTTTGCATGTTCACGATATTACTTTAGTGAGTTTCTCTTTTTCTATTGTTTTTAGTTAACAGCTACAGTGTTTTTCCACACTAGCTTTTAGTTGAGTTTTAGTTCAGCAGAATGACCTTGCTTCAAAAGCAGCTACCGACCCAACAAGTCAATAAAAGCCCATTAAAATGTAGCAGCTACAGCCACAATAGTCTTGATTGTGATTTCTTTTTTTCTTGTCCATCTCCTTCTTTGTGTTGTCTCTGTCACTTTCTTACCAACTAACCCCCCGCCCCCACTGTCACTTTGTTCTTGCCTAAAAAGATACAAATTCCCAACCTCTGCTGCTGTTAAACAATGGATGGTGGGGCTGTGTTCATGAGGACATCACAGAGCAGGAGGAAACAGTCCAACATAACACAGCAGATGGAAAATAAAGTAACTCATATTTCCTCCTGTTGACAATGTGACAGCAATGAAAACAGAAATCTGACAAATTTTCCAGATGTCACTGTGACATCGACATCTTTTCATTATTCGTAGGTTGTTTTAAACATTTGCTTTCAGTTCCTTCATTAAAAACAAATCTCAAGATTTAGCTGACAAGAGGATTTTTTAAAAAAATACATGGAAAAGTAAGTCCCTCTACACACACACACACACACACACACACCTCCACAAAGACATCCAAGTGTGTCTAATGGTGTATTTCCGTGACGATCATGGTGCCACACTCGACTTCAGCAGCAAATCACACATGCAAAGATGACACACACATGCACATTTACACAAACGCACACACACACACTCAAGCAAATGCACGTCTGAGTGTGTCCAATGCTGCTGTTATGGGAAGATCATGGCAGAACACTCGACTCCTTGAACACAATACACTGGATCCAAGCACACACAGACACACACAAAGGCAATGATACTCCAGAGGTCAGCCAGGTTAATTACATGTAGCGTCCTACTGTTATTGGTAATACACGGTTTCCTCCTGTGTGCACATGCATGTGTGCATGCTAGTGTGTGTGCGTGTTATATCTTGACACTAAGTGCATACTGCACGGTGTGTATTACTTTGGGAGAGAAAGAAGTGCAAGCAGTCTGAACCATTTAAAGGGATTGAAGATAACTGACTCAACTATTAGGTACAGTCCAAGACAATGTGTTTTTTTTTTTCTTTCATCCGTTATTGGTCACATTATTGATCATGGATCAAAGCTATTGATCCAATAAAATGATTTAACATAGAAATACATTAAACTATCAAACAGCTACCAGAATGACTCCCCTTTTGGATGCTTTGATACTTTGAGGCTTTTACATTAATCAGAAAAGTGAGACAAAGAAAAAAGAGACTTTCTGGATTTTGACAGTTCAAATGTCATCTGTGTAGCAGCTAAGTAGCACCTTTGGTGTGACTGTTGGGTATTTAATTTTCTTCTTTCTCTTTGTCAGATATAAAGTGCTATTTGGAGATGGCCTTTAACCTTTTATGCCTGGCTAATTATTCTAATGCTTACATGGAGGTGTATGGGTATGTGTTGTCGCTGCACCCCCACCGCCTGTGTCCGTTTAGTCTGCCCTCTCAGCTAATGAGATGTTAATGAGATGTTAATCATCAGTGAGCCGCATCAATGTCCATCCATGCTGGGTTCCTCATTAACACACATCCTGACTCTTTCTAAGTAGGTGTGCGCAAGCTTTTGTGTGTATATGTGCAGTTGGGCACATGTTTGCTGTGTTTCTCTATCTGTGTGTGTGTGTTGTCAGATTACGATCCAGATGGTTGTTCTCTGTTTTGATGCCTTTCACTTTAAATGTCTTTATCCTCTAATAAGTTCATTATCCTTAGAAGACATTTAAACGTAACAGCTAGCTCAATACAATATTGGTTAGATATATTAATCTGGTCCCAATAACACACAGTTTATGAAAATATGACTGGAACCTGTTTTTGTGCTTTGCATAGAAAACAGAAAAATATAAAATGCATTCACACTACAAGTGACTAAATTGTAAAACGGACCATCGGGTCACCACTGAAGTGCTGCTCTTGGACTTGCCAGTATCATCTCTGGGCTTGTCTTCAAATGGACAGATAAATCCCAAGATATGGTTTATCTCTGTATGACTGGCTGATGCTTCAGCACATCAAGCACAACTCTGATTCATTGCACATCACAACCATCAAGCACTGGCACGTGCCAGGCATCAGTTTGTAGCTTTGTAGCACCATTTTCCATTGACATTACTAGTAATCAGTTGCCTCTGCATAGCTAGTGTGAAAACAGCATTAGTCACTTTGTTTAAATCAAACCAGCTGGGGTTATGAGAGCCTGTGAGCTTTGCATATGCTGATTTTGTTCTTTCTCATTTGATGGGATAAAAAGTGGAAACAATTTACAGAAGACATGCCTTTGATAAATGTGCACTAGAACAAAGATGACTGAGACTTCGTTTTGCAGAGACACTACTACAAAGAAATGGAACTCAGACAATCTCCAACACTGTAATGCCACAGATGTTGGTCGTTCCTTCTTTCCCTAAAAGCCCCTCGACATTATATCCGAGCCAGTCCGGTGACTGGAACGATATAAGCTCATAGTTGAGCTTTTCAATAGTTTCAAATGTGCGATGGCAGACATCAGAGAACAGTCCAAGAATAGGTTTAAGAAGCTGGAGATTTGCATAATCAGATTTTACTGATAATTCTATACATGCAGTTTTAATAATCAGGCCGTTATTGGAATAAAGCTCTTTCCATTCACATGGCTAAGGGTTTGGCCTTGTTACCATTATGTAACAGTTTCTTGGACAAACACATATACCGGCAAGAATGAATAAATGGTCATGGTCCCCGTGCCTGCCCTCACAAGGCTACACTTGTGTTTTTGCTTTCTCTCTCTCTCTCTCCCCTACCTCTCTGCCTGGGCGGAGCTCACTGCTGGCTCCCGCCCTTGGCTCACACACCTGTTGGCGATCAGCTGATTTCCCGACTACTATTTGAGGCTGGGCCACAGATCTTGTCATCGCTGGATGATTGTGCTACTAACGTTAGTCTCTCTTCCCAGCTCCCGTGGTCTTGTACCTTTACGCCCTACCTTCGTGACTTGTGAGTGATTTTTCCCTTTCTTGTTCCAGTTTACCTTCCCGGACCTGTGACCTTCCAGCTGTACGAATGTGTGTGAGTTGGATGTGAGGACGTGAGCGAGCGTGAGAGAGAGAGCCTTCTCCTAATCCCTTGGAACCCTGGATTTTTCTCCGTCACTGTATATATTATCGCACTAGTGTGTAAATAAACGGTGCTCTGAGACGTCAACCTGTTCTGCGCTTGAGTCCCTGCTTTCAGATTGTGACAATTTCTTTCTTTCATTTAATTTTTACTGTGGACCTATTGCAAAAAAAATAAGAAAAACAAAACAAAAAACCTTAAAATTTCTATAATCAATAGTGTGAAAACACAAACTTTCCTGTCATTTGATTGTTTATCAATTACTCAATTACTGTGGTGTGGTATAAATGCCCATGGGGCAGATCTTTATCAGCAGGAAGCACTATTAAACTTGCAAATTATGTTAAAAGTTCCCATTTTTTCTCTCCTTCGTATATTCCACAGCCATCGAAGTCTTTGCCAAGCGGATTCTGACCCTCAGGCCTAGTGTCTGACACCCTTGCTCTAGAAAAACTTTCTTTGTAATGTTCAAAACTATGTAACAACCATTAAATTCACAGCCTTAGATGAACCATAATGCACAATATGTGTGAGAAGTAACTATTAGAACCTATGATACATCTACTTTGCTCAATTTTGTTAACAGAAGTCTTGTTGAGAGCCACTGAATAGTTACTATATTATAATATAAATGCTTAAATAGTTCCTGAAAAGCTAAAGGGGTCTAATAAACCTAAGTAAAGCCATAATCGGTTGATAGTTAGTCCCCATTTTCTTCAGCGAAAGCTGCTGAGGTTTCTTGGAAAATTGTGACACAGCTGGTACGCCTCTGTCTTTTTGCCCCTTTATACAAACACAAGCCAACAGGGGGAAAAGGCTGAGATGTGGAGATAATCACAACCTGTGTTTTTCTTTTTACAGTTTTATCATCTTGTCTGATTGAGGTCCAGGTTTAGCAACAAGCAGCTCCAGGTGAAGGAACGCAAATCTGCCCATTTCAGAGGGATTAAAACGGATTAATTAGAATTGGAAAAGCGAGTTGAAAGGTGGAGGCACGTGTGTGTGTGTGTGTGTGTGGGTGGGTGTGTGTGTAAATTATGCTGATATGAACTGATGTAAACACTCACACAGACAGATATAGATGTGCTGTAAACAAACATAACCTTGCTGACTGCTTTGTTAAGTCCCCGGTTGCCTCTCAGAGGTTAAGCAGGCCTCTGATTATTAGAGCTCTGAATCCAACCAGAGCACAAACCAAATTTTATTTTTCTGCTGTGAGCTCGTGGTTTTTCCCTCAGCTTCCTTTGGTTTACACCAGAAATTATTTACAAGGTCGACAGGGTCTTGAAAGGTCGGTGAAAAGTTGTAAGATGCACAAAGGTCAGTGTACGACTCAGAAAGCAAGTGTTTTCAAGCCTCACTAACTGACATTTTCAGCATGAATAGATGCCATAGTTGCACACTGCTGTTAACTATAACTACTCTTTTATTTATTGTGAACAGAGGGAAGCAGCTGTAACATGCAGGGAGGTGTTATTTTTTCATGGCAGAGTGTGATTGGACTACAAACCTAAATGGATATCAAAATGAAAAAGAATATAAATAAGAACATAATAACAATCTCACATTTAACCCTAAACCTCATCTGTAGCTTAAGCAGCAATAAGACTGGACTGGAGCCTGTAGGGCATGACAACCATTCACACTCACAATCACAGCAGTTAACCTAACACAACTGCATTCAGACTGTGGAGCAAGTCCACACAGAACGTGTAATGTCTGCATGAGGAGGGTGCAGCCAGCCCGTGAAACCAAACCCAAAATGATCTTGCAAAAAGACAACAGTGCGAACCACTACACTGCCAGGATGTCCTATCCAAAACTTGATGAGATCCACACCCACACTCTAAGCCAAATTCAGGCTTCATCAGACAGATTTGAGCTCTACAAACAAGACTAATCCAAAGACACTGAACCAGACAAAGACAATGAAACAACAGTGTAACCAGGATGAGCGACGCAGCCATTAGATGCAGTATCAGCTGACCTCAGCCTGTTTGCAGCGATATTGTTTTTCCTGGCCTTTGCTGTTTTCCACTTGTATTTGCATATTAATAACACATGCAGACACAGTGGGACCGTAGACCGTGTGTGCACTGTCTGGTTGGTCTATATGACTGTGCATATGGGTATGTTTGGGCTCTAGCTTGTTAATATTTTATTTTTCATAGTTGTGTGTGTGTGTCTGTGTGTGTGTGTGGATATGCATCCAGGACTTTATATTTACATGCATGCGCAGTGCAGAAAGACCAAGGATGAGTCTTAAGCACACACACACACACACACACACGCGCACCTCTGCACAAAATAAAGTAACAACACATCCAAACATGTAGAAAACACAAGTACGAACACACAAGGTGGAACTAAATGGACATTACGGCAGAAGTCACGCACTAAGGCACACATACACAGAGTCATTGTCTCTATCTCTTCTCCTCTCTCTCCCTCACACACACATGCACACATATACAAACACACGCCCTGTGGCAGCAGTCCGTGTGTGTGTCTCTTTATGAAATCACAGAGGGTCTGACCGCCTCATAGTAATTATGCTAATTGCCTGGATGCCCTTGCCTTTATTTATGCAGGGCTGCTAAGATAAATAAAAGGAAATTGCTTTGGATCTAACTGTATTCATTTCAGCATGCTAACTAGAACACTAACTCTGCTCTCTGAGTCTGTGTGTGTGCGCAGCAAGAGAGCAACGGAGCAAGTGAGTAGGGGGGTGAGGTGTTCACAGATTTGTTTACCCTTCACAAATTCTGCAGGTAATTGCAATTTTGATTGTATATTTATTTATTTTGCTCCGTGTGTGGATGGATTGTATTGATGCTGTGTGTGTGTGTGTGCACTTCCTGTCTCTCAGTCATAATGAAATGCTTTGTTCTATTAACCAGAATATAACTGTCTGAGAATCACAGACTGCTCTGAAGTGAAACTAAAGCTCCTGAACAAAACGATCATAAGAAGTGCTCATTTTAATATGCAGCTGAAGGAGTTTAAATTAAATACTTGCGATTTAAAGATTTATCAAGATGTATCTAGTGCAAAATCCTAAAAAAGCCTCCCAACATCACTGAACCACTGCAAGATCCAATGCGACCCACCCATATGCCTACTTTGATGCAAGTTCTAACTTATCAGGTGTCATATCTGCTGTGTTCCGATGTTGGCTCTGTTCTCTGCAGGATTATTCTGCTGCTGTTCTGTGTAGCATGAAGATGGAAGTAAGCATGTGACTATAGTCGTCCAGATTGCAAAACCTATATACACCAATGATAACATGGATAATAACATTGCGATCACTGACAGGTGAAGTGAATAACATTGATTGTCTCTTCATCATGGCGACTGGGTCAGAGCATCTTCAAAACTGCACGTGGGGTACAAAGGCTGGCCCATGTGGTCCAATAAAAACAGACATAGGCACGAAATGTTCATGCTGATTCTGATAGAAAGGTGTGAGAATACACAGAGCATCACAGTTTGTTGCGTATGGGGCTGCATAACCGCAGACCATTATTATCCCGTGCCCAACAATGGGCAGAACCGGACCACAGAGCAATGGAAGAAGGTGGCCTGGTCTGATGAATCATATTTTCTTTTAAATCGTTTTGATAGCCAGGTGCATATTCATCACCTACTTGGCAAATACCTGGCACCAGGATGCACTATAGGAAGAAGGCAAGCTGGAGGGTCAGCTTGATGGTTTGGGCAATGTTCTGCAGGGAAACCTTGGGTCCTGCCATCCATGTGGATCTTACTTTGACATGTACCACTTATCTAAGGATCTTTGCAGACCATGTCCCTTCTTTCATGGAAGCAGTATTCCCTGATGGCTGTGATTTCATACTTATCTACTAATCAGGCCATAAAGTGAAATGAAATGGTTTGAGGAGCACAACAATAAGTTTGAGGTGTTGACTTGGTGTCCAAATTCCCAGATTTCAATTCAATAGGGCAACTGTGGGACATCCTGGTCCAATCCATGAAGGCCTCACCTCGCAATGTACAGGACTTAAAGTATCTGTTGCCAACATCTTGGTGCCAGATAAAACAGCGCACCTTCAGGGGTCTAGTGGAATCCATGCCTTGAAAGGTCAGGGCTGTTTTGGCAGCAGAAGGGAGACCAACACAATATTAGACATGTGGTCAAAATGTTATCCTTGATCTGTGTATGTAACATTTAAAAAAAAATCACAGTAGCATAATGAAACAGCTTTGTTTGTCTAAAGTACGAAATGCAAGCACAAAATATTCTCATTTTAAAGTAAATGCCATATTAAGTACATAATAATAAAGAAGGAAGTTGGACGTCCAGATTGTGATTCTAAGAGCAAAGACTGAAGATAATGCCAACTTGTTTGTTCAACAGTTTAATGCACCTTCAAGGTGCCCCATCCATGTCTTGCTATGTAAGGTGGGTCTAATAAAATCAGTCTCACACTGTGACAGACTATACAGTATCAATTTGAAGGTGTCAGACTGTGCCGTGAACACAACAGTGTATAACAACAGATGAACATTATCCGCTTATATCAGCCATCTGTGCTGTTCTTTTGTATTCAAAATGAGGATTCACAAGGTTCCATCATTTCATTTTATGTGCGTTTCCCCTCCCAAACTTCAGATGTAATGTCACTCAGTGTATGCTGATTGGTTGGTTCATAGATTTGCATCATAGCAGCTGTCACACAGTGTGAGTCTGTCCTTAAATTTCTGACAGTCTGAATTTTGCTGCGGGCCTTTTCGGTCCACCAGAAGCTCCATATCATTCATTACTGGATGTGCATGATCTCATGTCATCACTATTTGGAAACACTGTCCACAAATTGCACCATGATTCTCTTATGACCAAGTCTGATAGTTTGTACTAACATTTCCTGCTACCCAAATGGTGAATTTGGGCTGATTTACATCGTCTAATCACCTTCCTGCAAACCTAAGTCAAATGCTTGAAGACACGTGTACAGAAATTGATAGAACTGCAGATAGAAACACCCAAATGTTAGGCCACAGATGTTAAAAAAAGAATACCACTTGATGCACAAACACACACACAGACACACGCACAAACACCCACACCCACAAATGTCCTAATCTGGGTGTTCAGACAGTAAAAGAAAGAATTGCAATTGATTAGTGAGCACTGCTGAATGGCTCGCTCCCTCTGCTTTCCACCTCCTGCAGATTACTGCATCGATCGCCTTCACACACACGCGCGCACCACACAACAGATGAGGCCATCTTTTAACCATTCAGAACAGCGGTTTAAATGTTACTGTCTAGCTCTCTGCCTCTTAATGACAAATGGAAAGACTGTGTGTGTGTGTGTGTGTGTGTGTGTGTGTGTGTGTGTGTGTGCGTGTGTGTGTGTGTGTGTGTGTGTGTGTGTGTGTGTGTGTGTGTGTGTGTGTGTGTGAGAGAGAGAAGGAGGGCGAATAAATTGTAGGATAAGACAGAGAAATGGAGGGAAAGGGTGATGTATAGGAATGACAAATAAAGAAATCAAGAAACAAAGAGAAAGAGGAAAATGGAGGGCAGGTGATTAAAGACAGAGAGAAAAAAGACAATCAAACGTGGATAAAAGACAAACATATTGACAACACACAGAAAAAGCAAAAGTGAAAATTAAAAAGTAATAACAAGGCTGATTAAAGAGGCAGAGCTAAAGTATTGAGGACTGAACATTATACCTATTGACTAGTGTGATACTTTGACACACGGTTTTGAATCCATGCCTCCAATCGTCTGTCTTTTCCAGCAGATGTTAAACCTGGCTGTGGGAATTTGCTCCCATTCAGGGTGATGAGGTCTGGATCACAATTTTTGTTGTGGTTATTCCCAAATGTGTTGGATGGGGTTGAGGGCAGAGCTCTATGCCCAGCAATCACATTATTGCACTCCCAACTATGAATAGTACTTTATCTCTTTTACATCTATAAGAACTTGAAATGTTTTGTTTACCTATCAACCAAGTCCAACCATATGCTCACTTTGTGGCTCTATAAGTAAGTCACCTAACTTCCGCCATCGTTTTGTCATTATTGCTGTCACCACTAGAGTGCATGGAGTATTGGTTATATATACTGATGCTGACTGTAAGGTCCCTGTCAGTACTCTCGCGGCAGCATTTTGGATGAACTGAAGGCTTTTCATTGTTCATTATTATTAACTTGATAATAATAACAAACGTACAATCAGTTCATAAATGCATGAACTACTTCTTTAGCATCACTCTGAGAGAGGATGTTTCTAATTTTAGAGATATTGCATAAATGCAGGAAAGCAGTCCTACATATTTGTTGAATATGCTCAGTGCAGGGCATTTCCTGGACAAAAAGATTTCAAGATTTCTCACAGTGTTACTGGAGGCCAAGGTATTTCTATCCAAAGTAAGCATTTGGTTAGACACTATGTTTTTTAAGACTTACTACATAGTTTGAAGTGAGTGGCTGGTTTTAAAATCATTGTGTGTTGCAACATTAAGCTGTTCTTTACTTTGTACCATGGAGCTTAAGCTAGAAAAAGAAATACTTTTGTGTCAACATGCTTTTGGTTGCAGAGCAAAAAAAGAAAAGAAAAAGTGAAGGAGAGTAATGTACAAAGAGAGAAATGTGGAAGAAAAGTAGTACATTCTGTAGGAAAAAACACAAACTGGAGAAAAAGAAGAAAAATGAGAAAAAGATGCAAACCAGTTGGCAGAAGAAGTGCCATTCATGACAAACAGAAGAATAAAGACTAGTCAAACAGAAACAGAATCACCACAAGGAATGAATAACAGGGGAAGATTAATGGAAGAGAAGGACATTGACAGATGTGTTATTAATTGCAGGGAAGGGTAATACAGGACTGTTTCTTTATAACCAGAGAAACCAGTTAGAATGAGTTTTGCAATGCAAGGAACTTCCTAAATGTATTTCATCAGTCTCTTCCTCTCAAAGTTTTGTCTTTGTGAGGTAACAGCTTGACTGTGTCCACATTAGAAGAATTCAAAATATAAGTTAATGTTTACAAGAGTGTGTCTGCATGCTTTGCGTTTAGCATATGGCTTTTTTTACAGTCTGACACCTCTGGGTTTTAAAGGAGCAGTTCCCTCGTTTTATTCCAGTTCACTCCCAGTTCTCTCATTAACAGCAACTGGAACAACTGGAGCAGCAGACACTCAGCTGTATGGTGATAATAAAAACCTCCCTCTCCCAGTGCCTGTAAACAAAATATTTGTCTGGTTTCATTTTTATCGACTGCCTTTTTTAAAGCAGCCTGGTCAACTGAACATTTGCCAACTGACAATAATGTGTTATATAAAAAAAAGATCTTCTGCTCATTTCTGTTTGGCACAATTTATAGAAAGTTCATTCAGGTTCCTCGCTAATTCGGGGATGTGTGCTTTTCTTAGTGGTTAAAAAAAGGATTGGTGGTCCCTCCCTTTTGCATTAATTGGTCAAGATTGTGGACTCAACATAATAAATGAATTGAAGATGAACACATTGATCAGGGAGACTTAATCTAGAATAATCAATGCCATAAAATTGCATTACAGCAGTACTTATTCTACTAAATTGTGGCAAGTTTGATTCATAAAGATGTTGTCCCCTTGTCGTTTGACAGTTTGTATATGCCATATGCAGTGTGCCAAGACCACTTATGAATTGATTTTACCATAAAGAAAAAAAAATCCTGTGGTCCTTTCAATTAAATGGAAAAAAAAAATACAGTGCCTAAATATTATGACTATATATCAGATCTGAGACTTGTAAACTTTAGGCCTAAGATTGGCGGGTTTGAACTTCCTGTTAGAGAGCTGAACTGCTTCCTGTCCAACTAATGTACTGACAAGCAGCATCAAGAGCCAGGCTGACATTCTGCCTGCAAAGGTCAACACACACTCAAATGCATACACTTATAAGGGCAGCACACTCAAACTGATGAACACACAACATCTTGCTATCATTGCCAAGTCCAAAAGGTCAACTTCACACCGATTGGTGATAGAACTATCAAATGAACCAATCAATACCCAGGAGGAGCAGAAAGAGGTGACGGAGGAGGGGGGGAGGCTAAAGGCAGAGCACTTAGGATGCAAGCCTATAGAGAGATAGAATGGGCTACAGAGAGAAAAAGCTGTCGGTGGGATGCAAACAGAAGGAGAAGACATAGGTAAGAGAAAGGGAAAGAGAAACAGAAACACAAAAAGCAGGCATGGATATAGAAGTGAGGTAAGGAGATAAAGAAGTTCAGGAAATGGGAGGAGGAATTATCACAAAGGTCACCATGTCAGTATATGAAAGCAACAGGAAAAGTAAAGGGGAAGCTTTGGCTTGAGAACTGAGGAGTTAAAGAGATGGACGGAAGAGGTGAGGGATGACAACGGTTCAGAAAGGTCAACACATGTCAATACTGGAAAGAGAGAGAGATCAGTACGTAACAAAGAGAGCAAAAGTTAATGCATGAAAAATGAGATCCATGTATTTATGCAACAACAACAAAAATACAGTGGTATGTCTTTATTCAGGTAACTGTGACACATGACTGAAAAATATGCAAACAGGTTTGTACAACTATGTCCAGTATATATATAAAAAAAACACCCAGCACGCCCCTGCGGGCGGTTTATCCTTCAAGCTCGGGTCCTCTACCAGAGGCCTGGGAGCTTGAGGGTCCTGCGCAGTATCTTAGCTGTTCCCAGGACTGCGCTCTTCTGGACAGAGATCTCCGATGTTGTTCCCGGGATCTGCTGGAGCCACTTGCCTAGCTTGGGAGTCACCGCACCTAGTGCTCCGATTACCACGGGGACCACCGTTACCTTCACCCTCCACATCCTCTCGAGCTCTTCTCTGAGCCCTTGGTATTTCTCAAGCTTCTCGTGTTCCTTCTTCCTGATATTGCTGTCATTCGGAACCGCTACATCGATCACTACGGCCGTCTTCTTCTGTTTGTCTACCACCACTATGTCCGGTTGGTTAGCCACCACCATTTTGTCCGTCTGTATCTGGAAGTCCCACAGGATCTTAGCTCGGTCATTCTCCACCACCCTTGGGGGCATCTCCCATTTTGACCTCGGGACTTCCAGGTTATACTCGGCACAGATGTTTCTGTACACTATGCTGGCCACTTGGTTATGGCGTTCCATGTATGCCTTGCCTGCTAGCATTTTGCACCCTGCTGTTATGTGCTGGATTGTCTCAGGGGCATCTTTACACAGCCTGCACCTGGGGTCTTGCCTGGTGTGATAGACCCCAGCCTCTATGGATCTTGTGCTCAGAGCTTGTTCCTGTGCTGCCATGATTAGTGCCTCTGTGCTGTCTTTCAGTCCAGCTTTGTCCAGCCACTGGTAGGATTTCTGGATATCAGCCACCTCCTCCATCTGCCGGTGGTACATACCGTGCAGGGGCCTGTCCTTCCATGATGGTTCCTCGTCTCCCTCCTCTTTCTTGGGTTTCTGCTGCCTGAGGTATTCACTGAGCACTCGGTCAGTTGGGGCCATGAATAGGATGACGGACCTATGGAGATATATATATATATATATATATATATATATATATATATATATATATATATATATATATATATATATATATATATATATATATATATATATATATAGTTGTCAGCCACCTCCTGTACATGGATGACATCAAGCTGTATGCCAAGAGTGAACGAGACATCGATTCACTGATCCCCACCACCAGGATATACAGCAATGACATCGGAATGTCGTTTGGACTGGAGAAGTGTAGTCGGATGGTAACAAAGAGAGGGAAGTAGTCAGAACGAAGGGGATCAAACTACCAGAAGGCAACATTGCAGACATAGAGGACAGTTATAAGTACCTGGGGATCCTGCAGGCGAATGGGAACCACGAAGAGGCCGCTAGGAAAGCTGCAACCACCAAGTACCTGCAGAGGGTCAGGCAAGTCCTGAGGAGTCAGCTGAATGGTAAGAACAAGATCCGGGCTATCAACACCTACGCCCTGCCCGTGATCAGGTACCCTGCTGGGGTAATAGGCTGGCCAAAGGAAGAGATAGAAGCCACTGACATCAAGACAAGAAAGCTCCTTACCATGCATGGAGGGTTTCACCCCAAGTCCAGCACCCTGAGGCTGTACGCTAAGTGGAAGCAAGGGGGCCGGGGACTGGTGAGTGTCAGCACCACAGTCCAGGATGAGACAAGGAACATCCACGAATACATCACGAAGATGGCCCCAACTGACCGAGTGCTCAGTGAATACCTCAGGCAGCAGAAACCCAAGAAAGTAGAGGAAGGCGAGGAACCATCATGGAAGGACAGGCCCCTGCACGGTATGTACCACCGGCAGATAGAGGAGGTGGCTGATATCCAGAAATCCTACCAGTGGCTGGACAAAGCTGGACTGAAAGACAGCACAGAGGCACTAATCATGGCAGCACAAGAACAAGCTCTGAGTACAAGATCCATAGAGGCTGGGGTCTATCACACCAGGCAAGACCCCAGGTGCAGGCTGTGTAAAGATGCCCCTGAGACAACCCAGCACATAACAGCAGGGTGTAAGATGCTAGCAGGTAGGGCATACATGGAACGCCATAACCAAGTGGCCGGCATAGTGTACAGGAACATCAATGCCGAATATGGCCTGGAAGTGCCGAGGTCAAAATGGGAGATGCCCCCTAGGGTGGTGGAGAATGACCGAGCTAAGATCCTGTGAGACTTCCAGATACAGACGGACAAAATGGTGGTGGCTAACCAACCGGACATAGTGGTGGTAGACAAACATGAGAAGACGGCCGTAGTGATCGATGTAGCAGTTCCGAATGACAGCAACATCAGAAAGAAGGAACACAAGAAGCTTGAGAAATACCAAGGGCTCAGAGAAGAGCTCGAGAAGATGTGGAGGGTGAGAGTGACGGTGGTCCCAGTGGTAATCGGAGCACTAGGTGCAGTGACTCCCAAGCTAGGCGAGTGGCTCCAGCAGATCCCGGGAACAACAGCGGAGATCTCTGTCCAGAAGAGCGCAGTCCTGGGAACAGCTAAGATACTGCGCAGGACCCTCAAGCTCCCAGGCCTCTGGTAGAGGACCCGAGCTTGAAGGATTGACCGCCCGCAGGGGCGAGTGGGGAATTTTTTTTAATTTTTTTATATATATTACATATATATATATATATATATATATATTACATATATATATATATGACAAATTACAGCGCAGTTGATGGAACGACTGCCATTCTCCAAAAGTTGATTCTGTTCATCTGGACGTAGCATTTTGTGGGAGAAACGTTTCGCCACTCATCCAACGTACTTCTTCAGTCTCAGCTGACTGCAGGTTTCCCCAATCTTATAAACAGTACATTTGCATAATGACTGAAACCAGTCCATTGTTCCTTCAGTGGGTTGGTTTCAGTCATTATGCAAATGTACTGTACAGGAACAATGGTCAGTTCCTTAATCTTAATTATGCAAATTCTCATGACCAGTGATCAACAACCACTGACCAAAGCACACTGATCAAAGACTACTGATTGATGGCCATGAGTACCATTCACAGAGAGTTGTTCAATGGCTGCAATCACAGCATTATAAGATGGCGAAAGATGTACCCTTAGGCACCCTCCTTGACTCAGAGATGGTTTTTCCCTTTTCATGTAAACGGCCTCCTTGACTCCGCGTTCAAACCAGCATTCCTCCCTG
The DNA here is from genome assembly GCF_964374335.1 of Astatotilapia calliptera. Lineage (NCBI taxonomy): Eukaryota > Metazoa > Chordata > Actinopteri > Cichliformes > Cichlidae > Astatotilapia > Astatotilapia calliptera. The sequence continues at coordinate 4,761,205 of NC_137440.1, forward strand.
TCCAAGATGAGTACATCCTCATCATTGAAAGAGTGTCCACTGGCCTGTAGGTGTAAATAGACTGCAGAGTCCTGGCCTGACGAGGTAGTTCTTCTGTGTTGTGCCATCTGCTTCGCCAGAGGTTGTTTGGTTTCCCTGATGTATAAGTCCTGGCAATCCTCCTGGCACTTAACAGCGTACACTATGTTACTCTGTTTGTGTCGGAGGACCCTATCCTTGGGGTGGACCAATTTTTGGCGTAGTGTGTTTTGGGGTTTAAAAGCCACAGAGACTCTGTGTTTAGAAAAAATGCGTCTCAACTGCTCCGATACTCCTGACAAGTCCAGCTGGGATAACCACATTTACTCAGGGCCTTCTTGATGTGATGTTCTTCTGCCTACCTGGCTGCTGTGTCAGTGGGGATGGTGTTCGCTCTGTGTTGTAGCGTCCTGATGACACCCAGTTTGTGCTCCAGTGGATGATGAGAGTCAAACCTTAAATACTGATCCGTATGCGTAGGTTTACGGTACACGTCAGTTTTTAGATGTCCCCCATTACTGATGGAAATCTCACAGTCTAAGAAGGCTAACCTGCCACTTTTCATATCCTCCCTGGTGAATTTGATGTGTTGGTCCACCGAGAAAAGACTGCCATTATTTACTTTACAATCTTCAGGCATCAAAATCACATGGCAAGGTTGAGAAAAATCACAACGATCTGGGTTTAAATGTAAATGTTATTTGTTTTGATGTTTATTTATTGTATGTAGTAAAATTTATTATTTGATTAAATGGTAAATGGTAAATGGCCTGCATTTGTATAGCGCTTTTCTAGTCCATAGGACCCCAAAGCGCTTTACACTACATTCAGTCATTCACCCATTCACACACACATTCACACACTGGCGATGGCAAGAGATAATGCAGACCTTATTATCTCCCCAGAGAATTCACTTCGATCATACTCACTGCCGTGTATATACCCCCCGATGCTAATGCTAGGTTGGCCATGAAAGAACTTTCTGCAGCCATTAACAAACACCAGAATAAACACCCCGAGGCTGCTTTTATTGTTGCTGGCGACTTCAACCACACCAACTTAAAGACAGTCCTCCCCAGATTCCACCAACATGTCTCCTGCCACACCAGAGGAGACAAGACTTTAGACCATGTGTATTCCAACCTGGCTGGAGCCTACAAAGCCACACCCCTCCCCCACATTGGACAATCGGACCATCTCTCCCTGTTCCTCACACCTCGGTATTCACCACTCATCCAACGTGTGAAACCTGCTGTGAGGACAATTAAAGTGTGGCCAGAGGGGACAGACGCAGTGCTCCAGGACAGATTTAAAAACACAGACTGGAATATGTTCACCCACACAGACCTGGACCAGTACGCCTCATCTGTACTGGATTACATCTCCAAAACCACAGACAGTGTCACCACCCAGAAACGGATCACCATGTACCCCAACCAGAAGCCTTGGATGAACCGGGATGTTCGTCTCCTCCTGAAGGCCCGCAACACTGCCTTTAGGTCAGGAGATGCACACGCCTACAGTACAGCCAGGGCTAATCTAAAGAAGGGCATCAAAAAAGCCAAACACCATTACAAAAAGAAGGTAGAAGAACACTTCTCCAACTCCAACCCCCGACGCATGTGGCAAGGACTCCAGACCATCACAGACTACAGGACCACCAAACCCTCCCCCGCATCCTCTGATGTCTCCTTCCTCAACGAGCTCAACAACTTTTATGCTCGTTTTGAGCGAGGGAACCCCACAACCACAACCAAAGCAGACATGACGCCAGACCACCAACCTATGACTCTCTCCCCCACCGATGTAGGAGCGGTGCTGAGCAGGATCAATGTCCACAAGGCTGCAGGCCCTGATGGCATCCCCGGGCGTGTTCTCAGAGCGTGTTCTGGGGAGCTTGCAGGAGTGCTCACAGACATATTCAATCTGTCCTTGGCCCACGCTGTGGTACCGGCCTGCTTCAAATCCACCTCCATCGTCCCGATACCCAAAAACTCCAACCCATCTTGCCTCAATGATTACCGCCCAGTAGCACTCACCCCCATCATCACTAAGTGCTTAGAGCGACTGGTCCTAGCACACTTCAAATCCTGTCTCCCCCCCACCCTGGACCCCCACCAATTCGCATACCGCCGGAACAGGAGCACAGAGGATGCAGTCTCCATCGCAATGCACTCTGTCCTCTCACACCTGGACAACAACAACACCTACGCCAGAATGCTGTTTATAGACTTCAGTTCAGCATTCAATACAATCCACCCCTCACAACTCATCAGGAAACTGACAGACCTGGGTATCAGTTCCCTCATCTGCAAATGGTTACTGGACTTCCTGACCAACCGCCCCCAACATGTCCGGCTGGATAACCGCTGCTCATCTACCATCACAATGAACACCGGTGTACCACAAGGCTGTGTGATGAGCCCTTTCCTCTACTCCCTCTTCACCCACGACTGCAGACCTGCTGATGGTTCCAACACCATCATTAAGTTTGCAGATGACACCACGGTGATTGGCCTCATCAGTGACAACGATGAGGCCGCCTACAGGGAGGAGGTGGATCGTCTGGCTGAGTGGTGCGACAGAAACAACCTGCTGCTTAACACCGAGAAGACCAAGGAGCTCATCGTGGACTACAGGAGGAATGCTGACCCACATCCACCCATCCACATTAAGGGGACGGCTGTGGAGCGTGTGAGCAGCTTCAAGTTCCTGGGAGTCCACATCTCCGAGGATCTCACCTGGATGACCAACTGCTCCAAGCTGGTCAAGAAGGCTCACCAGCGCCTCTTCTTCTTGAGGACTCTGAGGAAGAACCACCTGTCCTCAGACATCCTGGTGAACTTCTATCGCTGCACCATCGAGAGCATCCTGACCAACTGTATAACAGTCTGGTACGGGAACTGCTCTGCCTCGGACCGGAAGGCGTTGCAGAGGGTCGTGAAAACTGCCCAGCACATCGCCGGAGCACCACTTCCTGCCATAAAAGACATCTACAGGAAGCGGTGTCTGAAAAGGGCTGGGAAAATCATCAAAGACCCCAGTCACCCATCACATGGACTCTTCACCCTCCTGCCCTCTGGGAGGCGCCACAGGAGCCTCCGGACTAAGACCACCAGGTACCGGAACAGCTTCTTCCCCACAGCTGTCAGACTCCTGAACTCTGCCTCCTGACATCTGACCCACATTAAACTCATGGACTGAACATACACACACCCACAATGGACAACTGTACCCTCAAACACAATAATAACATGGACTGAACCACCACTCACAACCACTAGCACTTTATATAGCCTCTGTAGAAACTATCTACACCCTCACTTATCTTAACTGCACTACTGTATAGCTCTGTGTAAATAATCATTCTGTACATTCGATAATCTTTAATCCTACAACTGTTTACAACTTGCATAGTTCCCATTTCTGTATAGCTGTATATCCCAGATTCTGTAAAGTTATTTATTTCATATTCTGTATAGTTTTTCATATTTATATCCTGTTCATATCCTGTACATAGCTTGTACTCACTACAGCCTGTACATACTTATAGTTATAGAATATTCACAACATACTTCATACCGTGTACATTATAACATACCATAATAGACCCATTTCTGTAATATACTCACATATCTATATTATTGCTAATATATATTGTAATATATCTATATCACTAAAGCACTTCTGGATGGATGCAAACTGCATTTCGTTGCCCTGTACCTGTGCATGTGCAATGACAATAAAGTTGAATTCTATTCTATTCTATTCTATTCATTGTAGCCACAGCTGCCCTGGGGCTCACTGACAGAGGCGAGGCTGCCGGACACAGGCGCCACCGGGCCCTCTGACCACCACCAGTAGGCAAACATGGGGTTAGTATCTTGCCCAAGGATATTTGACATGCAGCCAGGAGGCAGCCTGGGATCGAACCACCGACCTTCTGATTAGTGGCTGACCTGCTCTGCCACCTGAGCTACAGCCACCCCAAAAGTGGACTTCTAGCAAAAAATAATCCACTCAGTGAGATAATGTAGTCAAACTAAGAAAATATAGACGGTAGACGGCGGTTCAATCCCTGGTTTCTCCATTCTGCATGCCCAAGTATCCTTGGGCATAATAGTGAACCCCAAGTTGCTCTCTGGTATGTTCATCAGTGTATGAATGTGTGTGAATTGTACATAGAAAGCACATAGGTGTAGATAAAAGAAAGTGCTTGTGTGAATGAGGCATGTTGTATGAGGTGTTTTAAGTGTTGAGGTAGAGTTTGTATAGGAACCATTTACTATCTTCCTTGGACAAATGGATGTTAGAATTTGTGCTTTGGTAAGAAACTTAGATATGTCTGTGGTGTGATGCACCCGTAGTAACCTGCTGTGCTGTAAACTGGTTGGGTGTGCTTGGAAAAAAGAAAAACTTAACTATGTCCACTTCAATGCCCACTGACCTCCAAGCAAAAGGGGCTTCCTGGAGAAGAAACCGTAAATCCAAGGAGCACTGAGAAAGCATGCATATGTCAGTACATATGAGATGATACCTAATACTGTGACAACTGATCTTTTGAAGACATTGTATGCGTCTTGTGTATTTCTGAGACACCAGCGGTTTGGAACAAAAAAAAAAAATGTATGTGGCACCTTTGGGAACGGGAACAGCCTGGAAAGACAGAGATTTTGAGAAAAGTAGCCAAAACATAGGACAAGCAGGAGAGATAGATAATAGCATCAGTGTGATATTGCAGACACTCAAAGCTGTCGCTCCTCCTGGTTTTTAATCAAAAGCAACAATCGACAAGTGGACAGGTGACCAGCCACACACACACACACACACACACACACACACACACACACACACACACACACACACACACACACACACACACACACACACACACACACACACACACACACAAATGCACTGACAGCCCTGGAGTAATAATTCTACTCTTCCAGTTATTGCTCGGAGCTCAATATCACTTTAATTCCCCGAAGAGATGTGTTTGTGTGTGTTTGTGTGTGTGTGTGGTCCCAATAGTCACTATCGAGGTCCATTACTGGCAATTCTCTCTATGTGGTATATGGTAGTAATGTGTATTGCAGAGGCACCTGTACACTCAGACACTGGATAGACATTATATTTATATCACTGATGCTGTTTCGGTCACGTTAACTGGGCATTAAATTCTACCAAGTTTTCAAAAAAAGACTTGCTTTGAATATTTTACATTTTACATGTAACATGCAATGTCATGTTTAAAGATGATGACAGGACAAAAGAAGAAAAGAGCAAAGAACAGATAGATAGAAGATTATTCCCACATTCTCATATGACCAAAAATGTAATTTACTGATGAAAAACCAATAACTAAGCCTTTCAGGATATGACAAGCTTATGTTAAAGGTTATGTTAAAGGCAGAAATCATCACGTCCTAGTCTGAAGTGCTCCAGTCTGCACTGCGAATATCCTTGGGTAATCCTTGACCATATCTATGCTATTTTAGAAAATTTTAGAAAATGTAAAATTACATTAAATAACTGTAAAATTCCTCTCCGTGAATCGCTACCTTATCGTGGTGGAGGGGTTTGTGTGTCCCAGGGATCCCAGGGGCTATGTTGTCTGGGGGCTTTAGCCCCCTGGTAGGGTCTCCCATGGCAAATTGGTCTTGGGTGAGGGACCAGACAAAGAGCGATTCAGAAGACCATTATGAAGAGAACATCGAAGGAACAGTTTACCCTGCCCGGGATAGGGTTACCGGGGCCCCGCCCTGGAGCCAGGCCCAGGGAGGGTGCCTGAGGGCGAGGGTCTGGTGGCTGGGCCTTAGTCCATGGGGCCCGGCCGGGCAGAGCCCGAAGAGGAGACATGGGCCCATCCTCCCGCAGGCCCATCACCCGCAGGAGGCGCCATAGGGGTCGGGTGCATTGTGTGCTGGGTGGCGGCCAGGAGTGGAGGCCCTGGTGGACTGATCCCCGGCTGCCAAGACTGACAATTGGGACATGGAATGTCACCTCTCTGGTGGGGAAGGAGCCTGAGTTAGTGCGTGAGGTTGAGAGGTACCGGCTAGATATAGTCGGGCTCACCTCTACGCATGGCTTGGGCTCTGGAATCAGTCTCCTGGAGAGGGGTGCCCCTGGTGAGAGGCGGCGGGCTGGGGTGGGTATTCTAATATCCCCTCGGCTTGCTGCCGGTACGTTGGGGTTTTTCCCGGTGGATGAGCGTTTGTTCCCTGCGCCTTAGGGTCGGGGAACAGGTGCTGACTGTCATCTGTGCTTATGAGCCGAGTGGCAGTTCAGAGTACCCAGCCTTCTTAGGTGCTGGAAGGTGCTCCACCTGGAGACTCTGTTGTCCTGCTGGGAGACTTCAATGCTCACGTGGGTAAAGACAGCGAGACCCGGAGGGGCGTGATTGGGAAGAACGGCCTCCCTGATCTGAACCCGAGCGGTGTTTTGTTATTGGACTTCTGTGCAAATCACAGTTTGGCTATAACAAACACCTTGTTCGAACACAAGAGTGTCCATAAGTGCATGTGGCACCAGGACGCTCTAGGCCGCAGGTCGATGATCGATTTTGTAATCGTATCACCAGACCTGAGACCATATGTTCTGTACACTCGGGTAAAGAGAGGGGCTGAGCTGTCAACTGATCACCACCTGGTGGTGAGTGGATTCAGGTGGCGGGGGAGGATACTGGACAGACCCAGTGCACCTAAACATGTAGTGAGGGTGTGCTGGGAATGCCTAGCAGAGGCCCCAGTCCGCGAGATCTTCAACGCACACCTTCGGCAGAGCTTCAACAGCATTCCGAGGGAGACTGGGGACATTGAGTCCGAATGGACCATGTTCAGCGTCTCCATAGCCGAAGCTTCTGCATTGAGCTGCGGCCGCAAGGTGGTTGGTGCCTGCCGTGGTGGTAATCCCCGAACCAAATGGTGGACACCAGACGTGAAGGAAGCCACCAGGCTGAAGAAGGAGTCCTATCGGGCTTGGTTAGCCTGTGGGACTCCGGAGGCAGCCGACAGGTATCTACAGGCCAAGCGGAATGCGGCTCGGGCAGTGGCTGAAGCAAAAACTCGGGTGTGGGAGGAGTTCGGAGAGGCCATGGAAAAAGACTTTCGGACTGCCTCAAAGAGATTCTGGCAAACCGTCAGGCGTCTCAGAAGGGGAAAGCGGTGCTCTACCTGCACTGTGTATAGTGCTGCCAGAGCGCTGCTGATGTTGACTCAGAAAATTGTCAGGCGGTGGAAGGAATACTTCGAGGACCTCCTTAATCCCACTGACACGTCTTCCGAGGATGAAGCAGAGTCTGGGGATGAGGGGAATGACCCGCCAATTTCCGGGGGTGAGGTCACTGAGGCAGTTAAACAACTCCTTGGTAGCAGAGCCCCTGGTGTGGATGAGGTCCGCCCCGAGTTCCTGAAGGCTCTGGACGTTGTAGGGCTGTCCTGGTTGACACGCCTCTACAATGTTGCGTGGAGATCAGGGGCAGTACCCCTGGACCGGCAGACCGGGGTGGTGGTCCCCATCTTTAAGAAGGGAGACCGGAGGGTGTGTTCAAACTACAGGGGGATCACACTCCTCAGCCTCCCTGGGAAAGTCTATACCAGGGTGCTGGAAAGAAAAGTTCGTCCGCTAGTCGAACCTCGGATACAGGAGGAACAATGCGGTTTTCGTCCTGGTCGCGGAACACTGGACCAGCTCTTTATCATCTCAAGGATACTTGAGGGTGCATGGGAGTTTGCCCAACCAGTCTACATGTGTTTTGTGGACTTGGAGAAGGCATTCGACCAGTGTCCCTCGGGGTGTCCTGTGGGAGGTGTTGCGGGAGTATGGGGTGTCTGGCCCATTGCTACGGGCCATTCAATCCCTATACTACCATTGTAAGAACTTGGTTCGCATTGCCGGCAATAAGTTGGACTCGTTCCCGGTGGGTGATGGGCTCCGCCAGGGCTGCCCTTTGTCGCCGGTTCTGTTCATAATTTTTATGGACAGGATTTCTAGGCAGAGGGCTTTCACTTTGGTGGCCTCAGAATCTCATCTCTGTTTTTTGCGGATGATGTGGTTCTGTTGGCTTCATCGGGTGAGGGCCTCCAGCTCGCACTGGAACCGTTCACAGCCGAGTGTGAAGCAGCGGCAATGAGGATCTGAGGCCATGGTTCTCAGCTGGAAAAGGATGGAGTGCCCACTTCGGGTCAGGGATGAGTTCCTGCCCCAAGTGGAGTATCTCGGGGTCTTGTTCGCGAGTGATGGGAGAAGGGAGCCAGAGATCGACAGACGGATTGGGGCTGCGGCTGCAGTGATGTGAACGCTGCACCGGTCCGTCGTGGTGAAGAGGGAGGTGAGTGTAAAAGCGAAGCTCTCAATTTACCGGTCGATCTACGTCCCTACCCTCACCTATGGCCACGAGCTGTGGGTAGTGACCGAAAGAACAAGATTGCGGATACAAGCGGCAGAAATGGGCTTCCTCCGCTGGGTGGCTGGCCTCTCCCTTAGAGATAGGGTGAGAAGTTCGGCCATCCGGGAGGGGCTCAGAGTAGAGCTGCTGCTGCTCCACATCGAAAGGAGCCAGTTGAGGTGGTTCGGGCATCTGACAAGGATGCCTCCTGGGCGCCTCCTGGGTGAGGTGTTCCGGGCATGTCCCACTGGGAGGAGGCCCCGGGGCAGACCCAGGACACGCAGGAGAGATTATATCTCTCGGCTGGCCTGGGAACGCCTTGGTGTTCCCCCGGATAAGCTGGAGGAGGTGGCTGGGGAGAGGGAGGTCTGGGCCTCTCTGCTTAGGCTGCTGCCCCCGCGACCTGGCCTCGGATAAAGCGGATGAAGATGGATGGATGAACTGTAAAATTTGCAGTGTACTGTGGTATATTCTGTAAATGGACTCTGTGGGACCATGTATGTGCAGCTGCTGAAAATCTGTTAAAAAATATCACACCAACTATACCTGCAGGAAAGAAAGCAAAATATTTCCCCAACCTATATTTTCTTATCCCTCCTATAATTCACACTGAGCTCTCTCCATGTGTTTGTCCTTGCTGGCTGTCAGACATGTAGATGGTTATTGACAAGCTGACTTGTTCATCCACACAGATAGGCACAAACACTCCTCATACAGCTTATCTAGTCTTTGAACTTCTTTTCTACCTGCTTCTACTCCGATGTCTCCTGTTTAGTTTTGTTGTTAGGGATGAGTAGGATCTCTACACCTTTCGGTTCTTGTGTACTCATATTTCTACGGGGTAAAAGTAGTTCTTTAAGAACTAGTATGATTTATCAGCAGTTAATTTTCTTTTAAAATATATTTGGTATTGTCTTATTAGCTATTCAACTAATTCTGGTCATTTAAATTAATTCTATTATGCTGAAGGTAGTGTATACTGGAGTTTCTCATGGTGTCTTCAAAACCGCAGAAAATCAGCTGCTGTTTTGAAGAATACACTGTCAAGTGCAACTTTTTCAGATAACTGCTGGTGCTGTCGATATAAATAAATAAATGTACAATGGGATTATTGTCATCTGATTTCTTATGAAATGTGGTTATATTCTATTGCATGATGTATATGTTGTAGGTTATTTGGTCAACATAGCCTTTGACAAGCCTTCGGTCTGCTCCTATCAAGATTAGATGTAATAACGTCCTAACTGCAAAAGGGCACAGGCAATCAAACACACACATCATATGTCATATTATCCAAGGGCAGAAGTGTTGATAAATCTCTTTAATGCCCTCCAGATGGATGCTTTGCAGTTTAACTTTAGGACACCCTTCCAAAACACACAGACATGACACAGAGCAGATACATGTCAGGATCCGAGTATTTGTCTTCTTTCATTTCAGGTTTGACTGATCGGAATAGTCAAAGTCATTTATTTGTTCCACATGAAAGTCCTAAGAATTTGCCCACATGCTTCTCTTGGAGTTCAAAGGATATCACACCGCTATAACATTACCTTAGTCGCTATTAGCATAACACCCCCGAAGACACATTCAACTTTTGGTCTTCACTGAAGAAGAAGAATCCATGGAATAAATAATACTAAATCACTTCTTAATTGCCTGACTATGCTGTAGAATAGAAACGGGAAATTGGTAAAGCACTCATTTCATCGGTTCACCAACTCATTCTCCTTCTCTGAGTGACAAGCCCTGCCGTTAAAGCTGCCGGCATCTTAGAGATATGCACAAGGGACCCACAAGTTCATGGAAATAAGATGGGTCTCACTCCCAACTCACCGCATATCTGTGTTTATTCATTGATCAGGACCCTCTGCGGTTACATTTAAACAGATAGCATTACGTTTTAATATGCAGGGTTAATGTTGTGAAGAGGGCATATTATGGAGCATAAGCTAACCAAGCAGGAAGTGAAAGTGAAAGAAATTGAATGAAAACAAAGTTAAATACCAGATCCAAAGCTCCCCCTAACCGAATGCTCTCATCTTCTCTCCTGACTCTTTGCACAGACTTTGCCACCCTCAGTTTAACTCTCTATATGTCATATTATCTCAAACAAGGAACACATTATACATACTGCAGTGGTGTTTTGTCAAGAAAAGCAAGGCAAGCAATGCCTATTCAAATTTAAACATGCACATCAATTAAAACATATCAGTGTGAACACTATCTCCTTTTATCCTAAACATCTTGAACAGAAATCTCAAAACTTTTTATAATAATATTGCCATCTTATCAACACAATTAGCTATTGTCACTGCAAGCATACTTGCCTAGGATCCCATTCAAAACTGTAGCATGTTTCCATTTCACGAGTGTATCTGTCTCATGTTAACAATGGTTAAAAAAGCTGGTCTTTTCACATTGAACCATCTATTGATATTTTGTTTTTTTTGTGGTACAACTTATTTGGTCAATTCATCATAAAAGTTGAATGAAAATAGCATTTTCTTCATTTTTAATGCAAAAAAAATTCATGTTAAAAAGTTTTCTATATGCTTTATTTTGCATTATTTTGAAATCCAACAACTGTCCCAATCAAAGTGTGTCACTAATACTTTATTCCGATGTGTAGTTTTTTTTTTATTAGTTACTAATTAATTAATTATTAGTTGTTTGATGTATTTGTCCCAATTTAAACATCCTGAACCATTTTTATGATAAGAAGGGCGGGCTTTCATCTTTAAGAGTTTTTGAGACATTCATGTTCAAACACTGGGGGTGGCTGTAGCTCAGGAGGTCAGGAGGTTGGTGGTTTGATCTCTGGCTCCCTCACTCTACGTGCCAAATATCGTTGGCCAAGATACTAACCTCAACTTGCTCTCCAAATCATCCGTCGTAGTATGAATTTGTATAAAAGTTAGTTAGAAACCACTTTAACAAAAGCATAGAAAACAGTGCTTGGGTGAATGTATAAAGCACTTTGTGCTCTGGGAGAGCAGAAAAGCATTATATAAGAATCAGTCTATTTAACATTTACATATTTGCCTTGGATTTCAAAGTATGCTGGAAGGGGGTTGATGGGTCATTTTTCAAAATATAGAACAATCATTATCAAACCTTTGGGCAATAAAAATCAGGCTAATCAATGGATGGTACTTACACTACAGTCTACACCAGTATCTATTTATTCTTTTCAGTTATACACAAAAACAAAACATAAAGGCTTCCACTCACAGTCATTCAGCAAAGGAAAAAGAATAAGTCCAAAAGCAGCATTTTCTGGATATATTCCAACACACATTCACATACAGTCTCTCTCGCACTCTCTCGCTCTGGCTAATCACATGCTCACTCATTCTCTTCAATGCCGTCTTCCTGATTAACTTAATGATAAAAGATACACTGATAACATCTTCAATATTAGGAAGAGAAAATGTAATTACAGTGCTCATTTAATCAATTATCTCTGTAGTTATGGTGCGAACATTACCATTCAGCCATGTATTTGTTAATTTCTTGTGGTGGAAATAGTTTTTATCATAGCACCACATGCAGAGCTGTGGTTGAACTGGGAGGCAGGAAATGGAAGTGACTGCAATCATGATTTATCTTTTGGAAAATCCATGCAAATGATCATTAGTACATTACAGTTTAATGAAGTGTGTTGTTAATTCTTCTTCTGAACATCATTAGTATTTTAAATACTGACATTTAAACACCCTACTATATATCAATTTTCCAAGAGAAGTTTATTATTTCTTCCTCTACAGAAGAATTGATCAAAATGCTGTTTTGTATCATCTAGAAATAGTTCATGCCATCAAGATAATTGTTGACATTGTGCATCTTACAGTCACAACTTTTGTGCCAAAAAAACAAAAGGTGCACACCCAGGAGCTCCATCAGGTGTCAGCAGAGAATACTGTAAATGTAACAAGTAGTGGAAATGCAAGGCCGTTGAAATCAATGGATAATAATATCTAGTTATTAAGCAAAATATAGTACAATATATACAAAAATGATATTTAAATAGCACCATATTTTACAGTACCCTTAAAAAAAATAAAGAATAACAGACAAGACTGATTACAAAATGCCACCCGCAGCGAAAGCTAAGTTAAAGGTAAAAAAAATTTAAAATAAGCAAATATTTTTGTTGACTTATAATTAAAATGTCTAAATAATATTTTAGACAGTAATGTTCACATTAAGTCTTTAAATGCACATGGATTCTTCTTTCTTATTAACATAAGGAATATAGCACTATGAGAGCAGTTTCAGAGGCTTATAGAGACATCACTGTTCAGTGCTGAACAGAAAGCAAGAGAGAGGGAGAGAGGTGAAGCTAGAGAGAACAGAGGCTGGAGGACAAGAACGAGGGCGAGGCAGTGGAAAGGCGAGAGAGCATGGAGAGAAAGAGGGAGGGAGATTATGATTCCAAAGCAGCAGACAGCATTTGTCTTCATTTGGTGTGACTGCCTTCATGCGTTATTATTAGCGGCTGTCAGGGAGAGAGAGACAGAGAGAGAGAGGGAGAGACAGAAAGAAAGAGAGCGAGAGAGAAGTGAAAAAATAAAGCGAGGCGGTTGTAGAAGAAAGAAAGAGAAACACGAATGGAGAGTGATGGGAGGAAAAAGAGAAAGAGCTTTGGTTTCTCAGTAATGGGCGGTAAAAGAAATCAGGCAGCGAAAAAACACACACACACGGATACACACACACACACACACACACACGCACACACCAGAGTGGCTCTTAAGTTGGAGGCGGTCCAGGACCTGACATCTATTTTAAATATTTGTCCTGTTCACAGGGAGATGAAGGAAGGTCAATGGACTCAATACACACACACACACACAGACACAAACACACACAGACTCACACACACAAACAGATACACAAAAACCTGTTATTCGCTATAAGTTATAAACCAATTCCCATAACTTTTGAGGTAATGTGATCTCTGTACTCCATTCATGCCCATTTAATCAAATTAATTAGAGTATTAAAATATTTTTGTGTACAAAAATAATGCTTGAACTGCATTAAGAAAAGAGCTGTGGGCTATGTATCTATAGCAAGTACAGCTAATACAAAATAGCAGTAAATCATATCACAGTGAAATTTGGTGCTTTATGTATGGTGCTTTACTTGCTATGTAACTAAACAATACAGACTTCTGCTAACAGCACCACATTATTAAGTGGGGTTTTTCTACTACAACTGCTCTTTTTAAGTCATAAACTACTCCTCAAAAGCGCCATAGTTTGCAGTTATGACTTACAAATCGATGGTACAATATAAATTGACCATTTAGCAATCTAGGAACTCATCAGCTAGTCTTCTGACCCGCTCTCTAGAGGCAACTGCCAACAGCCAGTTTTTCTTGGCTTTCAGTGTAGTCCAAGGCAACTTTAGGAATGCTGACAAAGGGTTTTGATATTGCATCACGGCAAATAGACTCTCTCTTTTGCTCTCCAGGCTGAACGAAGAAAGAAGAACAATTGCAGCAGATTAAAATATCATTTTTTTGCTACTTGTCTTTCATTTTTTTATATGCTGCATATCCAGCAGCTTTGTTTCCACAGAACGCACAGGCTACATCTGATGTCTGTGAGAGCAGAGCCACTGGCAGCATGCTTAGCACATTAGTCTCCCATCAGTTTCCCATCAAATGCCAGAGGTTGATGGACAACATCACACATGCACAAACAGCAAAAAAAAAAAAGCTTGTCAGCTTTACATGCTCAAGCTATTGCTAGGACATGGGACACATTCTCAAATTGCTGACCCCATACAGATTTTGGTGTAATCTGAGTCAACCAGAGTTAAGCCTCCTTCCAGAGACAACAGCCAAATATGACCACAAGATGGCAGTAAAGGGGATGTCACTGGTTCACTACCGTATGTTTAAACTTGATTAATAACATGTAAGTCACTGCAAGTTGGAACCCCCCCCCCCCCCCCCACCCCCCAAAAAAAACAAAAAAACAAAACAGATTGCTTCCTGTAGCAAAATGCAGCAACAAGCTGTTCACCCACTAAGGTTTGGGCTGTGATTTAAACTGAAAAATCATATTTGACAGGAGGCTAGTTTAGTTCAGTGATTAAGCAGGCAGCCACATACCACAAGGTCAAATAAAGTAGTCCAGCTTTGATTCTGATCTGAGACCCTTTGTGGCATGCCTTCCATGCTTTCTTGTCTCCTCTTTACTAAAAGCTATCCATTTAAGTTGAGAAAAATACTTATAAAAACACAAACAAATAAAAATACTGTGATATGTCAGTTTTTTGGGGGGTTTTATTTTGCTGCTTTCACGGAAATGTAGTATTGAGATTATCCTCAAACGATTGCATTCTGCTTTTTTTATATTTTACCCTGTCATGGCCTTTTTTTGGACAATAACTGTTTCACAATAACGTACAAATACACATGCAGACACAATAAAACAAGCATAAGCAATATTCAGGACAATAAGACATGGGTAAAATAGTGAGAGCAAAGTTGCTTCACTCTTCCAGATCCTTTTGCTAAACAGCTGATTTAGTGCCGAGGCACGGACTGAAGTGGAAAACAAACGCCTTCAGTGACTGCAGTGGCGAGAGAGTGAGAGGTTATGTTTGACACTCACTGTGTCTCACGGTAAAATAAAAGACTAAAAAGAGACCTGGTTTACAGCAGGCATCCAACATCCAAAGTATACGCCTGCAGAGAGTCCAGCAGCAGGAAAGCAAATGTTCCCTGACGCAGTAAACCCCACCCGTCTGGTTTTCCTCACAGGGAAAATCAAACACTATGAGGAGTACATACGAATTTCTTGTTGATCTGGCCCTGGTGGATTACATGTGTTTATTCATTTATTTATTGTGTAAATACAGACGATATTTAAATTGAAGATATGTGAATGTGTTAATTATTCATGTTGTGAACACAGCCCAGACACTCTAACTGACATCACGGTATAGTACTAGCCTATAAATAGAACACGTCTCACAGGATACACTAAAATTAATCAAACCACATGAAACCATAAACAGAAGAAGGTCAAAACATAAACTCAACAAAACCAAACCACAAACTGAAGAAGGACCAAAATCTTAACCAAATCACACCAAACTAGATCAGCCTTACCAAACTGGACTCCACTAGACCAAAGCAAAAAAAGAAAAAAAAACTACACAAACCAGGCTGAAACACACTTCCATTATTTCAACACTCTACTGTGCACACACTCAAAGGCAACAGATCGGTGATGGGAGCAAAGCCATAACCTTCCCTTCCCTACCCATAATCCCTCTGGGGATTGCCCTCACCAGCTGCTACTGCCTCCTCCCTGACTGAGAGCTCAACACAGCGACCCACACACGCACATGTACCGACACAACGTGAAAATTAGAGAGAGACAAACTGAGAAAGAAACACAGGATGAGAGGACAGAGAGATGAAGAAGAGATGAGAAGAAGAACAACATTAGGCATGAATGAGACGAGAGAGAAAAAGACCAAAAGCGAAAGGAGAGAGAGAGAGAGAGAGGGTAAGTGTGAGCCAAAATCAAGGAGGCGTTCCCCGTTTGATTAGAGCAGATTTCTCTGTTGGATTGTAGTGATTATGGAGGGTGACAGAGCCAGGTGACTGAAACATGCCAGCCGTTTCACACACGAGCGCGCGCAAGTAAATGCATTCATGGCACTGTAAAACACACACACACACAAATCTCTGCAGACTTGTTATGTGAACATGTGTTTCATATCCTGCCTGCATCCAACACAGAAATCTCAGTGGGGTTTGAGTTTATGACTGAAAATATCCCACAACCTGGCTTGATGTCATAACCAACAGCTTACAGATGAGATGCTTCTCACAAACTTAAAAAGTGAATAAAGTCCTTTATAACGTGACATGCTATGGGTAAAGGTTTGGGACAAATCAGATTTTTGGGCTAAAATAAGTACTTTAACTTTAGGAGAGCTTTTTTTGTCAGAGTTACAAAAATAGACACGCAATTAAGGTTTATTTAATATCCCTGTATTGGTCTTGTATCATCATAATAATGTAGCTCCAGCATCAACACTGCAACACTCTTAGCTTTCTAATCTGGGCCTTTGTTTATGTAAAACCCTATTCTGGGAGAGAGCATTTTAAGTATTTTTCAATTACTCTACACCACATAATACATTTATTAAGTTACACTTGTTGTTAGGCAATTTTAGATTATTTATGTTGGTTTGCTAGTAATCCTTTTAAAAATCATTAGCTAACGTCTTTGTTAATGCTGATACAATGAAGTTCAGTGTCACTGGCCAGTTGCAGTGTAGATCCTGAACCATTAGGAAAGAAAGAACAGGACGAAGACAAGGCCTTAACACTTTGCATATGACAGGGTAGCATTAGCAATTTAAAACCAATGAAAACATGTTTTTAATGAAATGCATCACTTTCTCTTGTATTTTGATTAGAGTGAAAATTTAAGATTGGGTGGGTCTGGTGGGATTTTCTGGTTTTTAAGTTGGCCACAGCACTCTTGATTTTGGGAATGACTGGTGTACAGAAACTACTGTTGGTCTGAAACAGAAAAACACATTGTTGGACCAATCGATCGGCCCCAGCCTCCTCCCTCTGCAAACATTAGTCCTCTATAACGTCACTTGGTTTGATCTTTTACTTTACTTACATACGAGGTAATTTATGAAAGGACAGTGTACAGGAAGAGATGAGAAAGTGTTCAGAACGAGAACACAAAAATGAAAACACAGAAATCTGGTATTTTTTTTTCAAAGACACCAAGAACTACAACACACTCTGATACTGAACAAAAGAATGAGGGACATTAGAGATGAAAGGGGAAAGAAAGGGAAAAACAGGAACCAACATATCTGTGAAAGTAAAACCATTAATCCACATGCTCACAAGTTTATAATCAAATGATTGTACAGAATGTGTGTCTGTGTGTGCATCTGTGAGCAGATTAATTTGGTGGTGGGGAGAGGAGGAAGAAGTGTTTTTACATCTCAGCCATCCCCGTTCAGCTCACCGTTAGTTAATGCACACCGGCACGCACACACAGAAAAACACAAGGGGAAACACACATCTTGGAGGAACAAATAAATGTGGGAACACACATCAATAAATATGTAATTACACACAGCGGTGTGCGCATGCATGCAGTCAGAAACAAGCTGATGCGCACACAGAGAACAAAGCGACAGAAGGACAGAGATATAATCTGATCGTCTTTTCATTGCTGCCATTTGTTCAATTGTCACTTTGGCTTTCTAGTGATCCTCTGTTTCCTTTGATCTCTCGCTCATTCTTTCTGTCTCTCTCTTGGTGTCTGACACACACACACACACACACACACAATACAAATATGACTTTTCATTCATTATTTATTTGAGCTGTTTAAAGCTACATCAATTGATTTATTTGACACATGGGACATACTACTTGTGTACATGACATCTTACAAATTCAGCTCCTTATAAAGTTATGAAAATGTGAATTGGCAGACCTGGAACACAGTAATATGTTCATTCTGCTGAATCGGTTTTCATGACTGTGAGTCAAATTTTTTGCCGTTCTTGTACTTCAACATTAGTCACCACCGCTATTGTAGCTTTCAGCTGCCGTATCTTCACCAGCTAGTCCCAAATTATTTTCAGTTTTTGACTTGTATGTTATATACACCTACTTGATCCTGCTGAAAGCAGGTTGGATGAGGGTTCTAGAATGAAGCAAAAAAAATGAAAACCAATGGGTGTTGCAGAGACGGGGAACTATTACATGGGTTTAGGACTATGAGCAACAGGTTTTACATGAACACCTACTCTCATTTGATCCACTGATAACTGTCGGCATAAAAAAATACTGATTAATGCAACTCTGAATGTCTTAAAAGCTTCTTAAAGTTGTGCCTCCTGCTCAGGCAGATGTAACACACTGCATGATGTGTTAGATTCTAATGCAAATGTTTCCCTGTGTAACCAAAGATTAATATGTGTATAAAATTCAATAAACGTCAATAAAGTTTTATAAAGGTTTATGTGCTGCTTGAGGCAGATTAACATCATAATGAACTTTAGGTGATAATTTCTATAAATGTCATTTACATGCGAGTCATTTGTTATGAATATCATCATTTTTGTATCTGGTGTACAATAGCATGGGGAAAACATGAAAGGAAATGGGCATATTTGGTGACACTTACAAGAGGGTAATGACGCCAGAAACTAGTTAATAAACTGCAATGAAGTTGTGGATTTAATACAATGTGTTTACAGTAGTACTTGTTTTCCACTTTGGATAATATCAGCCATATATTAAAGAGTAGAAAGGTTTATGGTGATGGTATTGAATTATCTGTCACTTTGTTTTTTGTTTTCTACTTCATGGTCTTAATATACATAAGACGTCCTTTGAGGTTATGATGTGTCTTCTTACACTTACGATTCATAGGCTGAATCAACAATCAATTATTACACCATTTTAGCCATTTTCATTTTATATTATAGTTATATATTAGTTGTTTAGGTAAATATTGATATTAGCGAGTTGCCAAGTTGTCAAACCTGAAGCTAAGATAACAACTGTATAACGTTTTAATACTTTGGTGCCACTAACTTCTGTCCTGCCTTTATTCCGGTCTTCATTTTTCTGTGGACTTTCATCCTTTAATCCATTTCACTTCCCCTTCTGTGCCACACTACATTTCTCTCACTCAGCCCTGAGCCTGTTGAAATTCAGTCAATCTCTCAAGGTTGTTAAATCTCTCTCTCTCTCTCTCTCTCTCTCTCTCTCTCTCTCTCTCTCTCTCTCTCTCTCTCTCTCTCTCTCTCACACACACACACACACACACACACACACACACACACACACTCACACACACACACACACACACACACACACATACTGGCATCACGTCGGCCAGGTATTGGGTCAAAGTTCATGGCGATCTGGCTGCCTCCCCGGTCCTCCCACCGGACTGCTTGATTGACAGCAATCAGGACTAACCTCCCCTCTCCCCTTATACCTCCCTACTCCCTCCTCCCCTTCCACCTGTCAAGACAAAGTGGCTGATTGTGTGTGTGTGTGTGCGTGTGCATGTGTGTGCACATTAGTGGACCATTTCCTCTGTCATTTTTAATTATACAAATGATATTCAGCTTTTCCCTGCCCCCCTCCCCAAAAAACTCCCATAATCCCCCAGTCCACTTTCCCACCAGACACAGCCAGGAGGGCACCGCCGTGCTGCCATTAGCATAAGAGTGTGTTTGTTTAAAGAGCCCGTCCCGCCTATAAAATCAAACAATTAGAGATGCAGACAAGCTGCAGCCTATTGACTGCATAAATAATTTTTTTTCTTTTTCCCTTCTTCTCACCTTCGTTTTCTTCCTTTTCTCTCTGGACGATTCGTTTATTGGTTCAGACCTCTTGCCTCTCTCACTCTTTCTCTATCTGTCTTTCTGCAGTTATTCCCACTGCTAATGAACCTGCAGGACCTCACAGGAAGTCAGAGAGGGGGGTTTGGGGTAATCAGGATGCGAGGCTCGCTGCTCATCACCGTGACCTTTAGTCTCGCCGCCGCCAGGTCATGCTAGGCCTCTGGAGTCATCTGTGCATGCAGTATGGCGAAACCTGCCTGAAACCCACTT
This sequence comes from Astatotilapia calliptera, assembly GCF_964374335.1. Taxonomy (NCBI): domain Eukaryota; kingdom Metazoa; phylum Chordata; class Actinopteri; order Cichliformes; family Cichlidae; genus Astatotilapia; species Astatotilapia calliptera. The sequence goes on from NC_137440.1 coordinate 4,781,258, forward strand.
CTTGGTGTATGTGTGCGTGTGTGAAATCTGTTCACTTTTGAATATGCAGGTCTAAAAAATTCATCTCAAGGCCTCGTTCAATGCTCAGGGAAAGGGTGAGTAAAATATGTAAATATAAATACTTCAACTGACAAAGGCCTGCGTGTAATATTCAATACTGGTGGACAAGAGTACTATTATTCCACTCAGTATGATACATTATTAAAATGCATTGACAACATACTTCAGATGTGATTTTTCTTTATTGCTGTTGTTTTGTTTTTTGTTTTTTTTGGAGGGAGCGGGTGGGTGGGTCAAAATGAGATGAAGAAGAAGAAACAGGTTTAGATGTGTTGGCTCAAATTTACTTTAGCTTTCAAAAACATGTAAAACAAAGGTCAGTTCTACTCCAGTCCAGAGGGTGGCAGTAGTGAATCAGAAGCTTTTTAGCTGAAAATAAAAGCTTAAAGGAGAATTTTACTAGTTTAGCTACCATCATTGTCCGATGCGCTGCGTTACAGTAAATCTTTTTTTTGCAAAAGTTGCGTTAAAAATTTTTTTTTTCCTTTTTCAGTTTCCTTTTCACACCTACTCATAAAATCTCCAGTAAATTTCTTTAAACAATTTCCAAGCATTAAGAAAGAGAAATCTAGTAAACAGATTTGGTAGCATCTTCAGTTTAGACTAATTACCAACAGCAATCTTGTATTTGATAATTATCAAATTCAAGTTCATCATATCTATAAAGATTATGTTTTAACAGTGGTGATGATACCAAAGCCAGGCATGGCAAATGAATACAATAGCAGTTAAAACATGCAAAAACTATAGGATGGTACTTTTAATCTAGGTTTCTTTCAGTAAGTGCCTCCTGTCTGGATGCTTCTCATCCATCTGACTTCTACTTTGTCTTTCTAGTTGCCTGTCTGCCTGTCAGATGTCGTACACAAGCATCACTTTTAGTTTCTAAATCTCCACAGTAATATTCCCATAATCCACTGGGAGCAGCAGATCTGTCCTGTCATGCCTGTGTCTTCTCCTGTCTCCACGTCTAATTTTTACCTACGGTGACACTCATTGGGTGACAGTTTGATTGACGGGCTGACAGGAAGCAGTGTCGCATCTGTGTGCCGTTGCTGTCGTCTTTCATTTCCCCCTCATCGGCGTGACAACGTGCAAGCACCTTACATCTGTTTTACACGTTGCAGAGTGCAGCGGTTGGTTAACAGCTGCAGGTGAAGGCGCCAAACACTTGATTCGTGTCAAGCAGGGTAGCACTTCAGGTTTTCTTGCTATGTTGATTCTCCATTATCATTAAAACTATAACACACCCTCCTAATGTATGATCATTTAAATGTAAGGTAAGTAATTTTATCTGTCATAATACTAACATGTGACTTTTGTTATAGATATGCTGCCTTAATTCTGATGAAGCCGTCTTAACGATATGTAGAAGTTTAGAATTTTACTAATTTGATTATTAGCAATGAAAACACACAGAGATATACAGACTTCCTCGATATTATTATACTTCACATCTCATTGAAATTAAACATTTACTAACCTAAAAAAATGAATCTTTCTCTTTCTAGCATCTAAACCTAATGTAAACCTGACCACCACCATGTTGTTGTTTTTTTACCATATATGTATGAAAGAATTGAGTTCGAAGATATCAGCTAATGCCAGCAAGCTTGGTTATCACGATGCATTTATAAACTATGGGTGTGATGCACTGGTGGACATAATGGTGGTAATTAGTACACAAGCGTCTTGGACGGTTTCCTCCACACAGCAAGATTTAATATTGGTCAGAGAATTCCACCAGCAGCACGAACACATTACAGAGGTCCAGTTCAGTTACTCAAATTCAATTCAATTTTTTCAATTCTATTTTATTCATATAGCGGCAAATCACAACAAAAGTTGCCTCAAGGCGCTTCAATTCGTGGGGTGACACTTAATAGACACCAATCAATGCCTGCTGAATGTGTAAGTATACCTGACACTCATTATCTATCTCTTTTGCACCAAACTGTAAATATCCTTTTTCATGCTCTAAAGTTGGGCATTTTAATATTGGAGTCTTTGTGATCTGACTCCCTTTTGGATGTTTTTGGCTCACAAGGTGATTATGTGTGCATCCACTGACCTCTACTAGTAACTTTGGTCATGTTTAGTATGAACAGTCACCATCATAATGATATATATTTATGACAGGGGATACAAAAATCTCAATAGGCCCTCTTTCATTCACCATTTTGGAGCCAAAACTTTTGGTTTACTCACACTCTTTAGGCCAATTGATTGCCCCGAATGTAAAGCTAACATAAAGCTTGAAAATACTGGAAACCGTCAGTTTTACCCCTCAGCCTGCTAGTAGACACACCTATAGTATCAGTTTGAAAATCATACTTTACCTTGTTCTTAAGTTCACCTTGAGGTCAAGGTCACTGAGATTGTCAAAGATTTTTTTATAGATGCAGCTCTCATATTGATTTGGGAATCCTGGGTGAATTCCTTGTCGAGTTATCGCATTCACAAAAATTTTAAGAGAACTTGACCTTTGAACTTTGACTTTGAGCTCAAGGTCACTGAGATTAGAAGGAGTCTGCAACTTTTTGTAGATGCAGTTATGGTATTGATTTTCAGAATACTTCTGACCTTTGACTAAGATTTTTTATTAGATGCACATATGGTATCATTTTGAAAATACTACATCGCCTCTTTATCGCATTCACAAACTTAGGTGTCCACCTGCTTGGTAGGGTGATAACAATACCACATCAGTCTTTTCACACCTTAGGGGCAAAAATCAATCCCCTGTGAGTTATGATAATTCCAGTGAAACATTCAAGCAAGATGGTTTAACTTTAGCTTACATAGTTACACAACTGAATTGTGCACTGCTGGCCTTTATGCTAAATTAATGCTAAATTAAATGAATTATAGAGTAAATACATCAGAACCTTCTATAATTTACAATATGGCAGCACTTGAGTGCCAAAGTTTACAGAAAGACGCGTTGATGATGAAACACCGAAACCGTTCATAGTTTTTCAGAATTAATGACAAATTGAACGATAACTCTTATATCTCACTGATATCGCTCAATTGTCTTCCCTTGTCACATTTGTCTCTTATCTTCCCTCTCTGTCTTCTTGCTGCAGATGGACAGGTTGTCCTGATGCGCTCTGTGAGTTTGATTCTCACATAGAGAAGAAGAGACGAATGAGCACACAGGCTGTGTTTGGAACAGGTGTGGCACTCCCTCCCTTCACATACTTACCCTGCCAAGTTCACACAAAACCACACACACTTTCTTTGTCTTTGTAGCGCTGATTTAAATGATAGTAAACATAAAAACACACACTGTGTTTTTCCTCATCAATCACTTTATAATTGGTCACACATTTTGGGCTAACGCACACACACTTTTTATTTTATTCCAACTCCCCTCTTTGTTTAATCACTGTCCGTCTGTCCGCTGCCTTTTCATCTTCAAACACCACATGGTGCCTTAAAAAACACCAAACGTCAATCTCCTCAAGTCCAAACAACTTTCATTTTGACAACAACAACAACTAAACTTCCGCTGACTTCTTGACCTGCTCAACTAAAAGATGCTGTTGCGTTATAATTGCTGACGTTCCACTCACTAAAGCAGTTAAAAGGGTAAAACGTTGTAATATATTATATTCCTCCTAGAGCTGTATTCCAGTTTCTATAAAATTACAGCTCAATAATAAAAGTTTAATTTTCAAAAAGTTTTTTTTCTCTTTTAAAGCATAAGCACAATAATATCTCATTAGAAATGAGCTTTTTCTTTCCAATTTTGTTGTTGCAATTTTCGTCTAAAGGTAATTTTCATTGTACTACATTCCAGCTCTGTATTGTTCTGTATTTGGATCCACTTGAAAGCGAACATAATCAATATCAGTATTAGAAAAAAAAAGTTTGCAAGCATCTTTCCAGAGTTTCTTTTGTGTTGTGTTTTGGATTAGACTTATTTATATTAAACTGCAAATAACTTGTGAAAAAATGTGGGCTTATAAAGAAATACCACAAAATCTGGGAACTACTGACCTTTTCAAACCATACAGATGGATTAAATATATAACTTAAGTTGCAAAAACTAGTAGATCTTGTAAACCAAGTGCGAACCATGACGATGACCTAGATTGCTCATGTAGAGTTTTGATCGTACAGCCTGAGGGTAGCTATAAGGAAGCACCCTCATAATGTCTATATTTGATTGTTCAAAACAAGACTATGTAGAACTGATTGTGGGTTGCAGTTTGTTTGAGAACCTTTCATCCAAACATCATTAACTGACTGAAGACACTTGGCACAGTACATATATATATGTACAATCAAATACAGACATTATGAGTTAAATTTGGAATTAGGGTAAAAGTTTAGCACTATTTCTGATGGTTAAATGTAGACAATGGTGAAGGCATTAATATCAATTAATATACTTACAGAGACACCAGGCAATTTTCATGGATGTCTCAGGAATGGGTGGACTGAAGAACAAGTTCTTGGTTCCTTTTGTTGTATGCTGGAATTTGCTTGCTAACGAGTCCCTAATTTTTCACTAAATGTAGAGAGTTTTCATACGGTCACACCATACTTCCATTTGCTATGTAATGTGCTTTTTTAAAAAAAAATTTTGGCCTTTTTTGGCTTTATTTGATATGGACAGCAGAGACTGACAGGAAAGCAGAGGAAGAGAGAGAGAGAGAGAGGGGAAGCCACGCGGCAAAGTGCCGCGGTTTGGATTCGAATCTGGGCCGGCCGCTTAATAAATAAACTTTAATTTCTTGCTTAAATTGACATTTTATCTGTCTGAAACTATAAAAATTAAATCCAAATTGACTTAATCTGGCAGCAGAAAGTATTCAAAACAAGCATATTGGATTGGGAGATGGTGAACCCTAACTCTGAACTTCAGCCGTGTCACTAGTTTTGCACACTATAATTTTCTGCCTGAAAAATAATTTCTACCAAGACAATGAATTCAAGTTGGTCCAATACAGATCTCTATTTTGTATGTAGTATGAGTAATAAAGTTCATACAAATAAAGCCTTCACTCATTTAATCTCTGTCAGCACACACACGCAGCAAGTCAGACCAGAGACAGGAGAGTACACATAGAGCTTTACATCCTGTTTAATGACTACTCCCTCTCTCTCTCTCTTCATTAAGCATTATCAACCTCTCTGGCCTAATCTCTCTGAAATTAGTGTCTGGTCTCTACCACCTAAGTGACTGGCTGGCATTCATTAGCGCTGCGTTTTAGCCAAATCAATCATGCCATACCCCGTCCGCCACGCTTTCTTAAAATGTCATCCTCAAACTTCTCACAATCAATTAAGCGGGAGATTAATGAGGCCAATTTGCCGCCAACACATCGGCCTTCCTTCTTCACTGAAAAGGCCACGCACACACACAAACACACACTCTGACGATGTAGAAACACACTCGGGATACTACATCACACACACAGGAGCATGTGTGCACATAAAGCACTGTTTCCTCTTGACAGTCTGTTTGTTCTGGTAGTTCAGCAACAACGTGGCCAATCACTGAACTGCACCATGGCAACAAAACAAGTAACATCTACTTTATATAAACTGTGAGAGAAGTTGACTTTCTGTTTATCAGGGGAACATAAAAATAAAGAAATGCTTCAGCATGTCACTTCTGTGGAAACACAAATATGTATCTCTTCTTTAGCTTTTGTGATTTAATGTGTGTCATTGCCAGTACGCATGTTTCTATGATACCTGCGTCTAGAAAGAATTCACAGTGCTTTACTTGTTCCATATTTTTTCATGTTACAGCTTTATTCCAAAATGGATTAAATTATTTTTTCACTTCAAAATTCTACATACAATACACCATAATACAAAAGAAAAAAAATGTTTGACATTCTTGCAAATTTAGTAAATCTGAAAAACAAAAATATGACCTTTTTTGCAAGCCTTTGCCATGACCCGATTCCACTGATTGTCTCTCAAATATTTCTACCACCTGATCTGATACCATCCCTACAATGAAGCATGGCGGTAGCACCATGCTGTGGGGATCTTTCTCAGCAGCAGGAATGGAAAGGCTAGTTGGGGTCAATGGAAAGATGAATGCAGCAATTAGTAGAGACATCTTAACATATAAACTGTTCTGGGGTGCTCTGGACCTGAGATGCTGGTGCAAAGGCTCATTGTGGCAGGGTGTGGTCTGCGGTGCCGCTGCAGGGGTGGCGGACGCACTTGAGCAGCATCCACAATCACGCCTTAAAAGTCTGTGCTGACTGTCGTTGTGTTGTTGTGTGAAATTGTGGTGTGTGTGTCGGGTTGTAAGCTGACTGTGTGAACAGCAATCGTGGTAATAAGGTGTTTAAAGACGCTGAAAAGCGTACATGTCGTCTGGTCTGCCGTGGTTCGTTTACACTCATCTTTAACATAACAAATACTCTAAGCATACAGTCAAGATAACAAAGGAGTGACTCTGGGTCCACTTTGTGAATGTCACTGAGTGGCCCAGTCAGAACCTAGACTAGAACCCGATTGGAGATGTCTGGAGAGATCTGGTCCACTACTCACGATGTGACCCAAATTTTAAAATGATAAGCTAGATCAGATCTCTAATCCCTAAACCTAACCAAGGGAGGAAAATGGCAGATTAGCCTGGGTAAAAGACCGAAAGTTGAGGCACACAACAATGTGTGCTGCTGACAAAGTTTCTGGGCTGCCTTTCCTCATAACAGCCATCCCTCAAGAATCTCTCCATCTAAAGCAATGCATTATCAGGGACTGTAACATCTAGTCCTTCTTACTGAATGATAATGTCTGTGCACCAATGCTTCCCATACAAAGATTTAGAGCTTGAGAGGTTCTGCAAAGAAGAATGGGAGAAAATAGTTGTTCCAAGCTTTTAGCACCATACTGAAAAAGATTTGAGGCTATAATTGCTGCTTCAACAAATGAATACATATGTAAATGTATATGTATATGTAATTTATTTATTTTTATGTACAATAAATTTGCAAGAATTTCGAGCAAACGTTCACTTTGTTTGTGCATAGAATTTTGAGCTGAAGATTTTTGGACTAAGGCTGTAACATGACAAAACAAGTGAAGCACTTTTGACTCATAGGGATTACTTATACAAACACTGAACTGACGATTTAACATTTTAACGACAGTAGCATCCATCACTATAACAATGTATATGTATATTTTTGTTACCTCTCTTCTGAAGCACTTTGTGACATCTGTCTCTGAAATGTGCTATAAAAATGAACTTTTACTTTACTCACTACTTTTACTCTATACGACAGAAATTAAAGAAACACATAGCTTATGAACATATTGTACACTATTGACTAATTTAATGTCTGTGATAAGTTGTAAGTTACATAAGAATATAACTATTACTCCAGAGTCGAAGAGTAAAAGCAGAAACAGCAACAGAGTTAAAAAGGAATGTAAAACAACCTTGCTGTAGTTTTTGACCCACATACCTCCAACACATTGTATTTCAGTTTCATGCTTTCTCTCTCTCACTATCACTCTCACAGGCTCACACACACACGTGCACACACACACACATGCAGACACGCACACACACCCCACTTCCAGGTGAGGGGAGGTCCACGTTGTTTGTGTCACTTTCAATCTCACATCTACTTCAATCTACCTTGGGATCTGACTCATATGGTTGTCATAGTGACTCTCTAGGGATTATAAAAAGGTATTATGGGATGTCTAGTGTCTTGAGCTGCAGGATCAGAACATGGTGTTTACACTCACACGGGCACACTGGCACACAGGCTCGAGACGGCAGCGATGCTCAACACAGCGTGAGCGGCTCCACTTGTTCCAGGCTCGTGTTAACACTCACACATGACAACATGATGTGCACAGCGGCGGAAGAAGGGAGATGGTTGTCACGGCGACATACTCGGTCTGCGCCGCAGCTGTCTGAAGGATTAACACGGGACAGATGAAGAACAAATGGTACAAGGACTTACAATAGGTGCGGCTGTATGTGACACTATTGCATGACGTCCTGAGTGCTTTCACATTGGGAACAGCACCCTCTGGCTGCCAGCGAGTCGCTCATGCAGAGTGTTTGCATTGGAAGCTTTGATAGTCATGTCGACTGACCACCAGAAGAGAGTTGAGTATGCGATCTAATGATTGTCAGATTTGGAACTGCTATTTGCAAACCAGCTGCAAAACATGGAAACCATCGCAATTCCAAATTCGTGTGTGACAATCTGGACAGTAACGCTGTCATCAAACACTTTTTGGTGATTTAAATTATATGTCACTAAATAAATTCCACTACATTTATATGTAAAGCATGTTACTTTGCAGGATCAGATTAGTTACATTTAGCCCCAGTGTTACAAAAACTGACTCCTGAAGTACTTTTTAAGAGAGCCCTCACTCGCTCTGTTTCAGGTCTGTCACACCCCTGAGTGTCTGATCACCATTGAAGCCCCAGGATCAACTGGTCCTTGCCACCTGCCCAATGAGCTTTGTGTAAGTGGGTGCTGTGGCTGGTATTGTTTGTGGGATTGCTAGAGCGTGTTTCCTAAAAGTTCTGTGAAGCTCTTTGTCAAGTCATCCTCTGACAAACCCCTAACCATGATCATTAACCCTGTGCAAACAGATTAACCTTTCGACCAAGTGCTGTCAGTCAGGAATAAAAAGAGAAGAATCATTCTGACACATCAAAAACTACCTACATTTTTCTCCTAGTCTTTCTCCAAAAGATCAAGGTAAGGATAGTCACCAACAATGACTTAGACTTTGGAGCATCAAGAGTGTCCTAACAAAACTAAGAAAACTTGGCAGGGGTTGTCATTTTTTCCAACTACTCTTGTCTAATGTGTTTGTTTGTTTGTTTGTTTGTCAGGCAGCTTAGCATATGTGATATTATGCGGATTAGTTTTCGTCTCATATTTTGGTTTCTTTTTGCTTCATTTTGGTTTCCAAGAATTAATGGTTTTAGTTTTTGCCACTTTTGCAGGATTCAAGATTAAACATAAATACCTTGGACAATGATTAATGATGAACAACATATTTCCTTTAAGCTCTTTAAAGATATTTGCAGCGGGCGCTTTAGTTTGTTTACATTCAAAAGAAAGACATTTCTATAGCAGGTATCTCCAAACCTAGGCAACTCACACAAACACAGTCTAGGCGGATACCAACTTAACCTCTGTGATTTTAACCAGAGGTAAGGGTGAGGTGAAGTGACATGTCTCCAAACATGAAAGTGATCAGGGCTGACAGATGGCTTAACAAAATGATTAAAATATAGCAAAGGAGACAGTTGTGTGCTTCAAAACAGTAATCAGCTTTACTTTTTACGATGAAGGTTCCACGGATGCACGGTGGTGAGCACTGTTGCCTCAAAACAAGAAGTTCAATTCCACCACTAGGCCAGGTTCTTTTACATGTCTTTGCATGTTTTCCCCGTGTTTGCCTGGGTTCTTTCTGGGTACTCCGGCCTCCTCCCACATTCCAAAGACAGGCAATTAGTGGGATGAGATTAATTGGTAACTCTAAATTGCTCCTCTCGCCCTAAGACAGCTGCCCACATAGCAGACAGATCTGACTTCTGGCATAGTAAGTGCTATGTCATCAGGATATGGGCCAGGCCTGGCATAGATGGCACTGTTTATGTGATGGCATGCCACACGTGGCTCGATTATGGTTTGGTTTATGTAGCCCAAGCTCATAGAACACAGGTCTTCCCCGGATCCGGCATCAAGATGGCACTTCTGACCGACTGGTGTCATGGCAGGGTGTATGTCAACCAGATGTGGGCCAGGTCTGGCAATGATGGCACTATTTATGTTCCTATTTTCCTATTTTAGTTAGAAGACCCAAATGCCATGTTGCAATACTATACAGCTATGGTAGCCAACGTTTCACATGCAAATTTGACAGGTTTGTGAGTGTACACTTTATCCAAAACCTAGTGAGGGTTTACTCATGTTTCCTACTGGGTGGCTGTAGCTCAGGAGGTAGAGCAGGTTCCCTACTGATCGGAAGGTTAGTGGTTCAATCCTTGGCTCTTCTAGTCTGCATGTCAAAAGTATAAATGTAAAGGAAGCACTCAGTTTAGAGAAAGTGGGTGAATGTGGCATGTTGTATAGAGCACTATGAGTAATCTGGGAGACTAGAAAAGTGCTATATAAAAATCAGTCCATTCACTGTCTGAACAGAGTTTCATCATCTTACTTTGCACTATTATGTTCCGGCACATGTTGTTATTACATGGCTTGATTAAGGTATACATTAGGCTGATATCTGGGGCCAGAGCTGAAACTGTTCTGGGCCAGCACAGGGCCACCAGTGTGTCTGCAACGGGCCTTGTGCTGGCCCATGTGTGGGCCACCTCTGGCAAACCACATCTGGGCCACCAAAGGGCCATCATTCCTCGTGGTAGGTGGGCCGAGTGTAAGCACATTGTGTGGCCCAGATCCAGGCCATACCAGTGTTGCTATGTGGGTGGGATAGGCTCCAACTGTGCAACTTTTACCGTAACCACAATGCTGCTTTTTTATTCCAAATCTGAACCTAAACATATTGGTTTTATATTTTCGAACCTAACCAAAGCAAAGTGACACCTGTGTTTTTCTATGCAACTACTGGGACAAAGTATGCTTACTCAGTTGGTAAAGCTTCAATTTCCTGGTTTTGCTTTTGTTTTTGTCCACTTACCAGATGACTGATGGCCTATCAAAAGTCAATGTAGCTGATGAGCATATTTACTTTATTGGCACTTTGCAAGTCAAAGCATGCCGGAAGTCCAGCTTCTCAACTTGATAATTAAGGGCAGTTATGTATATAATGTATCTATTTTTATTCTCCAGAATTACCCAATTAAAACAAAGCATTTCCTGCTTTATTGTTACAGATGGTCAGTGTCACTTTGTTTTTGTTGCTGTTTTGCTTTGTTTTTAACGAGAGGGTGTTACAGTTGGCAATTAACTTTTTATATCTGCTAGAGACTTTTCTGTCAGGATCCTTGAATATGATAAAGGGATAAAAAAGTACAAGGAGATTAGAAAAGTGTGGATTTTTCCATAGCGAAGGCTTACTGGTGTCAGCCAGATTATAATAATAATCAGGTGTAACTGAAGCAGATACACACACACACACACACACACACACACACACACACACACACACACACACACACACACACACACACACACACTTAGATTAAATGTTTTAAAATGCACTAGCAACAAAAAAGAACATTCTTGAAGGTTTAAAAAATCATCTCAGAAATGTACACGCACTTACAAATACTGCATATCTAATAACACGCACACACCCACACACAGATTACCAGCGCCTATCAGCTGTGGTATCGCGTCAGCCTGGTTGTGATGTTAAAAGCTCAGCCTTTGGGCTGTATGTTAAACAGATATGGAGTGGAGCATGCTAGGGATTAAAACTACAAGACACACACACATTTTTGCACACACACAAACCCGAGGGAGCGAACAGCGATAACCCAGTCATTATCATACTTTCATAATTCCATTTAAGAATTCAGCTTAGCCGCAGCAGCAGCTGGATGTTGAGGAAGTTGGCTGTGTTGAAAAATCTGAGGGTGAATTATGAGGAATCACTGTGCTAATAATGTAGAGGTACATTATTGAGAATAATATAGCTTCAGAAAAGCTCAAAGGCAAATCATAAGAAATAATTCAGATAACAACTGGTGTAAAATCCTCTTTCTGAGGAAAAAAAAGCATTTTATAGGATTTGGATGTCAGACTATAATATTATAAGGGCTTGGGAATTGGAAATAAAAGAATATAGAGCATTACTTGTAATTCATTAAAGGGCTCACTAGGAGCTCTTCAGGATGTAATGCTGACTAGAAAACAGAAATACTACATGAAAGAAAAACTTGGTAAAGGAAACAGAAATTGCTAGTATTGTCATACATTTGCATTAGGCTATACTTACTTACTACAGTACTTGCATTGGCCCAAGACTTTAAAAACTACTGTTAGCATGAGTCACAGTAAGAAAATAAGAAATTGAAAATCAAGACCTGATATGTTTTTTCTACTTAGTCTTTATTGCTAAGCTGTATCTATTGGAAACCCATATCTGTCAATTATAAGTAAAATACTAATTATTAGCAGAACTGCTTATTGGTGAATTTGTGCTACTTTTCCTAGAGTAAGAGTAAATACCCCCAAAACGTTACACTTTTTTAGCATTTGTCTGTGATTGCATCCACATGCTAATTTGCTCCACTTATTAAATGTGACCCTTAGTCTGCTAACTAAAGTAACATTGCATATGTCAGGACTTTGAAATTTTAATCCTTAAAACATCAACGACAATGTTTCAGGTTGATGCTTCTATCCAAATAATGGTCCAAGCACGAGAGGGTTGGTGGAACTGTGAATCTCTATACTTCTTGATCAGTTCATTTTCTAAGATATTTCACTTTAAAACCATCAAAACAGCAGCCTAAGAGCAAAATATCACATGGCTGCTGAAAGTTTCACAAAGAAAAGTTAATCAAGTTAATGTAAAATTGTAAAGAGCACTGTTTACCCACAATATTGAGCAGGTTTGTGTGTGTGTGTGTGTGTGTGTGTGTGTGTGTGTGTGTGTGTGTGTGTGTGTGTGTGTGTGTGTGTGTGTGTGTGTGTGTGTGTGTGTGTGTGTGCTTATAGTGTGTAGAGTGTACACATTCTGCATCTTGATGCCTGATGCAACCAAGCAACAATAACTGGAAATTATTCATCAGAAACCAAAGCCACTGAAAAATTTACTGGACCAAGAGTGTGTCCATGTGTGTCAAGCGTGATACTGTGGAACCAGAAGAAAAATAGGCCTGCTGTATCCACATGCATTTCCAAGCTTTTTTCCAAAGATGAGTTCAGATGAGTTTTTATCCGCTGTGAATAGTTCCTACCTGTAAAATGTGGCTTCCTAGGTGAGGTTCGAAGATCTCAGAGGCAATGGCGCTGGGACTTCTCCTCCGCTGAGTACCGATAGCTAAAGACACACACACGCACACAAGGAGAGAGAAAGCACAGGACAGGACAGAAGAAGACTGGTGAGACTCAGACACATTGATACGAGCAAAGCTGCACTCACACACGAATACGTGTTCACAAACACACAAACACTCACGTTTATACAGCCTAGCATGACAAAAACACACATGGCACAAGACAAGAGGAACCAGTGAGTTCAGCTCTGAACAGTCCCAATTAGTGCCACAGGTTAGCATTGTCAGTTGCACTCGCTAAATCAGCCCCATCCTTCAGGTCATATGAGCTACTAATAATACTAACAGGTTTCATTCAGTGACATCATTTGGCAAAGCAACAGCATCTAAGGAAAACGTATTTGTAATGCAACATCATTATATATTATAATTAAATACACTCTCATGCAAGCAAAGTTCAAGTATCTCTACGTGAAAAAAAAATTGTTTCATAAAATCTGTAACTTCAAAATTACAAGGTTATTTATTCAATCGTCTACATTGAATAAACAAGGTTGACATTAGACCTCAATCTTTATCTAAGGTACAAAGAAAGTTCATGTTGCATTTTCTCACAGTTTATGTGACCACGGGAGTAGATGGGGTTTGAAAGTAGCCAGAACTTTAACCTCTGTATCATGAAAAGCTTCCAAGTTGATGTTTTAATCACCACCGATCATTCACAAATGCTTTTCGCAAATGCTTCCCCTCAAAGTTATTATTACCTTTTTTAAAAAAAACATAAGTCAGTGACTACTCTTCCCATGTCCTATTATTTTTTTATTTTATTTTTTTGCGAGTAATGCATCTCAGTAATGCATTGAGGATATATATTTTGTATCAGGAGTGTAGAAAAAGATGGAAGTTGTCACCATAGTAACCAGGAAAAAAGTTTTAAAATACGTGAAAGGCATTATATTTATGGTATTTTTTTGATCTGTCGACTGAATCTTCAACCAAACATACAACCATCAAATGCTGACTTTCACTTGCCTTTTAATCGGGACACATGAGATTGAAATTTATGCTGTGGAATGCGCAAAAAGTTTTGTGTACAGAAACACGAATCAGTAGGTCGTGACTATATTGCAGACTGTTGTGACATCAGGTTACCATTTGATAAGTTGCATAGAAAATCAACAAAAAAACTCCAAACCAATGCCGCAGTCACCAGCCCCTTTGCAAAGCTGCTAAGAAACACTAAAACACCTTATGGCAGGACATGAAAACAAATAATGACCTCAAGGGCTGTCTGTACTGTCTCATCTCTCATCTTATCTCTTAAGCTCTCTTTCTGTTTTTATCCTTCAAGCCATTATTTCCACAAATATTCATGTGACCATCCATCTGCATCGTGAATTCAAAGCTGGATTCTGATGTTCTCATATGTAACATCCATTATATTAAAACCCCACAGATATCAAAACAGTGTGAGAAGGCGGCTATAATTTGTGTACTTACAGCCCCCTATAACTGTGCACATAGCTAAAGGGGCTAAATACATCATTTATACCAAATTCATGCACCGTAAATAACTTTTTAACGGATAATGTCACAACAGCTCCTCAGTGAGTGACAGGAATATCGAGGAGGGAATCTTTTCCTCTTTCCCTTGCTTTTTTTTCTTCCTTTGCCATTTTTTCCCCTTTTTCCTCTTTTTTATTTTTAATTCTCATCTTCCTGTCCATCATTTGTTTATCTCTAGTGAGTGAGAGAGCTAGGGAAAGGCAGAAAAGACAGACAGGAGTTGAGAGAGAGAGTGAAACAGTTTATAGCTTTCTAAAATTTCACCCTGAGGGCAAAACTCTCTCTACAGACAAAGTCAGAAAGCACAACAGCTCGAGAGATAGAGGGAGGAAAGGAGAGAAAAAGTGAGATGGTCAGTGTAAAATTTGGCCTGAGGTTAAACTGTCTTTCTCTCGCTTTCTCTTTCTCGATAGAAGACAAAAAGAAAGAGAAAAGACTGACGGTGGGAGAGAGACCTCAGTGCTGTCGCTAAGTGCATAATGTAAAGTTCAATCATTAATATAGGCCAGAAAAAGATCAATTCAACAACAGTCGGTAACTTAAAAAAAGCCTTGAACAAGATGGTTCCCAAAAGCATCTAAAGTATTCAAGCAGCCAATATGAATTTTATTTATGAATCTGCTTTTTTTCTTTTAAAGAACTTAATAAAACTATTAAAAGTCCTTTTGACTTCAAAATGAGTTTGAATGCAAAGCAAATTGAATGTATTTGTAAAAAAAAAGTGCTACCAGTTAATGTCTAAGCCTTGAGACAGCTGGAAAATGGAAATGGACAGCACAGGAGAAAAAGCAGAGTGAGACAGTGACAGAGAGCGAGACAGGCACACAGAGGGGCATTAAAGCCCACTAAAAGAGAGATTTTTGTGCCCTGAGGTAATGTTCTTCTCTCTACCCACTCTCCGTCCTCATCTCCCTGCAGACCTCATTACAGCAAATTTAAACACACACCAATAAAAACGCTCATATGCAAGACTCCCGTGTGCTCTTTTGGAAGGGGGTGGGGTTGAAGCGACAGAATTAGCTTTAATTAATGACATAACAAAATGTGCTTGTGAATGAAAGGGTTACAGAGTAAAAAGGAACACAAGGAACACAAGGAGAGAGTAGATGGGATCAAGGAGCTCAGTCTCATCTTTGTGTATAAGTATATACTTTATTTTATATATAATATATATTCATGTGAAGAAGAAATGACTATAAGCAAAAGGAGCATGCCTACATGTTGAATAGATTGTAATAGGGAAAATTTTGCTGATCAGATGAATCTTAATTTTTACTGTTACTGTCTTTCAATAAAGGTGCTATATAAATAAAGTTATTATTATTATTGTGTTTCCTGCAAAAACCTGACTTTTTACCTGCAAATTGTAATTACAGGTACCCTTATTCGCAGGTCTAATTATGAAGTTGAAGTTATTATTATTAAGTGTGAGGTAAAAATCAAGGAACACTAGTTACTAAGAAGATGTTGTGTGTGAGTTAAAAAAAATACAGACAAAGAATGATGTGACACTGAGGCAACGACGATGGCATAAAAGAGAAAAAAAGGACAAAAAGGGATGAGCATTGGGGGGGGTAAATAAAAAGAAAGGTCAGAAAAAACTGAAAATAAGACCAGACTGGAAAAAAGACAATCAAAATGTATGTACAAAAGTTATACTAGAGTGTGTGTGTGTCTGTTGTGTGTCTGTTGTGTGTGTGTTGTGTGTGTGTATGTGTGTGTGAGAGAGAGATTGTCCGACCATCTCATTGGAAAGTCAATTTAACTTTGCTCTGAAAGTCAAACATTACAGCTGTTGTTAATTTATTTTCTTGTTTAATATGAAATTGGCAACAAACCAGGGATTCCTCTGCTCTCTGTGTGTGTGTGTGTGTGTGTTTGTGTAGGTGTGTGTGTGTGCGTGTGTGCGTGTGTGTGTGTGTAGGCTTAGAGCCTCTGCCCAGTCCTTCTCGCTGCTGGAAGGTTGGATTAAAGGAATAAACGACAACCTCCAGACTGCTGGCCAAACCCTGCAGAGGGCTGAGCGAAGAAGAAAGGGAGTGACTGTGTAGGTGAGTGTTAGAGAAGCAAAGGAATTTGTATGTGTGTGACAGAGAGTGAAGAGCGGGAATCTGTACTGTTACGCAAACAGCCAATTCAATTAGTGGTAGGTGTAAGAACATTAGAGAGAGAGACAGAGTGCAGGAGCGAGAGAGGATGTGCGAAAGGGAGAGAGAGAGAGAGAGAGAGAGAGGGCACCCATTTTGACAAAATGTCAGAGGCAATTTATCACGACCTAACAAAAGACCCCAGGGATAAAGTGAGAGAGAGAGAGGAGGAAGGTGTGAGGACTGAAGGAAAGGAGGGAGAGGAGGCAGGAGTGAAGCATTACTCTGGGAAAGAAACATCTACAGAATAACAGAAAGGAAGTAAGGAAAAGGAAATGAGGGATCTGTATTAAGAGAAAGAAAGGCTGCAGGAGAGGATGTAAAGTTAGAAAAGGCACCCTGTGGAAGCCCTACGCAGGAACAATGTAACGCACCAGCATGAAGGTAAACATTGCATTCATTGGACAACTCGGCAGATGATAGAGTAATGGAGGTTTAATTGAAGAAAGAAAAAATCTTTGAAAAAACATATTTCGCCGTGATGTGAGACTTGTAATAATATAGTGACTGTTCTCTTATAAAACTTTATAAAACATGGGGTTCCAATCAAGCCTGCTGGAAGATTTTACAAAGCCCAAAAAAGCTGCATAGAAGGGATTTTTATGTTTAGGTTTACAATCTTCTTCCTTACAAAGACATTGATCATGGCCTGCCATAACTGAGTAACTGCATGTGGGAAAACAAAAATATTCTCAAGCTGTTCAGCATCAGGTTTGTAAAATAATTATTAGGTGTTAATTACAGATTAATTGTGTGTGTTTGTTGCAGTAAAAGCACAAAAAACAGTATAACACAATAAAAAGATTTTACATTAAATTATGTCCTGTGTTTTATTTTCTTTAGTTTATTCATATCCCGAGACAGCTAACTGGTGCCTATTTAATAGTAAAAGTATCTGTTCTTGCTCTGATATTACATGACAGACTGCAGAAAGCACTAGACTGAGAGACACTTCTTTCTGTTACACACAACAAAGTTTACAGCTCGTCACATAAATGAGAGCCAGTCAGCCTAAAGCAGGCTCTTTCCCTCTGAAATGAGATGTTTGGGCCGATTAACTCTGACAGAGCCGCTCCACTAAACCTGCATCATTTCTCTGCTTAAACTCCTTCAGTAAGACTTTTACTGTTCAGCGCAGAGATGTTTTACAATGTAACCGCCTGAAGTCAGAGAAAAGGAGGCATGAAAGTAAAAGCAGGGAAGATGCACTCATACATAGCTTCATTGATTAACCCTCTAAGGTCTAACTAAACCTAGCCAATCACTATGTGTATTTTTTGTTTTATTAGTTAGTGGGGTTATTGTTAATTGGTGATTTTAAATTATCCATAGGTGTGAATGTGAGTGCGAATGATTGTTTGTCTCTTTGCGTCCCTGCCTCTTGCCCTATGGTAGCTGAGATAGGCTCCAGCACCCCCGTGACCATAATAGGGATAAGTGGAAGATAATGGATGGATGGATATAGTTACTTAAATGCTACATGGTTAAATTTGGGGGTTTTTTTGCCAAAATTTAGGCCAGTTTTAAAGCTGATTATCATTCCATTTCAGACTCTGTACCATCAGCAAATGAATGCAGAATTGCTCATTAATTTTCTATTATTTCTATGTGTCTCATCAGTTTTCAGAAAATCAGAGCTAGAGTTAGATGAAATGTATGGATGATGTAATTGTCCCCACTTGATGCTGATGAGCTAAGTGAATAACTTTGACTTTCTTATCACATTGAAACATGTTGCTGGGAAACCCCAGGATAAAGCACCACTTAATATTTGGGAACAGCACTCCCCGACAACAGTTGTTTCGTCCAGTATGATAAACATCTCACCACACCACTAAAGCCTGCTTGGGACTGGCTCAAGAACACAGGAAAGAGTGTGGGGTGTGACCTAGCCTTCAAACTCCTTAGCATTTGTTAATGTTTCAGTCACACTACTGAAAACGGTGGTTGGATACTGCAATGCAGCCAAAATTATTACAACCATGTGGAATGAACTTGTGATCATGTTGCCTTTGAAATGGTAGCTTTGAAAATGGGGTCTGCGAACACTGGTGGTCAGTTGCCATCTTCAAAGCAACTTTGGAGTGTCAAGAAGGCAACAGAGATGGAGTCAGTTTGCTCCAAGTCTGCAACTGATTGGGGTCAAATTGGCAATTACACACAATCTTTTTGTGATAATAATAATTAGCTGTGATGAATCCACAAACGTTCCTCATTTGTTGCCGCCTGTTGCAAATCTGTTACCATCTAGACACACAGAAATTCACATTCAGTACTTAGATCCAGTCCAGCCAGAACAGCAATTGAGAAATTTCTCCATAAATAGCGACGTACTTGCTGCAGGAAGGAGACTTAAGTGCTAAATGACACAATAACCTTGCACATACAGTGGGGCAAAAAAGTATTTAGTCAGCCACCGATTGTGCAAGTTCCCCCACTTAAAATGATGACAGAGGTCAGTAATTTGCACCAGAGGTACACTTCAACTGTGAGAGACAGAATGTGAAAAAAAAATCCATGAATTCACATGGTAGGATTTGTAAAGAATTTATTCGTAAATCAGGGTGGAAAATAAGTATTTGGTCACCTCAAACAAGGAAAATCTCTGGCTCTCACAGACCTGTAACGTCTTCTGTAAGAAGCTTTTCTGTCCCCCACTCGTTACCTGTATGAATGGCACCTGTTTGAACTCATCATCTGTATAAAAGACACCTGTCCACAGCCTCAAACAGTCAGACTCCAAACTCCGCCATGGCCAAGACCAAAGAGCTTTCGAAGGACACCAGGAAAAGTATTGTAGACCTGCACCAGACTGGGAAGAGTGAATCTACAATAGGCAAGCAGCTTGGTGTGAAAAAATCAACTGTGGGAGCAATCATCAGAAAATGGAAGACATACAAGACCACTGATAATCTCCCTCGATCTGGGGCTCCACGCAAGATCTCATCCCGTGGGGTCAAAATGATCATGAGAACGGTGAGCAAAGATCCCAGAACCACACCTGGTGAATGACCTGCAGAGAGCTGGGACCAAAGTAACAAAGGTCACCATCAGTAACACACTACAACGGCAGGGAATCAAATCCCGCAGTGCCAGACGTGTTCCGCTGCTGAAGCCAGTGCATGTCCAGGCCCGTCTGAAGTTTGCCAGAGAGCACATGGATGATACAGCAGAGGATTGGGAGAATGTCATGTGGTCAGATGAAACCAAAGTAGAACTTTTTGGTATAAACTCAACTCGTCGTGTTTGGAGGAAGAAGAATACTGAGTTGCATCCCAAGAACACCATACCTACTGTGAAGCATGGGGGTGGAAACATCATGCTATGGGGCTGTTTTTCTGCCAAGGGGACAGGACGACTGATCCGTGTTAAGGACAGAATGAATGGGGCCATGTATCGTGAGATTTTGAGCCAAAACCTCCTTCCATCAGTGAGAACTTTGAAGATGAAACGAGGCTGGGTCTTCCAACATGACAATGATCCAAAACACACCGCCCGGGCAACAAAGGAGTGGCTCCGTAAGAAGCATTTGAAAGTCCTGGAGTGGCCTAGCCAGTCTCCAGACCTCAACCCCATAGAAAATCTGTGGCGGGAGTTGAAAGTCCGTGTTGCTCGGCGACAGCCCCAAAACATCACTGCTCTCGAGAAGATCTGCATGGAGGAATGGGCCAAAATACCAGCTACTGTGTGTGCAAACCTGGTAAAGACCTATAGTAAACGTTTGACCTCTGTTATTGCCAACAAAGGTTATGTTACAAAGTATTGAGTTGTATTTTTGTTATTGACCAAATACTTATTTTCCACCCTGATTTACGAATAAATTCTTTACAAATCCTACCATGTGGATTCATGGATTTTTTTTTTTTCACATTCTGTCTCTCACAGTTGAAGTGTACCTCTGGTGCAAATTACTGACCTCTGTCATCATTTTAGGTGGGGGAACTTGCACAATCGGTGGCTGACTAAATACTTTTTTGCCCCACTGTATGTGCAAGATTATAACCAGATTATGTCCAGTTGGTTACCATTGTCATTGTTTGTGAGTTCTGATTCAGATAAAAGGTATCATAAATTTTAA
This sequence comes from Astatotilapia calliptera, assembly GCF_964374335.1. NCBI lineage: Eukaryota > Metazoa > Chordata > Actinopteri > Cichliformes > Cichlidae > Astatotilapia > Astatotilapia calliptera. The sequence goes on from NC_137440.1 coordinate 4,802,046, forward strand.
ATTTAGATTACTTAAAATCCACAATTTGTCAGTTTTTTGCAATTTAGTTTTCATTGTTTGTGGTGCTAATAGTGTTACAGATTATCAGTGTGATTCTGGCAGAGATGCAGTAAGATAACCGTGTTTGTTCAAAAAGTTTTTTTTTAAATAATCGCTTGTCATTTGCATTATTATCGATGGTTTACTCATTTATTTAAAATATTTAATGAATGGGTCATTGTTCTTCCCTCTTTGGCATTTGTGTGTCCAATTTGTGAAAGCACATGGCAGAGAGACTAAAGCATCATCTCTCTCCTATAGCCTAACTATGTACAACACAATGACACACAAACACACCCACACACAGAGTATCACTTAAGTTATGACTTTTTCTTGATTTTCTGTTCTTAAGTTCATTTTCTTTCTCTCTCTCTCTCTGGAGTTAAACTGATGGTTCTTCCAGACTTCCAGACTGCACACACACAAACACACACATGCACGGCCTCCTGCATGCGTCTGAATGTGTGCGTACCATCATCTTTGCTGTCTCTCCACTTGGCCGAGTGCCAGCTGGTGTGTGTTGGAATCAAGGACAAGGGAGGACACAGAGAGAGCCAGAGAGTGTGAGGGGGTAAAGCAACAGAGTGACAACAAGGAGGAAGAAAAATGGAGTCAAAGAGGAGGACAGCTCAATGGATTGATAGAAAATGTAAGTGGTAGTAAAGGGAACAACTGGGAAATGCAATGACAGGAAATGAACAGAAAATCTGGGATATACTGAAAAAAATTTTCCCCTCAGATTCCACTTATTTTTTTATTACAGTAAAAATATTAAAGAAGCTATTTAAGCTTTGTATTCATAGTATGAAAATTGAGATTGAAGTACATAAAACCGGGCAAAATTTGTGCTTTTTAATTTTTCCATCATCTTTTGAACCCTCATATCTTGTGTGCAGAAGAGCTGGAAAAAAAATGATTTCAAATTATTTGAGAAATTGCAAAAACATCTATTACCACTATTTTTTCTACTACCAATTCTGACCATTGTTTTCATGGAATATATCATAGTTCAATAGCAAATAATGCATGAGTTTAATGTCTATAACAAGGAGGAACAGAAACAAGTGTTGCTCTCAATAAAACTGCTGCAGCAACTGGATGTTCCCCTCTAAAGTAAGTAAGCGAAAGGGACCGGCCCTCTTGTGCCAAGTTTTCACAAACGCAAAATGCAATGAAGCAACAAATTGCAACGACAGCATCTGAGGAGGCTGTCACTCAAGAGGTAGTTGGTGGTTGTATGTTACTGCATTAGTAGCAGTCACATTTACCAAAGGTAGGTGACCCACTACCTCTGCATGTCAGTGGTTTAGTCTTCCTCAGTCTGCAAGTCAAAGTATTGCCCCGGACGCATTTATGTGAGTGTGCTTAGGTTAATAAAAACAAAACACCTCTATGAATGAGCGGTTGTGTAAATGAGGCTAAAGTGCTTAAATTGCTTAGTAACTGTATCATTTGTAATAGAGCTATTTGTTTCCAATAACTCATAGATTCTGAGCTGCTGCTGTTTAAAAAAAAATCACATTTGAAATCGATTAAATGCATTAATCAAGAAATGAATCAGAACATTAATCCATAATGACAATATTCATCAATCATGACCCTGATTAAAGTAGCTCCACATAAACTTACTAGCAATAAAATGCTGGTTGCACATTATTGCCTAAGTAGCAATCACATACAGTATAACAGTCACAGCGGCCATTTTTGTGCACTAAATACTTTTTCTTTCCAAAGCAGGAATTCAACTGTTAATGGGATATTTGTTAGAGTGAGAGCACTTATAGTAAAAATAAAATATGCAAATTAGAAAAAAAAAACTAATCATGACATATACTGACTTAACTGAGCAAGTCAAAACTGTCATCTTTATGCGTAGCTGCATTTAAAGTTAGGAGACTGAGACCAATAATTCAAATGTTTTTTAAATTTTTGCTATTATAAATCAAAATTTTGGCACACGCTGCTGTCTTTGGGCTAATGATTTAATCCTAAATCCACTGTTTATTGTAAGTAAATTACTAGCAGTAAATGTTTGTCCCTCTCTATGGAGTTGAGTATGGCAGCATCTTTCCCCCATATACAAAAGAGAGAAGCTCTATTCACAGAGCAGCAGTAAATTCATATATCTGCAGGATTATAGAGCAGCCAAAACCTATGTTGAGTTATTAAAGTTTAGGGTGAAAAGCATCCCAGGTTTGAATGATTTCTCTTCAATATGCAAAGACATTGAGTCTTATACTCAACCAAAGTTTCAAGAAGGAATCACTTGTAGATTAGACAAAAAGGCATTCTGATTATTTACATGCATGTAATGCATTACACCTAACAGCAGTCAAAGATTTTATACGTGTTTATGACAATCAAACACAGATGACATGTTCACACTCTTGAGAGCCTTCAGAGTGCAGTCAAAACGTATTTGTGCCCAAAATGCTGACTTTAAATAATCTTATTACATGTGCATGTACAATGTAGTACCAAGCTCGTTTTTTCTTTCATTATTTACTTGAATAAATAAGCCTCTCATTTGCTATATATAAGCTACATTTCACTCAGAATTATTGCTTCATGTGTACGAGAATAATTTGTGTGTGTGTGTGTGTGTGTGTGTGTTTGTGCGTCAATCTAGTGTGTTTGCTGTCAGTCTATAACCTCGTGAGATTTGAGGTTTCTCTTGTGTCTGAATTTGTACATGATCGCCTTGTGTCTCTCTTACACACACACACACACACACACACGCACACGCACACACGGAGCGGGGGCTCAGTGAGGCAGGAAGGTATTGGCACTGAGGGAATACAAGGAGCAGACAGTAATTAGGAACCAGCCTACTGTACCATAGGCGCATGCACACACACAATCCTAGAAACCAGATATGTTCTTGGGTACACACACAACCTAGACACACACACACACACAGAGTGTAATTAGGTAGGGGCCTTGATGCCCCAGTGGCGAACTGAACAAGCCCCTGAATACCCTCACTGGGAATGGTTGAATGCCATAATACGTGGGAAAGGGGCATGAACAGACACACACACGCACACACATTAATTAAGTGGCAGCCTACTGTGCGTGAAGGGAACAAGGTGGTAGACGGCCGCAGCGGGAGTGTATGTGGACCAGCAGCAGTCAGGATTAACACAAGTCGACCTGCCAGCGGCGAGCACCACCACATGCTTGTTCACTGCTTTTCTTCAAGCTTTCGTCATTTCCTGTTTAGTCATCATCAGAATCAAAAACCCACCTCGTGAAACACGTACTATTGTGTTAAAAAAATCTGTGTGTATGAATTAAACTAGTTCTTCTATATATAAGTAAAACAGAGAAAATATTAAGTGATGTGTTGATGTAAAAGTAATTTTTCTCATCCGGGCAATTGGAGCTCTTTGAGAATCAGCGTAAATTATCTGTAAAACTCTGTTCTGTATGAAAGTAATGGGTTAAACTTATCTCAGCTCTGAGCCAAGCTGCTGAAGCAACTAACAGAGGGAGTGAAGGCAAAATGGAGTGATGTGGGATGGGTTAGAAAATGCATTACAGGTTTACCTATGCAACCAAAGCCTGGGATATCCATTAACAGCCAACAGTCCACTACAAAGCACTGTAAGGTTAGGAGATTGCTTTTATATGCTTTATTTTCTGTCTATGATTGTACTTTTCTTCATAACATGATAACATTTGTTGCAGAGGAAGATTAGTTGGTATGCAAAAACCTTGTGTGCCATTACTCTACACTAATCCCTGGGAAAGAATCTCTGTAGCTTGTATAACAGATTGTAATTCAGAGAGTCATTTTTTCCACTTTGAAGTGAGATTTGAAGTGTCACAGAAAAGGTTTATCAGTTTTACAACTTCAATAACAAGTCAGAGTAAGGAGCTCTTGAAAGGAAAAGAAGTAACTGAACTGTTAAAGCTTAAAAACATTTTATTGATGGAGGAAACAGTAATCCTGGGTATTAGTGACATAGTTTAGGCCATTTACTGCGCTATGGTATAAGCAGGTATGGTGGTCGATTCTCATATCAGTTTTGTGATTTTGTGAATTTCACCTACATACACATAAATATTATAAGCTTTCAGTGAAGTCTTCATGCAAAAAAGAAAGGTCACGATGACTTCCTGTCGCTTGAGTTTCTGAGTTTACCCCACCAACTGCACATCCTGTTCTCACATCACGGGCGCTTCGAGGCACGAACATCGACTTTTCTTCTTCTGACAGAACTACTTTAACAAGTTTCAAATTTTAAATTGTAAAAGCGCTACTTACTTTTCAAGAAAACTTGCCAAATTTAAGATACTAAATAATGAAGCATTATTGTCTGTTAGAAACTTCATTTGGCATGTCGGGGTATTTTAGACTCTGGCTGGTAAAGCAAATGAAGTGAGCAGACACACTGCTGTTCTCCTTGGTGTTAATCTGCTGTTAATTTGTCTGGACTGTAACATGAGACAGAGTGAGCTGCAGGAGTTTAGAGTGAAGCTGTTAGTCATTAATTTAACAGACTCGGAGGTGAACGAGGCCACATGTCTCCATTATTCTCTGTCACACTGTCACCACACATAATAACTTCACCAAAGGGCTCAGTCTATCTCTCGCTCGGTGTATGTGTGTGTGTGTTGGTATTTCACTATATCTACATGAATATAGTGTCTTTCTGCATGTATTTAACAGTTCATTAAAAAAAATATTCTGGCATTGATGCTAAATGAAAAGCCAGGAGTTTATAGTTCTATTTATTCATTGCTTTGCTTTGGTTAATTTCATGAACATTGAGGATGTTGATTTTGGATGGTTGGAAGTACAGAAAGACCCTCTTGTTGGACTTAGCATTTGTTAAAGTTTGGTTTTAATGTTGCTTTTGCTCATAGTGTTCTGTCCTCACTAGATGTGGGCGTGATTTAGCTTATCCAGTTTGACAGACAGTGAACAGAATGAGAAGAAGAGAATGCTTTGAACTGAGATTCTTCTTTACTTCGATCTGCATCTCCAGTTTACAGGCCATGTTACTGAGGCTTCTTATACATGGTATCCTTTATCCATTTTCATTACTCTCCTTTCTCTTTTCTTTTTGTAAAACTAAATAAACACAAAACAGATAATTACCTTCTCATTCACTGAACATACATAATGTACTAATTGAAACTTAGTTTTCATGACAACCAGCAAAAAACATAAATCTTAAGGTTGCCTAAATTAAACATAAACATCACCTTCAGTTAACTAGCATTATTGATCATAGCAAGTTAGCAAACACATGCTAATATACAGTCGCTAGCACACAAGTAGCTTTACAAATGAGTAATGACCACACAGCTGAAATAGTAACTCAGCATATGCACATTACACATACATCACAAATCAGATAGTTAAGGTTATAGTATGTAATGAAAACTTACAGGCATGCGTGGGCAAAAGTTTCACCTCCACTGAGCACTTGTAGCAAACTAGCTGGGCATAACAACTTCCCAAGTACCAACTGTGGCCACAAGAGGGTGCCAAATCATACAAACAAAAGCATATTACCACATTGAAGTTATACCAACACACATAGCTTAATTTCACTTGGAGTTTGGTTAGGATTAAGCACGGAAATCTTCCTATTTTGGATTAATTTAAAACCACAAAGATTTATTTTTCCCGTTAACCAAGCTAACTACTTTGGCTAACTTTGTGATTTTTATCTTGAAAGACGCTGACTAAATAAACTTACTGAAATGTTTTGTTCCACATCTACTGTTTCTTTGGAGAAATATGAGATATATTTATCTCAAAGCTAAAAGTGTTGCCCTCATGTCAACACTAAAGAGAACATGACATGACAGAGAATGAGTCCTAAACCCTGGAACCCTGATTGCAGCTCGCACTGGGGTGGGTGGGCTCTAGCAGGGTTGGCTGCCTGTCGCCTCTGGTCCTCGTTGACCCCCACCCCCTGGCAGGAGAAGAAGGTGAGCTGCCCATCTGGGGCCTTCGTCCTTCTCCTGCTGGGATGTGTGGCCTCAGGTCTCTGGTACTCTTGGGGGCTGCCAATGGCCGGCCCGGTTCTCTTGGATCCATCTCTGTCTGCCTGTGGCTCCTGGGGGGTGTTATTGTGACTTCTCAGCCTCATTTTCAAGTACACTTCCTGACACAGGTGCAGTAGTTGGTGACATTGTGCATTTCTATCTGTACTCTATCCTTGTGTCCCTCACGCCCCTTTTTTTCTCCTGCCTGTCCTGCCTAGGACACTGTCATACTGTATACCACATCTAATGTAATAACTGAAATAACACAAATAAAAGAAAGCAGAAATAAGCAGATAAACCCTGATGAAACATTCTGATTGCTCTAATGCATTCCTCAAGACAAGAAGGTTCAGTTGTGTAACTAAAACGTCTTCCTCTAAAGGGTCTCCTCAACAATGAATGTAAACAAGAGCAGGACAAATTTCTTAGTGAGTCAGAAGTGTTTCAGAGTGAACCCTCTGACTCTTGATGCATTTTCTGATATTATATTTGATTGCAAATTTGCTAGCAAATCGCCTTAAATAGCAACCCTTAGCAATGAGCTGCAGTCATCTTTTCACCTCGTTTTACCACTGATTACTGAGAACTGTAGAACCTGATCTTGAATGTGCTCCCTCTCGGTCCATGGAGGAAACTACCTCTGCAGTAAAAATTAATGATCTTTGACAAACTGTCTGACAAGAGAGATATGGGTGATGCAAGGTAAAGGATTGACAAAGTAAGAAAAGAGGAGCTCAAAAGAGGGGAATTCTCACAGCTTTCTCTGTCTCTTCATTTCTATGGCTTTCTATCTTTCTTTTTTTGCCTTCTATCTCTGGATCCCTATTGAGACATAAGCTGCACAGATGAACATTACATACTGGACAGAAAACAGCTGAATGCCACCGATGATTAGAGGAGAGATGGATGGAAGGAGAAGAAGAGACATTAAGAAGAAAGAGTGAGAGTCAAAGAGAGGAATGGAGAGGCCGAGGCAGAGAAGGAGGAGGTGGATGTTAATTAATTATACGCCGTCAGGGTCTAAATCATTTTCTTTTAAATGTGGAGTTGTCACAGTGTCTCATATTAAACCCTCAGAACCGATTTTGAAGAAAAAGGTTTCCACATCAAGAAATAATTTGGAAAGTCCTTATTGTGCAGCTGTGGCATAGCAACAGAGCTAAGGCTTAGAATAGAACTGATTAAGGCAAAGAATTAAGACAATTTCAGTAACAAAGCACGCTTAAAAAAAGCATTATAATCGTAATATTTTATTACATCACTGACTAGTTTTAGTTTTATGAATACTAAAACCAACGCTACATCAATCTATGAACTATGAATTCTGAGATTAGTTAGAATTGTGACTTTAATCTCGGACCCCCAATTACATAACAAAGATTTACAAAGACCCAAAAACACCCAAAGGTCCAACTCATACTTTGTGTCCATGGTGTTTATGGCCTCAGTATTAGCATGGTGGACATTGCAATGTTGGGTTTTGAAGCCTTTGCATTTTTCACACAGAATATTCAATCAGTAAAATGATCAATATCACTTTAATTTGATCAAACTCTGTGATTGTTATATATCTCTCATTATGGCAGGGGTCGGCAACCTGCGGCTCCGGAGCCGCATGCGGCTTTAGTCCTTCTACTGCGGCTCCGCGTGGTTTGGGGAAATAAATTAAAAGTATTTAGTTGAAGTGTATTTTATTTATATTAGTTCTTTTTAACGTGTAGTTCTAAATTGTAAGATTATTGTGATATTGAAATATAAAAATACAATTATATTTTATTATTTTTTCATCGCTCAAAATAAGCGTCACACTTGCGGAAGCCGGTGTACGAAACGCCGTGCATTTATCGAGACTTTCAACCCCAGGTAGGCAAATTATGGATCTTTGGATCCACATTATGTCAGCAGCTGTTCTCCACCGTGCACTCTGTTAAAAACAAACACCGCTCACGCCTCACAGACAACAGCTTACAGTCCTGCATAAAGATGAAAGTGACTTCGTACATCCCCGATTTGCAGACGCTGTGCGCAGAGGTTCAGGAGCAGAAATTCCATTGTAAACATATCACGGCACTTTTCACACGGTTGCTGTACGCATACAGCCAGCTGTAGCTTTTCAGCTCACAGCCAACACACACCAACGCAACAGCAGAGAGAGCACAGACGTAAAGGCGGGGAGGTGTGATTGCGGGTGCCGCTCAGGTGCGTCCGCCTCCCCTACAGACCACGCCCCGCCACACATATTAATCAGGTGAAATACATATTCAGGCAGAATTTTGCAAACATCTATTTTTAAATGTTTTAGCAGCATAGTGCTTTTATTTTTTAAAAGTCAGGTCAAGGCTCTAAAAGCCCAAAGGCGATATAAGGGTGGCGGCTCACAACTGTTTTTGTTTGCATGGATCATTTTAGTTCAGCTTTCCTTTTGTTATATTTCTTTAAGAGTTCAAAATGTGTTAATTACATAAATAAAATGTAATTTTCTCTGTAGCACTTCATGGATTTCATAAGCAACACAGCTTAGTTGTTTACACAAAGCATAAAGGTAAAAAACAACATATACAGTGTTATCTTCATTTTAGATATCAAAAAATATTTGCAGCTCCCAGTGTTTTCAATTGCGTGGAAACCAGGTCCAAATGGCTCTTTGGGTGTGAAAGGTTGCAGACCCCTACATTATGGAGTACTGCACATCTAAATGTTGCACTTCTGTCACATCTTGGTCTTCTGTGGTATCAGGTTTAAATGTATCATGTTTTAAATAGGTTTTTTGTGCAGGTGTCACATTAGAAATAAATGGCAGGACTTAGAGTACACTGAGTGGTAGAATAAATCCATCCATCTGCTTCCGCTTATCCTTTTCAGGGTCGCGGGGGGCGCTGGAGCCTATCCCAGCTGTCATAGGGCGAAAGGCGGGGTACACCCTGGACAGGTCGCCAGTCTGTCGCAGGGCTAACACATAGGGACAGACAACCATTCACACTCACATTCACTCCTAGTGGCAATTTGGATTATCCAATTAACCTATCCCCACAAGCTGCATGTCTTTGGATGGTGGGAGGAAGCCGGAGTACCCGAGGGAACCCACGCAAACACGGGGAGAACATGCAAACTCCACACCTGATGGTGGAAGACTGTTGAACTTGTATGGCAATACATGCCTCTGGTTGCGTCGACCACTTTGCATAATAACAACTTGAGGAGGCAGTAAAAAGACTAGTAGCAGTGTGAAAATTAACTCAAAATGATGTTTGGGTGTTTTTTTGCTCTTAATTAATCTGCCACTGTGCTCACGTTAGCCTGATCTGATGGGAGAGTCAGAGCTTAAGCAACCTGGTGTCTTAAACACAGAGAGAGTGTTTAAGACAGAGCAGGGCAGAGAGAGTTACTGCAGTCCTTATCAGAGTCCAGTTCTTATCTGCAGGTCTGATCCGCACACACCCACACACTTTATTAACTGCAGCACAATACAAGCCTGCAGTGTTTGCGATGGAGAGAAAGAAAGAGGAAAACAAATGCCCTCTCTTCAACTATTTTATTGGAAGTGAAAAACAGGCTGTGTGTGTGTGTGTGTGTGTGTGTGTGTGTGTGTGTGTGTGTGTGTGTGTGTGTGTGTGTGTGTGTGTGTGTGTGTGTGTGTGTGTGTGTGAGAGAGAGTTCATCCAGAACAGCAAAAGAACAGAAAACAGCAGACTGAAACGAGGCTGTGAGCCACAACCCAGTATTTACCTGACACTAAAGACAATCTTTACATCCAACACACAATCTGAAAGGGTCTCTATACCAACCATCATATATGTGAGTGCTGTAATACTAAGAAAGCAATTTAAGAGAATGATTACCTTCACCTGTGAGGCGTTTTCAGATATCACAGATCACATAAGAATATATCCCTGCCCTTGTTGTTTGAAATGAACTATTAAATCAATCCACACATTTGACTCTCCAAGTTCAGTTTTCACTTTAGTTATAAGAGGGGAACATTTACCGTAGATTGCATAAATATATATTATTTATAGCTCTTTTCAAAACCATGATGTCTTCATCTGATGAATTAAATGTACAACATAGTTTTGGCAGGAGGCAGAGGTTTTGGCTGCTGGTGTTCAATGATTTCATTCAGTTCCAGGAAGTAAAAAGTGAAGCTTAAAATAGTTCCAGACGGTTCAATGTCACAACTTTTATAGCAGAGGGGATTCGGTGCCAGAGCAGCTTTTACTGTTCAACTGCAGTGATGGAGGACAAGTGGTGAAGGAGTAAAAGTAGGACTGAGAATGTATAACAAAAAAAAGATGGAAGGTAATGTGGGGAAAGAAAGCACAAACAGCTTATAGTAGCAGAAAGGGGAAAGAAGGGATTCAGAGGAGGCTGATCTGGAGAAGATGAGCAAAGGGAGACCAAATTTGCGAAAGGTTTACCTTGAAAATAAGAGGAGCAGATGAAAAGAAGAGGAGGCATGGTAGTCCATCAGGATAAAACTGGGTCATAACAGAGGATGGTTGAATGTAAGAACAAATTGGCAAAGGGAATTAAAGAGGGACTGACAGAAAGTGAAGATTGACAGAAGGAGGTAAAGACATAGTTCTAGGTGAAGAAGACATGGTGGACAAAGAGAAAGGGAAAAGGCTGGAGGGTAGGAAAGGAAGAAAGATGAGTGCCAGAGAGTCATTTTTAGAGTTGGCTTGATTCCCAGGAGAGGAAACGCCGAGAAGGTCGAAACCACAATCTGACAAAAGGAGTCAGCCAACAAATGAACTAATAAAAGAATATAAGAATAAATCAAGACATTGATTTTTCTTTTTTACATCATCGGTGTGGTTTCTTGCTCACAGGTGAAGTCATCATCAATCATCAACCTATTTCTCTATGAGGAGAAAGTGTCCCAGCATGTTTGGTAGCATATGGTGCACTGTATCTTTATCTTTAAGGCTGTTTTTCTTATCACTCGTTTCCTGTAGAGTCTTTAATAATAATAATAATAATAATAATGGATTGGATTTATATAGCGCTTTTCAAGGCTCCCAAAGCGCTTTACAATGCCACTATTCATTCACTCTCACATTCACACACTGGTGGAGGCAGCTACAGTTGTAGCCACAGCTGCCCTGGGGCAGACTGACAGAAGCGAGGCTGCCATATCGCGCCATCGGCCCCTCTGGCCAACACCAGTAGGCAAGTAGGGTAAAGTGTCTTGCCCAAGGACACAACGACCAGGACAGAGAGCCCGGGGATCGAACCGGCGACCTTCCGGTTACAGATACGCTTCCCAACCCCCTGAGCCATGGTCGCCCCTTAATAATTTCACTGGGCATTATTAGTAAGGCTACGTTCACACTGCAGGCGAAAGCGCATCAAATCCGACTTTTTTGACCCTATGTGACCCGTATCCGATCATGGTATGACAGTGTGAACAGCACAAATCCGATATTTTCAAATCTGACCTGGGTCACTTTCGTATGTGGTACTGAATCCGATACATATCCGATGTTTTAGAAAGCGACTGCTGTTTGAATGGTCATGTCGCATGAAACCCGTCTTTTACGTCACTGACACAAGACAGACGCCAATTATCAGCGCCTGAGAAGACATCGTTAACGCTTCCTGGCCATCCAGTGTAGATGTCAGTGAAACTGTTGGGAAGACAGCGTTGGAGAAACGTGAACATTTTATTTGTACTGTATAATCTGCAGATTCTGACAGAAATCTGCAACTATCCTTTGAAGCACCACTCCTCTAAAACAGCAATAAGGATCATTATTAGGCCACATGTAAATAACACAATAGCTTTATAACTTAAAGCAAAATTGGTAAACGTAAAGTCTGAAACAAGTCTTTATATTAAGGGCCATCAGTCAAACAATACTGTTTGGTCTGGGTCTAAACAGAGCGCGTTGTGTGTGACGTCTTTTTTTGCACATGCGGGCCGCTTTGAGGGTTCACACTAGAGCACGTTTGCTGTCACATTTTATTTGTAGTGTGAACAAGCAGACAAAAAAATCAGATTTGATCAAAAAATCTAAATTGAGCATTAAGACCTGCAGTGTGAATGTTGCCTTAGGGTTCATTGTAAAGACGTAGAAAACTTACTAGAAAATCCAGTTCTTGACCCTCAAAACGTCAAAGACCGACTCTCTGGTTGACGCCAAAAAACCTTTATAGAATGGATCTTCTTTTCTTTCTGCTGTACAAAAAATAACCCCTGGTCTACCATATTAAAATGGTCACAGTATCAGTATGACCACTCAACAAAAGAGGTAAGAGGCACTCTAAAAACAGGTAAAATTTCAGCACTTTACCCTTTAGGTTTTAGTGGAGTAATAAGAACAGAAGTGGACTGCAAAGAGAACTGCTTGGTTCATCCACTGTTTTATGTGCTTTGACCCTTACCACCTGTGTAGAGTGTCCTTTTGGGACAGGCTGAACGGGGTGGGTGGGTGGGGGGGGGGGATTTCCTGAGAGTTTCTATCAGCTGAGAGTACTCCTCTCTTGAGCAGAATGCTCTTCACTGTAGCGCTGAGTGGACATTTAACCTCCCCACTCCAGCCTCAACAGTTTTGCACAGAGAGTAATAAGATGGATATTATCACTACATTGAGGAGAGACGAGTACTGAGAGAAAGACTGGTGGAGAGAGTGGGAGATACGATGACAAAATGATGCCGTCAAGTAGATCGGATGGCGATAACGAGTAGGGCAGAGAGAAACGGTTTTATGGAGATTATCACTGATTTTGGACTACGCTTACTCTCTCACTCCCAAATATTCAAATGTGCTCTTTTTTCACCGTCACTCTCTCACCCAGTGTTTTTGGCTGAGAAACACAAAGAAGAAGGTGTTGCAGCTTGAAGCGCAGTATCTTGTGATCCAAACAACATCACAGATGAACTCAGTCACTGCCGCCTTTGATTCCAGCTTTTCTACAATCTGTTGCCAGTTTCCTGGAGAGGTCTTGTTTTTCTACATTGGCTTTGTTGCACCGGCACTGTTGGCAACTGAATGATCAGAGTAAGTAAAACAAAAAAAAACACTAAGCACCTGCAATGTATTCTAATGAGCAGTGGGAAGCTGTCAGAGAACCAGCAACCAAGGAGGGGTTTTGTGTGACAAAATAAACACTGTGTTTTTCTAATCATATTCATCTTCCAAGTTACTGAAAACACTGCAAGTCTGCTCGAGATTGACATGGTCATCATGACATCACCCATGGGGTGGCTGTAGATCAGGAGGTTGAGCAGGTCATCTACTTATCAGAAATTTGGTGGGTCAGTCACTTGCCGCTCCAGTGTGCATCACAAAGTATCCTTCGACAAGATACTAGCCCCAAATTGCTCTCCGATGCATTTTTTGGAAAACGCATAGAAAAGAAGTTCCTGTATGAAGGAGTAAATGTCCTCAGGTAGAGTAGAAAACCATTATAAAACCTGTCCAGTTACAATTTGCTAGTAATGCAGTTTTATGTATAGTGAAGTAGTATGTATAGTGTTTTACTGCTACTTTTAGGAAAGGAACCATTCTAAAAAATCCATCCAGCATTCGTCACCGTCAGCAAATAGTAAAAATATTAATGATAAATCATCATAAATAAATCATGAAACAGTATTTTTTAATCTTGTCAAATTTATCTTCTTAAATGGTGATGGAAGATTGAGGGGAGTTTTCTGGTTTCTGCTTGCCTTTCTGTAAAAGTCACCGCTGGAGATGTCAACATGTGCTCAGATTGACCCTCTTAGCTGTGTCTAAAATAATATTTAGGACAACAACATAGCCGTCATATTTTAAAACCAGTTTTTAGTTGTTGTTTTTTTCATTCAATAGATTTATAACTGTAATTTTAGTGAGTATACATTCAAAACATGGAAATTCAACCGCAGCACAAAAGATCTCATCTATGTTATGTCTGTTTTCCTTCTCATGCCATCCGCCTCTACTTCTTTCCTTCCTCTTTCTCACTTTCTGGATTTTCCTCCCTGTAACACTCTGTTTTACAATTCATTCCCCTTTCTTCCACATCCCTTTGCACCTTCATATCTGCAAAGAGTGTAATCACCTGTGGACTCTCATGCTTAACTAAACTGAGCATACACACACATACACGCACACACACTTTTCTGCAGGTGGCGGTGTGTGACGTTGACTAATGTGATGCTGGTTGAGACATGTTGGCGTTAATCGATTAGCGCCGCAGCTTGACAGCGTGACTGCACACACACACACACACTCATAGCGCTGCCGTGAAATCAAGGAAATGGAGAGAAAAAGACTTTGGAAATAGGAAAGAAATATATAGAAAAGATTTGAGGACACAAAATATGTTTCGGCAAAGAACATGCAGAAGACATTGTGAGGACAGGTAAAGTTACAGAGTGCGTATCTGTTTTGCTGTAAATGGAGCCAATATCTGCTGCCTGCATCACACTGAGATAAAACTTAAATAAGTAAATAATACACAAAACCATTTTTAGCACAACAGCATCTGATCTGTGTCACTGCTTCATATCAGAATAACACAAAAGAATTGATCAACTGATACTGAAGTAGGGAACATCCTAAACTGACCATTAATGATTCATTAAACTGCCATGATAACATGTTCACCACTTCTTCAAAGTCTCTCAAAGAAAATAAATAATTTTTTTGGGCTTTTTTTAAAGGATTTTTAACACTTCGTGGGGACAGTGTTCATTCAGAAAAATGCAATCAGTAAAATTCATTTCAGTCTATCAAGTTTTTTTGCTGATATTTTGTAGTTTGTCAGTGGGCAGCAAAATTATTCATCTCCCAGCACTATAGCTTTTGGGAAACTCACCTTGCCAGAGTTTAGATAGAGGGAATGACATCATGCCATAAAACGAGTCAAATATTACTTTAGAACCACAATTCGCTGTGTGTTTGTGCGTCTGCACCAATGCAACAGATGGTTACCCACCAGGAAGCATCATTAAAGAGACACTGAGTGGTTTTGATTAAACAGCGAGTGTCATTAACAACACTGTATTTCATAATGTCATTAATGAAGGCCATGTTTCAGGAAGACATACAAAAGCTGCAACAACTGCAGATAACTCCTGTTTTAATCTTGCCATAGAGCTCCTTTATAAACCTAAAGGTCATACCAGGAATGAGGCAGGTCCAGATCTTTCAACAACGCAGACAAGAAACACAAATATAAAGAACTATTACTTTCTTCAACCAAGAATACAAATACAGAAACAGAAGATTTCCCTCAGATAACTTTCCCATATGGAAAAGAAATAGTAAAAACTTATGCAGTGGGGCAAAAAAGTATTTAGTCAGCCACCGATTGTGCAAGTTCCCCCACCTAAAATGATGACAGAGGTCAGTAATTTGCTCCAGAGGTACAGTTCAACTGTGAGAGACAGAATGTGAAAAAAAAATCCATGAATCCACATGGTAGGATTTGTAAAGAATTTATTCGTAAATCAGGGTGGAAAATAAGTATTTGGTCAATAACAAAAATACAACTCAATACTTTGTAACATAACCTTTGTTGGCAATAACAGAGGTCAAACGTTTACTATAGGTCTTTACCAGGTTTGCACACACAGTAGCTGGTATTTTGGCCCATTCCTCCATGCAGATCTTCTCGAGAGCAGTGATGTTTTGCGGCTGTCGCCGAGCAACACGGACTTTCAACTCCCGCCACAGATTTTCTATGGGGTTGAGGTCTGGAGACTGGCTAGGCCACTCCAGGACTTTCAAATGCTTCTTACGGAGCCACTCCTTTGTTGCCCGGGCGGTGTGTTTTGGATCATTGTCATGTTGGAAGACCCAGCCTCGTTTCATCTTCAAAGTTCTCACTGATGGAAGGAGGTTTTGGCTCAAAATCTCACGATACATGGCCCCATTCATTCTGTCCTTAACACGGATCAGTCGTCCTGTCCCCTTGGCAGAAAAACAGCCCCATAGCATGATGTTTCCACCCCCATGCTTCACAGTAGGTATGGTGTTCTTGGGATGCAACTCAGTATTCTTCTTCCTCCAAACACCACGAGTTGAGTTTATACCAAAAAGTTCTACTTTGGTTTCATCTGACCACATGACATTCTCCCAATCCTCTGCTGTATCATCCATGTGCTCTCTGGCAAACTTCAGACGGGCCTGGACATGCACTGGCTTCAGCAGCGGAACACGTCTGGCACTGCGGGATTTGATTCCCTGCCGTTGTAGTGTGTTACTGATGGTGACCTTTGTTACTTTGGTCCCAGCTCTCTGCAGGTCATTCACCAGGTCCCCCCGTGTGGTTCTGGGATCTTTGCTCACCGTTCTCATGATCATTTTGACCCCACGGGATGAGATCTTGCGTGGAGCCCCAGATCGAGGGAGATTATCAGTGGTCTTGTATGTCTTCCATTTTCTGATGATTGCTCCCACAGTTGATTTTTTCACACCAAGCTGCTTGCCTATTGTAGATTCACTCTTCCCAGTCTGGTGCAGGTCTACAATACTTTTCCTGGTGTCCTTCGAAAGCTCTTTGGTCTTGGCCATGGCGGAGTTTGGAGTCTGACTGTTTGAGGCTGTGGACAGGTGTCTTTTATACAGATGATGAGTTCAAACAGGTGCCATTCATACAGGTAACGAGTGGGGGACAGAAAAGCTTCTTACAGAAGACGTTACAGGTCTGTGAGAGCCAGAGATTTTCCTTGTTTGAGGTGACCAAATACTTATTTTCCACCCTGATTTACCAATAAATTCTTTACAAATCCTACCATGTGGATTCATGGATTTTTTTTTCACATTCTGTCTCTCACAGTTGAAGTGTACCTCTGGTGCAAATTACTGACCTCTGTCATCATTTTAAGTGGGGGAACTTGCACAATCGGTGGCTGACTAAATACTTTTTTGCCCCACTGTATGTGATTACTCATGAAAGTGGCCACTTTCTCATTACTTTCATATATTGTTTTAGTAAGTATCCAAAACATGCAAGTTTCATTATATAATTTTTTCAAGGGATCTTATATCTGTTTTCACTCTTATATGCTTTTCATACAAGTTTCACACAAGACAGATAGAAACTTTATAAGATTTATATATATCTTTTCCATTGAGCAAGGATGCAGAATTTCATATATAAACAAAATGTAGTTCAGTTGTTGGCCAAAGAGATCGAACTTCAAACCATTCTACTTTACCACTTTATGGAGATGCTCCATTTTTCCAACAATAATGCCCCATTAAACACAGTAGAGACCTTATTTGATTAGCAGTTAATTATTTTATCTGAGATACATCTTTAAGAAAGAAATGTTCAATCTTTCTTTTAATCTTGAGGCAAAAATCATTTTCATAAGTCTCCTCTCTGTTTGCCACAACTAAAGGAAAGAAGAAAAGGTAATTTTGGCAGGGATGAAAATAATTACATTATTTGCAACTTTACATACTTATAGGGACCCCAGATTTTTTTTGTATGAGTGAATGCAGGAATAAATCAAAATTAAATTGATAAAATAACACTGTATTTTCTGGCATCACCCACCATTTAAACACCGATCCACTAATAAATTGAATTGCTTGTGACGCATTATTTTTGATGGTTGGTCAGATTGCCTTAGTCTGTGCTTATTTAAAGCTGACTGAAAAGACTCCCAGAAACAAATCTGTAGGCGAACAGCAGCATCTAAAACGGTACGTGTATGGCACAGTACAGTCTGCCATGGTTTGTTTTGTAGAAGGCAAGAGAAGATGAAAAAAATGACTGGGTAATCTAAATGTTGGAGTACTGTGTGGCTTCCAAGACGCTGTATTGGCTGCCGTCTACTCTGATAAACTGCATGTTATTAAACCATCCATTGTCATGCTAAATGCCCATTTTTGGCCTTGATATCCTATGTGCTTTGGTCACGCTGCCATATCACTGAAATGTGAATATAGAATAAAAGAAACAAAGGAATAAAAGAACTTTGCATTTAAAGAAAAGGGTCATGGCAAACAGGCAAACATTCACTTAAACCCTGCAAATTAATTAAAAAAAACAATACGAATCTGTTTGAAACCCAAGTGTGTGCATGTGTGTATGTGTGTCTGCTTTTCTGCTTTTGTCGATGTGTGTTTTTGTGTGATAAACTATCTGGTACAGTACAACTATGATGTATGGCTCTCATCCCCACACTGAGACACAGCACTGATAGGACACACAAATACACACTGGTTCAGAACTGATGCAGAAGCTTGATAACACTGCAATAAACTCTCTCACACACAGAAAGTTACAAAGTACAATCATAGTGTATGTGTGTGTCGGGCAGGTTGTGGAGGAAGAGAAAGAGAGGGAGAACAAAACGGAAAAGTTTCACTTCAAACAGAAGCCTTGATGTTGATATCATTTAATAACATGAGGTATTGCACAAACATACACAGAGTCGCAAAGCTCTCATTAGTCTTAACCGCAATGCTATCAGTTTGTACGTGTTTGTGTGTGTGTGTATGGAGATGAGAATCAACACACAAACAGAGGAAATAGAAGAATGTAACTGAGGCAGTAAATGATGAGAACATTAGTCTTCTGACCTGCCACAGCATAGAGATCCCAGAGAACACAGTGAGAATTGCAGTAAGTGCTTCTCTTCTCTGAACCCCCGTCAGTTTTTATGTATTGAAATGTGTCAGTGTCGCGCTGACGGCATGTATGGATCAGTGTATGTAGGACAGTAACAATGCTGTTGAGTGATGCAATACTGTGAAGACAATAAGAAATGCTACACCTCACATTTTTACTCGACTCATCAGAGTTTTAACTGAAAGATTTGCTTTTAAATGTAGGGAAAAACAAAATGCAACAATCAGAAAAAGAACATTTTTGCATCTTTTGGGGTATGATGTTTCTTTCCAACCATGACATGCTGGAGCATTAATAGTGAAATTCACTCTGTAGGTTTAGACTAAAGTTCTTCTAGAAGCAAGTCTCACCATTTGACAGCAAACTATAACCCTCTGAGGTCTGAGTCATCATCGAGGATCACTCTACCTCTAACTGCAGACTTGTTTTTGGCAAGTTTTGGCAAACAGGGAAAGGAGAAAATAATCTTACTAACTGACACGCATAAAAAGATATTTACATTTTTCTAATAAAAAAGTTTTTATTTGTCCAAAATATGGGGTTTGGGTTGCCACCTATGAAGAACTATAGACCTCAGGGTTAAACACCTTTGGGCATTTATTAGGACAATTATTCTGAAGTATTATCTAAATTAAATTTTAAAAAAAGGCATTTTAGGGAATCATTGGTCAATCCGAAAAATAATAATAATAATCACAGAATTTGCCACAGAAGGAAGAAAAACAGCCATATTTGCAGTTGAAGAATTCAGGATTATTTGAGTGTCGTGTCTCTCTCCTATAATCTATGGTTAGAACCTAAATGTCACAGAACCAAAACCACAGATCACAGTGCGCCTGCATAAAAATTCATGACAATGGTCAATTACTTTACTCTGACATGCACCCAATCGATGAATAAGGACATTTGCACTTGAATTAAATTGTTTTTCATTTCATCCTGAAAATCATATGGAAATCATGCTAAAACCCTGGTAAGCTGTAGAAAAGCTGCTCTAAATAAAAATTGATTAATCGATTATAGATGAATGTATGAATGTATGAATAATGTGTAAGACACACAGATTATGTTGTACTGTGGCTAGTTTTCTACAATTACATAAGCATGATATTGCCTATCATGCTGTGGCAAACACTGACTTACACACTGAAAGAAATGTCAAAATAATGTAACACTTCTAAAAATGCATCACATGTATCAGTCTCCAAACTGTGACCTAACAATGCTAGCATAGAAAACAAAGAGTAGTAGTCACATAAGTTGTTCCATAAGCTATCTAGTCCAGATCATGGACTTCATACTTTATACCAGGTTCAGACACACCTGAAAATGAATGATACTAAACAAAACACACATAAAGTCTTCAAACAACTTATGTTATGGTATCTACACACAGTGCAATTTTAGCATTCAAAAAAATTTACTGCAAGCCCCACTGTGCTGTATGACAAGGATCTAATGAACATGTACATCAGTTTGATGCATGTAGACTGTGCCATACTAAAACCCAATGAACTGGGACCAAAACATACGGATGTCAATCTTCTTTCTTCTTCCCATGTGTCCAAGCTTTTTGTCAAGTTTTGTTGCACCAGTGTCCTACCATAAAAAGGTAGGAGCCATGACCAAAGATGGTGGCAAGACTCTTTCACATTACGCATGTTTCATCTGGGACAGTCTCAAATTCGACAGGATATACCTGGCATAGGCATCCATTTTCGGACAGAGTAAAAACAGTAAGAACTATAAATGATGATCCTAGACAACTCTGCCAGTCATGTGAGTTTAAGCTCTGGATAAAGAGACTTGTAGGATGTCAGCCATTCAGGTAAAGTTGTTAACCAGCACTGCTGTCACAGCTAGAGATGTTGAAAAAGACTAACAGTTTGAAATTTGTTCCAGTTTGGTCTGATCAATCATCACACCCAAGTGATATTCATAATCACGTCAACAGTTGTCCCCAGTTTCCTTGAACCACAAAAAACCACTATTGCAATTACAGAACCTAAAATTTGTCATTTTGGTCATTTGTCTTTTTTTTTTTTACAACGTAATTCAAACAGAAGTTGAACACAAGGTGTTTAATGAAAGAATCCATTTTCTTACAAATTGACTCGTTCCACCGTGGTGAGAGATTAACAGGTCAGCAATGCACCATAATTAGCACAATATAGTATATAATCTTTTCAGAGCTCTTATTTGCACTTAAACTAATGAATTAAAAATTCCAAGTTGAGAGAATAAATCTCTACAGGGAACAACAAATTGAGTCAAAGTAGAAAACACTGGCAGAAAACATTCACATCAGATAGGCTTTCAAAAAAGCACAGCTACCATATTTACCCCCTTCCTCTGATTCAGCCGAGACTAAACACTGCTACTTTAAAAAAATATGAAAGTCCTTCTGATCAACAGCCTCATCAAAGTCAATTTAGCTTGTGTTTTTTTTCTCTTTAAAAATATTTTTTTTAAAAATCAATTACTAAGCGAACAGATCAAACAGTCTGAGTGACAGGCAGTCGCCAACAAATTAATCAGCGTCCTGAGGGACAGATGGCTTTGAAATGAACTTTCTCTGCTTTAAGCCTCAAAGCAACATTTTTTTCATCTTCACTACAATGACATACAACAGAAGAGTTATAGTGCTGTGGTTAGAAAACAACAGCTGCAATTAGTTCAGCAGCAGCTTGTCTTTGGTTTGAAAATGAAGACATAAAGCAAGGACGGAGTGGAGGAAGGGATGAGGGATATGTGAAAGGAGCCAGGGGTAGGACGTAGTATCAGAATTAAGGAAGCAAAAACAGATGGATGAAAAGCAGGAATACAATAGACACTGAAAAAACAAAGGGAAAGGAAGAACACTCGAAATAAATATTCGAAAAAAACCTAAAAGGACAAAAAAGAAGAGTGTTAGAAACCGGCTAAATCAACTAAAGTCAGGGAATGAAGGAAAAGAAAGGAGAAAGAAGGAAAGAAGGATGGGAAACGAACGACTTAAGTTTGCTTCACTAGGAAAGTTATTTCTGCAATAGTAAGTCACTGTAATTATTTTCCAATTCAGCAGATGCATCATTCAAAGGACCTGGCCTACCTGTAAGCATGCAGGGTTCTTTGAAGACTGCAAAGGCCAGAAGTGAAAAGGCTATTCAAAAAGTATTTATGCTAATTAGCTGGGTGCTAGCTATAGCTAGGCAAAGCCTAATGGCGTGCTAATCAGAGATATTACTAAATGACACTGTATACATCTGTATACAATCGGGATGGAAAAAAACTAGAGGGAATGTCAAAGAAAGAGAACTAAGATAGCAGCAAAGAGGAGACAAAAACAAAGTGGGAAATTTACTAGCATAAGGAATGAAATTACATTTAATTATAACAAAACAGTAGAAGTATTAAAAAAAACACTGAAGTGCCAAAGTTATCATTTGTATTATTACTTTGTATTTAATTATATCTTATAATGACTATAGTGTTTGTATGTATACATGTCTCTAAGTATCTCCTCCATGGTCCAGTCTAAATCAATTAGTATCAAAAGAATTATTAAGATCTGTTGTTTTAAAATTATTATTAACACTAAATTAAGATTTGCATTGGAATTTTGTTCAACTTGCTACTAAATACAAAAATGAAGAATTTTAAAAAGTGCAAAAACCTCTGTGCTTCCACACTAATGTGTGCAAACATTACAACTTACCGATTTAGCAGGAGATACAATAATTATTTCCTACACAACAGTTGAATATACATTTAGATATGTTGCTTAACCCTTTAATACCTACCATAGAACCAAGTCCGCCAGAGCTTATATTATATTTTTACATGCTGTGCAGCCATTTTTGGGAGCATTTCAAGTTGCTATACATCAATACAACCATTATAGCCTAAATTTTAATAATATGCATGCATTAAGTGCATAGTAATTACATAAATTGCAAAAAAGTGCAATAAACTACAAAAAAATTGAAAATCGTTTTTGTTTTGTTAACATATATTTCTAGTTAGAGAAATTTAAGAGGTTTATCTCTCAAAACTGTAAATACTAAAAAGTTGCACAAAATAGTTTCCCACCACAGGAAATTTATTTTGAGTGTCTTCATAGTTTTATTTTTGAAATACACCAATTTTTATACACTGCAGGAAAAATGAAAATAAATATTATAGTGCAAATTTGCAAAAAAAAACAAAACAGCATGTGCATCAAAATAAACTATTTCCAGCAGTGCAATATGAGTCCTAAGCATCCCAGAAACGACACAGAAAGTCATAAAGTCAAACATAACTTTTAAAAACACCAGTAGAGGCTCATAAGGCCCTGATGGTAAAAAAACTACATTTCCGCAAAATGACGTCACTTCCGGTTTCGGGCAGGTCATGGTGGACATGCGATAGTTCACGCTGATGGACATAGGAAGTGTTATGAACAGCTGATCGGCTCGGCAAAGCATGTTTCTGGAATATTATGTTTTTGTTGCTGCAAGTGATTTTTATGCAGTTTTTGCAAAGCTATATGTGGAAGGAAACTGTGACCTAGGACAAGCTGATGGCATAAGATGTAAGTACAACTCCTCTGGTTTCATATGCAAAAAAAATTATTGCGCTAGCTCACATGGTTGCAGTGCTGCCAGGATTTAAAAATAGTTACGCAAAACGGAGCGTGCCCGCTCTGACCGGCTAATTGTTAACAATCATTATACTATAACATTAACCTAATCTTAAATTGCTAAAGATCAAACATTTTATACCACCCATGGTTTAGAGCTTTTCCACTATATATATATATATATATATATATATATATATATATATATATATATATATATATATATATATATACACACACACACACACACTTGGGTTTAGGCTGGATGTTTTGCCTCCGCTTTCACTTTTCTCAAAGACTACTTGGTTGGGTCACTTTCTGGGTCATTTTCTGAGGGAAGAAATTCCTTGAATCTTGATTTTCCAGTTCCTCTAAATTTAAACTAGCATAGAAAAAAAATATGAAAACAGAAATATAGAGAAATGAGAAAGATGGAGGTGTAAGATGAGTAGACAGAGGCAGAGATGGATAGAGAGATGGGAGAAGGGTTTGAGAGAGCAGTTATGAGTGTTATTAAGAAATGGCTGGACTGCTAACGGAGCGTTCAGACGGTGGTACAGCTGAATGCTTCACAGCCCAGCAAACACAAGCTTGGCCCCCTTCTCTCTCTTCCCCACAAGTTTATCTAATTCCCTCTCTCCCTCTCTTTCTGATTCATTCATCTCCCTCTCTCTCAGTGTCCTCTAACTCTCCCCTGTAACATTTTAAATTGTAAAAATCCATTAAATCCAATGGTTTCGATCAGAGAGTGCAGCCGAGTGTATGTATTTATCTCTGCGTATGCCTCCGCCAGTTTATCTTTTTGCTCCGAGTTTGTGTGAGTGACAGGGCGTAAACAAGGTAATAACAGTGCTGAGTGGAGGTCTTACAGACAATTCAAAGCTATCAATAGCTTTGATTATTGCAGCCATCTAGCATGACAGTGTCCTTCTTTGGCATTTACAATATGTAATTAGAATTATTTTGTAATACTAATAATTATAACTTTACTTGCACAGCAGCACTAAAAAGTGTTTTAACAGACAAATGCTGAATACGAGCTTGAAAAGGGCAAAAAAATGTATAGAATGAAAAAAGACATTACAAAAATACGAAGCAAAAAAATGTCAACATGAATAATAAAATGATAAAAGCAATATATTGTAACACAGAGACATATAAGAAAAATGAAAAAACAAAAAAACAAAACCAAAGCATGATAAGACAATGATGAAAGGAGACTCGCAAAAGATGATAAAAGCCTATAAAAATGTCAATTAAAGGACCAAAAAAAGCACGTTTTTAATGGTAAATAAATTCTTTATTGTATGTTTTTCTTAGCTTTAAAACCACAAGTATCTACTACAGATCAAATATTGTCTTACAAATTTAAAAATGCCTTTTAAAATGCCTCACCTATTTCATAGGACAGCTGTATATTCTAAATAACACACGTTGTGTTGTTTAGGGGTTCCAACTGATCTAAATTACGGTGTTGCTGGGAAACAAGCAGGTTTTTTTTGACCACGACTATGCCTATGAAGTCATGGAGAAACGCAAATTACACGGGAATAAAAAAGGCACTAAAAGAGAGGAACGTTGGGTTCCAAACGGCCTTCACGCGGATTTGCATCCACTGGAGCACCGGCCCACAGACTTACGAGGACGCAGCGAAGGAACTGAGAGCACGGGGCATTGAGGTGGCCCCCACACGCGCGAACCCGGGACCCAGCACCGAAGAGAGAGTACGTAACGGATTTTCATGGCATGGAGTGGATACGGAGAGGGACAGAGGGACACGAATGGAAACTCGAGTCCGACGCAAACTGTGGGAATATAGAAGAGACTATTAAATATGAACGACAAGGAGGATAAGAGCTATACTCACAAGCCAGCAGACTATATAAGAAGGTAATATGCACCATTTGGTTTCATTGCTGTTCAAGTTGGTGTGTTGATAGTTCAGTTGATCAGATTTATAAGTTGCCATATATGTTGGACTCATCTAGTGTAAGTGGGATGTACCTGCTGGACAGTCGCCACAACACTAGGGAGAACCCGCCACCGTATGGTGGGTCCTTTCTCTCCTCTCCCCAACAGGGACCTAAAGGGGTCAAATGATCCTGAGTATTTGGAGGACTCTATATTGGCTCTATTGTTTTTGTGTACTTATTTTAGTTTTGTGTTAACAGTGGGGGCACAATGTTTTACCTCAGTGACATTTGGAATGGACATTCATGGCTCTATCTGGTGTTATAATAAAGCCCAATGTTAAAGGTACTCTCACTTAATAGAGAGTACGTAACGGATTTTCATGGCATGGAGTGGATACGGAGAGGGCTCCAAAGCCCGGCAAAGCAGGGAAAAATTCTTAGTAAACTGAAAAGAGAGGATATTGATGCGGCATTTCTACAAGAGACTCATTTGGTGGGCCTTGAGCATGAGAAACTTAAGAGACAAGGTTTCAAGCATGCTTATTACTCTTCAAATGGTTTACGACATATGAGAGGGGTGGTTATTTTAATATCAGGGAGGGTTATTTTTGAACATTTTGCTACAATTAGGGATAGAGAAGGCAGATTTATCCTGGTACAAGGCAAATTGGATGGGGAATTGATCACGTTCTATAATGTTTATATTCCTCCAGGTTCCACATTTGATTTCTATAGGCAAGTGTTGCCTATATATTGGTACTGATATGAACAGAATACATGAGTGCCATATAGGGTCAATGGACGTTTCTGACCACTGCCCTCTATATTTATCTTTAAATCCTACTCAAAGGAGAAAAATAACCAACTGGAAATTTAATTCTAAAGATATTATGAGGGGGGAGCTAAATATATGAAACAATTGGCATATAGATTAAGGAAACAACAAGCAGACAGAACAATAAAGGATAAGGGATCCGGAAACCAAAATGGAAATGCAGGGTATAGAGGAAATTAAGGGTTGCTTTAAGAGATACTATGAAAAATTATATTTACAACCACCCACAAACAATGACTTGACATGTTACACCTCCCTAAACTTACAATAGAAGAAAACAAATTGTTAGGTACAGATGGTTTTACTGTGGAGTAGTACAAGAAATTAAAGGAACCTTTGACACCGGTCTTACTTAAAACATTTAATTGGGTCCTTACGAAGGGAGAAGCACCCTCCTCATGGAAACAAGCCATAATTTCTATTATACCTAAAGATGGTAAAGACAAATTAGAATGTTCCAATTACAGGCCAATAAGTGTATTAAATGTAGATTACAAATTGTTTACGTCAATCATAGCACGGAGACTTGAAGGGATCATCCCAAGGATAATAAATCTAGATCAAACTGGATTTGTTAGGTCGCGCCAAACCCATGATAGTGTTAAGAGAACTCTGCAAATTATTAGACATAATAATTTAAATAAAATACGACCTATATTATTGAGTCTAGATGCTGAAAAAGCTTTTGACTCTGTGAGATGGGAATTTGTATTCTAAGTAATGCTTAAATTTGGGTTTAATGGGTCCATCATTACAATATCGAGGGCTTTGTATAATAGTCCAACTGCAAAAATAAAGATCAACGGTGAACTTTCAGATGCTTTTAAGCTTGAAAGGTCCACAAGACAAGGATGCCCACTGAGTCCACTCTGAGTTGCCATTTTTATAGGGCCGTTGGCTCAAAGGATTAGGCAGAATGATAAAATAAAAGGGATTAATATTGCTGGTTTACTTATCAAAACCTACTGAATCATTTATGGAGCTTATGTCAGTGCTAAAGAAGTATGGGTCCTACTCGGGATATAAACTGAATATACAAAACACACAAGTTCTTAGTAGCTTTTATAGCCCCCCCACATTTGCTCAGCAAATACAAACTAGGCTGGAAGAAAAAAAATTATCAAATATTTGGGCGTTAACTTATCAATGGATATAAGTTTGGAAGAAATCAACTACTCCCCACTTAAAAAAGATATCATGGTAGATATTAGCAGACGGTCATTAACCGCTTATCTAGTAGACACCATAAAAATGAATATGCTCCCAAAAGTGTTGTACTTATTCCAGTCTGTTTCTATAGAAAACCGTGATAGATACTTTGTAGAATGGGATAGGATCCTCTCTAGATTTATATGGGCGGGTAAAAAGCCAAGAGTTAAGTTTAAAACACTTCAGCTTCCCAAGGATAAAGGAGGACTAGGCCTCCCTTGCCTACATGACTATTATAGGGCAACTCAAATAAGAAATCTGGTGGGCCGGTGTAAACCTGGATACTGTTCAAGATGGAAGGAAGTGGAATTTTTCTTGGGAGGCAACTTCCCTGTCGGGGCACTGATAGGAGATCCCTCAGAGTTACGACTCCTGGGAGCAACCCTTGGATAGTAAGCTCAATAAAGACATGGAAAAGAGTACTTAAAAAGTATAAATTAAACCAGAGGGCCGGATTCCTTAGGTGGTTTGTATATGACCCAGAATTTTTGCCTAGTAAGACCGACTCGACATTTAAAACATGGGCTAATAAAGGTCTCACCAAATACAGTACCTTGTTGAAAGATGGAAAAGTGATGAGTTTCCAGGACCTTAAGAATAAGTTTGGGTTGTAAAATCAAGATTTTTTTTTAGATATTTGCAACTGAGGGACTTCCTGAATAAAAAGCTAAAACATCCCCAGTTATCAACTGGGAATGAAGAAATTATTTATTTATTCGAGAATGCATATAGAGATGCAACCTACATAAAAAATTATTTCCAAATTATATTGTTCACTGACTAATCTAAGGGGTCATGATACAAGATATGTTAAAGCAAGATGGGAAACAGAGGGTAATCTATCCCTAACAGGAGAGGAATGGGATGGGATCTGTAGGCAGCAGTGGTCGGTAACAAGCTCCCCCTCGTGGAGGGAATGCAGTTGGAAGAATGTAATTCGTTATTTTAATACCCCGGCTCAAAAGTCCAATTACTCTCATAACACAACATGCTGGAGGCAGTGTGGACATGCAGCAGCAAATCATTTCCACATTTTTTGGGAATGTCCTCGTGTGGTTCCATTTTTGAAGGAAATACATAAGGTACTGGAAGCAATCTTCCAAAAGAAAATACAATTTCATTTTGCAGTATTGTACCTAGGTAACTTAGAGAGTCTTAATCGATGTAAACCGGATAAATATTTGTTCAGTTGGCTTAAATGGTAAATGGCCTGTATTTGTATAGCGCTTTACTAATCCCTAAGGACCCCAAAGCGCTTCACACAACCAGCCATCCACCCATTCACACACTGGTGATGACAGCTGCATTGTAGCCACAGCCACCCTGGGGCGCACTGACAGAGGCGAGGCTGCCGAACACTGGCGCCATCGGGCCCTCTGACCACCACCAGTAGGCAATGGGTGAAGTGTCTTGCCCAAGGACACAACGACCGAGACTGTCGGAGCCGGGGCTCGAACCGGCAACCTTCAAATTACAAGGCAAACTCCCAACTCTTGAGCCACGATCAAGGATCGAGGATACTCCTACTATAAATACTCCTACTATAAATGAGTGGATTGATGTGATACATACTATTTTTGTTATGGAAAGAATAACTTATAGGCTAAAGTTGCAGGCGGACTTATTTGAGGATTACTGGTTGAAACGGTTGAAATATGTACAAAATGGGAGGCCCGATTTTGTATAATCTCATTGTATTTTCTGGTTTGTTTTGGGGGTTTTTTTGGTTTTGTTTTGGGGGGTTTTTTTGTCCGTTTGTCTTTTTTGTTGTTGTTTTGTTTTTTCCCCCCACTGTGATTAAGTTTTATTGTTGTACATGTTGTATAAATAAGAAAACCAATAAAACATAAATTTAAAAAATAAAAAATAAACAACACACTGAGATATGTAGAAGTGCATATACATACCTGCAGTGTGCTGCTGCTGTGGGTTTAGTACCCCCGAAAAAATAAAAGCTCAGTTCGTAGAATGTGGAATGTTTTTTACTGAGAAAATGTATCATTTAAAATGAAAACAAAAGGTCTTCTAAATTTAATGGCAGGAAAACGTCTCTGGGAACTGGGAACTACAGGATTCTAGGAGAAGAGTAGTCCTCGGTCTTTGTCAAATGCTTCATCAAGTGTTTTCAGTTGTTGAAAGGTCTGGACTGCAAGCAGGCCAGTTCAGTACCTTGACAGTTCTCGTATGAAGTCATGATGTTTTTATATTAGTTGCAGTATGAAGTTTAGAATTGTCATTGCTAATAAGTCAGATGGTGCCTCTTGTCTTTAGTCCAGCGGACGCAAATAGAGTTTCAGCATCTGATTCATCTGACCACTTTGCCTCATCCATTTAAATGAGCCCAGAGAAGATCGTGCCATTTCTGAACCCCATTCTCATGTGCCTTCGTCTTTACATGATAGAGCTTTGATCTGCATTGTGGATGGCGGATGGCTTACTGTTTTCACAGAAAATCATTTCTGGAAGGGTTCTTGAGCTCATGCAGTGATTTCCATGACAGAATCATGCATGTTTTTTATGCTGGGCTCCCTGAGGACTAGAAGATCATGGACATCTATCATTGGATTGTTTTGTTTTGGGTTGTTTTTTTGTTGCTTCCTCCAAATTCTTGGATTGTTTTGATATTATTTACTGTACATGATGAAATATTCAAAGTCTTTGAAATTTTACATTGAGGAACATTTTTCTGAGATTGTTCCACCTTTTGTAAACATAGTTTGTTTGTTGTTCTGAGATGCTCTTTTCTTTTTTTTACACTCAGTCATGTTACTGACCTGTAGCAAATCAACCTAATTAGTTGCAAAATATTCCTCCAGCTGTTTCCTGTTAGTACCACCAGCTGTTTGATGCTTGCCCCAACTTTTTTCTTCTTTTAAACATTTATAAATGCCTTCTAAAATTAATCTTAAGACAATTTAATATTAAGATCTTGCGATAACAGCAGATGACATGTGTCAAGTGATCTCACAGGACTCGTTACTATCTGAACTTTGATCAAGAACTGAGATTACCCAGTTCAGGTTTGGGGGGAAAACAAATGTGGTCTTCCTTAGTGCCTTATTTCAAACAATAATAATACATTAGTCAGTAATATGATAATATGGACTGAAAGTTTTAGGGGTAATTAAAAATGTAAAAAACACTTTATCTGTATATATATATATTTTTTTAATTTAAAGCTCATAGTTTATTTAATTATTGACAGGCTCATATTCCCCTCTGTGCCACCCATTTAAAAAGTCCTTGGTTGGGTGATCCCTAAAACACAGCCCCAGCATTTTCTTATCACCAAACACATGGTTAAAATAAAAACAAGAATATCTTTTGCACATCAAACTGGATTGTAATGACTATTCATTGGTGCGTATAACCTAAATACCAAGAGAATTTGATAGGTAAAACCCCGCAACCCTGCCTACTCCCTCAACTCCCATCCAGTCCAATCATGTATATTGGCAATCGGTGCTGCAGCTTTTAAAAAGCTTCTTATTCCCCAGTTTATTTTGACATTTTGATGCACGATCAGCTGTGGGAGGAGAGGAAAAAAAATAATTAAAAAATAAAAAACACCCTTTGAGACAAACCGAGGCCGCTTAACTAATTAGGAACATATATCACCGCTGGCTCCGACAGGCCAATTACACCTGATTGGAAATACTTTACTTTGTTTAACACATGCTTTTCATGTCGGTTTTAATTCAGTGTCAAAGCTTGCCTTTCTGAATATTAGAGTGGATGATTGACTGCTGAGGGCCTTACAGTGTGCAGTACATAAGCCAATAATGTCCCATTTGTCTGGTATGGAGGGAAAGCGGGATAAACAGATTAGAAAGGACATTAGATGTATAACTGGGTTAGTAAGGACATCAGCTCTAATGGGTAAATGTCCTTCACAAGAGTATCACTATGATTAATACAAAGTGATACCAATGACTGTGGGACTTCTGGGAAACAAAATCTTTGGCATGATGGGAAAAAAGGTCAAACTAGCAAAACATACTAGCAATGACAACATAAATGTGACACATTCCAAAGGTTTTCAGGCTCTTTCAGCTTTTCCAGGTTTTGTTATGTTTTAAAGGATTACATCTGTTTCTCTCAGCTGTCATCAGTGGCCCTTGAAATGCTTTCACAGACTAACTAGAGTCAACAAATGACTAATAAAATGTATTAAAAAAAAACATAAGGACAGGCGCAAACCTGGCTGAGTAAGATCTCACATTGAAAACATCATATATCTAAAATGACTGTATAAGGGGCAAAGATCTGTGGAAGACCATAAGATGTTCTTCATTTGCACTGAGCGTTTCTCAGTGCCTGTAAAGAGAACAGCTAAGAGGGCCTTCTATCTCAAAAGGAATACATTTGGAAATCTTGTCACCAAATCCAACCAAATAAATAAGGACAATGGAGCGAGGTTAAACAGTGCTTTCAATTGGCTCTCTAAATCAGATCCTGAGTTCCTTTGAGGGACTATTAATCAAAGTGGCCAAGTGCCGAGCTAACCATTAATCCAAGTGGTTGAGTTTTAAAAAGATTGGACTACAAAACCATTTATTATATTTGTCTCTAAACATATCCATTTCACCTATGAAATTAGGAATTTTACATTGGAAGTTTATAACGAGGGACTCCCTTCCAAAGCCAATGTAGTTGCTGGTTAGCATAATGAAACATTTCTACCATGATGGTCTCTTCTAGAACAACACTGTTCCCATCAAGGGGCAAATGTCTCATTGAATCACCTTGAGAAGACTGTTGTTGTGACTTGCCACTATATAAATACAGTGTTGGGGAGTAACGGAATACATGTACCGCCGTTACGTATTTAAAATACAAAATATGAGTAACTGTATTCCGTTACAGTTACCGTTTAAAAAGGTGGTATTCAGAATACAGTTACTTTGTTGAAATAAATGGATTACACTGCGGTACTTTCCTGTTTCATATTGTCGCGGGTCAGGACTGTTTGGGTTTTGTTTGACAGCTACGTTCTTTTGTTCCGGGCGGCAGCGTTACGGTTGCCATGGTTACAGGGCGACGCTCTCTCTCTCTCTGCGACTGTGTGTTTCCTGGGTGAGAGAGTGCCTTTTCGTTGTTGTTGTTGTTGTGCTAAGCTAACAGGCAGAATGCTACAAGCATAGCTCTAAAGAATGTAGCATCATGGGCAGTGTAGTCCGTGTTGCAGGGAGAATGGACTGCCATACACGTTATGTGTCTGTGAGCGCGAGGAGGGAGAAAAAGGGGAGTGGAAAAGTACGAGGTGTCATCGAGCAATAACGGGAGCTGGAAGCATGTAAATATAATAATAACCACTTCAGCCAAGAAGAGTGCCTGACGAGCCCAGTTGTAAGTAAGCTATTAAGACTCGACTGTACACCATGTTCGTGTTTTCCTCCGAAAACAATAAGTTCTGTTGGAGCAGCCTTTCAACGCCTCTCTCTGTCAAGAAAAGTTGACCCACACAACAAAGTAAAGCTATTTTTCGGCTACGAGCCGACAGGGACCCCGCCGTACTAGTCAGAGGTCCCTTTACTACAGTTCGGAGTCGCGGACCTTCAGTAATAGTAATAAATCACACAGCAATAGTACATTCACGTTGTTGTAAAAAGCATGATAATATATTAAGTAATCCAAAGTATTCAGAATACGTTACTGTCATTGAGTAACGTAACGGAATACGTTACAGAATACATTTTGGGGCATGTATTCTGTATTCTGTAATGGAATACATTTTAAAAGTAACCTTCCCAACACTGTATAAATACAATATAATTAAATTGAATTGACTGGTTAAATAAGTCAGAAAATAATGCGTGCTATGGCCTTTGCAATCACCAGACCTCAAACGAGTTGTTGAATTTGGACTAACATGTTAGACAGTGCTTTGCACTGTACAACTAGACTTGATGAGGCAACCGGAGGCCAACCGAAGCCTGGAC
The DNA here is from genome assembly GCF_964374335.1 of Astatotilapia calliptera. Taxonomy (NCBI): domain Eukaryota; kingdom Metazoa; phylum Chordata; class Actinopteri; order Cichliformes; family Cichlidae; genus Astatotilapia; species Astatotilapia calliptera. The sequence goes on from NC_137440.1 coordinate 4,835,166, forward strand.
GACCAACCATCTGTGAGCTTCCTGTGTGGACAGGGCTTCGGAGAAACAAAGCCAAGTTGCAGAGGAACCAGTTCAGGTAGTCCCAACAACTTAAAGGTGTTTCTGCATCTGAAAGCATGCTAGAACTTCTCTGCTGAGAAACTACACTATAATGCACCAATGACGTATGTGCCGATCAGGTGGAGAAGAAGAAGAAGTTTAGGAGAGTTATAACAGGAATGCTTACTTGACCGTGGTGTATGCATCTTTCTGTGTCTGCAAATAAGTATAATCCCTGCTTTACATTCACTTGTTTTATTTCCATTTTTTTAGCCTGTGAAAGATATTTCCCTGTAAATTCTTTTAGTTTAGTCAGTCACACCACTTTGGTTTCAACACTTATTCAGAGACTCTGCTTGTTCACGCTGGACTGATCAAAGTAGGATCTAATAGAAACTTAAACCAACAGTCGACATTTCTGCAATCACTCCAGAGGAAAATCAGGCGTCAGAGCTCAGCTATGTACAAATCTGTGCAGACGCTCGGCGAGACAAAAACACGTCTTTCATATGCAAACCCGCAGAGAGCGGCACAGCCTGATTCAATAAGTGAATGTCTTTTAGTTTCTCTGTGAGCATCTCTGTGTTGTACTTAATTGCTATGTCTTTCACGGGGTAAACAGAAACAAGCAGCTATATTTTCTGTCATTACACCACATTGTTGGACAAGAACACTTCCCGGAGCCATTTTGTGTTTGCCAACAAAAAAGATAGGTGTTTGAATAATTGTTTCCATGGTGATTTTTTTTCTTCAGTGTGCAAGTGTGTGACAGCAGGCAGGACGAGAAGAATTAAGAAAAAAAAGAAAAGATGAACAAAATGCCCAGCAGCCACGTCGGCGGCCGAAAGCAATTTCCTCGTCTAAATTTAGTTATGCAAAGCCTATGGGCATCATCAACATTTGGTAATTAGTTTTATAATTACTGCTGTTTCCCTCTCCCTCTGTCATTCCATTTTTCTTTACACTGTGACTCGGGAATCAAAACATCTCACACTCGCAGCTGGCCAAATTACCCTCTGTTTATTAAGTGCGAGCATGCAAGGGGAGTGGTTTTAGCCAGCGGATGGAGCGGCGTGTCGGCTGCAGAGCCAAACGGGGCTAAGCTGGGGGCCGGTAGGAGCGCCACAGGTTTTTGCAGTGAGAGAACCAAAGCTGCGTTTGACAAGTTTATTATGCTGAGAAGTAGGAGCTGCCTCGCTTCTTCGTTTTATGTTTAAGATGAGATCCGAGGGTAAAAAGCTGCAATGATTACAACTAGATAGGGGGTATTTTGGCGAAAGACATAACAATTATCACCCAGTGTGTGCATGATGTAATGCAAATAGCAGAGGCCCTGTGTTTTATATGGTTTCAATCACACATGCTGCGCTTTAGTTTAGAAGACGAGTTGTGTTGTCTTATTTCAGATATCAGTGGGAAGTTGAGCCTGCTGTTAAATGACGTCTAACCTGAATGCAACAGCTGGAAGGATATTCGAGTTGTTAGTTTACAGAAAGAAACAATGAGCTGTTAGAGCAAGTCTAATCTGTCAAAACAAATCCAGATAATATGCATCTTAAAATGCATACTCTGAAAACTTCAAGTGAAAAACGTTTCAGATTACTATATTTGATCTTAGATAGCTTTGAAGTTACAAAAACACAACGTTTCTTTTAAATTTGCACCAGTCACATCCATATTTTAAACATACTTCCATGAGGAGCAGCTTTAAATTGTATTCTGTCTTTGAAAGATCTTGCAATGACATTCATTAAAAAGAGCTTGCCTAAAGAACTTTGCCATTTCTAATAGATAGCAAAAAATATTAAGCTCATGATGAAAAATTTTGGCTACATGCAAAAGCAACAATGTGGTCCAGACAATGTCCAGACAACTCAAAGTTAATGACATTCACCAGCTTCTATCAACCACGGGCCAAATAACCACTGGCAGCAGAAAGTTGGGAGGACCCTGAAATAAACTTTTCTCAGCTTTGGAGTGAGCAATTGAAATGACTGCTAATAAGACTGAAGGATACTTAGCTTAAGTGAAGGATATTTAACCATCTGCAACAAAGCAATGTGATACTGTATGTGAATTGCTTCCTGTATGGGTGGGGATGAACACTGAAGCCCCATCATGTAACCTGCATGGATGCCTGATATGCAACTTTAATTTAATTAGGGTGTCTGTCCTGTCATTGCAGAAAGTTGAACTTGCCGTTTGATTTGTGCTTTTGGTTTCCAATGCACTGTCAGTGTGAATGCTTAAACTACAAGGAATTCTGTTACTGGTGGGAGAACATAAAAAATATATTTTGTCAATAGATAAAGGTAATCAGGAAAATGTAATTTAAAAAGAGTTACCTTTAGTTCGACAGTGTTGAACTCCTATACTTGAAGACTATATTTCAAGTTGAAAAAACACCCCGACCTTTGACAATTCATCAAGTCATGTATAATGTAAAGTACTATACACAACTATGAAAGCTATAAATATTCAAAATTTAACTGGAAAGTCCTTTCCTTTTTGGCGTTGAGCTGCTTTACCTTTGAATGAATACAGTACTGACACCAGGCACTTACTAAAAAATCCCAGCCATACAGCAGGCAGTGGACGCCTGTTGGAAACCTTTTAGTGTTTGGGGAACAACTTATCTCTGTACCTTTTTTTTAATTCTCTCCATCTCTCGGTTTGAAACGAGCTTCATCGCTGACTCAGTGTCGGATTGCAGTGTGCAGGCTGGGTTGGGCAGGTGGGAGGGGTTTGATGTGAGTGCTGTGTTTATCCGGGTGTCGGGGTCACTGTGTTCCCTCAGTATAATGGAGGAAGCCATTAGCCCAGCCAGCAGGCCGCATCATAAAAACGTCAGCTGGTACAAAGAGACGAGATGGATCATAACGAGACGAGACTCCTGCTGCTCTCCCTCTCTGTCTCTCTGCCTCTCTCTCTCAGCCTCACTGATAGCCTCTGTCTCTCTAATTGACTATCTCGTTTATTTTTCTCTCTTTCTCCCCCGTCTTGTCGTTATCCCTCTCATTTTTCTACTCAGGCGCTTTCTTCTGATGCGCCTCTTTTCCCCCCGTGTCTCTCTTTCGCTCTCTCTCTCTCACTCAGCGCTTAGAGTCTCTCGAAGCAGGAGGTTGATTTTGTATAAAGCGGCAGTCTGGCTGTATGTAATGCTAAGTGGATAGGAACACACACTCACATAAATACACACTAAACAATGCAGACAATACTTCACAACATGACTTGATATAGAATCATCTCAATCAGATTTAGGCTACAACATTTTTTTTTTTTTTGTGGGCTTACACAAATCTCCGTAGAGGGAAGGAATAAATTTACATGTACTGATTAGCAGAGTTAAATCCTGGACTGCATTATCATGGTGAATGATGGACAAGTAACGGTTAATCTTTTTACACAGGAGTGTGGCTGCTCCTTTCTGATCTGTGGGGAGCTCTGGGAGCGTCATTCTATTGCAGTGGTTCCCAAACTTTTTTTGCTGGGCCCCCCTTTGTTTTACAAGAAAAATGTTCGCGCCCCCCCACGTGCGCGCGTGCACGCACACACATGCACACATCCTCCAACCACACACATACATATTTTGCTCCATTGCGGTTTATTTCACACCTCAAACATTTAGTAAAAAATTAAGCAAATACAAGTAATCTGCAATTAATTAAAGGTAATAAGAAAATAAACTACTAACTAATTTACGCTACGTCCGCACCTACACGGGTATTTTTGAAAACGCAGCTGTTTCGTCCACACGTAAACGGCGTTTCGAATCACTGAAAACTGAGATTTTTTTCAAAACTCCTTTTTTGCGTTTACGTGTGGACGAGGAATACAGAGTTCGTCACGCAACGTCAAAGGTATGTGCCTTTTTTCACGTCACGCTGTGCGCCACGTTATTGTTTACAGGAGATGAATTGTGGAATGGCAGATAGAGACAAAATACTGTTAATCTGACTATCTGCAGTTTTTACACGCTTACATATACACTCGCAGTTAATGATTTGAACCGGGGGAACAAATCGTGGCAGGATCAGCCTGATATTATTTGTATCCCACTGTAACTATAAAGTATAGTATAGTATGTATATCTCCAAAATGTCAGGAGTAGTTAGTCATTACAACAAGTGTTTGAACTAAAAATCAAGAATGTGGGATCCTGTTTGTCCGTGATTTAAACAGCCCAGCGCTGCTCCCGACGAAGGGAAAAGCAATTCTGCAGGGAGACCTACCTTGGCACTTGTGCAGGTGAAACCAAAGGGAAGATATGCTTCACCATATTTTCTAGTCTTTGGCTTAGAATGAAGTTGGTTTGGAAACATATTCAGCTATGCTTCATCTCCTGCTTTGCGTTTCTGTGGGCGCCCGTGCTAGCAGTGTCCAAGCGTTTTGGTTTTTTCCCCCCTTTTCATCTGGCGCCCCCCCTGCCATGGCTCTGCGCCCCCCACACTTTGGGAAGGTCTGTTCTATTGGATTCCATCCACAATCCGGAGCGTATCATACGGACGCGGAAGGTTACATTTTGCGTTACTATGAGACGCCTTGGGACATGACAAATCGTTGGTATGTTACACGTTGTGAATGAGGACGCTCTCCAACATGGCTGGCTTGGTTTTGGAGCACTTTTTGAGAGTGAAGTTATTAGTTAATGCTACCAAACCTAGTTAGCAAGCAAAATCTATAAAGGCATAAAGGCACAAAGAAAGTCTCCCTGACTATTGTTGAATAGCGTTACCAATGGATCTATTATGCTAACATTCCAAAGTTCTTAGCCACTAGTGTCTTTCAAACCAATAATCTGCTAAATGTGTTTTTCACTATTAAAACAGGCCTTATAGTACTATAGGGTCCCTAAAAAGGTTACAAAGTTTGTTACTAATGTGATAATGTTATCTGATGTGATTTGACACATTTTATGTTCCAGAACTTTTTTTTTTTAACGTATGCACAGTCTACTGTAAGTGTATTTTTTTAAAACACCATCCATCCATCCATTCGCTTCCACTTATCCTTTTCAGGGTCGCGGGGGGCGCTGGAGCCTATCCCAGCTGTCATTGGGAGAGAGGCAAGGTACACCCTGGACAGGTCGCCAGTCTGTCACAGGGCTGTTTTTTAAAACACAACTTTGAAAATACACAATTTTTCCACATTAAAAACTGCAGTGAAAGATCCTGAGCTCGCATTCACCCACCCACACACACCTGATATTCCTCATGAGTCTCGTGAGCTCATGCACTGAGCCATAACTAGGTATGTGGATCTTATAAAAAATGCCATAATTTATTTTTTAATAACAGAGAGAGAGGATATTTATACAGAATGTAAAGCAGCACAGATATGAACAAGGTGTGTTTACAAGGAGTAGGGTGGAGTTCGTATTTATGCCGGTACCTGTGTGTTTTCTTAATATCCTTATATGTGTATTTCTCTGAATATTGTCAGAAAAAAGTATGTGCAAAACTTGTGTGTGTGTTTGGATTAGTGCGTATATTGTTTGTTTGTGAGTGGAGTACAGTGAGTGTGTGTGTCTTGATTTTTAGACTGGCTCATGAAGTGTGGCATTTTGGTGTCTGCTGCTCTCTGCATGCATAATGAATAGCCAGGTGTCGAAGGGGGTCACACACACAGGCACGCACAGACGCACGCACAAACACCAGACTGTCAGACAGAAACAGAGACCCTCAAAGCTTTTCATACACACTACCGGACACACATACTGTACCTGCATATGCAACCACAAACACCACCATAAATTCACACATAAACACAACGACCGACATTCACCTACGCACTTAAATAGTGAGCGGTCAATCGTTTTTACACACACGCACACACACAAAATGGGCTGGGTGTCAGGATGCTCCAAAGGTCACGGTTGTTTGTGTGGAGTCCTGTAGCAGATGTGGAGACTCTTACTGACAGGAAGTCAAAACCTCCCACACTAAACTGTAGAAGAGCAACTGATGGGTCAATTACTGCAAAGGTCAATGGGGGAGGAGGGGAAGGTGTACAGGGGCATGAAGTGCAAGGGTGGAGGAGGATAAGGAAGGAGTGGAAGAAAGGTGATTACAGGAAGTGGATGAGAGGATGGAGGAAATGGAGAATGGGGAGAAGGAAATAGAAAAAAGTCAAACGGAGGTTAAGAAAGTGAAGCGTTAGGAGTGGGAAAGGAGAATCAACTGAGGAGGAGAAAGCGAAAGAGGATTTAATATAGTGCATGAACCAAAATAAAGGAAAAGACGAAGAGGAAAAGGTAAGGAAACAGGAAGGTGGTGTGAGGGGAAAAGGGGAAAGGATAGGAAGTAGAGGGGAAGAAAGGGAAGGACACAACATGAGGTGAGAATGAACAAAACAAGAAAGACAACAAACACGACAAATGGAAAAGAAGTTAGAAGAAAAACTGAATTTAACTGAAAAGAGGAGAAATATAAGTTGGGGAAAGGAAATGGAAATGAGAGGAGAAAGGATAAAAAAGGAATGCACAATGCAAGCACACATATCAAAATCATGTGATCAGAAATCATATCTAATTTTCCTTCTTCCTTTTGAAAAGAAATATTAAAAAGGAAGAAACAGAGATGTGTACAGGATGGGGAGGGGGAAGAGAAAAGAAAAAGTGCTAAAGTGAAAGAAATTAGAGGAAAAAGAGAGAGGAAGACAGAGAAAAACTAAAACCAAGGAGGGAAAAACAACAAATGAGGATATTGTCAGATGGAAAAACAGAAAGAGTATGGAGTCATAAGTAGGAATACTACACACACACACACACAGACTCACACAGAACGATCTTCATTACCTGAACCAATGCAGAGCAGCTACACAGAGGCCAAAATCAATAATTCTCTGCTGTTCCAAACACTGCGAAACACACAAATACACAGACGCGCACGCACGCACACACATAGGCTGCAACACACAAAACAATTACAAAGTAAAAAGTCACATAGGCATGGATGCACATACACACTCGCACACAGTCTTCTAGAGAAGGATATTCATTCATTAGTGTCAGTCAATAGGAGAGAGAGTAAAGACAACCTAAACACGCACATACAACCTTGCAGAGAGAGAAGCATATCATGTACTGTATATGTTGTGTGCACAAGAGGGACAGTCTGATTGAATTGCTGTGTGTGCGTATGGACATAAAAACCTCACTTTGCACTTCTATTTAAGCAAAGTCTGTTTTGTGTTTTTGACCTTCACACTGAGGATTTGTTGATTTTTTATTTCTAGGACATCCACATTGTCAGGTTTGATTTTATCTGTGTAATAATGAGACTGTGAGCAGTTTTCTCAGTTGGTTGGATAATTGTGTCCCTTATAACGGCCAGTGTGGCCAGTCAGAATTAATATAAATGAACAAAAACAGTCTAGAAATCTATTTTGGACAGGGTTTCCTGAAAGTATCACACAGAGGCAATCACAAAGTTAAGGTTCTGAAAATAAATGAATAAATAACAAGAAGTCAAACGGAGGATTAAGGGTTGTTCATATAATATTTGTACCTCCACACACGTGTTAAATGTGATTTAGTATGATGCTGTCTTTTGCAGGGCTGTGTTACAGGAAGTATACAACACACAGCCCTGAGAGCTCCAAAACAACCCAGCACACACTCACACACATGCACACATTATCTGGTGTATACGTTTTGGTTCTGTTCATTAAAATGCATGCGCCTCTTCAAAGCGCTGCCGACAATGATGCCATCTGCTGTTGTGCGGAGAGGGCATGTGTGAGCACACACATTAGACGTGCTCATGTGTAGAAACACCCATACATACACCTTACCTTTATTCACTCACACTCAACTACAGTCTCGCTCTGCGTGTACTCTTGTTCTCAGGTAAATATGGTTGTACTGTAGTTCTTACAGCACACACAAACAGTGAAACGCACTGTCGCCCCTAGAAATTTCAGACAATTTGCTTTCATCTTTGGGTCATTCCTACAAGCCCAAATGTCCCCTTTAAAAGCAAACGCTCCTCTTCTCCTTTAAGTGCGTCGCACAAAGGGGCCATTTCAAAGGCAAATTCCACTTAGATTCACAAGTGCTGTGTACACTCTGGTACTCCAGGCAGAAATTCATCAAAGCTTAATGTTCCCTTCACAGAAAAATCACTTAGCGCTGAAGCTAGCCGTGTGTGAGTGAGTGTGTGTGTGTGTGTGTGACAGAGAGAGAGACCGTGGTGCGTTTCTGCAGCTTTTGCAAGTTGTTTGATAGCAGTTTAAAGAGCCACACAGTCGCTGCAATGCTGCTAGCTGTAAGCCTGATACGCCTATGTTTGCGTGTTCACTTTCATTTGAATAAAAATGTTCGTTTGAAGACACAAAGATGAGCTTTTGTGGAAACTAAATTGGGCAGTAAAGCTGTTGCTATGGCTCCGCTTGCACTGGCAGCTTTTTGGGTGAAAAGAGGTAATCTGGGTCAAAAATCAATCAATCAATCAAAAAAACTGTTATTATGCAAAAACTTCAAAATTATGTTTTAACTTTAAATGACATACAATGTCCAAGGGTAATAAAAAATGTAGTGAGGATCAGAAAGACAAGAAAAAAACTTAAAAAGGCTTTGTGCTGAAATTAGCACAGGGGAAAAAAGAAGAAACTGGTGAAACAATATTGAAAGCTTTATATATTTTTTCTCCATATGAGAACAAACTTAATGCGAATTTTCATTACCAAAAAAGTAATTTGTGAATAACTTCACTGGGATTGTCAGAGAAATTTAAAAGATGCCTTTATCAAAGGTATCTCTGATAAAGCTAGGTGTTTGTAACTTTATCTATTCAGAAAGAATCTTTCTCACTTTTAATTTAAAAGTTTTAACAAAACTGCAATATTTTTTGATGGAATCCATAAAAAGTTGAAACTCATCTATGAGTGCTTAATTCAGGGGTTTCCAACTCCAGGTCTCAAGGGCCAGTGTCCTGCAGGTTTTTGATCCAACACAGCTAACACAGACTTAAACGGCTAAATGAGTTCTCCAGAGGCCTGATAATGAACTAATCATTTGATTCAGATGTGTTGACCCAGGGTGATATCTAAAAACTGCAGGACAGCGGCCCTTGAGGCCTGGAGTTGGACACTCCCGGTTTAAATCATTTAAAGCTGGAATTATTGACTGTAAACTAAAAAAAATGGATGTAATAACCATGAAGTCACCCACCAGTTTACAAAGTTATATTTTTGATGTTTTGAAGTGAGCATTTTTTAAATACAAGCTAGGCCCTCCCAAAGGTATACTGTGCTTTATCCTCCCTTTTGACTTTAATGAAGAACCTAAATGTACAAAATAATCATCGTTTTGCATCCAGTATAACTTTAAACCATCAACTGAGGCAATAAACACATCAGGAAAGCGTTTAGTGAAAGTACGGGTCAAGAGAGCTGACTATACAACTGGACTTTCCCTGCTGACCATTAGATATAATACACAGGGGTAAGAAAAGCACTTTTGCCGCAGTCAGTGAAAAATCACAAGTGCCAAAATCATAACAAATGAAGTAAAAAGAAAAAAGAAGTTTATATCAAACAGTTCTTTAACACACAAAGTTAAACTTAGCGTCTTTCACATCCAGCAGTCAGGTCTACTCTCATCTCATCCGCAATATTTACATTTTACACAGGCGCTGCTTCAGTCAGCTAAGTAGGCAGTGTTTCGGTTTTGCCGACACAGTGGGTCAAATGTCTAGAATGAAACAAGGATTTATTCTGTCCAGAGTTGGGCTGTACCATTCTACCACTCTATGGTGGTTTTTAGGACAGTATAACACAGTTATATTTATAGTTATAGTTTATTTATTTATATAGCACATTTAATTACAACAGGGTCCCAGCATTCCCTAATGAAGTGGCAAACCACCTCTAGATTATGTCAAGCCAGTGCAATCTGGACTTGCATTCTCCTGAGGATTAATTTTATTTCCAATAAACAATGTCACCACTTTGTATTTAGCTTGCGCATCATTTGCAGCTAACTGAACTCAAGTTACATCTGTTCTCACACAGGTTCTGATTTTCTTGCCAGACAACTGTTTCGGTACAACACGGTGAATCAAGCCAGTTTCAAACCCTTTTCTGTTCACTAAATCAGCTATAATCACATATTAAACGTCCATTTCGACAGAAAATCTGAAGTTGTGAGTTGCTAAAGCTACACTAGTCATTTGCAGTCAACAGTTCTTAAGAACGCAACCAATTTTTCTTCATCTGTGAAAAACAAAGTTGGAAGAAAGAAAAAAAGCATAATCAAACCTATTCCAGTATGCATGAATGGTGAAAAAACGGAACCACAGGCTTATTCATAGTGAGAGAGAAAAAATCCTTATCCAGTTTAGTAGACTTTAGCATAGGTTTAACTTTTCAGACACAGGAACCACATCCCTTTTTGTTAATATGTAACCTATGGCTGCAATGCAGCATACGTGTGCTAAGGTTGACCTTTTACAAAATGCAGTCTAATCTGTTGTTTAGGTATGGAGAGAGAGGAATCAATTAGTAATGTTTTCCATTAGTAGGAACCAGCTGCCCAGAGGGTAAATACTTTTTTACTCGTGAGGCTGACTATGGATGTAGTGGTAACCTGTAATTTCATTGCCTTGCATATATTTGTATGTCTGAGCTTAATTATGATTTGATGTGACCAAGTGTTCAACTGAAAAGTTCTTCTCAGGCTTTGATGCATCAGAAACAAATAATCAGTGTGTCAGTTAGCAGCAGCTCAGTGGTCTGAGATGTTGGCTAAGTCTCTGCAGGTGTGGCTTATAAGTTACCATGATTCAAATAATCAACAAGCAAAAGAAAAATATATATATACTTGTGCTAGGACACGAACCAACTACACTACAAAGAACATTTTTAATTTGAGTTTTTATATTTCAGATGTTTTATTCCTTAAACAAGCTTTTCTTGGTTCTTAATGATTTTTTTTTAAATACACAGAACCACACGTTTCCAATGTGTATTCTACCTTTGACCGAGGTGTTGGGCGGAGGTCCCTCAATTCGCAGGTTCCACGGTGGGTCTCCCTGGTTGGCGAAATCCCTCATCTTCAGATAGCTGATGGTGAGCCGGATGATGGAGGCCTTGTCCAGCTGGCTGGTGATGGCACCTGGCAGTGGCAGCATCTTGGCCAGTTCATAAAACTCAAAGTTCTCTTTTCCCCGACGCGACCTTGCCGCGTCCCGTGACTTCTCCTTCCTCAGAGCCTGCAGCCTGTAAGGAGTAAAAAAAAAAAAAAAGTTAAAAGAAATCTGATCACATAAAAGGGTTGTGCAGAACGTGATTTTCAGTAATCATCGGTGATGGGAATAACGGCATTACAAGTAACGGCGTTACTTTTTTCAGTAACGAGTAATCTAACTAATTACTATTCCTATCGTTACAACGCCGTTACAGTTACTAACAAGAAAATGCGGTCTGTTACTATTTTTCAACAAACAGACAGTTGGAGCTGTGTTCAGCTTACCGCATTTTATATCAGCTGCACGGAAGTAGCTGTAAGTAATCTGAACGCTACAGCTTTAAGCAGCGGCGCGCTCCCGCAGACGGCAATCACGATCACTGTCTAGCACAACACCTGGAGCTAAGGGAGCAAAACAATCACATGAGTGCTGCTGTTTGACTGAGGAAGAATAAAGTAGTCGAGGTAAGCCAATCACATGACCACTTAAAGACAAAGCAACAAGGTGATATTTACCAGTTTTTAAATTGTGTTGATAGGCCACGTAAAACCAGAGTCATGATAAACAATATATACGCGGCATTTTTTCCTCAATAGTTTCGTCACGTTTACTGTCTAAGGACAGCGCAGCGAGCACTCTCTGCTTATGAGCAAAAAACCCCAAACAAACAAAAAAAAAACAGGGGAAGTGTTAGGAGTGACGTTTGTGACGTTTAGCGTGTTTGGAGTGTGTACCTAATGTGTTGTCTTGTGTAGTTAGTGTGTAGTGTTGTCGATAGTTTTCTGTTGTGTGTCAGAACAATGAGGCGACTGCTGTCTCCAGGTAGAAACAGGAGTGATACACCTGCTGCTGTCAGACCTGCAGGTATCAGGCTGTGATGTTCTCCTTTATAGTGGACAGAAATTATTTTTTTGGAGTGGCACAAATAATTTGTGTGGCATCTTATTGAATAAAGAACAGCTGATTGTTCTGTAAATAGTTTGAAATGGTTATTTAAAAAATCAAGGTAAAAGGTAAATTGATGCAAATAACTTTGTTGTTTGCAAAACTTGTGCACAGGATTTTAAAATTGACCATTTATATTTGCATTTAAAGTTATGAAATATGATTCATTAAACATGTTTAGTGGTTGTTACAGTGAAAAATATAACTTTTTCTACTCTGATTTTATGTTTTTTGTCTGATTTTAGATCAATTGTGTTAATGCAGTATGTCAAAATGAAAACATAACTGTAAATTCAGACACGTGAGGTTGTGCTGAAAAGGATGATACCAAACAAGGCAAAGTAAATAGTTTTTAAAGGTGAAATGTAGAGGAAACATCAAAAGTAGTTAAAAATGGCCAATTACACGCTGGACCCCAGAGGGTTAAACTTTTTTTTAAAGTAACGCAATAGTTACTGCTCAAGTAAATAATTACTTTTAGAATATTGTAACTCAGTTACTAACTCAGTTACTTTTTTGATAACTATAATTAATTATAGTTGCCCAACACTGGTAATCATGTGTTACTGGAATAAAAAGCTTAATAAACATTCATAAGAGAAAAATGATAAATTATGCCCATAGATACAGTATGGTAACAAATATGGTGTGGTTTTAAAATGGTCTTCAAATAATGCTTTTACAGATACAGGAGCACTCGAAGACACACACAACACCTGTCCGCCACGGCCAGTTTCACCAACACTGCTTTAAACCTTTTTTTTTTTTTATCTTGAAGAAAAGGATGAGACATTTTAATTTCAAGTCACTTATATTATATTTCTATTGCACAAAATCACAACAACAGTCACCTCAAGACACTTTATACTGTAAGGTAAACACTATATAATCATAGAGACAACCCCAACAATCTGACAACCCTGCATGAGCAAGCACTTGGTGACAGTGAGAAGGAAAAACTCCCTTTTAACAGGAAGAAACCTCCAGGAGAACCAGGTTCAGGGGTAGGAAGTAGGACTGGGCGATATATCGAGTTTTTTAAAATATCAATATATTTTTATACGAGATATAAGATGTGACAATATCGTTTATATCGATATAATATATATTACGTTATAATTATATTTGTGGAACCGCAAGTTTGCCTCTCTTTCGTCCACTTTTGTCTCTATGCAACGTTACTCGGCCTCGCCTCTCTCCTTCACTGAACACAACTCCCCCTCCCCCATCGCTTCACCTGCAGGCAACGACACGATGGATACAGCAACGGACGGCGTCAACGTGTTAGCGAGCTAAGCGCGCTAATGACATACAGCCCCTGTGAGCTGCATGGCCTAAAATCCTTTAATTTTCTCAAAAATCGACAGTGCGCCTTATGTATGAATTCTGGTTGTGCTTACTGACCGCGAACTGATTTTATGTGGTACACAGCGCTTAGCAATCTGTCAAAAAATGTTTTAGTACGACTTTGCAGCTGCACCGCTTGATGGATTGTCGGAGCATTACGGCTACCGTGGTCTGGAGCCTCGCGGAGTGATACGTACTGTGCTTCAACGTAATATTACCGTATTGTGTGTATATGGACCACAAATGGCACCTGTAAGAGACGTGGTTACAAAGAGGATTTCAAACTCCAGGCTGTCGGTCACGCAGTAGAACTTTTGGGAACAGAGCAGCTGTGAAATCTGTCTTTGTTATTATCCTCAGCGTCTGTTAGTTTACATTTTGACTGAACAGTTGTGAGCTTTTTGTTATGCACAAAAACAACATTGTTGTCTTTTATTTATTCATGTACATCTACGCTGTATGTTAATAAAAGTGCCTGTGTGACATCTGGGACACAGCTTTGACTAAGAACTCTCTTTTTGTTCTTACCTTTTGGCTTTAAAAAAATATCGAGATATATATCGTATATCGCCATCCAGCTAAAAAAACATTGAGATATGAATTTGGGATCATATCGCCCAGCCATCTACCTAGGGGTGAGGGAAGGGAGACAGGACACAAAAAACCTCTTTACACCTCTTCACCAATACAAGAGTAATGTTGCACAGAAGCTTACAAATTCATGACCATCACAAAAGAATATTATCAATTACTATCATTATTCTTGCTTGTTACACCCCTTAGGTTGCTTCCTTTGCTACATGACTGTGTGAAATCATGCAGCAGTGAGCTCAGAGTAACCAAAAAGAAATTACAGCACACTCTGTGCTCTCTGATTAAAGCCATGAGTGAAAGAAAAAAATGCAAAATTGGTGTCCTGTGTTAAAATTCCCTTTTTTGTAGACCCCAGTCTCCTCCCTACATTATTATAATTACTACAGCCACCAGAGGGGTTATCTTTTAGAAGTCACTTCACAATAAAACAACTGTTCATAATAACCAGTTTAAAGTCACTTCTTGGGGGCTGTCTGTCAGTTATATATTACCCATTTTAAAGTCTCTTAGCTCTTACCTCTTAACTTTATGACTTGTTGATTTCTTATTTTCTTTTGATTCCTATTTCCATATCAGGTAAGCTACTTGTGATGTATGCGACACACACACACACACCGTTTATGCTCTTGATCACGTTTTTATTTATAATAACAATGCACCGTGACAGCTCGTCCCGGTCCAGCCCGCCTCCCCCTCGACTCTGCCGTCACTATATAGACACACAGAAGGAAAACACTCATGGCACAATCGCCACGACCTGTGGCTCACCTGCCTCCCGGTACCACCCCCCTGAGCTCACCGCTCCACCCCTCCCCTAGGCTACGCCAGGGACCACCCCTCCGCCACACTACTGTAGCGCAATGCCCTTACTCCAAAGTTAGACTTTTACAGAAGATTGTCTCTGGCCCCTCTCTCCAGTTCAAACAGATTCTGGCCTGTGCCAAAGACAGCTGTTCTAATATGGTGACTGTCTGGTATAGCGACTGACACAGTAGCTTACTTTTTTGTAGCACCACAGCAGACATTTTGTCGGTCTTAATGGTTGTAGGTCTAGTTTGTAGGTTCAGTGGTGTTTGCCTTTTGATATGGTAAATGGAAATAAACTAAGATTCCACACTAATTAGCATTTGCACATTCTTCTGGGGAGGGAAATCTAAACACTTTCACATTAAACTGTCACGTCTTCTTCAGTGAACGAAAGAAGGAAACTACACCAACAAAGATCACCCTCTTTGCTAATCCCATTTCCTCCCTCTTTCTCTACTTTTCTTCATATTAAAACTACACTTTAAAGCACCTTGCAATCTGTCTCTCTGTTTATTCCATAACTTTCTTTTCATTACTTTTCCTCTATCACTTTCCACCCTATTACTTTATATCAAAGAATGACTCTGTTTATTCTCTCCCTTTCCCCCTCTCTCTCACCCTTCAACAACAACAGTGACGACCATACTTTCCTGCAGCCTCTCATCATCATCGGACGCCGTTATGAATTAACTCGGCAATAAATCAGCTGCTAAAAACCTCTGTGGGCTTCCTGCCGGCAACACACACATACGCACACGCACAAAGACAGGAAGACAGGTGATTAATTTTTGCTGGAGCTAAAAAAAAAAAAAGTGTGAGAGAAAAAGTGTCTGTGTGTGTGTGGGGGGGGGGTAAAGAGAAGAAGAGGGATGAGATGGAGGGATAGCGGACAAACACTTTAGAGGAGGAGGAGTTGTTTAGGGCTAGAGATGAAAAATGGATGTCATCTGGCAGAGAGTATAATTTTCATACTGTTTGTCATTTATTTATCAGGGGGAACAAATAGTAAATGGAAAGAAGAGGTTGACAAAATACAGTACTTTTTCAACGTATGTAATCACTCCCTTTCTAAAAAGTTGCATTTTATTGATTTTTTGACTTTTAGTATTATTTTTTAACATTGTAACACATTCTATTTATAGCATTTGAGGTACAGCACAGCACTTTACAGCTTAAATTAAATCATGAATGCTGTCAATTCAAACAGGTGCAAGCTGATGGCCTCATAAAAGAGCTTATCTCAATGCCAGTCCCATCAGCTGATGCCTCAGGTGATAGATTTCTACACTTCAAACAGGCAAATGTCACACAGAGAGCAGTATTTAACTTGCCTTGGCCTGCCCACAGCTGCAAGCTGCTTTGCAACACACCTTCACCCAAACTCATTCTTTCATGGTTATGTATGACTTCATCAATTCCATTTTTATCTTTAATGCTTATTCGGTTTCATGCATGCTCTCCTGACCATCATCTTGACTATACAGAACCATAAAAGTAAGAAAGGAGAGGCTGAGAAAAAACATTACCATGCATATACAGTACTATAGCCTTTGATATAAGTCAGCTTTTGATGTATCACAGTTGCTGAAAACCAGTGCTACAGGCACGTTGTCACCATTTGTAACTCCAGCTATTAGTCAGCAGAAAAAAAGAGAAAAAAGGAAAATCCACTAAATGTTTTTGTGAGAAAAAACCCCCACTACATTTACTATATTTACGCACACAAATCTGTCCACTGTGTGTATGAAGTCAGCACTGACGGCTGCTGGGAAAGCGAGGTGCAGCCAGGCAGACGGAATTTATTTGTTCCGCAAACTTTGAAAGCATTATGTTGACGGACGACAAATATGTCTTCATGTCTGTCTGCTGTTTGCAGCTGTGCCTGTGTAGAATATGTGTGTGTGTGTGTGTGTGTGTGTGTGAGTGTGTGAGTGTGTGTGTCAGTGGACAAGGAGGTGTGTTTGACCTTGACTCAAACAGACATATTTATCATGTACCGGCTGAGTAGGTAAATGCAACACTTGTTGTGATCGGGGCACGTGTGTGTGTGTGTGTGCATGGAGATGCTTGGGTCTTATAAACATGAAATGAAACTGTGTCGTAAAGTTCAGCCGGGTGACTTGATGGTGTTTTAAAGAGCTTGTCACGGCAGGCGAGGTGTGCGTGTGTATGTGTGTGTGTCATGTCGTAAAGTTCAGCGAGGTGGGTCGATGGCTTTTTAAAGAACTTGTCAGCTGAAAGGAGGAGATATGTGTGTTTGTGTGTGTGTGTGTGAGAGAGAGAGAGAGAGCAAGAGGGCGTGTGTGCCTGACTATTTTAAGAGCATGTAAGCAGAGAGCACGCTGGGAAGGTCACTGAGTGGCTGAGGTTTAACTTTCAGGTCAACTGGAGGTCAAACTGGCTATCAGTCATGTCACAGGACAAACTGTTGCCAAGCAGATTTACTGTCTGATTTAATTGCAGGTGACAGTATTATAAGCAGAGATGTGTTGGTAGGATGCTTCGTCTCCCAATTCCATTTCAACCATCAGAAACTACTTATGTAAGTCCTGAAACAATACAAAGGGTAATTTCAACTTCAAAAGAACTAGACATCCACATCAGAAGGTAGGTGTGTTGTGGTGGCAAAAGACTTTTGACCTATATGGCCAGAGTCTTGTCTGTGATCCTTTTAAAATGTAGCTTTCACTGTTTGGCCAGGTTTAGGCATAGAGGCTGATGTTTAAAATTATTTGAAACCTCACTAACACTAATAATAACTTTAGTTTAGACAGGACATGAAGTGAAACTGAGCCAAGATACTGGCAGCTCGACTGATCTCCAGCTAGCCCAAATTAGCGCATGTTCCAGTAGATACCCTTCTCCATATTAAATTGACCAATTTCATGTGGATAAGACTGTTTAAGCTGCTTCCCTCTACAATCGCTGTTGCAGCTGCAAGCAACTTTCCAACCCACCCCTATGCAAATAATAGTCAGAAATATTTCCGATATTTCCAAGAGAGACCTGGTTATTAAAGGTGGTTACAGGGTACTTCTGAGCAGTTTCCTACCAGATCTGCATGGTTTTTCAAACCAGCATGGGACTATTTTCAAAACAGTATGAGACACTCAGACAAAATATAACATGCAAAAACCGAATAAAATATACGTAACACACCAAATGTTTCTTATTGTGTTGTGTCACTATATTCCTCAGAGACCAAAGTTTATTTTATGCCTGCAATCATTTGATTGAACAGAAATCCATTTTTTGTTCCATTTATATTTCACAATATAAACCCTGCTTAATTTTTCTGCTCTTGTCTGATATCTGAGTATCTGTTTACATGATCAGCTCATCCATCTGCAGAGGCCAAACTGAGAGGAAGAATATTGCAGCATGCACTTCACAAAAATAACATCCACACAGGAATGTCTCTGATGAGATAAAGAGAAACACAGCGAGCAATATGAAAATAAAGAGATGAAGGCAGGAGATAAATGATTCAGGAGCGCCGTGAGGTAGACAACAGAGAAATCTGGGGAGGTTTGAGGTCCTGACCACTGATAGCCATCACAGACAACCGATAGAAATCTTTTTTATATATAAATAAACACACACACGTACGATGGGTGTTAAGTTTAACACTGTGCAAATGTAAGTTTGGTTCAAATGGACATTGTATAACAATTTTAAATTAATCTGTTTGTTGTTGTTTTTTTCAAATTGATTTAAAAACAATAAGAATGCCAGTAATTACAAAAATGGTAAATATCAGCCCTAGTACCGTATTTTCCACACTATAAGACACACTTAAAATCCTTTAATTTTCTCAAAAATTGACAGTGCACCTTATAATCCGGTGCGCCTTATGTATGAATTTTGGTTGTGCTTACTGACCTTGAACTGATTTTATGTGCTACACGGTGCTCAAAAATCTGTCAGAAAATGTTTCACTATAACTTTGGTAAGCTATGAAGGCACACTGCTTGATGGATTGTCAGAGCATTGCGGCTACCGTAGTCAGGAGCCTCGCAGAGTAATCTGGGTCCAAAACTCCGTTCACTTCAGGTCCCAAAGTCAAAACGAACACTCCGACATCACTGAGAGTCGAAAACTGTCTAAATTTTTTCATCTTTAATAAAATGATTAGCGTTGTTGTTTTACCAGGTGTAACAATTGAGTTTAACATCCAGGCATCCATGAAAACAGAATTTATTCAATTTAACGGAGTTAGAAGTTAGCAGGAAGTTAGTTTGCTAGTTTCCACCTAAACATGATCTGACTGAGAGATTTCTGAAAAAATTAAAACGTACAGCTCTGCTGTCACTTCTAACATAAATGAAGACAGGAAACTAAACAGCAGTGATTTTTGTAGGGTTACTGAAGTTGGACTAGCTGGTATATAATGATGTACTACGTGATCGCTAGGGACACAGCTATGTTAGCATAACATAAACACAGTGAAGCTGGAGGGCGAATGCTAACTTTTTTTCCACTCGATAAAAGTTAATGGGATGGTTTCCAAAGGTTAGGGACAAATGCAATTGCATGGCTGGATTCTGTAAACGGATCAAACTAAAGTCAGGAGAACAACTGAGATAATCCATCCACAATACGAGGTTAGTCATTAATATACTGCAACAACATGGGAATAGATCAGCTGCGAGAGAATTCAACATTAATGAATCAATGGTACTGAAGTGGAGGAAGCAAGAAGAATGAGTTGAGTAAAGTTTGACTTATCTGACTGTTTAGTTTCGCTTAATGCGCCTCATACCCCGGTGCGCTCATGAATGGAAACAGACCCGTTCATCTACAGTGCGCTACGGTAATCAGCCGGGCATTGGACAATCCCCATATATCTGATTCTTACTACTTCCTAATACTGGTTCAGTTTGTGGAGGTTGCCAATGTCATTGTGTTTTATTATTTGACTTTAAAGTACACTCAGAACATGTTCCTAAATAAAGTTGTATTTAACAAAACAAATGCAAACATACTGCATGGTACATACTGCATACTGCAATTGCAGAATTTAGAGGATTGGTAGGAGATCAGTGGGGTTTAAGGTGTGATGAGGCCATGCTGGTCTTCTGGAAATTTATTAGACTTAGTCTAAGGCAGGGGTGGGAAACTCCAGGTCACCCTGGGTCAACACACCTAAATCAAGTGATTAGTTCATTACCAGGCCTCTGGAGAACTTGAAGACATGTTGAGGATGTAATTTAGCCATTTAAATCAGCTGTGTTGGATCAAGGACACATCTAAAACCTGCAGGACACCGGCTATTGTGGCCTGGAGTTGCCCACCCCTGGTCTAAGGCCTTAGTCTGGGGCGTAGAGACTAAGGCCAGCAAGATTCTCCCTTGGCAATCTTGCTAGTTGGTGAGTGGTTGCTGCAAAAAAAACCCAATTTATCAGAAACTAATAATATCTTTCTAAAGTGAAGGTATTCCTATCTAACACGTTTCAAATGACGCAACTTTTGTGATGAACGGGAATGTTCGCCATTTTCTGATTTTCAGTATATTGTGAGTATTTGGAGACAAGTTG
The DNA here is from genome assembly GCF_964374335.1 of Astatotilapia calliptera. NCBI lineage: Eukaryota > Metazoa > Chordata > Actinopteri > Cichliformes > Cichlidae > Astatotilapia > Astatotilapia calliptera. The sequence continues at coordinate 4,855,624 of NC_137440.1, forward strand.
GAGTCTTCCACTCAAACTGCTAGTGACCAAAGCAATGGAAGGAGATTTCCAGTGCAGCACCATATTTGTTTATTTGGGGGTTTTTTTACAACCAGTTTCACTCTTGTGACTGCCAGAAAGATCCAGCAGCCATTTGCCAACCAGTCACTGAACACACATTTTCACCAAGCAACTGCTTGCATGAAAGCAGGTTGTGAGCAACCACTCTCAGCCGGTTGGAGAATAATATCTTCAACCCAGCTGCAGTGCCCATTCTGCGTCAGGTTACAAAAATCAAGAGGTGCGTCTGAAGTGAGTCAAAACAGTGTTCTGCTGTGCAACAGGGCCGTAAAACGAACTAAGATCAAAAACTATTTTAGAATGTAATGAAAAAAATATCACTTTGTATGGATTACAAAGTAATATGCTTAGTATCAGGTAGCAAGTGACTCGAAACTTTAATTACATATAGTAATTGCTAAATGTATGTGTAGTGAAGAATTCACTCAAAACATCTGATTTAGTAAGTTATAGTGTGTTGGAAATAGCTGCTGTTTTTTAGGGTTTAAATGATCAAATTCTGACATATTATTTAAAAGGGCCAAAAATAGAGAAAGAATATGAATGAGGGACCAAAAAGGAAGGAGAGAAAGAGAGGGAGTAATAAAGCTAAAGAAAAGAAAGAGCTCTGTCTCCTTCTCATCCTTATCTATTTAATCTTACTGTCCCTCTGTCCTCTGACAGTCTCTCTCTGTTCCTCTTGTTCCTCTCTCTTCTCCCTCATCTTTCAATTCAGCCATTCAGGTGACCCACAGCCGAGGTTCCACCCCGTCAACTCAGGCGAGGACGAGAACACACACACACGCGCACGCGCACATGCATGCATGCACGCAAGCACAAAAGGCCCTTCAGGAGGAGGGTAATTGCTTCCATTGCGATGGGAAAGGAAGGCAGAGAACAAGTGTCACTTTGGATTAAGCCCCGCCTGCTGACACAGCCATGGTGGTGAAACCCCTGCTCGCTATGTGTGCATGTGCGTGTGATCACTGATCAGGGGACTGAGTGCCAAATCCAATCTACCTACTGAGAGAGAGAGAGAGAGAGAGAGAGAGAGGAGGGAGGGGGAAAAGAGGTTGAAAGAAAGGCAGAAAAGGAAACTGAATATAAAGAGATATATGAAATACATTAAAGGGAGTAAACAGAAGAAAAAGAGTAGAAGGAGGAGTAGGAGTAGCGATAAGATGATGGCAAAAGGGGATAAAAGACCCAAACCCAAACTCTTATTAATAGAGGGGGAGAAGAAGGGCAAAAATGAATTAAAGAGGAGAAATAATGAAATAAGCAATAGGGCAACAATTTAGGTAGAATAATTTTCTGATAAATATTTAGTATCAAGTACAGGGAGGAAAAGATTCAGTGGCCATACTGATTACGAAGATACAATAACCATGTCGTCTGCAGAATTAAAACTAAAAAATTAAGGGATTAAAACTTGCTGTGACTTTGTGTGTGTCTGTGGCTGGGTGAGTGAGATGATGGTGTGGAGGAAGGGGGCCTAAAAATGATTTTTCTGCGTATGTTTGCACATATGTATACCCAACAACCAACCATTACGTGTTTAGTTAGTCCTGTTGTGAGCAAACAACAGAATGCAGCTCACTGTGTTTGTGTTGGTGTGTAGAGGCACTATGAAAACATGAACAACAAGAAAGAAGGAGAGAGAGAAAAATGCATGGAACAAGGTGAACTTAGGAAAACACTCTCATGTGCAATCATTGTGTATTATTTCAATTCTATTCTATTTTATTTATACAGCACCAAATCACAACAACTGTTGCCTCAAGGCGCTTTAAAGTGTAACATAAAGACTTTTCAGTAATGCAGAGAAAACAGAGAAAATCCCAACAATTATGTGAGCCCTTATGAGCAAGCTCTTTGGCGACAGTGGGAAGGAAAAACTCCCTTTTAACAGGAAGAAACCTCCAGCAGAACCAGGGTCAGGGAGGGGCGGCCATCTGCTGCAACTGGTTGGCGGTGAGGTGAGGAAAATGCGGTGGCATTATGGATGGGTTGCAGGCTTATCCACAAAGGTTGTGCCCCCTCAGTTGAATTCTAGTGGCATCTTTTTAGCGCTAAAAGGATTAAAAAACACATTACTAATACGTTTATGCAGTAACAAAGAGGCTCTGTGTCTCTCATTTGTTTGGGCTATGTGCAATCATGTGTGAATGGACAAAGTCTAGGTAACAGTATTAATGCACTCTCACCTATTCTCCTGTTTTTTCAATGTTATTATTATTTTTTTGAATAAGTGCCTTCTCTCGCTGGTATGCCAGATACATATACCAACACAGCTTGGCTTTTCTGCCATTGCCACAAAGTCAGTGTAGTGATAGCAGATTATACTATTACATGGAATGAAACATTTAAAGATTAACCTCCCACTTCCTTCTTTTTAGTATAAACCCTGCATTATCTTTTTGAATAAACTTTATTCATCTATTAATGCACAAACAGAGTGGAGGATTTGTTTTTATGTCCATGGTTTGCTCTCCAAATGGTCACCAGTTAAATGCCCCGTATAGTGAGCAGACAATCCACACTGTCTGGCTGCTGGAAGTTAATGCAGTAATATAAAAGCTCACTAAAAATCCAATAGTTTTTCCTGGTTTTAAAGGCTACTGCCCTACTAGCATACTATATCATACAGACAACTGCCAGCTCGCAGATCACACCATGCTCATGAATTTGATTTGAGTAGTGTAAGTATATAGCCATATTTTTTTACTCAATACTAAAACAGGACAGATACATTTAGCATCGCACACCTCCCTTTAAAACACTCGACAGTGACATAATAGCAGCAATGCATAAAGAGTTTTCCAGAAATACAAGATTATCAAGTCAATCTTAGCTCTTAAAGTATCTTATCATATATACTTTCTGCATACCGCTCGATTTTATTGTTTGAGGTATATTAAAAAAATAGATAGCAATGATGCCTCTATGAAGATACCCTGGCTTTACCTCCTACAGCTAAATACACACACACAGCATCATTTAATCATTCTCCACTAAGATTCTGTCAATGGAGGGATCAACATGAATTCCAACAGAGAAGTGGTGCTACATCTTACTATCCTAGAAAGAAAGTGTGACAGTGGGAAGAGTAAGCATAAGAAGAAGAGAGATATGGCAAGAATCGAAATAGCAAAGCAGCAGGAGCAGCATGAAAAAGATAACTATTAAAAACATTTAAAAAAAAATTATGGTTTAATTTCTGGAGAGGCTTGATTTCATAAAACAAAAACTTAAGAAACACTATGACCCGTTTAATCATACTTCATTTTAATCTTCAGAAAACTAGTATTGTGTCAAATTTTGAATGCAGACACAAATGTTGTCTATGGTATACATAAACTGTTCAGATAAGCTTGCATTTGTTAACCAGAAAACAATAAACAAATACAAAAAATATGCATTTCTCTGCAATACACTATTCTTTATGATGATACTGGTAGTTAGTTTGGCTTCATTTAATTTTTCTCTCTAGAATATGTTCTATGGATTGATTCACGCGATAGGTGTCTGTGATGGAAGGAAGAGAGACTCAATGATCTTCTCAGCTGTTCTCACTATTAGTTTTAGGGTATTGCAATCTGATACAGTGCAGCTACCATACCAGACAGTGATGCAGCTGCTCAGGACGGTGGTGAGAATGGATGGTGGGAGAGGGGCTTTTCTTAGCATCTGCAGGAAGTAGAGACGCTGTTGGGCCTTTTTTAGTTATGGAGCTGGTGTTGAGGGACCAGGAGAGGTTCTCCGCCAGGTGAACACCAAGGAATTTGATGCTCTTGACGACCTCCACAGAGGATCCATCGATGTTAAGTGGAAAGTGATCTCTGTGCTCGACTGAAGTCAACAATCATCTCTTTTGTTTTGTCCACATTTAGAGACAGGTTGTTGACTCTACACCAGTCTGTTAGCAGTTGCACCTCCACTCTGTATGCTGACTCATCATTCTTGCTGATGAGACCCACCACAGTCATTTCATTGGCGAGCTTGACTGAGCAGGACTCGACTGTGCAGCATGACTTGCTGCACAGTCATGAGTCAGCAGACTAAAGAGCAGTGGGCTGAGCACACAGCCCTGAGGAGCTCTCGAAGCACTTCATCATGATGGGTGTGAGTGCAACGGGACATTAGTCACTGAGGCAGGAGACTGAGAACTTCTTTGGCACAGTAACAATGGTGGTGGCCCTAAGGCATGTTGGGACAACAGCAGTGCTCAAGGAGAGGTTGAAGATGTCAGTGACATCTGTCTGGTGGTCTGCACATTCTCTGAGCACTCTCCCAGGGATCTTTTCTTCACCAACATGTCATTCTGAACATTAAACCGTGCATAGAAGTTGTTCAGCTGTTCAGCTCATCTGGTAGGGAGGCATCACTATCTCAGGCAGATGTTATCTTCCTGTAGCAGGTGATGGCCTGGATGCCCTGCCACATCTACCGCGTGTCGCCGCTGTAGATTCTTCTGCCATGCACGTGCTTCACTGCTCTGATGGGTTGAGACAGTTTGTCCCTCGCTCGAACATCCCACGGAGGACTGTTCAAGCGATCATTCAGAAATGGAAGGAGTATGGCACAACTGTAAACCTACCAAGACAAGGCCGTCCACCTAAACTCACAGGCCGAACAAGGAGAGCGCTGATCAGAAATGCAGCCAAGAGGCCTATGGTGACTCTGGACAAGCTGCAGAGATCTACAGCTCAGGTGGGGGAATCTGTCCATAGGACAACTATTAGTCGTGCACTGCACAAAGTTGGCCTTTATGGAAGAGTGGCAAGAAGAAAGCCATTGTTAACAGAAAACCATAAGAAGTCCCGTTTGCAGTTTGCTACAAGCCATGTGGGGGACACAGCAAACATGTGGAAGAAGGTGCTCTGGTCAGATGAGACCAAAATGGAACTTTTTGGCCAAAATGCAAAATGCTATGTGTGGCGGAAAACTAACACTGCACATCACTCTGAACACACCATCCCCACTGTCATATATGGTGGTGGCAGCATCATGCTCTGGGGGGGCTTCTTTTCAGCAGGGACAGGGAAGCTGGTCAGAGTTGATGGGAAGACAGATGGAGCCAAATACAGGGCAGTCTTGGAAGAAAACCTCTTGGAGTCTTCAAGAGACTTGAGACTGGGGCGGAGGTTCACTTTCCTTGTGCTTCCTTGTGCAACGCTTTTGGCAACCTGTCCATCGGCCATCAGCATCAGACAACGCCGAAGACTAGAGGGCTTGTTTCCATAGCAACCACAGGATGCACAGCACTTCCAGCAGTTCCTGCTGAGTTTTGTATGATGCTTGTAATTTAGGAGAGTTTGCCGTTGGTAAACACAGCCACCGCTTGTTCTGGTGTCCATGTGGCTCAGAAGTCCCAATGAAACATGTTTATATCATACTGTTAAGTATGACATGTTAAGTCTATTTGGAAACATGTCTGTCCTTTACATAGAGATTCATCCTGTCACCTCCCAATGAGCAAGATATTTTAAAGTTTTCACACTTTTCTATTTTAGCAACAGTTTGATACATGTTTAAATATTTCCACAGACTGTAAAGACAAACCATTGTATGTTTATTCTATATATTTTTTTGTAAATGGTCTGGTTCTTATGTAGCGGTTTTCTACTCTATCTGAGCACTCAAAGCACTTTACACAACTCGCTCATTTGACCAATCACTTTTTAGTGCTATCTAGCTAACATTCATACACACATCCACACTCGGATGGATGCATCGGAGCTCAACCCAGGGTTAGTATCTTTCCCAAGGATATTTGGCATGCAGACTGGAGCGGACTAGGATCGAACCACCAGCCTTCCGGTTAATAGATGACTTGCTCTACCACCTAAGCAGGTCATTTGCAGCATTCTGTTTGAGTTTGCAGATACATTTCTTACTTTTACAAACAAGCTTTAGTAATGTGCATGCCATCATATATTGTCCGCGATGAACACCTTTTATGACAGCCTTATCGTAATGCTTTTTATCTCCTTTTGTCTTTAAAATGGAAAATTGCATTTGCATTTGATAATCCCTAAAAATGCAGATTTGAAAAAAAGGGACTTAATATGTATTTTGTCAAATAAAACAGCAACCATATTCACACTGAATTATTGAGTTTATATACATAATATATTACATTTCGTAATATATTATGTATAGATTTTTAAAACCCGTTAATTTCCACTGTCATTTAGCCAATGATATCATTTATTCAATGAATGTTTATAATGTCCATTTTAGCTTCCAGACATTTAGTCATTTAATTTGACAACAGCAGTTATCTCCTTTTGAAGTAAACTTTAATGCGTCCATTCATTAATGCACAGCACAGCACAATTAAGCAAAGCTCATATGACTAATATGATAATGAACCTTATGGGGTAATAATGTGAATTTTATGGATATGAGTTGAGCGTATTAATTACTAAAGATGAATGGTTACGAGAATTAATCACAAAATCCAACTTACATAAATGCAGGGTAGCAAATTACAACGAGGCATCTTGTAAGAAACAGAGTTTTCAGTGTCAACCATTAATAAAAACAAAACAAATACACCCAAACTAAACACATTAATGAACACGGCCTCTATAATTCATGTTGGAAAATCAATCAGGTGCTGCTTGGGTATCATATTTCAGTTTAATCTGCCAGCTGAAGGAAAATAACAAACGATTTTCTTTAGTGGTGTTCCTGCCATTCATGTAAGGCTTCATCCATAGTACCGTCTATGGAGTTATGACTCAGATTAGTTACATCTAAATATAGTGGTATTTATCGAGTAGATATCACTTTATACCCACTCCATAGGCTAGTAGGCTGGAGTATACTACAGCATCACAAAATATTTCCAATACTCAAGTTCACAAAGCCAGTATGAGCAGAAAATTAAGGGTGTAGAGGTCTGTGTTGTTGATGGGCATGTAACATGTCTATCTATATGACATTAAACGTGTATCCTCCCGCAAACCTTCAAATAAAGCATTTAGTTGCTTAGTGTTGTTATAGATGGATGGCAAAGAATGTGAATTGAGATTTTACAGAATTCTCCAATACCACCTTTTTATCTGGGACCTTTGTGCCACTTTCAAAACTGGTCATTTTATTTTATGCCTGCAGTAGATTCTGAATTGATAATGTGGGTTTATTTTCTTATCCTGTACCAAGTAAATATTTTCCTTATAGCATTTATCTTATAAAACTGCAATGCCCTTTCCTAAGATGGAACTTTGAAATAGATAAAAGTTCAATTAACCCTCTCAAGGCAGGCGTTGCCGATTTGCAACAGTTAAAAAACTAACAACCTGATTACCCCACATACATATTTTATGAGTTTTTTTTACTCAGAGGTACCACTGCAGGACTTGGTTGTGCATTAGCAACAAAAAGTTTAATTTGAGCCTGAGAGGGTTAAATTACACATTGGACTGTACAGGACACAAACTCATCTGTAGATATAGTCATATGAAAAACTAAGAAAACCCTTACTGTTTCCACAGAAATCATGAAGGTAAACAACACCTGCTAATTCAATGCACTCGATTAACTGATCATCAGCTAGGTTTTGGCATTTTGCTGGTTTGGAGCATTTGGGTGTGAATTAACAAAATCCCGAAATGTTCCCAGGAGCAGACGTCCCACCAAATTCACCCCGAGGTCAGAGAAATTTCACAAAGAGCTACATCTCAGACTGCACAAGCCACAGTTATTGGATTAAATGTTAAAGTTCATGAGAGTACAACTAGAAAAATGCATCTTTCACCATCTTACAATGCTCTGATTGCAGCCATTTCCCCAACTCTCTGTGAATGGCATTCATGTCCATTGATCAATGGTCTCTGGTCAGTGGTTGTTGATCAATGGTCATGACAATTTGCATATTAGTGGTCAAGAAACTGACCTCACAGCCCATTGTTCATTCAGTGGGCTAGTTTCAGTCGTTGTGCAAAGGTGCTATTTATAAAGTTGGGGAAACTTGAGACTGAAGAAGCCCCACTGAAAACGTTACGTTCAGATGAACAGAATCAACTTTTTGTGATTTCTTTACGTGGATGATTGAGCATGCATCAAGACAAAGAATGTTGCAATGGCACAGTTAAAACCACAAGCCAACTGAAATAAGTGAACTGTGCATAAAACAATACCCATGAGACTACATTATCTTCTTCATATGGCTGTAAATGCAAAAACAATACTGTTTCCCAAGTACGTTTAAAGACAGAGTCTATATGTGGCATATAGACTATGTTGCTCCTACATACTGGCACATTGTCTCGGACAGACAATGTGCCAGTGTGTAGGAGCAACATGAGAGTTACCAGCAGGTGGTTAGAGTAGATGGTAGCAGTACAAACTACTCAACTCTCACAGCACAGACCAAGTTAGGTTTGCTGCCACACTCATCTCTGTGGAAAGGTTTGGGCAAGGTTTAGGTTTATCGATTTCATCGATTTCAAGGATTTCACTGATCTCACTGATTTTTACTGAATGGAATGCTTGAATAAAAGCAAAAGGAGTATTCAGAAGATCAACAAATGAAGAAAATCTAACTTAAACAATGAGGTTATTGATTGACAGGGAAGAGCAGACCACAGATACTGAAGGACAGTGCCAGGGATGATGAAAGAGGGATGCAAGAAGAGGAGAAGGGCGAAGCAGCTGCACGGGAAAGTTTAATCATCTTCACCTTTACCTCCTCTGACCTTGCCCTCTCCCATTCTCTCTTTTTCTTCTTTGCTGTGATCTTTCTTTCTCTTCTTTTGAGATTTGTTGTTTTCCTCTCACTTTCCTTTCTGCCTGCTCCTGTCACCTACATTTCATTTCTCCCATTGCACCACCCTCTTTTCACTTTCTTCTTTCTGCTCAGCACCATTTACCCTCCGCATCCATGCTTTTTCCTCATCTCTTCCTTCCTTTTCTTCTGTCTTTTCCTTCCCTCTCCCTTACTTCATCTTCTTTCTTCTCTTTCCACCCCCAGTATTTGCTCTGCTCTCCTCCCACTTTTCTTCGTACGTCTCCCCCCAGCACTTTTCTTTCCCCATCTCTCCTCTCATGCTCGCCTTTGTCTCAATCCTATTTTCTTCTTTCCCTCTCATATTTCCATCCTCCTTCTCATCTCCCTTTCCTCGTTCTATCTCCCCTTTTCGCCTACAGTATGTCCTTACCTCCTCTCCTTTATTCTCCCCATATCCACATGTCCTCCCGTTACTCCTCCCCTCTCCTCCTCCTCCTCCTCCTCCCTGGAATCAGTGGTGTGGAACAGTTCAGTATTAGCTCTGAAATTAGCAGCAGTCCCTCGTTAAAGACTTGGCAGGAGCGCACACACACACACACACACACACACACACACACACACACACACACACACACACACACACACACACACACACAGTAGGCAGTGTTAATGGTATAAAAGCTGCTGCCACCTCGGAGACACAAAATTACTTGAGCCCCTATTTCTCTTCATGTCTTTATCATTTCTTTTTTTTTTCTCGTACAGCAATCTGTCTGCCTCTTCCTCTCATCTCCTCTTTTCTTTTCCTCCATCGCTCTCTCTCATCTCCATCACTTCCCCGCTCACTTCCTGTATCTCTCCTTGTCCTCCTATAACCTTCAAACAAAGAGACAACTCTCTCTCTTTCTCTCTCCTCCTCCTCTCTGGCCGACAGCCAGCAGACAGTGAATGAGTCTTCCTCCCCTGACAATCTCCATCATCATCCTCTTTCTTTTCTTTTTCTCTCTCCTTCTACTCTTTTTCACACACCTCCTTCCCCCTTTCCTTTTAATATCTCTATTCTTGCCATTTTTTCCTTTCCTAATACCTTACCACCTTAAACCATTCCTTCCTTCCTTTCGGTCCTCTAGAATTGGCTTTTCTTGTCTCTCCAAAGTTTCTCGACGTTCTTTTAAATATTTTTTGGATTGCAGCCATGGCCTTTGTCTTCTCTTTTCTGCTCATCTGTCTTACCTTTCCAGCCCTCTCACCTATCTCCTAACTTCCACTGCTACCACTTGCTTGCCCCCTCATGTGACGCTCCCTTATGCGAGACTCTTATTGGCAATGTCTTCTAAAGGCATTCTAATGAAAATTATTTATAACACTAGTTCCTGATCTGTTGCTGCGTAAGATTTTCTTAGGTTGAATGTTTATTTTTGATTAGAGTGCCAAGAGAACTGAAACAGATGCACTGGCATTGAAATACAAAGGTACTATAAAGTACTCTTCTCAGAGTAGAGCATGAACTTTCCTCATTATATTCAAAGAAATGTATTTTGCCCCTTGGTTTCCCCATCGCTTTTCATGAATTTGATCATTTTTAGATAATTTCCACATGACATTATTGCTCAAGTGGAATCACACTCACACATGCATGCACGCACACACACACACAGCAGTGTGGTGTAGATAACAACACGGTTGCATTGCTGGCCAAGGCAGAGTCAGGACCCGACAGAGGGATGCCTGTGTGTGTTTACGTGTGCACCATACGTGCTTGAGGTGTTTATGTACTTGTATGTGTGTGTGTGAGAGAGAATGAGAAGCAAAGAGGTATTTTGGCAGAATATCGCACGCACACACACGCGGAGTGTGGGGTAACCTCTCCACAGGCCTCTGAGCTCTACAGCGTTAATTAGTTTGGCACTGGAGTCAGAACAACATACCTTTGGCCTACAACACTCCCCTACATGCACGCACATGTGCAGCCAAACACACACACACACAATCACATCTATACGGCACTACAAAGAAACAAGAAAGTGTTGCACGCTGTTCCTGATGTGAAGCTGGAGAACATATACGCCCACACAACTATCATAGATGGCTGCATTCCACTGCCTGCTTCTGTGGACGATGGGTTCCTACCACAGCTTGCTGGGATACTTTCTCTGCTATTTCAAATTAACATGCTGGTGAAAGGGATGTTTGTTTAGGCATTGCAGTAGTGAAAAAAAGACCTAACTCTGGAGATAAGCTGAGAGCAGACTCTCAGAAGAGGAAGGGTTTGCAGCCGATGTTATCATGTTATACAATCATGGCTGAAATAGCAGAAAGATGCAGAAGAAGAAAAGGTGATACGAACACAAATAAACAATTACATTGAATTGAAAATTGACCCTTTTCCTCTTCTTTGATCTTTTGAGAAAAACTTTCCACCTTATTTTGCTACATATATTTGGAAATATGAAACCAAATGTATCCATTAAAGTAAAATAAAAAAATAACACTCTTGCTTATATTTTTTATTTTCTGCCAAAAAGCAAATGTGACTAAAGGTTTGGGAATCACATACAGAACCGTCAAAAACCCAGACAGGACCCTCTGATCTAACCTAATCTAACGACACAGATCACTACTTCTCAAATAAAGTCATACTAAAACTGCAGGTACACAAAAGTACACCTGGACCCCGCCCTGCAACCATCTCATTTGCCTGCCGAGTAACGCAAACGCAAAGAGACACAAACAGACACACATCTGTTGGGTGCCACCCTGCCAGCATCCCCGGCAGTGATTGATCAAAGCAGGTTACAGCAGCCTGGTGCTGAGGCCAGGCTGCAAACCATACACACACACACACACACACACACACACACACACACACACACACACACACACACAATAAGGTTGCCTTCATTCATTTTAGATGAGCTGTCTTTTCCTCTTTTCTTTCTTTATTCTGATTTATTTTGATTTTGATAAAATGCTAGAAAATAGCAGCAATTTTCATTCTTGACAACCAAAATCAAACTCTCTCAACGCAACTCTAATCTGGTGTGGTGGGCTTTTGACCAATTTTTAACTGCAGGGAAAATAATTAGTATAAATTCTGCCCAATGCAATTAATCAGTGTCTGAACAGTCCATGCAAAGAAGTTATGGTTCCACTGACTTCAGTAACTAAAACAGTCCTGACTCAGCTTGTAGATGGTTTGGGAACTTATATGGAAAAGTAAAATCAGAGTCCCAACAAGTTAGGGAACCTGGTATCGTGAACACACACACACACACACACACACACACACACACACACACACACACACACACACACACACACACACACACACACACACAGTATTGGCTTCAGGCTGTTTTTCTACAGCAACCTAAAGGACATCTGCCTTACGTTCTTAACAATGCACCAGCTCCCAGCTTGTGGTTTACAGTCTAAAAGTGGACTGCTGGCAAGTTGTAGTCACATTACACATTGTGACATATCACCTCTCACAGTAACATATTTAACTTACAATCATCCAGGAGCTGCATACTGACAAAAACAGCAGTTATTATATTTCAGTTGAAACTTCCAATATAGGTCAATTTAGGGTAATCTGCATGGCAAGCTCAAGATGGACAGACATTATAGAAAATGATCAAACAATCTTCTTTGAGTAAGCACTTGGCAACAGTAAGAAGACCGAAACAAGAACAGCAAGTGTTGCCACTTGGCAACCAGCTGGGTAACCCCTTCAGGCACTTGTTTGGAGAGTTATTTTGAAAGCTCTGTTGAATAAGACAGATCCATACTTTGATTTGAATGTTCACCGGGATATTTAAAAAATGTATAATTATAGAAAAATCTGTAAGAAAAAAAAATAGGACTTCTTCAAAATGTAGTGACTTTGTTCCAAAAAAGAAAAAACTCATACACACCAAATATGATTTATATTCTCTTGCTGCAGTCCTTCAACTCGAGCTTCTAACTGTACAGTTCATGCCACTAATCGATCCCTGCTCTGTTGTTCATGTGAGCCTTGAATATTTTAAACTAATATTGACATCCCGAATTAAAAGTTTAAATCCCACATTGAATGTTAAACACTGATATAAAAACGTGCACAGCACCCAAACGGCAATACATCATACCTAAATGTTTATCATCAAATGTCAAGTCGAGTCTGTCTTTTTCTACCCGGACACACCGCTCTCTTTGTATTTTCCAGAGTTCCTCTCTTGCTCCGTGTGTGTGTGTCTTTGTGTGTCGTCCTCTCTGCCAGAGATCTTGTTTGTACAAAGCAACAGAAAGATGAATAATTGATGCTGGACGCAGTTCACAGCACGCTCTCTCTCTCACTCCAGCCATCCTACACCTCACTTTCCCATACTTGCTAACTTCCCCTCCTGTTATTGTTATTGTTGTTATTGCCAGTGTCAATAATCATAAAAAAAATAAAATAAAAAAGAAATAGCAAAAACACACACGCCAGGTTAGCTTCCAGAGAACAGAAGGGAGAAAGGTGATTGGTCCACAGCCATGTAAACCCATACACACATTCCTGCTGTATATGAGACCACGGGAATATCAAAGTATCATAAATCACAAAGCAGGACAGATATACACATGTGTAATGTGTGCGACCGCTCTTTATGCAAACAGATTGATAGTACTTGCTGTACTGTTGTTCTATGACAACCCACATAATATTGGGGCAGCTAATTCAGAACCAGCTAGAAGCACTAAGTAAAGGAAACTGTTACATTAACTAGAGAGCTGATGTGGAGACCAATATATATTTTGAAATATTTCCATCCATCCATGGGAAATGGACTGATGCTTATATAGCACTTTTCTACTTTCTCGGAGTACTGAAAGCGCAACCCAATCACGTTCTCCAGGAATACTGCAGACTGGAGGAGCCAGGGATCAAACCACCAACCTTGCGACCAGTAGGAGACCTGCTCTACCTCCTGAGCTACAGCCACTCCGTCCGTCTGTCCATCCATCCATCTTCTGTTGTTTATTTAGGTTTGGGTGGTCGGGGCCAGCATCAGACAATTAGAAAGTTAAAAGTCAGCTAAACTACACAATTGAACAGATAAATAGCTTGTGTGTGTGACTAGGTAAAAAACTAGTTGGAGATCTAGCCCTTGTTGTAAGAGACCTGGGGTTTAACACAGCACAGATCACCTAATCCCTGCATAAAGGCCAGCAGATGCATTTCTACACATTCAACTGGCAGATCTCTATTTGAACTGCTGAAGTCTGCCAACAGTTACTAGGCATCAGCAAGCCACTTTGCAACCCACCTCCATCCCAGCTTCATATCCACCTTTCATTATGTGTCTGACTTAATCAGTATTATATTTTTTGTCAATGATACTAATAGATGTAGGAAGGAAAACATATTAAAAACAGTGTGGCAACATAAATGAAAGCAATTGGCAGAGCCAAGGGATCGCAACACCAACCCTCCAATTAGGCAAAGACCTATTCTATTTCCTGGACCACAGCCACCACAACAATGCAGTTGGCAATACAATCGATGTTGACATAAACAGCACAAGTCATAAAGCAAAAAGTAACAAAATATGTAAGAATAAGTATAATGTAAGAAGAGGAAAGAAAGGGAAACGTAATATAAAAAGGCATGAAGGAGAGTGGTACATGAGGAGGCAGTGAGATATGAAGGAATGAAGAGGAAAATTAGTGTGAGGAATATATTGGAGAGAGGAAGCAACTAAAAATGATAGAATGGGAGGGGAGTGAATAGAATGGCGGTTAGAGGCAGAATGAGAGGAGGATTTGCATAAATACCCCTTGTGCTTTTGTTGGTGCAATTAGCTTCAATAGCTTTTAGCTTTTCACATCCACAATGTCTCTGTGTGGGTGTCTTCATGAAGCGAGCTGCATGCTATGATATGCCTGAGTGTGGGGAATTAGAACCGAAGAGCTGGTTACATAGAGAGAGAGAAGAGTGGATCTTCTCTCTCTCTTGTAGTGTTTCACTACAAGGCCGGAATTCATAGAAGGACTACGTGGGCCATGCAGGGTCCCATGGGGCTAGCATGGACATTCAGGGCCATTTCTTTCTACAAGGGGCCTCAATATGAGCAATTATAACTTCAGACTTATTCCTACTCAAGGCCATATAGGGTCGGCAGGGTTTACTGAATAGCTCACACTGTGGGGCTTAGAGGAACTCGGAGACCACAGATTCTTTTCAGGCTTTTCATGCTATAGGCTTTAATGTAGCATAACAGTCCAGTTATGTCCCTCGCAAACCAACGTGCACACAGCAGTTTTATTCTGAACTCTCAAAAATGGCACACAGTCTTCACTGGCAGGCGTAGGTGCTCAGTTTTCAGATTTTGGATCCCTATGAAAACAATGTACTGCAGGTGGTGCAAATTATTTAATCATAGCAAAAACTAAAACATCTACTTTCTAAAAATACTGCAAGGGGTCCCCTGAGTTCCTGGATATTACAGGGTGTTGTTAAAGGAAGGGGTGATGCAATGTTACAGTAAAAATGCTACTGTTGCAACATTTTTGAAATGCATGTCTATCATCAAATTGAAATTAGCTTATAGTTAAAGAAAATCCAAGTTTCAAACTTTATTATACTTTTGTACTATTTCAGTCAAATATAATTTTATAATTTACATCCTACATAGCGTCTCATTATATTTTTTTTTTTAATGGGACTGCAAATTAGGTAAACTAAGCCTAAGTTTCAAAATATGCTCCCAAAGGGACTGAAACTCCCCCCAAAATACTTTGAATAAACAATTTCATGTTTTTGTCTGGCTCACGCTGTAGCAGCTGCAAACATGTTTCTGCATTTTTAATTATCTCGTCCTTTCAATCCCTCTTTTTTTCCGTCTCTCTCTCACACACACACACACACACATACAAAATCAGTGCATATGTGTGAGTTTGAGTTCTTAATCATGGCAGGACCTGGCGGACTCACTGAAGCTTCCAACAAACCAGCCGGCCTCCTGCCTGACCTACAGACACATTACCACCTCTCCTGGCCAGATGGACCTGTCTGTGTGCCCGTGTGTGTGTGTGTGTGTGTGTGTGTGTGTGTGTGTGTGTGTGTGTGTGTGTGTGTGTGTGTGTGTGCATTAGCGTCTGATGCGCGTCCTTGAATGAAGACGTGATGGTCAAACTATGTGTGTATCCATGTGTGATTGCGTAAATGAGAATGAATGTGTGTGTGCTAACTAACTGGACATCCCATCAGCAGAGCATCTGTGATTTCAGCTCTCCAGAGGGAGTTCCCTGTCAGCCAGACAGGTTTATATGCCCACCGGCACGACAACAGGATTGGGCAAGAGTCTTAGAGAAAGAACATCGGGGGCAAAGAGAGAGAGAAAGAGAGCGAGGGAGACAAAAAGACCATCTGAAAGAGGAGAGACAGAATTGCCTTTTGTCCAGCAATGATTAAGAACTTAAACCAGAAGGTGAGAGAAAATTTGTGTGTGTGTGTTTGTTTGTGTGTGTGTGCACTGGTATCAGCAGTCTCCTGGAGAGGAGCTGGACTCTGTTTCAGTCTGGAGTTGCCCTTGGCGAGAGGCAGCATGCTGGGGTGGGTATCTTAGTATCCCCTCAGCTTGCTGGCTGTTGGAGTATTTCCTAGTGGATGAGAGGGTTTGTTCCCTGTGCCTTTGGGAGAGGGAATGGGTCCTGACTGTCTGCGCTTATGTGCCAAATGACAGTTCAGAGTACCCAGCCTTCTTGGAGTCCTTGGGTGGGGTACTTGAGGGTGCTCCACCTGGGGACTCTGTTGTCCTACTGAGAGACTACAAGACTCGTGTGGGCAATGACAGTGAGACCTGGAGGGACCTCCCCATTCTACGAGATCTTCAACTGGCAGATTTTGGGAGGGTGAGGACACTGAGGCAGTTAAACAATTCCTTGGTGGCAGCGCCTCGTGGGTGGATGAGGTCCACCCTGAGTTCCTGAAGGCTTTGAATGTTTTAGGACTCTCTTGGTAGACACACCTCTACAAAGTTGTGTGGAGATCAGGAGAGGTACCTCGAGTTTGGCAGTACAGGGTGTTTTTTTTTCCATCTTTAAGAAGGAGGACCGGATGTAGTGCTCCAATTACAGGGGGCTCACACTCCTCAGCCTTCCTAGGAAAGTCCATGCAGGGGTGCTGGAAAGGAGAGTCCATCCATTAGTCGAACCTCGGATAAAGGAGAAACAATATGTTTTTGTCCCAGTAGAGGAACTCTGGATCAGCTCCTTACCCTCTCTTCCACTTGGGCAATCTCAGAATGTCATCTCTGCTTTTCGCAGATGATGTGGTTCTGTTGGCTTCATCTGGTGGCAGCCCACTCTGGGTCAGCCCCAAGTTTAAGTATGTTTCATGAGTTCACGAGTGAGGGGAGAGGGAGATCAACAGACAGATTGGTGCTGTGGCTACAATGATGTGGATGCTGTACCACTCCATCGTGGTGAAAAGAAAGCTGAGTGTAAAAGCGAAACTCTCAATTTACCGGTCGATGTATGTCCCTACCCTCACCTATGGTCATGATCCTTGAGTAGTGACGGAGAGAACGAGATCGCGAATACAAGCGGTGGAAATTAGCTTTTGTCTGAAGTGTGGCTGGCCTCTCCTTTAGAGATAGGGTGAGGAGTTAGGCCATCTGGGAGGAGTTCAGAATAGAGCCAGTTCTCCTCCACATCAAAAGAAGCCAGTTGAGGTGGTTCGGGAAACTGGTTGAGGTTTTCTGGGCATGTCCCACAAGGAGGAGGCCCTGGGGCAGACCCGGGACACCCTCCAGAGGTGTCCCAGAGATTATATCTCTCAGAATGGGAACACAGGCCACAGGAGGTGGCGGCCGGGGAGTGGGAGGTCTGGGTTTCTCTGCTTTGGCTGTTGCTCCCGCGCCCCGATCCTGGCAGAAGCAAATGGATGGATGGAAATATGAGAGCCTTGATTTCTGCTAACAGAGAGAGCTGAAAGCAGCCTGGAAGTGTGTCGTTCGGGTGTTTTGTTGGTCCATAAGTCCAACAGCCAGAGTGATCCCTTTAATGTTCATCTTGTCTTTATTAGACATTAATCTTAATCTCCAGACAACCTAACAATAAAAATCATCCCAATATTTGGTTATTTCTGAGATCACATATATTAAACCAAGAAGTATCAGGCTTCAGACTGACCAAAGGAATCAGATTTCCCCACTTTCCCAGAGGACCCTGATGATGTCCTGATGATTTAAGATAAAAAAAAAAATCACCTAGAGTCCAGACAGTCTGTATGGCATCACATTTTGTTCATCCACCTCCAGACATTCCATATCTTAAATGTATGCACTGAGTTTTTACCATTCAGTCCTCTTCCCTTTTGCTTCTTTATGCTTATCGGTTATCATCGGTTCCCCGTTGCAGACAAAATTAAATTGTGTTTATGTTTCCATTTACTTTGTATGTATTCAACTTTAAAATAGTGCCTCATCATTCTGTCACATCACAGAGCTGTGATACGTGGAAAGACTTTCAGAACAGCTAGTCTGACTCCTAAAGGCCTCAAAACTTACAACAACACACCTAATTTGCAAGGAAAATAACCATAGACTGTATATAAAAGATGGATGCAGCCACTGGGACTTCAACCACTGGTTTGTGTAGTCTTTCTATTAGGCCACCAGATGAAACTGTCGGCTGTTGTTTTGTTTTGAAATCAGGTGTATCTGGCCAAAAATTAAACGCATGCGCCGGCAGCTAAGCTAAGCAGTTAAGTGACTTGTTCCGCGGTAAAGAATACACTGTGATACTAAAATTAGCAACTGAGACTATAAATGTTTGCTGACATCACAGAAAAGGAAGCCCCGAGTGCTGTTTTCCAAAAGACATCCTTTTGAGGTCAGACGTGTGGTACCCCACTGCCCATTAGATAGCATGCAGATTTAAGGCACTTCCTGAGTAGCAAACCTTTTTAGACCAGGAAGCTACATTAACCTGTTACATACAGCCTATGAGAACAGGTAGTCGTCAGAGGACGACTCAAGTGATATGTGACAGCACTTTGACATGTATAATAGAAAGGACCATAGAAGGGAGACTGAATAAAGATTAGAAACAGACAACTGACTTTAGCTGTCTGTGAGATATGTGAGCACAAATGTTTTTCAAAGAAAGTAACTATCATTAGAAAACCAATGAAGGAAATTTCACAAACTAACAGAAATCAACTTCTTCATTCATATTATAATCTATGGAGGACAGTTTAACATTAGCAAACTAATTAGGGGTTAGTCACCATTTGAATTTATACACTAAGCCAATTAGTAAATTACCAACAATGATAACAACACACTGTAAATCATCTGCTCACCAACGAGGCTGTGTTTTTATTCAGAGAGACCGTTTAACTGGGCAGTAAAATGCCTCTTTATACATTTCACCCTGTTTGGTTTTCAATTCCAGCTAATGCAGTCACACTGCCACAATAAAAACTGTGGAGCTGATAATTAAAGGACTCCATAAAAAGTCTGCTTTAGTCAGACAGAATGAGCTGCAGAGTGTGTTTGGCTAACAGCATCAGTGATTGATCCGCCTTAAAAAAAAGCTCTAAACTGGTTTCATGAGAACAACAACAAGCACAATCACTGAGAGTGCAGACGGCTGCTACTATTACTGGTGCTTATGTTGTTAATGCTACTGATACCGCTGATAAACAGCAGTGTTTGGAAGACGGCACTGGTGATCGATCCAAACTAGTTTAATGAGGACATGAAACAGACAAATAGTTTGGTAATATTTCACATACTACTGCTACTAACTGAGTACCTAACAGATGGATGTGAAAAACAAAATCAAAGAGAGCTACAGACTGTATATAAAAGAAGGATGCACACTCCAATTTGAAAAGTAAAGCCAATGCGTAAGTCCTTTTAACGTTCATTCCTACTAATAGCCAGCAGGTGGCGATGCCTGTGAGTGGAAAAAGAAGTCTGATTTTATAGAACCTTGTGAGAAAATAAGTTATGACATTAGTAAAGACCTCCCTCATAACTGTGTGGTTGTAATTGCTAGTTTCAATTCTAGCAATTAAGAAAAAAAAGGGCAGGGAAGGATGTTTTAGGGAAGGATGGGTAAAATCTTCCCTCAGAGGGAGAGACTGATGGGCTTACAGTAAACTAAAACCAGAAGGTGAACAACTGAAGAGAAACATGACATATAGAATGCTACCCTGAGGTGTAATTGGTGAGTTTTTAGGTTCAGTACCGTAGTGTGGTGGACAGCTCTGCTACCTCACAGTATGAAGGTCCTGGGTTTGAATCCCCCATGTGGTTTGGGCCTTTCTGTGTGGAGTTTCCATGTTCTCTCTGGGTATTAGGAAAATGGCTCGCTGGCAGTTCACTTTAAAATATGAATCCTGTCTCATATTCATTAACGTTCTCTTAGAAAATTCTGTCAGTTGGGTGTCCAATCTGGTAGCCTAATACACACACATATATATATATATATATATATATATATATATATATATATATATATATATATATATATATATATATATATATATATATTCTCTTTTTTTAAATAGTCCATGGGGCAAAAAGTTATAACAGAAAACTGAAAAACCCATTTGTACAAAAATTCATGTTTATAGTCGTGTAAAACGCTAAATTCTTAAACTGTCATTGAAAAAGGATACTTACAGGGCCACTGCTACTAAACTCTAGCCAAACATGACAGTTATAACAATCACTAGCAGTTAATATAAATCCAGCTAATTATCAACACTGAGACTACCCGAACTGGTACAATTCTTCAAAATCTTTGAGTGACACTGTAATTTCTATTGGTACAAATTATAATACTATAAATTCTATTACTGTTAAATTACTGCAATACCAGTAGTGCTATGCAAGAATATAGTAACTCTAAAATATGAGAATTCCATGTGCAGTTTGGTTTTAAATCTAATGTATATATATAATAGCTTAGTCACTGCTCTTACTTCATGGAACATGGAACTATTATGCTGACAGTAATACCCTTGATTATTTCAACCTTTACCTTATCCCGGTTTGCAAGTTAAATCTTCTGCAGCAAGTGGACCATAACTGGAAGAAATGGGCTGAGATCGTGCCAAGAAGCAGGGGGCGGGTGAGTGACGAGGGTGTTAATCACAATGGGAGATATGGGAAAGAGGAAAGAGTGGCAGATGGAGGAAGTGAAGAGAGGGAGCAGTTTCCAAATGCAGCGTGTCTATCAGACCATCATCCAACAAATATACTTTTCACGATGAACGAGGAGCCAATCTGAGAGCGTTTCACAGTTGAATCTCCTCAAAACTGGGAGATGCAGGCGGGAGGACGACCTTACAGCCTTTCTGCCTCTTTTTCTTTCTGTCTTCCCCTCTATCTGTCAACCAAAGGGTCAAACAAAAGCGGCAGTTAAAGTCCTCCCGTTTTTGTTTTTGTTTGTGCTCCATTTTGTCTTCTTGTTTTCTGTCACTGTCTGACTCTTTCACTAATGACTGATGACTTGTAATCTTTTAGAATGTCTAGAGATTACTTCGAACAGCATTCAGAAAATCAATTGCTATTTATATATGACTTCCAAGCTTCGTGGCTTATCTAACAAATACTGAGGCTGTCAGCCTGCACACATAGACTCAGATTTAGGAAGTCTGAGTAATAAGACCTTTACACATGGAGCATGTGGCAAAAAAATGATGAAAATTCTGATTTTTTTCACGCAAATGTGTCCTGTAATGTAGTTACGCAGTAAAGGCATTGGGATTTACCAAGAAATTCATCCTCATTTAACTTTTAAACACATTACAAAAAAAAGAAAGTCGATATCAAGCGATGATGAGTCGGTCCTGATGTTTCTAAACAATAAAAGGAAGTAATGGAGATTCCAGGATTATTCAGTGAGATGATAGCAGCAGGGAGAATTTCACGGTTTGATCCACGAGTTGAAGCTGTATCACAGCCGCTTTTGTACATATGTCAGGATGTCAGTGGGGCAGTTTGAGCTCTTGTTGGCAGAGTTAGGACTACTTTTGAGGAGCCAGAGAATTCATTTCAGAGAGCCGACTGACCCAGAGCAGCGTCTAGCTGTTCAGTATGTCTGAGGTAAGACAGGATTATTTTACTATTTTTTTATTATTGTTTATTCAGTACCGATGCACATATTGAGCTATGAGTGGACAAGCGCCAAAATGCAGTGTTCTGATTGGTCAGTCAGTCCAAAATTATAATTTTTTTTAGCACAAGGATATTCTTTACTTTATGTGTCTGGTGTGTAAAGGCCTTAGGAGCGCCGCCTCAGACCACACACCAAAAATATAATATAAATATAGTGTCAAAAAACTCTAATATATCCTAATATTAATAGTTAATTAATTAATACAGTAATCATTTTCACACTTCCCAGAATAAAAACAGTGCAATCTTTTAGTTGTAGCAAACATGTTGCAGTTTGATTTGTTTTCTGTCAAACTCAACCCTTGTTTCTCCTTCTTTCTCCTAATATATATATATATATATATATATATATATAACACCCAGCACGCCCCTGCGGGCGGTTTATCCTTCAAGCTCGGGTCCTCTACCAGAGGCCTGGGAGCTTGAGGGTCCTGCGCAGTATCTTAGCTGTTCCCAGGACTGCGCTCTTCTGGACAGAGATCTCCGATGTTATTCCCGGGATCTGCTGGAGCCACTCGCCTAGCTTGGGAGTCACCGCACCTAGTGCTCCGATTACCACGGGGACCACCGTTACCTTCACCCTCCACATCCTCTCGAGCTCTTCTCTGAGCCCTTGGTATTTCTCCAGCTTCTCGTGTTCCTTCTTCCTGATATTGCTGTCATTCGGAACCGCTACATCGATCACTACGGCCGTCTTCTTCTGTTTGTCTACCACCACTATGTCCGGTTGGTTAGCCACCACCATTTTGTCCGTCTGTATCTGGAAGTCCCACAGGATCTTAGCTCGGTCATTCTCCACCACCCTTGGGGGCATCTCCCATTTTGACCTCGGGACTTCCAGGTTATACTCGGCACAGATGTTCCTGTACACTATGCCGGCCACTTGGTTATGGCGTTCCATGTATGCCTTGCCTGCTAGCATCTTGCACCCTGCTGTTATGTGCTGGATTGTCTCAGGGGCATCTTTACACAGCCTGCACCTGGGGTCTTGCCTGGTGTGATAGACCCCAGCCTCTATGGATCTTGTACTCAGAGCTTGTTCTTGTGCTGCCATGATTAGTGCCTCTGTGCTGTCTTTCAGTCCAGCTTTGTCCAGCCACTGGTAGGATTTCTGGATATCAGCCACCTCCTCTATCTGCCGGTGGTACATACCGTGCAGGGGCCTGTCCTTCCATGATGGTTCCTCGTCTCCCTCCTCTTTCTTGGGTTTCTGCTGCCTGAGGTATTCACTGAGCACTCGGTCAGTTGGGGCCATCTTCCCAATGTATTCTTGGATGTTCCTTGTCTCATCCTGGACTGTGGTGCTGACACTCACCAGTCCCCGGCCCCCTTCCTTCCGCTTAGCGTACAGCCTCAGGGTGCTGGACTTGGGGTGAAACCCTCCATGCATGGTCAGGAGCTTTCTTGTCTTTATGTCAGTGGCTTCTATCTCCTCCTTTGGCCAGCCTATTACCCCAGCAGGGTACCTGATCACGGGCAGGGCGTATGTGTTGATGGCCCGGATCTTGTTCTTACCATTCAGCTGACTCCTCAGGACTTGCCTGACCCTCTGCAGGTACTTGGTGGTTGCAGCCTTTCTAGCGGCCTCTTCATGGTTCCCATTTGCCTGCGGGATCCCCAGGTACTTGTAACTGTCCTCTATGTCTGCAATGTTGCCTTCTGGTAGTTCAATCCCCTCAGTTCTGACTACCATGATCTCACTGAGGGGGTTCAGGCCTATGCAGAACAGCAGTGGGGACAGAGCATCTCCTTGGTAGATCCCGCACTTGATGGTAACTTGTGCTATGGGCTTGGAGTATTCGAATGTTGGAACACTGAGCTACTAGTTGTTTCGCCGTCATTGTGGATGTTGGGTATCGAAGAATCCATAGGTCCCTCATCCTATTCATGTAGCCCCTTCCGCCGGGGTTACTTGCGTAGTAGCATTCCAACAACGCCCTGTTTTCGTCCCTTGCCCACCGATGCCTTCTTGTTCCAGTAGCCCACTTTTCGTCAGGGTGCCCTGGTTCCTCAACACCTGACGCGGACCTTGTTGATCCGGGCGACGTCCGAGCCGGCATGCCTTCATATTTATCTGTCTCGCTCATGTCTGCGGTAGGCTTGCTTAGCATAGGGGGTCTAGCCTTAGGACCCTTACTGGATACAGACGCCCCAGGCAGGAATCGAACTTGCGATCCTCTGTTCCAAAGGCGTGTAGTTTAACCACTACGCTATATATATATATATATATATATATATATATATATATATATATATATATATATATATATATATATATATATATATATATATATATATATATATATATATATATATTTTTTTTTTTTTTTTTTTTTTTTTTTTTTTTTCAAGCTGTACTAATATAAAGCAAATTAACCATCGAAAAAAGACTCTTGTACAAGTTCTTCACATCATTTCTTTTCAGACCCACTAGAGTAGACCAGGGTTTTTTTTTAAAGAAAACATTCTGTGCAAAGAAAAAAAAAAAGAAGACAGACAGAAAAAAGATTTGAACATGTTTCTGTTAGTCCTAGCAAGAGATCAAAAAGACCACAAGCACCATAAAAACACAAATTATCCCCTTAAAAAAAATAAACCTGCATGCACGGTTAATTAGTGCTAACTCCAGGCAGCGCTGCAGCCGCTTCGCCTCCCCAAAGTCTCTGACAGCCGACCGCCAACGGCCTCCCGCGCCCGAGCCGAGCATATCTGAATCCAATTAAAAGTTAGAGATCACGTTCGGCTTCAAATCGTAAATGATGTGCAAAACCATACCACTTCAAAGGCGGCTGGAACTGAAATCAAAGGCATAGGTGTGTGAAGTCCTCAGGTGAGCTTGCTGGAGCTAATGGCCAGAGTTTGTTTTTTGGAGTGAAGCTCACATACAAAAAAATACAACCCCCCCCCCGCACTCAGGCACCAAATCAGGCAGACAGGTGGGGGGTGCTGGATTTTGGAGTTTTTACGTAAGAGCTTTCCTCAGGTTGGATTTTGTTTATCACAAACAGAGGCAGACAGACAGTCTGCAGTAAAGCATCGCATGGTGAATTATGTTTCTCACATAGCTTCCTGCATCCACATTTCATATCATCATGACATCAATTCATCAGCACACCTCTCTCTGGATCCCACTGGCAGCATTTTTTACTTTTTCTGTCCTTTTTTTTTTTTGCACTTTGCTGGTTTTGACCATTTTAAAGAAACTAAGAAGAGAATTTAACCCAACACAATTCAGATGTAAAAGGGTTCAGTTCTCGTGATGATTCCACAAAGACGTTACAGCGAACCTGGCGATACCTTTAAAACTTTACAGTGAGTTTAGCTTGTTATTTAACTGTCCCGCTACATTGCAACTGTTCTGGTTCACTTTAACTGCTCTCATAAAGCCATTTTCTGGCCACAGCAAGCAGAGAAAAAGCTTTAAAAAGCCATTTTACACTACCTGCTCCCTATAAATCAAAGACAAACTCAGGGGAAGAGCAAGCCTTTTTTTTCCCCCCAGTAGCTGGTAGGGACCAAAAACAGAGCTAAAAGAGACTGAATAGCAATCATTCATTCATCAGCCAGGCAAGAACATGATGCAACATCAAAGATTGTGTTGCTGTAATTGCTGGATGCCACTGTTGACTAACAAGCTTAGCATATTAACCTAATATCTCTTATACTAATGCTGTACTCATGAACTGCCCAAAGTGGCCAAAAATGATAACCATCGTTTCCTTCTTCCACATAAATCTCTATAGTTTTGCCATCTTTAAATATGCTTTAAAATTAAAATTAATTTTCATATATATGACAACAACTAAACACAGCACTGTCTAGATGCTAGGTGGTGGTGGTGGTGGTGGAACTGGGAGTATAGGAGACAGGCATTCATGTTTATTCATTCAGCTGTGAGCTGAAGACCTGCAAGGTGACTGGCTGTCACACACACAAATAAATGTATGCAGGTGCAGGAAAAGACAAACACTCACACATCTGGCCTGTCTATCACCTTGGATCAGGGAGATAGAGGGAGAGGTGTGTGTGTGTGCTTGAGTTGTGACAGAGAGTAAACAACAAAAGCAGCTTTTTCAGTCAACTGCTGGCACGGCTGCTACACGGTTTACAGCAGTTATTAGTTAAACCACTACTTACCAAAACATCTCTCTGTCTTTGTCTCCTGGTTTTCTCTGGTTTTCTCACACACATATGCATTAAACTGGCAGGTGAGTGTTTACCACATCATGTGTGCATGAGGCACTTCTGAAACTACCATGGAAGCTGCGTTACACACTGCAGTATCTCTCACTTAAATTTATACATTTGCAAGACTTCATGATTAATTGATTACTGGAAAAGTACTCATCAGATCAACTGCCAATGAAAATATTTGCTAATTTGCAGCTCTAATAATTGCACCATTTTTACTCCTTCTCCTGCTATCTTTCCCCCTGCTGTCATCTCCTCCTACTCTGCTGTCTTTCTTCCACCCATTTCCTCTCTGTAACAGGCTTTAGCACCACTGTATAGTGTGTGTGTGTGTGTGTGTGTGTGTGTGTGTGTGTGTGTGTGTGTGTGTGTGTGTGTGTGTGTGTGTGTGTGTGTGTGTGTGTGTGTGTGATCTTGTTAATATTTCACAGTACCCTTACAGGCATGTGTGAGTTTATTAATTATGGCTGAAATGTGAGTCAAAGACGCTCATGAATAATAGCAGCCTCTGCTGCCTGTCAGTCAAACTGCTGCAGCGGCCAACAGCTGGATCATTACACACAGGTAGCAGAGCCACACACTGTAGGTGTGTTACTATTACTGCAGCTTCAGCTCCTGAGATGTTACAATGATTTGATTTTGTGTTACATGGCACTGTGCAAAAGTCTTGAGCCAGCTTGCATTTCCTTATAGTTTGCTTCCAAGGAGCCAGATTGTCTTGTGGTCTTGAGGAAGTTTTTCAGGATTTCTGAATCTTATTAAAGTTTTTTCTTTTGTGGCATTGCTGCTTTTCCACTTCTTTTTTGTAATTTAAACTCTTAACACTGACATTTGAATCACTTAAGCATAAAAACGGTACCTAACTCAAGGGATGAACAAGTGTCATGTCTATACATGACAGAAAAATTCATTTTGAATCTTATCTTCAGTCACTTTGTTACTAGCAGTCTGTCACAAAAATGCATACTTTGTTTCTACTACTTTTAAAATTTTCATGATGACAGGCATGAAATAGTATTTTTGCACTAATAACATGATTTAACATGAACATGATTAAACAAGAATTATACTGGAAATCAGTGAGAACAGGTCTGATGGAGCAATGATTCCCATCGTGAAAACCATCATCGGTATGTATGGAGGAGATCAGAAGAGGGGTACAACAGCGAGTGTCTACAGCTACCTGTAAAACAAGGTGGAGGCTCTGCCATTCATTTCAGGTGTTTGAGATCTGGTCAAAAGTGATGGATTCATAAATTCTGGCGTTAATGGTCTCTGTGAGTAAACAAGAAATAGTCCTTTTCTCTCAGGGATAGACCTATTCAAAATTTGGATCAGAGATTCAGAGTTTAGGTTTACAACACAACATTGATTTCTTCAAGGGATCTAAACAATGTAGCAAAAACTCATGAGTGAAGCCAACAACAAATGGTGAGCATTTCGAGGCATCCTACAGTATTTTAAGTTTTCTTTAGTGTGTTAACTGCAAACAGTGGTGCAGTGAGTTGGCATGAAAAAGGTCTACTGACAACTTCTCTCTCTGTTTATCACTCTCTCTCACACACACACATACACACACACACCCACACATCATGTCAGGGTTAATGCTTTCTGAGAGGGTTTCAGAGTACTTAACTTAGCATATTGTCATCAGCTTGATCGTCACTTCTCCGTGGTGTCTCGCCTGCTTCGAACTTTAAGTTGTGACGAGTGTTTCTTTTCCCTAAGAACACTTTTTACTTTTGTTACCACAAGTACAAAAGGAAAGTTCCAGAAAGCTCATCACTGACATTTGATGTTACGTAACTTCCTCAAAAAATAATTAAAGTAAAGCAAAATCTAATACGACATGCTGCAATTTCGAGATAAAATATAAATCAAATTAATTTTCAAAAAAGGCACAGTTGTATACAAAACAATTAAACAAAATGTTATGGAAAACTTTGTATAACATACAAAATGTTACAACCACTATAAAAAATACATTTCTATGTGAAGAAATACTATTCCTCCTGTTGCTTCAGTTATTACAATTATTAATTATAATATTAATATTACTTGAATTACTGTTATTACCATTGCTGTTACTGCTAATAATAGTGCAAGCCTGAATATCTAAACACATATCATATCTCTTTAAAACTCATCTATGCATGCATTAACATGTATATTTAAGCACACATGCACAAACTAAATATAAGTGAAGAAGTGTGCTATCCACACACACCAGAGTACACGCTTCATTGCTGTACTGACAGAGCAGTTAATGCTCCGGGTATCTAAATCACACATTACATAGACCTGCTTGACTTAATTTGCCTTTGATCTTTTTTTTTTCTTCAAAAACACCAAATTACAAATTCTTGTTCTCTTGCGCTCTCTCCCTCTCCCTCCACGGCTGTCTCTCTTTCACTGGACAGAGCAAATGAAATTAATAAGGAGTACATCAGAGGCAGTGGCTGCGCTCTGGCTGTGGGCTTTCTCTGAATTGCTGCTGCCTCACCAGGAACACCAGATTTCTCCCACCGCCCACCCCGCCTCATGTTTTTCTTAATATATTTACACTAATTGAAAATCCACCATTCCTCGACAAACAATCTGAATTATTAATAAGATTTTTATCGCTCTGTCTGTCAGCACACTGCGCTTAAGAATGAAATATTAGCTTTCATGTGTTTAAAGTTAGTTACATATTTTTCATGCTGATTTTAACAGGCAGGTAAAAGCAAGTTTGTATGTGAGAAGGTATGAAGAGTTTTTGCCTGGAAAGTTCACAGAAGTTTGGTTCGGTACATTCAGTAAGTACAGAAGCATTTTAGTGTCTTAAAGTCCCAGAATCATAAAGCTGAGTTTGAAATCTATTGATCCACATTACTTGATACATTTTCCATTTTCTTTATCTAGAATTAATTGATCTTTCCTTAAAATAGCCAAGTATGACTGGAGGTCATCTTCTTTTAGTGTCACAAACACCTGAGCACAAGCCCCACAGGCTGCTCTGATTACACATACATTCATTGCAGCAGTAACACCAAAAATACTGTCTTTTCTCCTTTGCACACAAAAGTTTGAATTCACACAGCTAATAGAGATTTTATGGTGTCTATTCAGTAAGCTGTACAACATGATATCCCACTGTTAACGATCAACCAAGAGGATTAAGTCATAAAAATAAACGAATTAACAGACCAAAGAATGCTTACTAAAAACATATCATCTGCCTGATGCATCAGCTCTCAGCTCAGCCGTCTTTAGGTACATTTAATATGGCGACTAGCAGCACAAAACCATAAAAGAGAGGAAAAGATGCTCCATCTCATTATGTTTTTTTTTTCCATTTCCATTTCCAAAAACCACAAACACAAAAAAGCACTTGAAATAAACTCTCCTCCTCTGAAGAAAGCGCAGCACATCAAGGTGAACAGCAGGCTGCTTTTTGTATGCTATGTTAGGTTAAATTTAACAACGGCAACACCATAGACTACTCTCATTTGTAAAACAAACAAGGAGAACGTTTGTTTAATGTGGAATTATGCTAAACTACACTTCAGCTCAACAGGTCTGTTGCATGGATTCTGTTCTGTGGAATTTAAATTAACTTAGAGAGAAAGTGAATTCAGATCCTTTAAAAACTGCAAGAATTCAAATCTCCAAAAGCGCCTCAAATAACACTGAAAGGTATGACTGATGATTTCTTTCTTAAAGTAACAGAGAGTGGATCTGTTTTGTGGGTGAAGGAAACAAATATCCTATGAGCCTTAGTTCCTTTGCCTCTCACTGTCTCAACATTAATACAACTGAAGTAACTATATACAGCAACAACAAAAAAGCTGTGAGGATACTCCCTCCTCTCCTTAAACAGTTTAAAAGACACCTATAGGCACTCTAATGGAGCAAAACAGCAGGTTTTCTTCATGTGCACTGTGTCTCTCTAGTGCTCCTTCTTTCTCTGGGGGAAACCTCGCTGCAGTAACAAGCCTGTGCGATGCTGAAATAGTGCCGCGGGCAACAGCGAGCAGCGGCTCAGCGCAGGCAGGTGAAGACAGGGTGAAAGTCAAATCTTTTCACTGTAAACAAAAGCCCCAATATAAGCGAAAGTAAATAGATGTAGTGTGAATAAGAATGCTGGGTTGTTTGCTCGAGATTTGAGCGATTCTTTGCGGGCGCCACAGGTGGGTAGCTGTCCAATGAGGTGAGGGATTTGCTGTTATGAAGACGGATAGATGAGGAGAGGAGGGAGTTCTTGTGAGAAAAAGAGATGGGGAGAAAGGAGCCGAGATGCTATTGAACGTTTGTCAAAAATCTTAAAAAAGATGTCATTTTCAGCAGTTTCTCTCAGAGTGCTTTGGGACAAAGCCACATCACGCGTTGCCTCTCCGGTACATCACATGTCAAAGATGAGCTACACGCTGAGGCCTGTGCGAGAGGACTGAGGGATTTGTGGAAATAAAGAGTGATGCTCGCTGACAGGCTCACATGTGTTTGAGAGTCTAAAGAGGCCAAATAAAGAGTTCAGATGTTTATCTGCATGCTGCTTTGTGGTGTTATCCTCCAGGTACAGTGTAAGCCCAGTGGTGACAATAACTGCTTTGTGAAAGTGAAGCTGCCAGTAATCAAAATGGATGGGTAGGTTAGATTGTGGTGCTGTGTAAATACTGCACTCCACTGCTACAGCAGATACAAACTGATATTCCACAGGAAAGGTAATAAAAACACTAGAACAGGGAAGCATATTATTATAAGATGCCTTGCATAGCTGTGATTCAAAGACAAGAGATTTAATGTGCAAAAGTCAGTCTTCAGTTCTTTATATTTTTCTTTTAAGGAGCCAGACTTTCTTGGAATTTGTTTTAAGTGGTCTTGAGCAACAGTCCTCCAGGCTTTCGGATCGTCTTTCATTTTCAGTCAAGCCCTTATACCTGATCATTTTAGATGACCTTTTTTTTTAATTTAAG
Source organism: Astatotilapia calliptera (assembly GCF_964374335.1). NCBI lineage: Eukaryota > Metazoa > Chordata > Actinopteri > Cichliformes > Cichlidae > Astatotilapia > Astatotilapia calliptera. Next base: position 4,886,712 of record NC_137440.1, read on the forward strand.
CTGTTTATGCATTAAAAAGTTACCCAAGTCAAGGGATTAACTAAAACATGCCAACAATAACAAACTTTGACAGCATATATCTGCTCCAACAAGGAGCTATTAGCCAAAAACCTGCCCAATCTCAGCATGGCCTGCAGAGGAGGACAAGTGGAGGACAAAAGAAGTGAAAGGTCTGAAATCCATCTACAGCAGATCAACAGTTTTGAAAAGTCATGACCTTAAGAAACAGAAAAAAACAATCCAGCAAAGACCAGACACATGACCTGAGAGCTGCATCTGGCCCTTCAGCTGATCCGTCTTCTGTTGGTCGGAACGTCATCGGAAGCGGTCTCAATGAAAAGGTCGCTGTCAAGAAGTCATTCTTAAGAGATACAGGGAGACAAGCCAGTGACATGCCAAATTACATAAGAACTGGACCAAAAATCAACGAAAATTGGTCTTGTAGGTCAAATTGTCATCAATATGTTTAGAGGAGGTACAACAGTGGGTGTCTGTGGCCATCTGTATAACATTTCGGGGTACATTTGAGCCAGTGGTGTTAGGATCCTATCAAATCTCTTGGAAACATAAATGAAGAAACATCAGATTTTAATCCATCGTGCAATATTGAAAAGCGTCTGATTGGTTGTGGCTTCAGGTTTTGGCACGACAATGATCCCAGACACACTTCCAGTGCAGTAATAAGAATGTTTAATGTGTAATGCCACCGTCATGGACTTGCCTGGCCAGAGCCTGGCCCTTAACATTATTTAAGCAGCGTGGGATCATCCTGACAGAGAATGGAAGAAAAGATACCCAACATCCAAAGAGGAGCTTTGAATAGTCTTTCAAGTCCTTGCAGACTATTAAAAAATTTACAACAACACTTGACTAGTTGAGACTAATTTGAAGAACAAAGGTGGTCAAACCAAATACTGAATTTTAACCTTTTTAGAATTTTACAAACTTTGTTTTATAGCAATATATGAAGAAATGAGAGGTTTGCAGAGCATTCTGGGTTGAAGACATTTATGCACTTCAGAGACTTCTTGAATGTAGCTTGTGATATTATTATTTCTGTATTTCTTCTACCAGTGCATCAGAAGTGCTGTTAAAAACATTATTTTGAGCAACCCACAGCACTGAGTCACATCATCTTATAATCCTCAGTTAAAGTAACACTGGCAAAGCCTGAAGCCTAAACTGAAGAAGATTTTTTTTTACCTCAAAGTTTCCCTCAACATCTGAAATCTGAGTTTCATCTTTAAAAAAGTACTTTTTTTTTTTTTTTTTTTTAGTACTAATAGGTTAAATAAGGCTGATCTAGACTTGTATAAATACAAATATAGCAAGAATGGAAATTATTTTTAATAATCTTCCCAAAAAGAACTGATAATATGCAAAAAAAAAAAAAGCTGCAACCCAGAGCCAAAGCTTCTAAATGTTTACTATCTCCGTTTGATTTCTTTAAGGTAAACAAGGTCTCAGGCAATATTAGCTAAAACTCATCCTGCTGATTCATTTCAAACAAACCTCATCAAGCATTCTGACTGTTGATTTCAGTGGCAATCAGACAGATGGGTCTCAAGATCAATGCTTTTGGACTACAAACATCACATCACGACTTCAAAAGATCTCTGCTCTTGCTCACTCGCTCTCTCTCTCTCTCTAACACACACACACACACACACACACACACCCTTTTCCCATGTCTAAATCTATACAATCCATTATTAACATGTTTCCTGCCAGACAAAGACACAGGTAGATGATAAAATATATTAAAAATAAAAGACATAGAAGAAAGAGTTAAATTATTGAATTTGGGTTGCTCTCATTGAAATAAAAAAGACAGAGATGGAGAGGAGAAGAATCTATATTGTGTTCTCGGGGAAGTGAGGGAAAAATCGAAGGAGAAAGTAGGTTAGAAAAGAAAGGCAAGGTGAGAGAAAGAGTGGCATCAAAGAGAGGCAGTTGAACAAAGTCAGCGACACGCCAGGAGTTGACTCATGCGACATGGGAGTGAAAAAAAAACAACCAACTAACATCAGAACACGTCACACAACTGCTCAGACAGAGACTAGGAAACAAGGTGAACTTGTCGCAAGGAAGGAGGGAAGGAACGAATGAAGGAGAGAAGTTATGGAGAAAGAAAGCGATAAAAGAAGGAAGAAAGCTATACGAAAAGTAAGTGATGGAGGAGGGGATGAAGTCGAAGGAGGGGAGAAAGAAAGGAAGTGAAGGAGGAGGAAACAAGAAAAGGAAAAAAAGGTAGACAAAGGAAATACTAGAAGAAAAGGTTTAAAAAAAGATGTGTAAAAGAAACATCTGAAAAGAAAGTATGGAAAGAAAGTTTTGGGAATAATTAACAAAAAAAGGAGAAAAACACAAAAAAAGAAAATAAATGACCTAAGAGAACAAAGAAAGGAGTGAAAAATTAAAACAAAAACTGAAAATATAAAACATTTAATTCTGAAAGTAACAGAAAAAAGATCAGAAGGGGAAATATAATTTATAATGTTTTGAAGCAGAAAGAAAAAAACGGAAAAACGGACAGAAAGAAGGAAAAATGAGGAGTACAGAAATAGGAAAATGGTACGGCACTGAACAAGGTCGACAACTGATAGGAAAGTGAAGTGGGAAAATAAGAAAATAACAGGAGGACAAGGAGAAGAAGAAAAACAGGGAGTCATAGAGGATGTGAGAGAGAACATGACCAAACGTGGAAGAAGGAAAAAAGGAGAGAAAGAAAAAACAGAAAAAGAAGTGTGGAAAAGACAGGAGGAAGAATAAATGAACATACAACAGGAAAGCAGACACAGGAGAGAAGACTGAGAGAAAAGGTCCAAGAGAGAGAGGAAAGCAAGAATGTGAAGTGGCAGAAGATGAAGAATGGAGAGAAGGATTCAAGGAAGAGGGAGAATAAAATTTAGGGGGATAACACACAGGAGAGGAGGAGGCGAAGGAGGATTTATGTGTTTTTAGAGCTGTCATTTTGAAGGACAGAGCAGGGGCGGAGCAGCACACATGCAACAGCTTGAATCTCTCTATCTGAATCTGCCTGGTTCTGTCATACAGTCCCTTTCATTCATGCTCACCATGTATGTTTACGTTGCCTCTACTTTTTGCATTATTCTGTTCTCATCGTCACTGCAGTAGCTACGTTCTTCATGCCTCCCATAAATTTCTTATGAATATTCTGCATAGGTGAGCCAGAACAGCATCGACTTAGCTCATCCCACTCGTGATCCATCACAGCTAAAGCAACAAGTTTGACCTTGACTTTGAGCACAGTTTGGGTAAAGACCCATTAGGTCATCACTGTGATTAAATTTGATTCAATTCTAATCAGCAACAGGAAAATGAGTAGTGATCTTTTTGAATTCAAGTGGAAGGGGCAGACAATAGATGGCTCGCTGTGGCGTGAGCTCATCAGTCCTTCAACTAGATGACCAGTAGGTTTCTGTAGTCTTTATAAAACTAATGATTAAATGTCCTCAATCACTGATGTCTTTGACAGCTAGCTGCCATACTCTGGACTGTGGTGCCCTTCCTAATGGATGTTGTAAATCGGCAAGGTAAAGAGGGGAACAAATCTTGCAAAATCAGCCAGATGTAGATGATACAGAAAATGAATGGCTCTACTTTATATTGGTTGTGTATGAATAGTCTTGCATGTGATCACAGGATCCAATTGATGCATAACTCTATTCAGTGCAGCTATGTGGGCTGTGGACATTATTACAAGGAATACACTGCCGGTACCACAGTGTTACTTTTTCTCTTTGTTTTTCTTGTTTTTGGACTGTTTCATCAATCCAATATTCAAACTGCTGAAGGTATGAATTAGAAACATCTCTACCTTCTACAATAGATTCCAACATGTTGCCTATTTACCATCTTCATGTTCCACCAGTACAAACTGCCAGAGGGCACACACTGCAGTAAATAACCTAAACATAACAGTGGTCTGTTATAGATTACAGTTTTTTACAGACGCTAGGACACATTTCTCAATACTTAGGTCACTTTTGCAAAACTCCTCACACAGTGAGCACAACAGAAGTCTATGTGGGCTAAACTGAGGACCAGTTATCATTGTTTTGGCACAAAATGCATTCAATGACTACATCTCTCAAATTTCATGAATTATCTTCTCACTCAGACACAACAACTGCCAAAAATCTTTGTACGTACAGGACATTTTGCATGTGCTTACATACTGTTTTCAAAACTGTTAAACTTATGGCCAAAACAATAACACAATGCAAAACTTAAAAAGACAGCAAAATTCAACAGCAATATTTTATTGAAACATATTTTAAATCTAAAAATGCAGTTTAACCAGCCACAGCTGATTCTCATTGTAGATGAACATCTACACAGCTGTTACTCCTTCAATTTTTCAACACCTTCAATTCTGGCAGCCAGAAGATTCTTTCCTAGGTGTGTTGCCCTAGATGACATAAGATGTGATGTGGATGAGAACCTGTGGCCAAATGGAGAAGACCGAGTAGATTAGCATTACTATTGTATGTGTATCAGTGGATGGTGTGTATACAAATTCTTGTATTTTGGGATTACTTAGTGCAAAAAAATAAAAATACATAAACAAATATTAACGAATTCTGCATGATGTCTGATTCATTCCAGTAACATATATTGAAATTATAAACAGAGATGTGTCCTTGTTTTACACAAGAAAACACTGTGTCATGCTACATGTTGTTAGTGTTTTTTAGGTCATTGTTTTGTGGGTGACAAAGTGTGTTTGTTGGCTGTCAACCTTTGCTAGTGTTCTGGAAGAATGAGTTTACTTGAGACCTGAATAAAGTGTTTTGGTAGTTGTAGTGCATTTTGAATGTGAAATGAACTGCTTTGCCAAGCTGACGGTCAGTTAGGAGAATTGTGTGAAGAGTTTTGCAAAAGTGACCTAAGTATTGGGAAATGTGTCCTAGCGTCTGTAAAAAACTGTAATACAGTAAGGGGTTTGGTTTATTTCAGTATTTAAAATCATACTTTTGGGATTTCAAAATCACCCGGTACAGCATAACAACAAAGAAAGCCAGTAGGAAACAAGAAACAGTGTACACTTGTCGTTTTATAACTCACCCAGGTGAAACACAGTTGCTGGCTGGATTACATTCATAAGCAATGTGCTTCTGAATGAATACCGTGGCACATTTATGAATAGCAGGAGTCGACAGGAGGTGGTGAACACAGACGAGTATACCCAACAGGCAAGAGATGCATTTTATTAGGGAGATTGTTGCCATCGTACGTTGTTTTGGGTACTGTTGCTGTTATATTTCTTAGGATGACAGTCTCAGCCAAGCAGCTTCATGTGGCTGTCGATGGTTTACCGGACCAGAATTCAGCCAAACTACCTCTCTGTCCTTCCAGTTTCTCCTCTTTTTTATTGTCTCACAACACTGAAAACACATATTCTCTCTCCTCATTTACACAGTCTCTTTATATCTTTTGAATGCCATCTTCCTGGTGTGTGTGTGTGTGTGTGTGTGTGTGTGTGTGTGTGTGTGTGTGTGTTTCTAAGAGAGGAAAGTGAGAATGGCTGCAATGCACATACTCTCCTCGGTACACCTGTCTCTTTTAGTTTACAACCACTCTGCTTATTTCCACACCCAATCATGCACGCAGTTAAAACAAACACATGCAACAGCAGCACACGCACACAACCTCACAAGCTCAAGCAGAGGTGTGCACATTATACAAATACGCATTCCCACATGCACATAATTAAAGTGACTGCACCAAACAAACCTTGTGTGGTAGTGTCTTGCCACACATACACACAACCGCATGAATACAGCTGTAAGCAGAGAAGACAGGTGGAGTGTATATCAAGGGCCACCCAGCTCCTACACCATTTATCTCAATTTCACCTTCTAGACACACGCAAGCACGCGTGCATTTAAGATTAAAAAAGCACATACACACAAGCTCAGCAGACATATAGACATTCATATACAAATTAATAGACAAGAACCAAAGTCAAATAGACACATTTTTTACTCCCCTTTCATTCTCCTACTTCTAACAGTTTAGTAAAATCCTGATGTTGGGTTATGTATAAATAAAAACATCTCATTTTGGAACTGCCTGAAACGCACAGAGTCGTTTAAATTTGTCATTTACTGTCAAGCCGAACTTTTGGTGTTTCTAGAAGCCCTACATGGTGTTAAGCCCATCCTATAATGAGCTATTAACTGCCGTCTCCTTTCAGCTCTCTGCCCGACTCCGACACAAATCCCCCCTTTATTCTCCAGTACTGTAATCCACCACTCGCACCCACACAATAATACACAGAACTCGAGACACAATACACCAGGCCTCAGTTCACTTCCTGGTGTCAAATCCCCTTCTTCTCACTGCTCACTTACAAAGACGGTAGAAGAGGGAAGGGTGGAGAGGATGAACTATCGAAAAAGAATAATGCAGTTTTATGGCAGTACACAAACACACGAGGATAATCAGACTGAGCTTTGACATTCATACTCACATATATAGACAGCATTTGTGAATTTGCTGTTACAGCTTTTTAAGCAGTTTATATAAAAGCAGCAATTTGGGAACCACCAATTAGTGAAGTCCTGTCTTGAAACCTTTATTTAACCACCTTGAACCATTACCATCTCAGAGCTTTAGTGGAGTGTGTGTCAAGTAAGAAGAAACAGAGGACGACTGTATGCTCATATGGTAGTGATTGACAGTCCTTGTCAATACAACCTGAAGCATGGGCTGTTACACTCCTTTTTAACTCTAAGAGGGCTGTAACTTAAAAAAATCACTGTCATGCTATATTAAATAAGGCTTGAAATTAGTGATTTAGACCAGCGGTCCCCAACCCCCGGGCCTTGGACCGGTACTGGTCCGTGAGTCGTTTGGTACCGGGCCGCGAGAGTTGAGGCTCAGGTGTGAAATGTATGGTTTTCAGGGTTTTTAATCGGTTTTCAGCGTTATTTTGTTATCGTTTTTATCGTTAACTCGGTTTTCCTGGGTCTTTTCACGTGTGTTATGAATAAATCTTCTTTTTTTCGGTACCGGTACTAGTTTTATTTTGTTGTATTTATCCGCAACACTTTAAAGGCCGGTCCGTGAAAATATTGTCGGGCATAAACCGGTCCGTGGCGCAAAAAAGGTTGGGGACCGCTGATTTAGACCATAATCCCATCAGGAAAGTGTTTACTGACGTCTTAGTTCACACAGAAGTGAAGCCTGTAATAGTTGTTGTCTCCCTGACTTCTATACAATCAAATTTATTTGAGCAATGAAATGAGTCGGCCAACAAGATGCAAGTTATTAGAAAAGAATGCCAGTTTAAGACACTTCTGTATTGGCTTCAGTTGGCTTTTTAAAATTAACATTATCTGGTTAAAACAGAACCAGGAAAACCAGAAACGGCTACAATGTCATAAAAACAAAAACAAGTAGTTTGCATCGAAAATCAAAGGACTTAAAAAGGTGCAAATCATGACATTAATGAAACTGTTCTGTCTCTTCTGTGTTGACTTTAGGGTCATTTTATAGAACATTTTGTGCCCAGCCAGTTGCCTGAAAATGTTAAGGTCCATAGCTAATTGCTGTGAAATTGCAGCTTCATATATTATATACTTTTCAACACACACACGCACACACACACACACACATACAGTGGGGCAAAAAAGTATTTAGTCAGCCACCGATTGTGCAAGTTCCCCCACTTAAAATGATGACAGAGGTCAGTAATTTGCACCAGAGGTAAATTTCAACTGTGAGAGACAGAATGTGAAAAAAAAATCCATGAATCCACATGGTAGGATTTGTAAAGAATTTGTTCGTAAATCAGGGTGGAAAATAAGTATTTGGTCACCTCAAACAAGGAAAATCTCTGGCTCTCACAGACCTGTAACGTCTTCTGTAAGAAGCTTTTCTGTCCCCCACTTGTTACCTGTATGAATGGCACCTGTTTGAACTCATCATCTGTATAAAAGACACCTGTCCACAGCCTCAAACAGTCAGACTCCAAACTCCGCCATGGCCAAGACCAAAGAGCTTTCGAAGGACACCAGGAAAAGTATTGTAGACCTGCACCAGACTGGGAAGAGTGAATCTACAATAGGCAAGCAGCTTGGTGTGAAAAACCAACTGTGGGAGCAATCATCAGAAAATGGAAGACATACAAGACCACTGATAATCTCCCTCGATCTGGGGCTACACGCAAGATCTCATCCCGTGGGGTCAAAATGATGATGAGAACGGTGAGCAAAGATCCCAGAACCACACGGGGGGACCTGGTGAATGACCTGCAGAGAGCTGGGACCAAAGTAACAAAGGTCACCATCAGTAACACACTACAACGGCAGGGAATCAAATCCCGCAGTGCCAGACGTGTTCCGCTGCTGAAGCCAGTGCATGTCCAGGCCCGTCTGAAGTTTGCCAGAGAGCACATGGATGATACAGCAGAGGATTGGGAGAATGTCATGTGGTCAGATGAAACCAAAGTAGAACTTTTTGGTATAAACTCAACTCGTCGTGTTTGGAGGAAGAAGAATACTGAGTTGCATCCCAAGAACACCATACCTACTGTGAAGCATGGGGGTGGAAACATCATGCTATGGGGCTGTTTTTCTGCCAAGGGGACAGGACGACTGATCCGTGTTAAGGACAGAATGAATGGGGCCATGTATCGTGAGATTTTGAGCCAAAACCTCCTTCCATCAGTGAGAACTTTGAAGATGAAACGAGGCTGGGTCTTCCAACATGACAATGATCCAAAACACACCGCCCGGGCAACAAAGGAGTGGCTCCGTAAGAAGCATTTGAAAGTTCTGGAGTGGCCTAGCCAGTCTCCAGACCTCAACCCCATAGAAAAGCTGTGGCGGGACTTGAAAGTCCGTGTTGCTCGGCGACAGCCCCAAAACATCACTGCTCTCGAGAAGATCTGCATGGAGGAATGGGCCAAAATACCAGCTACTGTGTGTGCAAACCTGGTAAAGACCTATAGTAAACGTTTGACCTCTGTTATTGCCAACAAAGGTTATGTTACAAAGTATTGAGTTGTATTTTTGTTATTGACCAAATACTTATTTTCCACCCTGATTTACGAATAAATTCTTTACAAATCCTACCATGTGGATTCATGGATTTTTTTTTCACATTCTGTCTCTCACAGTTGAAGTGTACCTCTGGTGCAAATTACTGACCTCTGTCATCATTTTAGGTGGGGGAACTTGCACAATCGGTAGCTGACTAAATACTTTTTTGCCCCACTGTATATTAGGGGTGCAACGATATTCGTATCGATATTGAACCGTTCGATACAGTGCTTTCGGTTCGGTACGCATATGTATCGAACAATACAACATTTGTAATTTATTTTATCAACTTTCCTTCTGACGATGCTGTCTGTGTTGAGCGCTCAGTGGATCTGCGCTCGACAGTGCAGCCTAGGCGGAGTAGTCGAACGCAGATTCACTAAGCGCAGGGCAATCTAGCGAGACAGAAGTTAAGCTCTCGTTGCAACATGGCAAATTGAACCTCCCCCATCCTCATTCAGATCTGGCGTTTGGAACTATTTTGGTTTTCATGTGAGTATGACCCTGAAGGTAAGCACGTCATGGACTAAAGTAAAACAGTATGTCGGATGTGCCACGCAATGCTCAATTACATTGGTAGGAACTAGTGCGTTAGCGCAGTTAGCTCGTTAACGTGTTGGCCGTCCAGCCCCACGCACAGGGCGATCCGCAGTAGCTCGTTAATGGAGATTTGCCGTGTTGTGGCGTTTTAACGAGATTAACGCAGCACTAGTGGGAACACAACGAATATGACTGCACATTTACTCCGACATCATCCTAGTGCAAAGACAAAAACAACAAGCACGCATGCTACAAACTTTACCCGAGTCATTTAGACAGCCGTTAGCACATGATTCTCCTTATGGGGACCTGATATGTTTAATATGCTGCTGAGAATATAGCCCAGAAGAAGCGTGTAGTATAGCTTTTATTTTGGAAAGAGCCATTTCTCTGTAATAAACTCTCTTTTCCAAAGATGAGTGATTTCTCAATCAGATAGATTTATTATTTTATCCCTTTGTTGTTTCAGCAACATTAAATTTAAAAACTGTACTTTTGAGTTAAAATATATATTTATAATTTTAATAAATGACAAATTAAAAAGGCATGAACATTTTTTTGTATCGAAAAAATATCGAACCGTGACACCAAAGTATCGAACCGAACCGAACCGTGAATTTTGTGTATCGTTGCACCCCTAATATATATATATATTAGGGGTTGCAAGGAGAGTTTAACTTCTGCCTTGCTAGCTTGTCCTGTGCTCTTCCTTCTGACTATGCTGTCTGTGTTGAGCGCTCAGTGGATCTGCGCTCGACAGTGCAGCCTAGGCGGAGTAGTCGAACGCAGATTCACTGAGCGCTCAACACAGACAGCATCGTCAGAAGGAAAGTTGATAAAATAAATTACAAATGTTGTATTGTTCGATACATATGCGTACCGAACCGAAAGCACTGTATCGAACGGTTCAATATCGATACGAATATCGTTACACCCCTAATATATATATATATATATATATATATACACATACTAGGGGTGCAACGATACACAAAATTCACAGTTCAGTTCGGTTCGATCCTTTGGTGTCACGGTTCGATATTTTTTCGATACAAAAAAAATGTTCATGCATTTTTTATTTGTCATTTATTAAAATTATAAATATAGATTTTAACTCAAAAGTACAGTTTTTAAATTTAACCCTAACCCTTGTGCGTGTTTTTTATTTTGACAGCGAATGCGCACCTGCGGACCACTTATGTGCAGCCCTGGTTATTTAGCTCATCATATTGCAGCCACAGAAATTCTTTTGTCCATGAAACCATAAAGCTGCACTTTCTTTTTGCCTTATAGTCTGATTTGTCATAACTTCTCCGTTTTGTGGTAAGCTTTTCTTTGGCTGTCACTTCTTCACCCTGACCTGTCTTATTTGGCTCAGCAGAACTGAAATGCTTTTACACATGCACTCACATAAGCTCAGCGATTCTCTGCGCGATCAACCTCTCACATGTTTAAGCTGCGGGAGATTTCACTTGTCATGTTTGCATAGTAAGCTAACGATTAATAAGACGATGTCAGAGGAATTGGTGCACAAATTATCATCACTCACAGATCAGTGCTGTCGCTCTCTATACACAGTTCACACGATTGCAAAGTGAAAGCAAAAAAACAAGCGCAAATTCAAACGCGACTTCAATATGTCACATATTGACAGTGGCTCACCGATGCCAATGACATAATTACCCAGCTACATTTCTGAAAGAATGCAAAAGCATTGACATATATTTTTCCTACAATAGCCCGACGGGCAGGGAAGAGATAGATTTTGGTAGCCCGACTGAAAAAATCGCTAGCTCCGGGACGTCGGGCTAGCGATATTGCGAGCCCTGTATCTGATTGAGGAATCACATCATCTTTGGAAAAGAGAGTTTATTACAGAGAAATGGCTCTTTCCAAAATAAAAGCTATACTATCCGCTTCTTCTGGGCTATATTCTCAGCAGCATAAGGAGAATCATGTGCTAACAGCTGTCTAAATGACTCGGCTAAAGTTAGTAGCATGCTTGTTGTATTTGTCTTTGCACTAGGATGATGTCGGCGTAAATGTGCAGTCATATTCGTTGTGTTCCCACTAGTGCTTTCAGGTTAATCTCGTTGAAATGACCTTAACGCCACAACACGGCAAATCTCCGTTAACGAGCTACCGCCGATCGCTCCGTGCATGGGGCTAGACGGCCAACACGTTAACGAGCTAACTGCGCTAACACACTAGTTCACACCAATGTAATTGAGCATTGCATGGCACATCCAACATACTGTTTTACTTTAGTCCATGACTCGCTTACCTTCAGGGTCATACGTCACATGAAAACCAAAATAATTCCAAACGCCAGATCTGAATGAGGTTCAATTTGCCTGTTACAAGGAGAGCTTAACTTCTGTCTCGCTAGCTTGCCCTGCGCTCTTCCTTCTGACTATGCTGTCTGTGTTGAGCGCTCAGTGAATCTGCATTCGACTACTCCGCCTAGGCTGCACTGTCGAGCCTAGGTGGAGTAGTCGAATGCAGATTCACTGAGCGCTCAACACAGACAGCATCGTCAGAAGGAAAATTGATAAAATAAATTACAAATGTTGTATTGTTCGATACATATGCGTACCGAACCGAAAGCACTGTATCGAACGGTTCAATATCGATACGAATAGCGTTGCACCCCTAATATATACACATACATACACATATTTAAGTGGTCTGTTGACCCACTCCCAGTATGATTTTTGGCACTTTTGACATTTGAGGTAATGTTTGAGGTAATGTTTGAACACGGAAATCTCAACTATTAAAGATAAAGGCCTGAAAGTTTCACTGGTATTTCTTAACATCAAAATCAATCACAATCTGTCATTTGGGTACAGACACATCAGAAAATCTCTGGATTTTGGCTTTCAAGTCATCCTGCAAAGTTTCATATTTAAGCACACACTAATGAAAATTACAAAAGCCAAATTGTGACAATATCTCAATGACATATAGTTGAATTTCACAATAATTCAAATAGAGCATGTGGAATACTTTATTATATGAACTTCTTAGACATAAAAATTAAGAAAAGGCTATATTCTTTCAACTGCCATTGTTAATTAATCATATATAACAAATTGTGGAACAACAACAAAAACTTCAGTAGGTAGTCTATTTGTATCTGAAGAGAAGTTTTATTCTAGTGACCTATTCTACTACTATCCTACTGCCCTGGAGGTCTCTTAACCTGCATTATAAGACTTCCAGTAGGTTTTACAAATGGAAGGTAGAGTAGGTCTCAAAAAGGAAAAATAGTTACATATTTAACAAAGTTCATTATTTTTGCAGTTATAATTTGCACACTATCTGGAAATCCTAGAATTGTTTACTAATATTTTTTTTTGTCACTGAACTTATATTTGCTCAGTCCAGCATAAAAGGTTAAATAGCAGTTTTTTTTTTTCTCAGAGTAGAGCTGCTGATCCTCCACATCGAAAGGAGCCAGTTGAGGTGGTTCGGGCATCTGACAAGGATGCCTCCTGGGCGGCTCCTGGGTGAGGTGTTCTGGGCAGGGAGGGAGGCCTGGGCTGCTCTGCTCAGGCTGCTGCCCCCATGACCCGGCCCCGGATAAGCGGATGTGAATACGTGGATGGTTTGTTTACTTTTTTGTGTTTTTTATGAGTGTGCGTTCAAATATAGATTTTCCTATTTATTGGTCCAACATTACAGATCCTGGTTTATTTTAATGGTAGGAAAGATCAGTGAAAATTTCAGGCATTTTTTATAGTTTTTGAGATATTCATGTTCAAAAATTGCTTCAAATGTCAAAGTGTAAAAAAAATGTTGGAACTAGACCATTTTTCAAAAACATATCTTGAAAACGTGTATTTTTTCAATATATGTAAAAAGTTTCACAGCAAACATCTTTGCCCAGACTTTGAACCATGAAACTTTCAGGCAAATTGGAGATGGTGGAGCAGAAGGCCCACATTCACTTTGGATGTTATGACGCTTTGTTCATTTTTTCTAGTTAGTTCAAAATAATATTTGATGGCATAGTAAATTCCTTGTTGCTGACCTGTGGGAAATAGATGTACAATTCCCAGAAAATGACTAAATGAAATGCAATTTTTGGATGCAGAACATTAACCCTGGGTGATACTTTGATACCTGGCTTTAGCAAATAAGTCATTTTGGGGTATCAGTTCAACTTTTCTCTAGAGGTAGCAGTTCTTTACAACAGTGATGCAACCAATGCCCAACAAGATGGAGCTGTTCAGTTTTTCCAAAACTGACAATATGTATGACTGTCTGCATGGAATTCATCAGGGTTATTCTTATGCAACATAATACGTCAGGTAAAATGAGGCCAGAGGATCCCTGATGCCAGAAATTGAGTTGGGTGCCAGCACAAGTGAATCAAAGCAAAAATGTCTTCCAAAGAACCAGTCACATCAGTGCTGGAAGTCGTTCCATTTTAAGGCCTATCCTGGAATGAAATTGAATGGAACAAGTTGAATTGGTGATCCTTACGTCTTTAACGTCTTAGAAATTCAGCTGCAAATTAAATGGCAATGCATGAAAACGAACGTACATCCCTTCCTTTTAATGCTACTGAGACAAATCTGTATATGAACCAACAACAATAAAACAACAGTAAAAAGGGTTTGGCAATCCATTCATACCACTCTTTGTTGATGACACACACACACACACACACACACACACACACACACACACACACACACACACACACACACACACACACACACACACAGGGAAGTTATACTACTGGTTTTGCTACTGCTACTGCTACAAGGAGCACACACAAACGTTACCATGGTGAGGAGGTATGCTGCTGGCCGGCCAGGTGAAGGGTCTTGGGCCGGGCGGCGGAGCAGCTGCCTGCATTAGCTGGCCGCTCCCAGTAGGGGTCACTGCGAAACACACAAAAAAAACGTGAAGAGGTTCTTTAACGACAGCCACATGAAAAAAGGAGAAGAAGAAGAAGTGGGAGTAAAAACAAGACTTAAATGAAGAATAAGAGGGAGAAAACAGGAAAATCAAATGAACAAAGACAAAAACGTAGGAGCAGAGCATAGGAACCAAAGACAAAATAACCATACAAAGCACAGTGCAAATGTCATGGAAAATCAGAGAATTAGATGCAAAATATATTCTGCAGATAAGCAGTAGGTAAATGATAATTTGGCAGTTCATGTGAAAAAATAATGAAAGATTGGGCATTTCCAGCTCAGTGGACAACAAACTGTGGACCTCTCAGTCTCAAGTCTATATGAAAATAACACTCAAAAAAGAATCCAAATACTTTGTTTAATTACTCATAAACAGGCAGCTGCGATAGCTGCGGGAATATCTTTAACATAGAGGGTCCTGCAGATGTGATGTAATATGGCGATATCTGTGTGAACTGGGGGTAGCACACTCAGCATTATCAGGACCACAAATGCTATCAGCACCCATATGAAAAAGGTTGCTATAAATGATATATGGTGCAAATATTAAATATACTATGTCAACTTATGTGATATTTCCCCCCCAAAAATAAGTTTAGTACTTAAAAGCACAATATTTACCTATGAAAGAATAGACATCTCAGAAAGCAATAAATGTAGGCTACACACTTATACATGTGGTACTGGCTAACAGGAAAACTAAATTTCCATAACAGATGTTTTCCATAACAAGTTAACGATATGTTGGTAACTTTGCTGCAAAAATATTACCGTACTGGCATTGAATCACGGTGTGTGATGACTTACTACTCTGTTATTTAACCGCCACAAACAATCCAGCATCAGCACAGCAGAGTAAATTAATGTACTTTAGTAATACAGTGCGAGTTTATCTGCAAACTTTACTTCCCTTAACACGAGTCACTTTGGGGTTTTTGTAGCTTCTTCTTTCAGGCATTGGAAGAGCGACTCACTGAGTCAACAGATGCAGTCAGTCTGTTTTTACTTTGTTGCATGAACAACTGGAGGCAGACCAACTGTTTAATTCGTTTATTTACCCGTCTTTTTTATTCTTTTTTTATATCCTTCTGCTGCTACTTCTCCACTTTCCATGCATTTGAGCTTAGCTAGCTTAGCTAGCTCCACAGTGAAGCTGCGTTACTTCCTCGTCTTACACGTGTTTCATCAAGTTTGTTGCTGATCTGAATGCGTGACTGAAGTTTGAAAGTTTGACATGTGATCAAACTGCTTCCTGTGTGTCAGTGATACTTTTTTAGGATCTACTTTAAAAAAGGCACAACACGTATTTCACTATAGAATGTGCAAAGATGGTCCAGTCATCCATTTTCTGCTGCTTATCTGGGACCAGTTTGCAGAGGCAGCAAGCACAGAGCCATAGACTTTCCTGTGTGTCATGACTAACCCTCCTCAATCCGCCTGTCAATCCCTCGCGGCTCTCACTTGTGAACAAGACCCACACATACTTAAACTATTCCACTTGGGCCACCAACTCACCTATTTTCTAAATAAAATCCCCCAAATCTAACTGCCACACAGGGCAATTACTTACAGTCTTTCTTACAGTGTTAACATCATGTACCCTCTACAAGAAGCCACACTAATTAAGGGGAGACAAAACTGTAAAGTTGGATGATAAAGGTTAAAAATAAAAAAGTATGACAGCGAAAGGTTTTTAAATCACACTCAAGTGCAAACATTTACATTCAAGGGGGCTTTAAATATGCCACAAAACAATGTGGCAACACATATTTAACACTATTTAACACTCTTTTGTTTGCTTAGAATATAATCGCTTATTTCAGATGTATTTCAAGATGTATCTCCCACCATGACTGGTCGCCTAAAACTTCCTGCCCTTGGAAACAGTCAAAAAAAACCCAAACTAACCTGCAGTTTGGTGGCAGATTTTATTTATTTATTTCTTTTCTTTTTGAAAAGCTAAATGTTGCCGATTGGGACTCAACGGGCAGGCAAAGTGACACCGGAGTCAAATACAAAATACAAAGCAGCCCCAAAGTGACTGTCTATAAACAGTGAATTATTTGAATTTTACACACCCACCAAAGACAGGCTGTCAAAACCCATGCCGGAATGGATTTTTCATACTGAGAAAGGGAGCGAGGGAGAGCCAAGGAGAATAAAAGAGAGAAGGAAAAAAAAACAGGAGGCAGAAAGAGGGAGAGAGACTCTGGAAGACACAGGAAGGAGGAGGAGAGAGCGAGAGGGAGACGCAGTGAAGCGATGCTGGCTTGCAGGAGAACATTAGCTGCACTGTGTAGCGCACCATAAAACCATTGACATTGTCGGTCTTGCTTTGTGGACAAGTATTATTGTAAAACACAGTTTTCTGAGGCGAGCCGGCCGCTATTGTTCTTGTCAGAGGGTGAAGCGAGGGCACCGCCGGCATAACTTATTTCAGTTTAAAGCTACCGGAGAAGGCAGCGAGAGTTGGTTTTCAAATTAAACGACTGCGATGTAAGTCCAGAGATTGTATTACTTTTAGATTTGATCTCTCGATGCATGACTAGGAAACAGATCGCTTCTGTTGTGGGGGAAGGGGAAAAAAACAATAAAAGATAAGAAGAGCGCTGTCATCTGCAAGAAGAAAAGCAGGTTTGTTCTGTCACTGAGGTCGGTGTACTTTGTTGATTATACAGCAGGCTTTAAGCAGGTTTCAAGAGACACAGAGTCTGACTCGGCACAGAGACTACCATGTTAAGTTCCAGTCCATGTAACGGGCACGAGAAGATTCTAGGAGTTTTGTGCAATGTGTTGTGTCATGACTCACATTATATATTAAAAACAACAGGAGTAAAATATGACATCTGCCTGCTCCAAATCTCTTAGGGTAAATGAAAAGCTGCTTTACTCAGTTGTCCTTGTGATTGCCTTTGCTTGATGGATATTCTTAAAACCTGTAAACATTTATCTCGGTGACACTGAGTCCATCAATTTCTTTGGAGTTTTCACTTGTCAAGGTCATTGACTCTGATCTCATCAATATCCTTATACAAGCAGGGAATCAAATGGTTCTTAATAATGTAAATGCATCACAGTAGTTCAATACAAGTGATGCTTGTATTGAACTACAAGTGATGGAGGTCTGGAATGCTGCAGAGCCTTTTAGCGTCTTTTAGCTCCTAATTTTGGTAAATATACTCTTTTTTGCTTCCAGTCTTTTCATTAAAGTCTCTAATAAACCTTCTTCATGTGCTCAACATCAGACTGCAGTTAAGCAGTTAAGGACGAATGACTAAAGAAAGAGAAAATGTAATTACATACCACAGCTAAATGAAAAGTCACTGTTGACTTGCTGTAGACAAAGTATGTTTTATTTCACTTGCATGTCTTTTTTGCACACTTTTAACTTACAAGGCTTTGAAAATATGTGTTTGTCTATATGGCCAATTTAAAAGGTGATAAGAGAGTAGCCAGCTAGAAGCATGTGTGACTTTTAATGCTAATAACGCTCAAGAATTTGTCCATCAATTCCATGAATAAGAATCAGAAAACATGTATCCTTAGTTTTGTGTTTTTGTTATCACTGTAGCACTTCCTGGTTTGGACCCAATCAGAAGACCAGAATGAAAAGCTTTTTTTTCCACAGATACTTTTATTCGAGATCCTACCTGCACAGTTTCAGTGAACAATATTGCTCAACTCAGAAAATCATAGTAAAAAAGTTGCACAATGTTTTCAGACTGAATGTAATCCCAGATAAAACAACAACTATACGTGACTGGTTTTCAGACCCACCAATAACAATTCAGTCTGGTACTGTAGCTACAAGTGAATGTAGAATAAGCTTACCCCTCCTGTTATATTATTTCATCAGCTGGTACAATCCAGACAGTGTAGCCAATCATCAACAAATTGACATACATGTGCCAAAAAAATGAACTTTTTCTCTTATTTCTTCAACAAAAGTAACTATTAGTCCTTCTTTCTATTTCTTTCTTTTTTTCTTTCTTTCTTTCTTTTTTACATTTTGAAAGTTTTAGCAAGATTGTTAATTGTTTATAATATCTCTCACACCATACAATTCCCAGGCTGACCAAATGCTGACATTTTGTCCCAGACACTGGAATGTCAGAGATGCACATGAGGTGTTGTTTGGCATCAGCGCCACACCAGCTGCGGCAATATTAGACACCGAGTGACATATGGAGTAGCATATGGGCTGTCTCATGTTCGAAACTGTGACAAAGTCGAGATATTGAGAAAGGTTGGTTATTGACGGTATAAATCAGATCACTCAGAAAACCAGATTTTGAATCCCATTACTTTTTTATTGTTTCACTTTCCCTCCACTGTAGTGAGGTTTACGTTGTGATAAGGAAAGGTTTGCATTAAAATAGAATAGTAGATTATCAAAAATGAGATTTCTACACGATATCAGCCATGGTTCGGGCTAACAACAACCGGGCTATGGTGCTTCTGTTAAGACAAAGAAAGAATTTACTACGCATGATGAAAATGATGCAAAAAAGGGGGGGGAGGGGGATCCTTTCCATGTTTTTTATGTGAGATTAAGGGACTCGGACTGTCTGCACTGTATGTGAGTTTTGAAGGGAAAAAAGAGTTTTGAGAAAATGCACTGACTTTATTTAACAGGTACAATCAGTGGAAATGAGGTGGAAATGAATTTGTGCATGATACTGCTGAGTGGGTGAAATTTACTGCATAATGTAATACTTCAAAGTCAAGAAAAATTGAACTTGGGAATTTTTATCAGAATTTCAAGGAAACACTTCACTTTATGAATTATTTTATAAGCTTAAACTTTTTTTTTCTTAAATGTGTTAACAAGGACTTACCTAATGACTATTACAGTTTTTTACAGACGCTAGGACACATTTCTCAATACTTAGGTCACGTTTGCAAAACTCCTCACACAGTGAGCACAACAGAAGTCTATGTGGGCTAAACTGAGGATCAGTTATCATTGTTTTGACACAAAATGCATTCAATGACTACATCTCTCAAATTTCATGAATTATCTTCTCACTCAGACACAACAACTGCCAAAAATCTTTGTACGTACAGGACATTTTGCATGTGCTTACATACTGTTTTCAAAACTGTTAAACTTATGGCCAAAACAATAACACAATGCAAAACTTGAAAAGAGCAAAATTCAACAGCAATATTTTATTGAAACATATTTTAAATCTAAAATTGCAGTTTAACCAGCCACAGCTGATTCTCATTGTAGATGAACATCTACACAGGTGTTACTCCTTCAATTTTTCAACTCCTTCAATTCTGGCAGCCAGAAGATTCTTTCCTAGGTGTGTTGCCCTAGATGACATAAGATGTGATGTGGATGAGAACCTGTGGCCAAATGGAGAAGACCGAGTATATTAGCATTACTATTGTATGTGTATCAGTGGATGGTGTGTATACAAATTCTTGTATTTTGGGATTTCTTAGTGCAAAAACATAAAAATACATAAACAAATATTAACGAATTCTGCATGATGTCTGATTCATTCCAGTAACATACATTGAAATTCTAAACAGAGATGTGTCCTTGTTTTACACAAGAAAACACTGTGTAATGCTACATGTTGTTAGTGTTTTTTAGGTCATTGTTTTGTGGGTGACAAAGTGTGTTTGTCGGCTGTCAACCTTTGCTAGTGTTCTGGAAGAATGAGTTTACTTGAGACCTGAATAAAGTGTTTTGGTAGTTGTAGTGCATTTTGAATGTGAAATGAACTGCTTTGCCAAGCTGACGGTCAGTTAGGAGAATTGTGTGAAGAGTTTTGCAAAAGTGACCTAAGTATTGTGAAATGTGTCCTAGCGTCTGTAAAAAACTGTAATGAATGTTTCCCCTGTAATTAGTATACAAAATAGTGTAGGCCTTTTTGGTGGTACACCAAGACCCTTAAAAGAGGTGGTGCCAAATAAGTCAACACACAAACATGTCAAAGTCCTCAGGATCCTAACAGCGCCTCAAAAAAGTCTCAGTCAGGTATTCTTTACATGAATACTCCTGCTTTTGCTCCTCCTTCAATATACAATATACAGGTAACGGATTCAGCTTCATCCCAAGAGTACCTGGGCTCCACCTTAGGGTATATTCACATTAGACTATGTGCCGGATGCACAGCCAATCACTATGTACCACTGAATACAGTGCAGCTGGACTCGGGTATGGTGTGATTATCACCATGTTCACTATATATTGCCTTCATCACTGACAGCTGATTCCATAAAAATTGCTTTTTTTAAGTCATTAACAAATATGTGAGAGAGGACAGTGTGCCACCATTTCTAGTCCAGTATAGGAAGAACACTCATGATCGGCTCGGTACATTTGAGTTGGGTTAGGTGTTACAGGCAACATCTCGGGACATGCATAATCCTCACTTTTCTATTTTTGCTGCTCACCTTCATTTTATATCCTTAAATCTTTCTTTCGTCTTTTCTTTTTTTTCATATCGTTGTATCTTTACTCCTCATTCAAACAATCAAGCCAATCCTTTGTTTCCCATTAGTCTCTATTACAACTCCTCCAATCTTACATATTTTACTGTCCACATCCCTCTTTCAATTCAGGAACAGTTTTTTGCAGTCAAACTTACATCTTTAAAGTCACATTTTAGCCCTTCTTCCTTCCATCTTTTTCTCCGGATATTCCTGTGCTACATTTTTTTCTTCTGACCCTCGTCCTTGTGCCCAACTAACCTGCTTTTACATGCACGCCTTTATGTCCATCTTAACACAGTGGCCTCTTTCTCACATCCTTAAAAATCTTATTCCAGTCTTTCTTTTTCTCTTTACCTAAATTGTTGCGTATCACTCCATCCTTCCCTTCTCTCTCACTTTTCTCTTTTTTTATCCATTCATTCCTGAATGTTGGCTTCAGGTTTCTTGCTGTCATTTTGGAAAGTAGACGGAGTAACCGTGCTGCATCAAACACGAGCACAGAAAATCAACTATATGCGTACGCATTAAATAACCAGTACAACTTTAGGCACACACTAATGGCGCAGCACCTCACAGAGACGTGCACTTGCATTGTGTCACACACCAACATGCACAAGCAGAAATTCAATAACCTGAGTATAAACACATTTGCTGGCTCACGCACACCAGTGCATGCACGCACAAAGACAGACTCATGGGTAAATGCACACTGAGATGCACGTAAGCAAGTAAACAAACACACTCTCGCACACGCGAGGTGCAGACACACACTCCATCAGGCCAAAATGGCAGTGGTGGGAGGCAGTACAATGGGTATTGCTGGGCGCCGGCAGAGCTAAATTGCAGACAGCGTAGGGGAGATCTGGGCCATTTTTCAAGGCCGACTATATATTACAAATTGGCTACCAGGGCATTGTCTGCGAATGCACACACATACACACACACACTTGTGCGCGTACACACACGCAAGTGCAAAAAAATAATCCTGGCTTGTCCTATTGTAGCCCGCAGAGCCGCAGAAATCTGCCCTTTTCCCTCTTTTTCAACAATTTCCTCGGAATAAACCATGTGATTGAAAATGTGTCAGTTTAGCGAGCAGCGGCGTCACCACACACAAATACACATGAAATAAAAAATGTATAAAAATCACAGAGACACCACAGACACACACACTCCAGCTTCCTGCTTACACACTGTAACCTCTCTGTTTGGTACGAGAATGTTTAAACACTTCCAGGGCAGGGTCAAATCTGCCCCTTTTGGAATATACACACACACAAAGAGACTATAAACACACATATGACACACAATATCACGAACAGAAACATACTTTCTCCCTAGCTGGTTCGAATGTTTTGGTCCAGGTTTAGTCAGTCAGTCATGCTTCAGTACAGCAGTTAAGCTGAAGGAGGTTTGGACTCCTAAACTAAATCCCTTCCCACACTCAGTGTTTCAGGCTGAGTGTAAGATATGTGTGTTCTTCAAAGGAGAACTGTTGCACTCCAGCTGCCGGTGCTGGCTTTTTTCTGGGACTCTGCTAAAGTGCTCCATGATTTCAGTTGAAAAAAATTCTTCTGTGTGCGGTGCCTGTATGCACATACCCCGAGATGTGTCCTGACATGACAACATAAGTGATTCCACTCTCATTGATATAACAGAGGGGCATGATTTGAAAACAAAAGCTGTTTGAAATCCAATGTTTGGGCCAGTCTGAAGCCTGCTGAGATTATTTGTACAAACTCGGATATCATTATTTGAAATTCTTCCCATGTTTGATCCACCACTGGAACAGTACGGGCGCAAATAAGGAGAACAGTAACAGCTCCCCTTCCACTGTTATCATTATAAAGATCTGTTTGAGCCACAGCTAGCTGTTCTGTGTGTCCCTGTAATGGCCTGTTTCTACTACTGTTTGGGTATAAAAACATAGATATATGTCAATTAAATTTTTTTTTTGTATTATTATTTTTAACCCTCTGTAACCTCCAAAGGTTAGCGTTCATGTTTAGTAAGTGTAGGCTCTCAGTGCACTGGTTACCTCAGCTGTCAAAATGCCAGGGGTGAAGCCTCTTGAGGAGGCAGTAAAAAGTGTTTAAAAGGGACCTTCACAGACTCAAATGAGGCTGATGAGTCTGTGAAGCTCAATTCTGACCAATGATGGTAATACTGAAGTTAGCTGCTGAGGATATCCTGAACTTCTTGGCAGGCACTGAGGTTTTTGCTGCTGTTAGCTGGTGTTACTGAAACGTTCTTTGCTGTGGATCTAATGTTGTCAAATTAATAAGGAAATTAGCAAATAAATTGCCATACAATGTGTAAATGATGTGTCAAACAATAAAGTTATCCTTTACAAGTGTTGTTGGAGCTTTAACCGATCCAGACTTTATGCTCTTCTCCATTCACCTTGGATGTAGAGAAGTTTTGCCAGAAACCTCTACTCTGTTTCACACATCTAAAAAATGTAATTTGAGCTTGTAGTTTCTTTTCCCCTCAGATCTGCTGTTACCTGCATTGAGCTAACGTTTGTACTGGAGCTTCAAAAAGTGACAGCTTTGACTAACCATCCAAATTCTAGGAGGATAAAACGAATGATAAGTGCTATGATCAGATATAAGAAGTCGCTGACGTGCTCTCTCTTTATATGAAGGTTATTTTCTGCTCAGTTTATAAAGGGTGACACGTGTAGGCATACACGCAGGGACGGTTAATCCATGTTTGAATAGCCTTTATTGTCATTGTACAAGGTACAACGAAATTGGAGTGCCACTCCCTTGGTGCAAAAAACAAGCACCAAACTGGAGAGCTAAGAGCCGCTGCACCCGCGCGCGCCGCCATCTTTTTCCTATGTACGGACACATGAGGTGCTGACACAGTCTCAAATGATCCTTTGAGTGAGAAATTGCCTTTTTATAATGTCCTCGCTCTTAACCTTGAAAAATAATTTGTCCTCACAAAGATTCACATGCAAATATCACACATGCAGATGCACACGCTGGCACGCAGGTGCACAAACAGTGTGTAAATTGAACCCTCAGTGGCAGACTTGCACCTGCACTCCACCACAACAACACACATCTCTATCTGTTCTTCCTGACATGTCGGCCTCCCTCCACGGCGGAGAGCTGAACAGGTCTAAAGATACCATTCACTCACACTTCTCGGTTCACCATATAACAAACAGTACGTACAATACCGCTGACATAGTGTGTTTATTATCGGCAATAAAGAGTTGAAAAGTTTTTCCTCATGCTGGACATTACTCTTTTAATTGTTGACTCAGAGATTCTGCCTTTTTGTGCTTTAAGATCCCACCACCTCATTTTACACCCTCATGAGTCTCATGGGTTTCTTATCTCTCGGTTAGAATCGTCTCTGTTGGCTTTTATGAGACTTAATTCTCAGTCCAGTCGTCTTTTTTCCTTGTATATATACCCGGTGGTTTTATGTAAAAAAAACACAAAAAACATTGCATTGATATGCAGATGACTCACTGATTTATCTGCCAGTGAAACTTAAACCCTAAAGATGTTTGAAATGTTGAAATGAAACTGTCTAGTGGCACTTACACAGGCAGACCACATTGTTAATTAACCAAAGAAAGAACCTGACTTTGATGTTTGACGACACTTTCACATTAAGCACTGAAACATAATTGTTGGTGCTTTTTTCATTCACTCTGAATAATGCTAGCTCCTTACAAAGGTTAAGACTTTGCTTTAATGATTGTTACAAGGTAATTAAGACATTAATCTGGGCTTAACTTTATCACTTATATATTTATTAAATTCTTAAGAAAAAAATATAAATATAAATATATATTTCAGATTTCTTTTGTGCAACTTAACAAATTTAGTATCTTTAATGAATATTTAATATATTGACTCCCTTCAAAAATGTACCTGAGCTGTATTTAAAATCACTTCAGTTTTACGATCTAAAGCCAAAATGTCATTTTTGATTATAATGTTTTGGTATAACTGACTTTGAACATCAGTATCAGGGGATCATAGTTTCAAAGTTGCACCAAACATTTGCACCCTGCATCATTTATCTGTTTTATAATATTTGACTCATCAAGACAACAGTCTCTCTTTTTTTTTTTATCTCCATTTCAGTAACAGCTCATCTTTCTTCAATACTTTACACTTGAGTATCTGAAAGAAAAATATGCCTTAAATGCTGTTTTTTTTGTTTTGTTTTTTTTGTTTTGTTTTGTTTTGTTTTTTTTAGCAAATATATGCTCAAAGTATAAAGATACAATATATAAAAGATAAAGTAGGCAAAATATTCTTTATAGTTTGGGAAACGTTTTATCATCCACTAGGCCTAATTCTGGCTACATGACTAGAGTATAAAGTTCAGCATATTCAGAGCACTGTTGTTCATGACAGCAACATAATTATTCTTCCCCTGGAAATCCTTTAAAATATATTTGTCTGTTTTCTCATAAACCTACTACACCCAAGGCTTTTCAGCTCATCAGCAGGAGAATAAATGCAGATGAGTTTACACACATGATCAGCAAATAACAAAAATAAATCCAGTGCATGCAACGCATGCGCTGCAGAGTAGTGCATGCAACCATAATGGATTCTGTCATTTGAAATGGATGAAGTTCCATTAGAGAGTGGCACAGTCGCAGGGCTAAGTGTGATGAAGGGCGAAGCTTCAGCATCTCTCTTTTTATTTTAACAATGACAGAAAAAGAGACATCCCGAGCCCTGTACACCTCAATGTTATTCCACCGACTGTTTGTGATTTTTTTCATAATTTCAATAGTGTTGTGCATTTCAGATGCAGACAGACCGAGCTGATGTAAAACAGTGGAACAAAAAAAAAACGTGCATTTCATCAGAGTCAAATTAATAAGATGAATAGATACAAACCATGAAAGGAGCTGCACAAATTTAAAAAGGTGGAGGAGGAAGGAAAAAAAACTCCCCTTCATTAAAGAACATAGAGAAGGTGCTCTTATTTTTTCAAGAGTGGCTACTTCCACACTGTGATTGCAAATCAGTGGTAATTTCTTATTTGTATTTATTCACCTTTCCTGTCCTTTAACACATTCTGCTCCATCGCTGTCATGTCTTCAGCTTTCCCTCACCCACCCTCAAGCTGTTTGAAAGCAAAAAAGGTCTAAAGGTGTTGACGCACACACATACACAGCCACACACACACAAACTAACACACACCAAATAAAGATGACATGTTTATTAATCACCTCTTTAGCAGAGCTATTGCCCTGATTTACCACTGATTTCTTAGCTGTCAACACTGAGGACAGCCGCCTGACATTTACAGGTAGAACCACTCTGCAGCATGGCTCTCTCTCTCACACACACACACACACACACACACAAACATAAAAGCAGAAGCTCAGGTTGCCCAGTACATGTACAAATTATGCACATACACTCAAGCGCAATAAATCCGTATATGA
Source organism: Astatotilapia calliptera (assembly GCF_964374335.1). NCBI lineage: Eukaryota > Metazoa > Chordata > Actinopteri > Cichliformes > Cichlidae > Astatotilapia > Astatotilapia calliptera. The sequence goes on from NC_137440.1 coordinate 4,913,153, forward strand.
AAGCACAATGAACTATACTCTCTCCATCATAGTCTTCTCCATCACACTTTCATTTTTATCCCTCTCCTCTCTGCCACATTCCTTTTATCAACTAATACCCACACATAAAAAAATAAATAAATTCAAAACAGAAAACCCCATTTCCAAACAATTACTCTGAATCCCGTTTGTGAACTTGACCTCCCACACAATGACAAACCAGCCGTTGTCATGGCAGCGTTAAATTATCTCCTCATCCCGGATGAGATAGACTTGTGCAGAACTGACCACCTGGGGATTGAGCAACACTATCTCTTGGGTCCATTTCTCACCCTGACTTCCTGTCATGTCAGGATTACATCAGCAACTATAATCTTACAAGATCAAAGTGGACGCCGATGCACCCGTCTGATTGAAAAGCCTCAGAGTGTGATGTAAAGGGGCCACCTTTGATCAACAACACATCAGGGAGAATTTCATCAATGCAAACTTGGATGAAAAGCGATGAACTTAAAGCTCAAAGTTATTAAATAACATAAAAGATAATATTTCAAATTAATTTTGACATAATTTATTACTGTTTATGTTATTATTATTCAAATAAAGCAATATTGTCACCAATTATTCTTTGTATTCAATTGTATTTTATTTATATAGCGCCAAATCATAACATCGATAGCGTAAAAGCACTTTATATTGGACAATAATACAGAAGAGACCCCCAGCAATTAGACAGCCATCTACCATGACTGCTGGGGGTGAGGGGGGGAAGACAGGACAATAGATAGACTATGGAAGAGATCCAGAGATTAATAATAACTAATGATTATATGCTAAATGTTATAGGTTTATAGTTATAGTTGTTCATAAAGACATTTGACTGCGGAGAACAAATGATTTCTGTAAAAAGTTGAAATCTGTGATGCCTTCAGATTCACCTCTGCTACAGACGGATGTCAGTTTCAGGTTCTGTCTCCTAGAAAGCCTCCCAGTTGAATCAAGTTAAAGCTGTGACATCAGCAAAGAATTTCTGACATTTCAGCCCTCCCATGTCTTTCTATCTGAAGGATGACAGAGGAAGTTTTTGGAAGGGAGCCGTGAGTTTGAGCTGCTCGAAGTCCGTTTGATGTTCGAAGCGTCTTGCCATGTGCTTAAACAGCCCCGTGAGTGGGCATGTCACCAGCAAGATAAGAGAAATCAAGCACTCCTCATGTCTGGGCAAAAGGTTATTTTGACATTCAGGAGGAGAAGAGAGGAGTGTTGTTACACATCAGGTTTAAGCCAATAACCAAATGTAAATATACAAAAATCTGGTAGAATAAAAACTTTGTGCTTGACATATTTTACATGATTATTTGTAGGTTGCTGCTTACTTTTTATTTTTGTATTTTTTTTATTGTCATTGCCTGACTGTTTACATCACAGCGGTTTGAAGGTGCAAATTGTGTTTGTTCATTTCGACAATGGCCGTTTTGTAAGCTGCTTCGACAATTGTGATCATTCGATAAGACAGCTTGTTTGGAAGACTGACAGGAGGACAAGAAGGAGAAGACAGAGGGAGGGAAGGAGGGAAGGAGGGATGGAGGCAGGAGGCAGAAGAAAACCAGAGAATCTCTATTTTCTCTCACCTCTGTATCGCCAGACATCCCAGCAGGACACAGTAAACAAGAGAATGTGTGCGTGTATGAAGGAGAGACAGAAAGAGAGTTTCCAGCAGATTTCACCACAGTCATTCCGAGGTAAGACAGGATCAGCCTGAATCCCTGCTGATGGCACAGACGCACACACACGAGCACACAAACTCTTGCCACATGTGCTGGCACTGATCAAAAACCACAAACAACATAGTAGTGTGCTGCAGCATAGTAGTGTGCTGCAGCATAGCAGTGCGCTGCAACGGTGTATGTCCAGAATGTATATTGTGTTTCGTACGATCTGTGCATTAATCAGTTCTCATTCCTAGCATTCGTTTAAAAGTCTGACTATGACATGCACCTTGCTGCACATTCCCCACAGGTATTTATCTCATTCTGACAATTCTGATTGGCTGCTGATCGCAACTACTGCATCAGGCAGAACCACCCATCCTTAAGAACCTGTGCCACTAGATATTATCATTGATATTGTTCATACATCTCTTCTCGCTTCAGAGCATATCCCAAGCTTCATATAGGCTAGCTAGCATAACGGTCCATATTCAGGATTGTTAGATAACTTCTCTGTTGCCGGGCGCTAGCTGCCTTTTCCTCATCTCATCCTGAGCTTGTGTCTTCACCATTGACAGGTGCGTCATACCATTTAACACTGTGGAAAAGTGTTTTATTGCTGAATTTTAGTATGGCATGGATCTGTGTTTCCCTGACACCAGAGGAAGCAGCGACTTAACTGTGCGTTTGTGCCACTAAAATATCGTAAAGTGAGACACCAGGCTCGCTCGTGTTGTCCCGGACTGGAACCTGCAAACACACATATGTGCGTATGCACAACCACACACTGATCAAAAAACACAAACAAATAGAATAACTAGTATTTAGTATTCTATTTAGAAAAATGTTTTAACTATGTAACTAATAAGGAGATTCAATTCAGTTGGATTTTATTTATATACTAACAAATCACAACAGCTAAAGGAGCATTATAGTGTAAGGTAAAGACAATACAATAACCCTAAAAATCAGATGACCCCCTATGAATACGCACTTAGTGACACAGGGAAGGAAAAACTCCCTTTTAACAGGAAGAAACCTCAGAACCAGGCTTGGAGAGGGACAGCCATCTGCCATGACCGCTTAAGGTAAGTCGACAAAAGGCACTCTGTAGGAGACGCAGAGATTAAGAAGAAGAGTATCGCTTTTCCTGTTGTTATAAACAAACTGTATATTTATGACAGAGAACGAGGAAAACAATTTTTAACCTTTCAGCAGGGAGCACTGGGCTTGTAGCTGATGGCAGCACAGCAGGAAAGCCAGAAAGTGTTGCGACAGACTAACAGGAGTTTTCCTGGGCTTTTTTGTTCATGAGACGGCTGAGGGAGGGTCCTCTAAAATTCATTGAGCTTGATAGTGTCAACTGCTCCTTAATGTTAACTTCAAACAAAGAAAGCCAAACTGGGCCCGATGTCTCCGATGTGATCATCAAAAGTTTGTGTTTCAACTGAGAGTAAATCAGCCCAGAATATCCTCCCCCTCTGAAGTAATAATCTCTGGATAACATGACACGTACTCTAGGAAGGTTATTAGGCGAAGTACATAAGACTGCGAGAGTGAGAGAATGAGTGACAAAGAAACAGAGAGGCAGAAAGAAAGAGAGGAGTTTAGTGCTTGTCTGATCCAGTAAATCCAGCCGAGTCAGACGCAGATCACAGCATTGTCTGTCAACCTCAATCTCCCTCTCTCTCTCTTCTCTCTAGGCATTACTCTCTCTTTTCCCTTCTTTTGTTTCTCTATTAGTTTCTCTTTCACTTTTTCACTGGGCTCCAAATCTTTCCCTCTCTCCCTTCCTTTTTAAAAAAAAATTATTTCGCTCTGTGGCTCGATCGCTCATTCTCTTCCCCTCTGAGCTCCAAATCTCTCTCTCGTTCTCTCTGTCACACATCACTGTTCACTCAGATCCTCTGGCAACTCACAACACACTCCTCTAGCTCTCTCCCGCTCTGTCTCTCGGACACACACACACCACAGCACTCACCACGTCTCTGACACATAAACACTCTCACAAATACACAAACATAAGTCCTCCCCCGCATGGACACACACTCCTCTCTCTCTTATTTTTTCCCCCCCCAATACTCAGACATACACATGCATACACACTCGATGCTTGACTGACAGGCCTGCCCTCATGAAGCTCTTTGACATTCACAGTGTGTCAGTATGAAAACAGAGAAGATGAGGGGCTTCAGCTGGAGAATAGAGCTCCTTTTACCCCTCACACACTCGCACAAACACACACTCACACGCAGCTCTCCAATCTGCTGATGATACTGCACCGATCAGATTTGCATTTCAGCGGGCAGCATCACTTTACATTTGAAGAGGCTCGTCCACGCAGGGAAGCATCCGCTGCAAAACTGGACAAACAAATGCTGGCGACAAAGTGTGAATCACTGCCAAAGTTATTCGCAGGAAACTCAGCTTGATGTGCGAGCCTAACATTACCAGGTGAAGGGCAGCGACAGAGCCTTCATCAATTTTTATGCAGATCTTAAGGAAAGCAAACACGTTTTCTAGTGAGCCATTGGTTTTTGTTACACATCAGTGGAAGGGTTAATTGTATGGTTGAAGAATGGCTCTTTAAAAAAATGTTGAAGGAGGTCACTTGTGCTAAATGAACTAATTAAAGTTATTTCACAAATCATAATCTGGGATTTCTGGAAATAGAAGCATATCTGGATGTCAGGAGAGTCTGAAAGGTTTTGGGTACAGGTGTAGTAGGACATTTGCATCCATACAAAATTATTGTATGTACTGAATTAACTCTTAGCAGCAAATGAATGTGTGTTGTTGATCAGCAAACATGCTGGTCATATTTATTTCCTTCCAGCTGCAATGTGACAGAACATATTTACAGCTAATGGTTTAAAAGATGCAGACACAGATATAAACCTATCTCTGCATCTCTCTCTTCACCTGATTATCTCTACATCGTGGCGACTGTTAGCGGGAGGAACGTAACATTTTCTCCTCAAAGCTGATGTGTTAGAAGCAGGAAAAATAGACAAACGTAAGGATTTGAAGTTTGATAAGAAGCAGATTTTAATGGGTAGACGGTTGGGTCAGAGCATTTCCAAACCAAGATGTTCCCGGTCCTCAGTGATCTGTATCTATCAAAAGTGGCCATCGGTGGAAAAATAGTTCAAGAATGATTTGAGGATCAAAACGAGTTTGAGGTGCTGACTTGCCCTCCAAATTCCCCAGAATTTAATCCGATCGAGCATCTTTGGGATGTGTTGGACTAACAAGTACAATCCATGGAGGCTCCACCTCATAACTTACAGGACTTAAAGGATCTGTTGCTAACATGAGATACCACAGCACACTTTCATTCGTCTTGTGGAGTCCATGCCTTGACAGGTCAGGGCTGTTTTGGTGGAAAAAAGGGGGTCCCACACAATATTAGACAGCTGGTCATAAACCTAACCTAACCAAAAACCTAAACCTCTTTTCCAGTTACACACATGGGGCATTTGGAGCCTGTCCCAGCTGCTGCAGGGTGTGAGGTGTACACCGTTGGGAGGTCGCCAGTACATAACCCCATTCATGCTAGCATCCACACCAACGAGCAATTTAGAATCACAGATTAAAACCATGAAACGGTGAACACGGGCAGAACATGCAAACTCGCGGCACGGCCCTGCCACGTAAACAACTACGAGTGCGTCGCTTTAGGCTGTCACAGCGCCACAGCGACAGACTGCTGCTTACTTTAACCTTCCTGCAAGCCCATTTGAATACACTACAGAGACGTCTGGCTGATAAAATCATTTGGTTTAATGTGAAACCACCCAGTTCAGCGCTGCTCGTTTAAAACGCCGCTGATAAAAGAGGACAGATTTGTCTTTCCTTTTCTGTCCGTCTCCATTCATATCTGTGTTAATACAATTATATCTGGGAGTGCGGTGTGTGTAAAATGATGGATAGAGTATAGATAGATAGATGGATGCTCCTCGTTAATAATTCACCAAGGTGCCATTTGCAGTCACTATTCCCTGCACATTTCAGCCTATCAGGGAGATTTAGCCTAGACTCTGATTGGAGAAACAGAGGGAAAGACATCACCTGTTATGCAAATGCAACTGGATATTTTGTGGCATCATTGCCTGACTCTTTCCTCATTAATCTTTACACATTTTTTTTCTTCACAACTTGCCCGTCTTCAGTATTTGTTTGAATCTATATGATGAAGAGGGCAATAAGAGAGTTTTGAAATTATCTGCTTTCCCCATGTCTTTTTCTATTTTCTCTGTTACTTGTGCTTTTTATCATCACCATCACCCTATCCTTCCTGCTTTCATAGCTCCGTCTCTTTCCCTCCCTCTGTATCCTCCTCATTCCGCGTCAAGGAGAAGTGAAAAACATTGTCTCCATCCAGACTTCAACTTGTAGAAAAAGAAAGTAAATCTTGGACTGAAGTTTAGGGGGCAAACATCAAGGAAGACGACATCTGAGTGCTGGATTGAAGTCCAAGTTGAAGGGCAAAACTAAAAACGTAGTTTAAAAGGCACAAAGTAAGTCGTGGTGTGTTATTTTGGGTGGAAGTGGGGGAGGGGCGGGTGACTTTCCTTTCTCAAGTTGACTTTTAAAACAATGATTTTCGAATAGAGATGTTTTAAAAGTGCACAAATCCACAGGGAGACACAGAGAGGGATCGGAAATTCCTTAAACAACTGCACACAGCAACTGATGGAAACTGCTGCGACTCCGATTGTTGTGATTTAAACAGGCGTTTTTTTTTCCTATGTATGACTGTAAGGCATGACTACCTGCACATGCACAGAAGCCTGGCTCACTGTCTAAGAAAAAAATTATAAATGCAACAAAACTGATGGATGGGACACGTTTCCTTAAACCATGTTTTAAGAGGTCAGCCCACTGCCATTTGAGAAAATGCAAAGAGAAATTATGAAAACATCTCCACTAGTCTAGCAATCTAGATACAGGCTGGAGATGAAAAAATAGAACACACAACTAAATACTGAAATGGACGGGACACATTCACCACAGTCACCAACATACTTATAATTATTTCATAAGCATAAATATGTAATTTTTAGTAAAATAAACTAAAATATAATACCTTTAAGGGTTTATTTCAACTCAATCAACTCGCTTTGGGGAAAGCGATAAGGAAAATCTCCCCAGAAACAACTCTGAGGACATCTCTTACAATGGGGTATTAGAGCCACAGATGGTAGAAAAAAAATAATGGGCAGGGCTTGGGGGGGGGGGAGTGTAAAACTATGAGAAAAAACTCAAAATTTTCAACATTAAAGTGGCAAACCTATGAGAAAAAAGTGGTAAATCCTTGAGATTAAAGTATCAAATTTATGAAGAAAATGGAGCTCAGTCTGAACGCCAAAGTATCACTGGGAAAGATACTAAGCCCAAGTTGCAATCTAACATTCAGAGTGTGAATGTTAGATTGAAAGCATAGAAAAACGTGCAGATGGGTGTGAATGGGAAAATTAAAAACTGAGAATATCATCACATGTTTTGAGCATTTTAAGCTCGATTTAAACTTTTTGAAGTTTAAATTCTCTGCAGCCTGTTGGAGCGGGGGGTCTGGGAGGAGAAGTTGGCCGTCCGATTGGGGTCTGGAATGTGGGGCCTCCCTGCTGCTGCCGAGTCGGGGCAGTCTGCTTCTCCCCACCCCAGGGAAAAGGGTAACGCTACCTACGTCGGGGTGCAGTTTCCCCCTCCAGGGGCAAGGGTACCTAGACCTGGGGTATAGAGTACGCTTGGGGAGTGTGATTGTGTGTACAGTGTCTATTTATGTCTGTCTTCACGTTGGGTGAGTGTTGAGTAATTGCATATGAGAGCATGAGGGTGGGAATGGATGTTTGTATCTGTGTGTGCCTGTTTGTCTGTGTCCATATGTCAGGTCGAGTATCAGACGCCTCCTCTCTAAGGACATCTCAGGCCCTCCAAGGTATGGAAGCCTATCTCCCCCCACCACTCCCACTGCCATTGGCAGACACCCTCAGACATCGGTGCGTTGGTGGTTCTTTGTGTCCAGGGACAGGCTCACTCCTGGTGGCTGCTTATCGGGGTATAGCTGGCTGCCAGCGGAGCTCATGGGCACGTCACTGCAACCCCCCTGGCTTCTGCTCCGCAGCTGCTGAGTGACTCCTCATCTGGGGCTCTCCTCAGCTCTTTCTGGGATAGTGGCGCGGCTGCCCCTCTGTTGGTCTTCCTTCCTTCCTCTGAGGGTCTCTGGATGTCTGGAGCCTGGATCTCCTCCATACCTGCTTCATGCCCTGGAGGACGGGGCAGTGGCTCCCCACACCCTCTAGCAGATCATTACATGAAGGAACCTTTTAAATACAAGCGCGCTCATGCTCACAGGTGTACACACGGGGACTCACACACACAAACTACACCCTTTTTGGCTCCTACCTCAAAGCACACTGTGCGCTGTCGATCTTACGTGCTGCACAATAATGTTTAATATTTAGTATTTACTGTTATATTCACATAGATCATCGTGATGTTGTTTATTATATTGTTCTTTTTTTCTTCTGCTTGTTTTCTCTTTTTTCTTTCTCAACAGGTGATCCAGGTGATTGATATATGTATTTTTTGTCTGCTTATTTTGTTGGTTTTTGTTTTTTGCCCTATATCACCGTCCCTCTTCCCAGCTGTTTTTCTTTCCCTCTTTCTTTCTCCCCTTTCTTTTCCCCAGTCAACTCTGTCCCATGTCTAGCAAGTGAAAATAAAATAAAATAAACAATAAAAGGTGAATCAAATAGACCATCACGGCAAGGCTGGGATGGTCCATTTGGTAAAGTAAATCAGTTGGGCATCTTTCTTCGCCTTTAGACAATAATTGTGATGGCAAAAGAGCCAAACGGGACAGGCAAAAAAAAAAAAAAGAACTTTTTGAAGTATTTGTTAAGATAAAAAAAAATCCAATATATTGGCAAACAATGTGTTTTTAATTAAAATCTGCTGGCTAGTTAAGAGCTAATAATGTACACACTTTGTTCATTAGACTGCAGGCAGTTTACTGGGTGTGTAACAACACCAACAAAAGGTAAGCTGAGATAATGATACATGACAGACAGAGAAACGGGAAGAGAAGAAGAAAACAAAAGAAAAGAATTCCATCATGAGTCGGTTCAATTCTGCCTTGATGTGTATCTGTGTATTTAGCGTGTGCTTCAGAGACGCAGAGGCAATGCGCCCTGAGTCCCCATTACAAGGACAATATTTCTTGTCATATCTGATTTGCAGCATGGAAACGGAGCTTCTCCATTGCCATCTTAGTGTTTTAAGTCACAAACAACAGGGAAGGTCAGGAATCAGAAATCCACAACGCACAGTTAGAAGTTAGCAACTGTAAAGCAAAACTGCTTTATTGTCCCTTTCTACTGGGAGCCATGATTTACAAATTTGACAGCATATTATACTGAAGATTCTTAGGACCATAAACTTATCAGGAATTTCCTAACGTCACAGAGAAAAAGAACCAAAGGCTGCTTTCCCATAGTTTTCTGGACAACTGAATGTCTTTTTGAAACCAGATGAGTCCCCCCCCCCCCCCCTTTTTTTTTTTGATGAACAGAAATAATGCAGGTTTAAGGCACATCTGCACTGGCCTCACTCTTGGCTTCACTTCTGATACAGAGCTCCAGTTCTCTTCTGAACCTTAAATCTGATCTTTTCACGTCAGCTTAGGAAGGCTCTGGGTTATAATTATTATTTGTGTGTCATAATTACTATATATATATATATATATATATATATATATATATATCGCAAGTTCGATTCCTGCCTGGGGCGTCTGTATCCAGTAAGGGTCCTAAGGCTAGACCCCCTATGCTAAGCAAGCCTACCGCAGACATGAGCGAGACAGATAAATATGAAGGCATGCCGGCTCGGACGTCGCCCGGATCAACAAGGTCCGCGTCAGGTGTTGAGGAACCAGGGCACCCTGACGAAAAGTGGGCTACTGGAACAAGAAGGCATCGGTGGGCAAGAGACGAAAACAGGGCATTGTTGGAATGCTACTACGCAAGTAACCCTGGCGGAAGGGGCTACATGAATAGGATGAGGGACCTATGGATTCTTCGATACCCAACATCCACAATGACGGTGAAACAACTAGTAGCTCAGTGTTCCAACATTCGAAAGAAGGGACTGCTCTCACAGCTAGAGATTGACGAGGTACAACACAAATGCTACGGCAAGGAGGAGTCAGGACGCCAGGTCAGGGGGGAGATATCATCACCCGAGATTGGGTACATAGCCCCAAGTGCGATAGGAGAAGGATCGTTGAGTGCGAGAGGAACTGACCTGAAAAATAGGATCATGGCCAAGCTTGAAACCTGGATCCCCCGTAGCCGGTTACCAAGATTACGTGAAGTTCCCTCAGAAGGTCTGCTAGATGATGTTAATGCAGCACTACGGGCAATACCTACAACCACGATTACCGACACTAACAAGCTCATCTACAATACGGCAACAGTGATCAGTGAGATGCTTGGCTACAAGTTGAACAGCAACAAGGGGCAGTACCCTCCATGGAGAAGGAGGCTAGAGGGCAAGATCAAAGTAGCACGGAGGGAGGTTAGCCAACTAACGGAGTTGCAGAAAGGTGCGACAAATAAGGTGCCTAAGAAATACAGCAAGCTGTCCATACCTGAGGCCTTGGAAACTGCCAAGCAAAGACTCACAGCCTTGGCCAGCCGCTTGAGGAGGTACACCAGAGAGATAGAAGGCAGGAGAATAAACCAGCTGTTCTCCACAGAACCAGCAAAGGTGTACTCTCAGTGGCAAGGGAACAATAAGAGAACAGCACCACCAAGGCTGGAGACGGAGCAATACTGGAAGAGCATATGGGAGAAGGATGCAACCCATAACGGCAATGCTCAGTGGCTAGAGGATCTGAGGGCAGACCACAGCGACCTCCCTGAACAGGGTCCAGTAACCATCACAGTGGCAGATATCCAAGAAAGGGTCTCCAGTATGAAGAGTTGGACAGCACCAGGGCCCGACATGGTTCACGCCTACTGGCTGAAGAAGCTGACTGCACTCCACGAGCGTCTGGCAGCACAAATGAACCAGCTGCTAGTTAACGAGAGACACCCGGAATGGCTAACTGAAGGCCGGACGGTCCTGATCCCCAAGGACCCCAAGAAGGGACCGGTCCCCTCCAACTACCGACCAATAACCTGCCTCAGTACTACATGGAAGCTCCTGTCAGGCATCATATCGGCTAAGATGAACAGGCACATGGGTCAATACATGAGCGGGACACAGAAAGGAATTGGCAAGAATACCAGAGGCGCAAAACACCAGCTACTGGTAGACAGAACAATCAGCCGAGACTGCAAGACCAGACTGACCAACCTGTGCACTGCCTGGATTGATTACAAGAAGGCCTATGACTCAATGCCCCACAGCTGGATACTGGAATGCCTAGAATTGTACAAGATCAATGGGACCCTAAGAGCCTTCATCAGGAACTCAATGGGGATGTGGCGTACAACACTAGAGGCCAACTCCAAGCCCATAGCACAAGTCACCATCAAGTGCGGGATCTACCAAGGAGATGCTCTGTCCCCACTGCTGTTCTGCATAGGCCTGAACCCCCTCAGTGAGATCATTAACAAGACTGGCTACGGATACCGACTACGGAACGGAGCAGTTGTCAGCCACCTCCTGTACATGGATGACATCAAGCTGTATGCCAAGAGTGAACGAGACATCGATTCACTGATCCACACTACCAGGCTATACAGCAATGACATTGGAATGTCGTTCGGACTGGAGAAGTGTAGTCGGATGGTAACAAAGAGAGGGAAGGTAGTCAGAACTGAGGGGATTGAACTACCAGAAGGCAACATTGCAGACATAGAGGACAGTTACAAGTACTTGGGGATCCCACAGGCGAATGGGAACCATGAAGAGGCCGCTAGAAAAGCTGCAACCACCAAGTACCTGCAGAGGGTCAGGCAAGTCCTGAGGAGTCAGCTGAATGGTAAGAACAAGATCCGGGCCATCAACACGTACGCCCTGCCCGTGATCAGGTACCCTGCTGGGGTAATAGGCTGGCCAAAGGAGGAGATAGAAGCCACTGACATAAAGACAAGAAAGCTCCTTACCATGCATGGAGGGTTTCACCCAAAATCCAGCACCCTGAGGCTGTACGCTAAGCGGAAGGAAGGGGGCCGGGGACTGGTGAGTGTCAGCACCACAGTCCAGGATGAGACAACAAACATCCAAGAATACATTGGGAAGATGGCCCCAACTGACCGAGTGCTCAGTGAATACCTCAGGCAGCAGAAACCCAAGAAAGAGGAGGGAGACGAGGAACCATCATGGAAGGACAGGCCCCTGCACGGTATGTACCACCGGCAGATAGAGGAGGTGGCTGATATCCAGAAATCCTACCAGTGGCTGGACAAAGCTGGACTGAAAGACAGCACAGAAGCACTAATCATGGCAGCACAAGAACAAGCTCTGAGCACAAGATCCATAGAGGCTGGGGTCTATCACACCAGGCAAGACCCCAGGTGCAGGCTGTGTAAAGATGCCCCAGAGACAATCCAGCACATAACAGCAGGGTGCAAGATGCTAGCAGGCAAGGCATACATGGAACGCCATAACCAAGTGGCCGGCATAGTGTACAGGAACATCTGTGCCGAGTATAACCTGGAAGTCCCGAGGTCAAAATGGGAGATGCCCCCAAGGGTGGTGGAGAATGACCGAGCTAAGATCCTGTGGGACTTCCAGATACAGACGGACAAAATGGTGGTGGCTAACCAACCGGACATAGTGGTGGTAGACAAACAGAAGAAGACGGCCGTAGTGATCGATGTAGCGGTTCCGAATGACAGCAATATCAGGAAGAAGGAACACGAGAAGCTGGAGAAATACCAAGGGCTCAGAGAAGAGCTCGAGAGGATGTGGAGGGTGAAGGTAACGGTGGTCCCCGTGGTAATCGGAGCACTAGGTGCGGTGACTCCCAAGCTAGGCGAGTGGCTCCAGCAGATCCCAGGAACAACATCGGAGATCTCTGTCCAGAAGAGCGCAGTCCTGGGAACAGCTAAGATACTGCGCAGGACCCTCAAGCTCCCAGGCCTCTGGTAGAGGACCCGAGCTTGAAGGATAAACCGCCCGCAGGGGCGTGCTGGGTGTTTTGGGTTTTTTATATATATATATATATATATATATATATATATATATATATATATATATATATATATATATATATACACGTTGGTGTGTGTCTTTGAGTGTGTAAGTTTGTTCCTTCCAGACTATTTTCTGGTGAAAATAGAAGAAAAAAAACAATCTCACAGATCCCATCAGAGCTGAGAGCTTGCTCAGCAATTAGACACAAGCAAACACACAATCATGTGTGTTGACATGCACTGATCATGCTAAAATTGAATGACATGCATTATGAGGACTTGCTTTGTGCTCTCAAGAACGAGGAGAATCCAATCAACAAGACTTTCTAAGCAGCACAGATACACACTCGCACACAGTATATTGCATGGGTCGAATTCACTGTATGAAGGCTTTCCTCCGTGGATTATGCATGTATTTATGCATAGCTGGATTTGTGCATTTCAATTGAAACTGTGTGTCCTCATGGTGTATATGTGTCTGACCAAATCATGTTATCTGATCCTGAAATCAACTTCCCTGCCGCAGAAATCGAGCGTGCAGCTAGGTTAGATGTGTCATCTTAAAATGGTCAAAGATGAAAAGTAGAAGGAAAGATATGAGAAGAAACTGAATAAAAAGAAGAAGGAAAAGAAAGAGAAGGAACGCCAAAGAATCAATGTTTCCTCCCAACTTCCTTCCAAACTTCCTCCTTCCCTTCTATTCTTCCTGTTTCCTTTCATCCTTTGCTATTTACTTCTCCTTCTCACATTTTCTTCTCTAATTGTTTTATCGCTCTTAGCCCTTCATGCCCCTCTCCTTACTAATCACCCTCTCACCGTCCTTTCTTTCCCCATTACCCTCTTCCCTCTTTCTTCTCTCATTTGCTTGTCCTCTTCCTCCTTCCTCCTGCCTTTTGCCTTTTGCACATCTTTGCACCACTCATTTCTTCCTCATCCCCCATCCTCTTCACTAATTACCTCGCCATCTCTTCTTCTCTTCTCCACGCTCGCCCTCCTCCCTCCTTGTTTTGCCTGTTACATTTTGTGTTGTTTTTTCCTTCTTTTCAGCTTCTCCTACAACTTCTTCTCTCCTCTCCCTCCTCTTCTTTTCTCCTCTAATCATCCTCTCATCCCCTCTCGTCCTTTCACTTCCATGGTAACGGACAGTCAATGAAAAAGGCATTCAGTAACCAAGGAGACTTAACACAGTCTGTGTGTGTGTGTGTGTGTGTGTGTGTGTGTGTGTGTGTGTGTGTGTGTGTGTGTGTGTGTGTGTGTGTGTGTGTGTATGTGTGTGTGTGCATGTGTGTGTGTGTGCTGTCTCCATGGGAAAAGTGAATGGCTGGCAAGAGACAGGGGAGTGCTAATGGACACCAAGAATGAAAGAAAGGGAAAAAAGAGAGCAAGCAAAAGACTTCCTCCAAATCTGCCTTCTGATGTTAAATCCCAAAAGATGACATAAAAGTTATAAATTATTACCTATTCACTTCTGTTTTAATTACAGACTAACCTAAGTCTGTATCTTAGCTGGGAAATCATCCTGAGATTTTGCCTCTCTTTGTCAGCACATTTAAAAAACGCACCAGAGGAGTGAGAGAGTGGCTATGCAGAGGGTGAGGTGGAGGTCCAAGGAGACCATCATCATTTAGTGAAACATGTTCTTGAATTGCTGCTGTAAAGACAAAGACCCTGAAGCTTTGACAGTAACAAGAAGCATATTTAAGTCTCTTTGAGTCACTGTGTGGATGCTTGTTGTAACCGAGTGAACGGCTCTTACGCTGACTGTTGAAATTCTGTGTTTAATGCATTTGTGCGCACTTCTTTTTCCAACTATTAAGACACAGCACCTAAAAGTTCCTGAATAGAAATCCAGTGACACCATATTGTCTGCTTTTTAAAAGCCTAAGAGAGAAACATGAGCCAATCGAGTCAGTGCACAAACACCTGCAGAGATTAGGTTCAGCAGAGTGTCCAATGTTTAGTGGCAGGCTTATCAAACATAGACTTTATTTGGGTGATTCACCCAAGTAAAGTCTGTGCTTGGGAAACACAGACTACATTCAGTGATTTACCCAGGTTTATTTTTTTTATGGACCATACCAAATGGACCATCCCTATGAGGATGCCAGCATTAAAAGGAGTAATGACAAGGAGACGTGGTGGTGGAATGAGGGGTACAGAAAAGCATCCTAAGTTATTGAATCAGAAAGTACAGAGGATCAGTAAGAAGTGAGTGTTAGTATGTCTCATGTACTGGGCGCTGTCCTAATGCATGGCACTAGCTGATGGGAGCAGAACATAAAATCATCAAAGAGAACGTGAACAGAACATGAAAACTCAGTCATTCAGACAACAAAAACTAAAGTACCATTACTGTAATGATGTCAACGTGTGTAAGTATAACCCTGTACATACATCACATATTTAGCTATATGTTAGCTTTTTTAAATGTCCTGAATTTCAGGTTACAAGTTTTTTAATGACATTAAAGTAATTTAGAGTAAAGTTAACTAAGAGGGAAAGGAGTAGCATAGACAGTAAGGAAACAACTCCAAACAGAAGAAGTCAAAGAGCAAAGAGAGGCAAACACAAAGAAATGAACAGAGCAAATAAGAAAAGAGCTAAAGTCATTTTTGACTCCATCCTGGAGTGTTTGGCTTCTGACCGCTGTCATCTGTCATGTTGGTATATGATTATGATCCAGCAGCTGAAGCTGACTGTGTACATGAGTGAATAACATACAAAGCAAGCTGAAATGGGAAATGGCATTTGGGGTAGGGGGCGGGGGAGAATCAGCTGTCTATGGCTATGTTTTTTTTTTTCTTTGACTGTAAATAATTGTAGCAATGTGGCAACTGCATGTTCTGCAGATAAAAATTACAGTAAACAGCACAGCTGAACTTCAAAGTCCAATGCGGAGAGGGGGTGCAAAGAGGGAAATATAGGCCTAAGAGAAAAATGAAAGAGAAAGGTATGGAGCGAGAAAAAGACAGATAAAGAAAGAGAGAGAGAACATATTGCCACTGTGTCAATACAATATATATGCTAATCATGCCTTTAGTATATGTGTGAATTTCATTACATACGAAGCACTAATACATTTGTGAAGAAAAACTGCATTGGAGTCTTAAAACCAATGACTGTCAAGGTCATTTACAGCAAAGCACGAGTCAGAAATGCATCAACAGGCGGGGAAAAAGGATAAAACTGTTGCTAAAAATAGAGTTGTGGCGCAAGACCAGATTTCATCTCCAAAGCCAATTATGACACATCACACAATTCAAAATGTGTTCTGCATTACTACTCAATGTTTTCTGAATATGTTCCTTTTTAGCGGGTGTATTTAGCAGCAAATTTGACTTCATATCCATCTCTATCTAAAGCTGACCTTTGACTTTTTCTCGTAAACACTGAGAGTGCTTCCAACATTATATTTCATTAATTTTACCTCAGAGCACAGAGATTTAAAAATTATAGACCATATGTAAGTAGTCCTGAAAAACTCGTAAAAATATTTAAATTTGATGCTATTTAGAATAATTTCCTTGTTACCCAGAAACAGATGATGCATACGTACGCAGACTCAAAAACAGGTGGTTATAGCATTTGTTAGCTACCAGTGTATAGCAAACAAAAACAAATGCCTTCTAGCGAATGGTAACTGCATACATAAAAGCTATGAAATCAGTGTGTTTATATCGAACTGTAGGACCACTGATGCCTTCTGCTTCCGGATAACAAGGAATTGACGGAGCTTCCCGGAGCTTCCCGATAAGCTGACATAACTCGTAATTTGAGTTATTTCTCGAAAGCTAGATTTCTGGATAGCTATCATTTTCGATAAGTAGCTCACTCATTCACATCTGTTGCTAAAGACATTTAAGCAGTTGTCAGCAGAGTTTTGACAGTTTTTTATTTTCAATTTAACTTTTGGTTTTTAAGTGTGATTTGTTTAGTTTCCAAAGTAGGTTTGCTCGCTTCAGTTTCAGTTTTTATTGTTTATACATTTTTATTGTTTATATTATTATTGTATGGATGGCTTATAGTCTTGTAGACATCCAGAGTGTCAATAAATGAATGCCTCATCAGCCAAGTTGTGATATTTTTTACAACAAGTACTAGGGGTGGGGGAAAAAATCGATTCTGTGTAGTATCGTGATATTTTGTTTGCTAATAATGTATCGATACAGGGACAGCAGAAATCGATATTTTGTTACAAAAAAGGTTTTTGTGCTCTGACTTCAGAGCACGTTGATCCTTTTTCTGAGCAAGAATCCTGACATTCCTTCACTGTCCAAATGTGTTTAACTTTTTTTATGGCAGCAATAAACATGACAGTTTACTTATTTTAATTTAAGACATGTTTTATTTTAATTAAGTTTAAAACTTTTTTATTTAATGTAAAATTATATTTTGTTTTAATTTACTTTCAAATTCTTCTGTTGCTGAAGGGGCTGCATAGTTTTCATAAATTTCATAGTTCAGAATAGCTATAATTGTACCAGACGGTTGCATTCAGTTTAGTTGGACTAGACTGTAATACAAACCGTTCAGTTTGTCAACAATAAAACTGACTGAAATGAGAGACTGAGTGTGAGACTTTGATATTAGATAAAATGAATATTGATAAAGTTTACCTTTATGTACAGAATCTGAATATCGCAAAATATTTTTAAAAATTGCAATAATATCGTATCGTGCGGTAAGTATTGTGATAATATCGTATCGTGGGATGTATAGTGATTCCCACCTCTAACAAGTACTACTACTAACAACTACTAAAAAAAACAACAACAACAACAAAAAAAACAACCTAGTTACTTAGTTTCATTTTTAATTTAGTTAGTTAAAGTGTGGGGTTTGTTTTCTCATCTAGTTTTAGTTTTTAGTTTTAGGTAGGTACAACAACAATCTTGGTGGGCAGCTTTAACAAACTGTTTTGGGCATGATAACGTTGAAATGCAAGCTACTCTTTCTTTCTTTTTGACAGTTTTGTTTACTGAACCATATTTTCTACCAAGTAAATATTTTTGTCTCACTTTGATTGTCAGGTATAAAAAAGAAATAGGTGATCAGCAGTGTGCTCTTCTTACTCCTATGCACTGTCAGCTGACCCACAGATTCCCTTTGCCACTTTCACAGAAGTCTGTGTCCTCACACACACACACACAGCAAGTTAGCACAGCCACAATATGGATATACAGCATAAACAGTCAGCTAATTCATATGTATGGGTTTCAATGAAGCTCTGTGCATGTATTTGTGTGTGTGCGTGTGCGTGCGTGTGTGTGTGTGTGTGTGTGTGTGTGTGTTTGTGTGTGAACTGTCAGTGTCAGGGTTTCAGGGTTTTTCTCTGTATAAATGTGAGCAGAGAGACAGCTGCAGGCCATGAGATGTCAAGGTATGTGTGTATGTGTGTGCATTTCCATCAGCTTTCATGAGAATTCAACAGCTCACTATATCACTGTCTACCTTCTACACGTCATCTCACTCCTTCGCTCTGCTTGTATTTTCCTTCCTTCCTTTTTATGTCTTATTATCACTTTCCAAATATGTAAAAAAAAAAAAAAAAGTCCCTCCCTTGTCATATTACTACCTGTAGTTTCTTGTAAATCTTACTCATAAATATGATCTTTCAGCCATGTTCACAAGAACACAAGAGTGTCACTAATCTGTCACAGCACAGAATGGAATGCTGGATGTAAGAAAGTGTAACTATTAAACAAAGTAAGTGAAATAACAAAGTGTCAATAATCATGAATGTGTTCTCACTCATACAAATATAATTTGTATATAAAAATGATTGTCACACACTGTCTTGTATGATTTTGGTCTTATCTTTACTCATACATCATACTTTTCAGTAAAGCTCAAACACCAAAGTGATATAAGTGTCAAACTACCATTTATAATAAGAAAAAGGTCACACACATAATATTTTTATTCAAATATATATTAATCTATAATTTCACTTTTGTTATTGTTTTTATATTTGTTGTTTTATTTCCAGCTGCATAAAAGATAACTGTGCTTTATTTTCTTCTTCTCCTTATTTCATTTCCCATGTTGGCTTTGCATTTTCCATTTTTGTTATAAAGATCTACTGAAATGAGGAGACACACAGACAAAAGTATCCCTCTAGAGTAGTCATATTGCTAAATGCATTAGAGATCTTCATTTGGGGATATTTGCTGCCAGATGTCATCATGCTGCATATTCATGCAAACGCTCTGATTTTAACTGTGGTCATAAAAGCTGCAGGAAAACTCTAACTAAAAGTAATGTTGTATTACCCCATTCACACTCGCTGCCTGGCTGCTGACTGAAGAAGAAAAGATTTGGTGGAAAGAGAGGTTGATGCCAGGGGATGAGGGCAACCCAGCTGGGGAACTTGTGTAACTCTAAAGAAGGCTACCACAGCATGGCACAGGCAGAGTGCAACTGTCCCTACATAGAGATCCTTAACGATTCAAAAGCAAATATTGTAATAACAATTCAATGTAAAACTTTACTTTTTAATTCAGTCTCAGCTTACTTAGGCTAGGTTTTAGTCAAAATCTCGCTGCACCTTATTGCACATTTGGTCCTGTGCCTGATTCATTTGGTACCGAACACAAAGAAGTAGTGACTAGCTGGCTAAAAAAAAGCAGTATTCAATTAGCTTTAACAGGTTTAATGATGAGAGTGTGTACTGGGTTTGTCTTCCTTGGATGTCAGTGCCAAGGAGGGCTCAGGAAGCTATGTAAAAGCTACTGACAGCAAAGTTTAGCTCTTTTAACACTACATCGAGATCATAACTGTGAGATTTTCACTGCGTGGTTTTAGAAAAGTTCAATTATGTGATATGAAAGTGTTGATTAAACACTAAAATCATTGTGAAAAAGATGCATTTTCACATTAAGATGCATAATGTTTGCATGTCGGTGCATCAGTAGTTTTGCTCATTATTAAAATTTTGGGTGTGTCTGTGTGTGTCCACTGCTAGCAAGTGTGAGCGTCATACAGAAAATAAAACATTTACCACATGCAGGGCAATTATTCCTGCAAAGAATTCCTTCAGGGGCACGCACACACACAGAGTTCAGTTTGAATTACACACGGAAACACACTGGCAAAAGAACAAAACTGACACCCATATGGAAAGAAACAAATTCCCAGACAAACTGTAGATCGCCCGCATACACAATCACACACAGAGACAATAAATAGGAATGCATACCAACACACACAAACTCTGAGAGCAATCACAACCAGACTGCTACACACACACACACACACACACACACACACACACACACACACACACACACACACACACACACACACACACACACACACACAGCTATGCAGGAAGAGGCCAATGCGGCGATGCGGCGAGGAAGCGTGGCCGATCGACATTAATATTTATGGGCTGCTTTTGCAAAGAGAGAAACATTGATAAGCTGCAGTTTTGAATATTAACGCTGACTTTTTTTTTTTTTTTAAATGCATAAAAGCAAAACATGCTGGTCAAATTAAAAAAAAGGGAGAGAGTGTGCAGAAGAGACACACCACATTGAGAGTGAAAGGAGGAGAGACAGAAAAAAGAAAGTTGGCTGAAGAATGAGGGGTTTTTTAAGGAGTCGTTTATATAATGGTTTGGATGAATTACAAAGTCTTATAAAGGGCTAGTTCAACATTTTGGGAAATTCTGCTACTTGTTTTTTCGTCTGAGAGTGAGATTGGAATGTCACTAAAGGTATGATTAGCCAAGCTTTGTATAAATAGTGGAGCCAAGAGGATACAGGTTGTATGTCTGACGTTGTGGTAGCTGGCTAAGCAAGGTATTCCAGGCCATCCTTTTTTCCAGATGGTTCCTGGGAGATCCTGAAGCAATCCTATGACAGATGAGATATTGTTCCTGTGTGTTCTAGGTGCACCCCAGTTTGAGCATGTGTGGAAAAATCCAAAGGCAACGGCCAGGGAGGCATTCCAACCAAATGCCAGAATCCCTTCAACCGGTTCTTTTTGATGTCAAGAAGCCATGACTCCTGTCCAAGCTGCATCGAGCATCACATCAATTTTGATGGTCTGCATGAAATCAAAGGAAAAATTATGTGAAATTGACATACAGATCAATTCTGGGGGTGAATGATGCAATGATCAAATTTCACTTCCACATGACAGTATGGTACAATGTCATCATTAACGCCGAGGTTGCACCAATGTAGGTCTACCTATCGGCCCACCTTTCCATCACTTGTGAATAAAATCCCAAGATACTGTTAGTGGGAGAACTCTACAACTTTTTAATGAAACACCACGGCCTCAGATTTGGAAATGCACTCATTCTGACCGTTTCACTGCAAACTGCTCCAATGAAGCCAAAGAGACCATGTCAACTGTAAAAAAAAAAAATGGTATTCTGAGGATCTACTTCACACCATAGTTCATTTGTTGAGAACTGCTTACAGCAGATCAGCAAAGATTATTATAACAGTGTTCTGTTTTCCACGTCTAATACTATGTAAGGGTCTAAACTAGCGTGACGTCAATTTCATCCTCAAAAGTGATCATCCAATCAACCCACAGGGAGCCTCAAGCAAGTGGACGCCTAGTGCCAGTCCCAAGCCAGGATAACTGGGAAGGGTTGTGTTCAACGAGAAGTTGGGACAGGATTTGGGTGGTAAGAATTACCAGATGACTGGGAAAGTACAGCTTCAGTATTGAGGGAAATGGGTAAAAATTGTTTGGTGTATCCTTTGGACAGAGGAAAGAAGAAAAAAAGACTTGGTGGTGAAATGAGGAAGTATAGGAAAGTATTCAAATGAAGAAGTAGATAGGAGTACTTGGAGTCCAAATACAGCAACAATAGAGGTGGCACAGGTGGCACACACAAACTCAATTCAAATATAGTAAAGTGATAAATAGGTTTAAATGTAATCATTACCCTGCTCACAATATTCATTTCCCATGAAAAAAAGAACATAGTATTTGCATCTTACTGAGAATGTCAACTTTTAAATATAAAGTGAGAAAAGAAAGTTTCCCTTGTTTTTTTCTTGTTTTAATTAATGCAAAATGTTAAGCGTTTTTAAAATGAGATTTTAAAAATAGCATGTTTCTGCTAACATTTCAGTATTTGCATTTTACAGGTGCAGAAATGACCTCTACAGCTGTTCTATAACTATCCAGAAGTGCTTACATAGAGTAAAATCACTATATAATTCTCACATAGGAGGCAGTCAGTGAATGGACAAACGTGTTCATAGTTTGCAAACAAAAACACAACCTCTTAGCAAGACAGGTATAAAGATCTGCAACAGTGAAAGTCACTACACCTCTCTCTCTGTCAGCCATTAGAGCATTACACATATTACACTGTTCCCTGTACAACCAAACAAATCAATCTTTCTGTAACACTAACACACACACACAGACACAATGTCCTAAGTGCAGGATCAAGACGTTCTCTCTTGGCTGAGTGCCTGGATGGGACGAAGGAAAGAGGTAGCCACACACACACACACACACACACACACACACACACACACACACACACACACACACACACACACACACACACACACACACACACACACACACACAAATTACTCTGTGACCTTGTCTGAATGCTGAACACTAAATACTGGTAGAAATCATGAGAGAGAAAGAGGAGAGGGAGATGACACTGTGGGAGAGAGATGGACAGAGGTCAAAGAGGGAAGAAATCAGAGGTGAAGAGCAAGGAAGGGACAGAAGGACAACTAAAAAAGGATTGGTAGGAAAATATGTTTACAAGAAATGAAGGGAAGAAGGATGTTTAAAGGCTGAGTCGGCTTGAGAACAGGACAAATAAACAGCAGAAGTAGTTTGGTGGTGGGAGAGGGGAGAGAAAGACTGAAGAAATGGAGAATGTGATTTCAGGGATAAATGATGAAAGTCAACTTAAAACAAAAGCAGAAAATGGAAGCAGGAAACAAACAGAGTACACAGACAAACAAGAGTGAAAAGAGTGAAGACATAGTGGAAGGAAGAATAAAAAATAAATGAAAAAGAAATATGGAAAAAGAAAGAAAGAGAGAAAGAGAAACAGTATAATGGTCAGGGGAAAATAACAAGAGCATGAGGGTTCCCAGAGTGGCCACTTGACTCCAAAATCTAGTCAATCCCCCGAGACTCCTGGGTTAAACTGCCCAGCTCTTTTGGATTAAAGGTTATGCTTATGACATGTTTACTCTATAAAAAATCATTTTAGCCTCTATAGACAGGAGAAAAAAGAACGATAGGAATGTAAGGAAAATGTCAGGACAAAAAGGAATGGTATGAAAAGGAATGTTGGGCAAAAGACATGAGATGTGAAGAGAATTCTTGACATGAGAAATCAAGAAAAGTAATAAACAGAGCGAGCAGAGGTACAGGAGGAATCAAGGAGAGGGAAAAGAAGCGAGGAAAAAAAATAATACAAGCTTCTGTGCAGCAAAGTAAAACTATAATCATAAAATGAACGATTTAATGAACTTAGAAAAACAAATAAAGGAAGACAATAAATCCAACTCCACATATATTTACTTATTGAAAACAAGAATATGTTTTTTATACTGTATTTCAGAAATGGAGACTGGTACAGAGTACTTTCTTTTTATTTATATCTCCTTCTTCTATTTCTTTGTCTTTTTCGCCTTCTTCCTTTTATTGGTTGCCACAGAGGATAATTTACCTCCATGCCTCCCTGACGTCCTCCTTCACTTCATCTATGAATCTTTTCTGAGGTCTTCCTCTTTTCCTCCTGTCTGGCAGCTCATCATCATCATATCTATCTATCTATCTATCTATCTATCTATCTATCTATCTATCTATCTATCTATCTATCTATCTATCTATCTATCTATCTATCTATCTATCTATCTATCTATCTATATATATATATAAAACTTTGTCACAAAAATACTCATCCTGAGCTGTCCCTCTGATATGCTCATTTCTAATCTTGTCCCTCGTGGTCACTCCCAACAGAAATCTCAGGATCTTCATCTCGGCCTTCTTGTCTTTTTGTCGGTGCCATTGTTGCCAAACCGCAGACCGCAGGTCTCACTGCTGTCTTGTAAACCTTTCCTTTCATTCTTGTTGCTAACCTTCTGTCACAAATTTGAAGTCTTTATTAGATTTTTCAGCTCATATTCACACCTGAGTATTTTTCTGCATAACCTAAAACCATCAGAAGCGAATCATATGCTCACGGCATCTCCCGGCCTCTTTAACCACCATTCTCCTCCTGCACACCCCCACCCCACCCACCCACCCTCCCTCTCTTCGATCAGGCGATTTACAGCGCTCACTTGTTGGGAGACGCCGGCTGTTGTGTGGTGAACAAGTCGCTCCTCTATCAGCGGCCCCCGTTGTCCAGAGCGCTGCGCTGATTTTCATTAGCGATAGCGACTCGCACAAATCAAAAAGTCGAGGCGCTCGGGGTGCCGCGCCACGCTCCTTTAATTTCCTGTTGTTGGGACACTGAAGGATTGTAGGGCAGCTGTGGGAAACAGGAAGCACGATAAAGCCAGCGTGTGGCCGAGGAGAGCATGTGTGGTGTGTGAGCGATTGTGCGCTCAGATGGTTTTGTTGTGTGACTGTTTATGTGTACAATGATGAGGTTGTGTGTGTCTGTGTGTGCGTGCGTGAGAGAGAGAGAGAGACAGTGATCAGGTGACATTAGAGGTCACGCTGAGTCTTCCATTTCCAGAAGCTCTTTCCCCCGTGTGCTTCATAAGAAGCCCATGATGGATCTCTGACCCTCCGCTATATGGTGCCTTTACCTCTGCAGTAACCCGGCCAACCAGGTTTCCAAGCTGCTCACCACAGTATGTTCCCATGGCAACTATGCTACGCCTGACAAGTAGATGGTGGTGGTAGACCGAGGGGAGGAGGTCTGGGAATTATCACCAGACATCTCTGAAACAGCAGATTAATGTATTAATAATGGGAAACTGTATCGATCTCCACAGAGAAAATCTCCTTCTTTTAGCCTCGCAGATTTTAATTAAAAGCCAGCAGAGCATTATTGCGCTTGTGCAATATTTCTTTTTACAGTATAGTTCAAAACCTTTAATTATAGAAACATTTTCAAGACCTGCGTTGAAACTTTGGCCTTTAGTAACACACATGTCATATGCAGACACACGTGTAATTGTCGAACGCATGCAAAGAGACTTTCGCATGAGCACGCGCTCAAACAGGAGTCGGTGAACTCAACTGACATGACATGAGTGTTTTTTACCAGACTTGGCAAGCAGTGTGTGTGTGTGTGTGTGTGTGTGTGTGTGTGTGTGTGTGTGTGTGTGTGTGTGTGTGTGTGTGTGTGTGTGTGTGTGTGTGTGCGCATTTATGCGAGTGCACCACCTCATCATCCCATTATCTAACACACAGCTGCAGTTTTAGACAACATTTCACCCCGTTTCCCTTTCATTCTCTCAGAGCGTCTCCCTCCCTTCTGTTTGCATACTCTCCCTCCCTTCATCTGACTCTCTCCCATTCTCTGTCTCCACCTTCTCTTGGTGTACCTTTCACAACTGGCACAAACACAGTAGTAAATAAAAGAAAGATAAAAAAAAAACCACACTTGTCTTTCTGTAATGCTTTTAAATTTAACAGGCAATTTGAGGGGCAGAGCTGCTGACCAAAAGACTGCAGAGACAGGATGTGAGTGGATCTGACTTGTCATTAAGACTAACCCTGAAAAGGCTCAACTGCAGACAGACAGAAGTTCTGTCGTGTATTTATTACATACTTGTGCCATTGTACAAGTATGTAATAAATACACTGGGTGTTTTTATAACCGGTTTATATTTCTCTATTTTTAAAGTTATTCATTTATTCTTAAATCATTTTCCTTATTTCAGACCCTGCACTCTGCCAAACCTCAGCCATGTGTAAACCACAGACCAACTTCCAGAGCTGAAAAATGAAGGCAGAGGTTGTAGTTGCTGTTCCTCTAGGTGACACCAAAAAACAATGACCCACACACCTATCATGTCCAAATGTCCACCTTTAGAGCTTAAAAAAGGATAATTAAAACCTGGTACAAAACTGGTTTTAGCCACTATAGATAGTTTTCCCCTGTTTTAACAATGCTGAATGACATTTTTAAATATTCAAACAATTTCAGTTTGATGCTTTATGTTGGGAAGCAAAGACCCTACAAAAATACAGGGAAAACCCCAGGAATCAGATGATCCCTATGGGCAAGCACCCGGTGACAGTGGGGAGGAAAAACTTCCCTTTAACAGGAAGAAACCTCTGGCAGAACCAGGCTCAGTGAGGGGCAGAGCAATTAATTATAGACTATCTCAGCAGTGCCTCCCAACAAAGTCCATAAGGTCCATATAATGAGGGTTCTGGTGAAAAACCCATTCTTCATATACAGTTTACACTCAGCTTTGCCCCCCAGGAAAAAAAAAAAAGAGAACTGGTACCTCCGTATTTGGTACCGCACTTGACAAATTTGTTGATATCATTATCCAGATTACAACCACATGCCAGTAGCAGTTGTAAATAAGGCCAGATGTTAGGACTCTCAACTGAAATGTTTTGCTGGGGAACTTCGTCTCATTCTTGCAGGCCTTACTGACAAGTTAACATTATTAACTTGTGGAATTGGTGTACACAGTGTTCATAAACCATACATCTACACAAACACAAAGAAAACAATGGCTCCATCAAGAGCAACAAATTTAAAATCATTTATAATTTTAGTCTGAACTTATGGGTGAAAAAGCTGAACCATGACAGGAATGTGCATACACTTGATGCAGAAAAGGCAGATGCAGCCGTGCAGGAGGCACTTGTATCAGCATTTTAAATGCATTATACACACATGAACAGTGAAAGGTACACTTGTACAGAAAATATACATGAAAACATATTGGAAGCTGTGCAAATACTTACACAGAACAAGGCCAGATGTGGTGAAGTGTGAGTGTGAGTGTGCCGGGCAAAATTCAAGCTGTAATGGGCCATGCTAATGAAGCTAGCATCAGGACTAGCATGCCAAATCTGCTACCAGACAGCGCCATTTGACTCCTCTAACTGGATTATGTAAATCTGATGCTCATCACAGCTCAGGGAGGCGGGTAACACATAATTTATACCAGAGAAGAAGAAAAAGAAGAAGGAGCACAAGTGGGGAGTGAATACAAGCAAGCACTCAGAAAAAAGGTATGGTGACAGAGGAACACACAGCTTCACATTCAGCTGTACACTTGTGTGATCTGAACATAGTTAGCACCAAAACTCTGTACTTCCTGACAAATATCCCAATGCAGAACCTAAACTGGAAAGTAGAAAACAGAAAAAGTAAGGAGAGAAGGTGTACAACAAATTTAGACAGGAAGCTGGAGAAACAGAAAAATAATAAGTGCTTGATGAAGAAAACAGAGGAGGGATAGAGGGAAAAATTCAGGAAAGTGTGAGATTCCCACTATCCTTTATATTCTTTTTCTTCCCCAGATTAGTTTTCTTGTCTCTATTCTTCTCTTTTATCTACCTTAACCCATCTTACCTGTGTTTCATCTCATTATTCTCTCACCCAGCCTTTTTCCCTTCTTCTTTTGAAATCCTTCTTCTTACTTTCTGTCTTCTTTCTATCATCCTGCCATCCCTTCCTTTTTCTATATCATTCTGTCCTTCCTTTCCAGTCCTGTTTGCTGGCTTTTACTTGTTTTACATAAGATACAATGAATTAGTGACACCTACTCAAGAGTGTCTCTTTTCTCATTTTCTACTTTTTACTTGCTAAGATATCCATTCTGTTCCCAGATCTTAGGAAGAAAGTTTCTGCTTGCCATTTCATGAATCTTCTGCCATCTTTTGATTTTTTTTCTTTGCGCCGCTGTCCACGTTTCAGTCCCTTCTGTTTTTCCTCTTATTTCCTTGTTTGCTCAGTGCTTTCCCTTCCTCTTCCCTTGCAATCTTATCCTCTTTCCTTGTTCACTTTTCTCTTTTTGGACACTTTTATGTCCTTTCTGTGTATTTTCCCTTCACTGTCCCCATTGCGCTTCTCTCCTCCCCAAGTCCCTCTGTTTTTGTTCTCCCGCCTCTCTCCGTCGTGTAACTCTAACACACTCGTCAAAGTTTGCTGTAATTTATAACAAAACACTTCAAAGTGAGTACAAAAGATGACAGGGAGCTGAATGGGGGGGCCGGGGATGGGGGGGGGCAAAGGTTTATGTTTGTGTGTGGCACTGGTGAAGGAAACGAGGGGAGGTAAAGGAGGAGGAGGAGGCGAGGAGGAGGAAGTTATGCTGGGAGGCAGAGTAGTAAATTGTTCCATTTTTGCAGGTAATCTAAATGCTAACTAGAGGCAACTTATCACCAGAATGGATTTCCGACCATCTGTTCAAATAACAGGGGATTTGTCCGATGGCAAGCACAAGAATGGGATGATGGCGGGAAGATTAGGCGATGGTGACGGCAACGCCATGTGCCTCGTCTCTACAGTCGCGGCTTCAGAGAAAAAAAACTGAAAGAAGAAAAGAGAGAGGGGGGAAAAAATGTATTTTGTGCAAACAAGAACAGATGACGCCCTTACAATTACACCTGTCAGGAGCTCTGCAAAGCAATCGATCTCTGAGGCAGCCGAGCGATGCTCTCTCTCTCTCTCTTTCTACTTCATAGCGAAATGATTTTCTCTCTTTTTTTCCTCCTTCACCCTCCCTCTATTTCTAACGCTCTTTCTCTATTTTTCCTTTCATTCTTATGCTCTCTCCATCGTGAGCTCTTCTTAAACAATTTGCAGGGAAAAATGCTTTTTTGATAGATGACAAGACGACATTTGACTTTTCACTCACTGTTGCGAGGGAAGGAAACAAGGGAAGAGGAGAGTGAGGAAAGGAGGAAAGGAGACGCATAAAGGCCAGAGGAACGAAGGAGCTAGGAGGGACTGAGTAGAGAAAACAGTAGAGTGGTAGGAAGTAAGGACACGGGGATAAAAGAAAAAGTGACACAAGATGGAGCAGCGTGGAGCAGTTAAGGAAGGAGAAGAGAAAGAAGGAGGAACAAACTGGAATAAACAGAAGACAGATGGGGAGAATGCAAATAAAGATATAATAGGTACCAAAAAGACCAAAACATTAAGACATGAGGAAGAAATAAAGGAAAAAGAAGGAAAATAAATACATAGAAGATAACTTGATAACTTGGGGAGTGAGAAGAGGAAATTGGAAAAGAGAAGAAAGGGGATGGAGTGAAGGTTGATAAAAAAAAAACTGAGATGAGGAGAGAGGAAAGGAAGGACAGAATAAAGAGATAAAAAATTAGTGAAAGGGACTGGCATCAAACAGTAAAAGGAGGATAAAGTGAAAGAAGGTAGAGGATTCTAGAAAAGAGGATTAAGGTGAGAAAGACAAGGGAGTGAGGGATGAGGTGAGACGGAGAGAGAGTTGACAATAAATGACACAGAGCAGGAGCAAAAGAGGGTGAGAGAGGTCTCCAACAGCAAAAGGAAAGAGAGGAGAAGGGACAAAGATGTTGAGGAAAAGTGAGAGGGAGGAAGAGTAATTAATGGAGAGAGACAATTAATGAAAGGGAGAGAGGGAGAGAGGGATGCAGGGGAAGAATAGCGGGGTGACAGAGCGTGCAGTTTACTGGCCCAGGAAGTGTTCTCAGGCTGCAGGCCAATCGGCTTGGCTCAATCCCCCGTGTCACTAACAGCCCATTGGCCGATGAAAGCCGTCCTTTATTCGCTATTTCAATCGACGCCTCACACCATCAAAGAAGAGCCGTTTATCTTTCCCTTCCATCGCCCACACACACAACTTCCCCCTCTTTCTCTCTCTCAGACCCTTGATCCGTCTCTCCTCCTCTCTTTTTCTGCAGCTACATTCACAATTTGTCTCTCCGTCTCCAAAAATGCCTTTGGACGATAAAAGAGAACAAATAAAAACCTCCAGGTTCAGCAAATGTGGAGACAAACCAAATCTAATTCTGCTTTTTTCCTCCCTACACACAAAACTGCAGCTGCAGACGAGTATTTCCGTCCTCGATCGGTGCTCCGTTCCCAAAGGCCCAGAGAGTTGCAGAGCTTTAACTCTGTTATTCCTCTTAAACACAAAGGTAAATGCAACCTTAACAGGAGGTTAGTAATGAAATCCTTTTCTTGACATTAAGAGTGGACCGGAAACCCACATTCCACCTTAACTGGAGCTTTGCTGCACCTCAAACACTTATCTCCATGTTACCAAAATACTGCAAGGTCCTACTGCTGCCCAGGTCTGAAATCCATCTTCTAAGAAGAATTTACTTCCCTTTATTTTTTACTCTACCTGAAAGTAAGTAAGTGAAAGCCTGGAAGTCTGCATTTACTTTACCAAAAGACTCAAACACACCTTGGAAAACAGCAGCATTACCTTTGTTACCAGAAGGTCAAATACCACCACCATGACATTTAGCAGGTCGGTAACAGAAACTTTTCTTGAATATTTATGAACAATTTTAACGTCATTCCACTTTAATAAGAAGTTAACAGCAAATGTCTTGGTGGAGGTTTCAAACCAAAGAGAGAAAGCCACGATAGAGCAGCCCATGCCAGATTCCTACAGCTACTTGATGCTGTTAGCTGAAATTTAAAATCTAAAAAAGCTTGACTCCTGTCTCCCAGTATTAGTAAAGGATTTGGTTAGAAACCAACATTTCATTTTGGCATATAAACTTCTTCAGGACAGATTTATTGACATAAAACTGGGTTTTGGCTTAAAAAAAGTGCTGTCAGTATTCACAAAGAGAGCATAGTGACAGGATTGTGTATAAGATGTGGGAACTCAGAGATCTTTTTGTGACTAACCCTGCTACATGTGTATTTCTGTTAGTTCCTTTATGAACGTGCAAAACAGAGTGTTTTAATCAAGCACAGCAACTGATATAACAAACATTTACGACAGGCAGTGTACCCCTAACTGAGCCGATATTTAACGCCAAAAAAGCAAGTCATATTTTTTTTTTACTTGAAATTAACTGACTGTGTTTACAACAGGACAACTTTTGTAAATGACCCGTAAAACTAACCAGACCTATGAGTGCTATTTGGGGATTGCGCTCACATGCTATTTTGCGCCGTTCAGTAAATCTGGCCTTCTGCCTCTTCTTTGTCTAACTGTCTTTACAGCATGTTAACCAAAAGGCTGATATCCTGATGATCTTTTTTCCAAATCCACATCAAATTCACACAGGCAAACTGGGAATACACTTATTAAAATGTGAATTAAACCAGTAGCAGAAAAAGTTCCCAGTTAAACTATAT
The DNA here is from genome assembly GCF_964374335.1 of Astatotilapia calliptera. Taxonomy (NCBI): domain Eukaryota; kingdom Metazoa; phylum Chordata; class Actinopteri; order Cichliformes; family Cichlidae; genus Astatotilapia; species Astatotilapia calliptera. Next base: position 4,944,235 of record NC_137440.1, read on the forward strand.
TAGAAGTAATATCCATCCATCCATCTTCTTCCGCTAATCCGGGGCTGGGTTGCAGGGGCAGCAGCCTAAGCAGAGGAGCCCAGATCTCCCTCTCCCCAGCCACCTCCTCCAGATTGTCCGGGGGAACACCAAGGAGTTCCCAGACCAGCCGAAAGATATAATCTCTCCAGCGTGTCCTGGGTCTGCCCCGGAACACCTCACCCAGGAGGCGCCCAGGAAGCATCCTTGCCAGATGCCCAAGCCACCTCAACTGGCTCCTTTCGACATGGAGGAGCAAAGGCTCCACTCTGAGCCCCGCCTGGATGGAACAACATGAATAACAAATTTTCAGCAAATTCTTCTTTAAAAATTTAAAACTAACTAAAGAGATGTTTCATTACACAACCACTGTACCATATGGACCATATGTACCATTCCTCATTCAATTCACCCAAGTTAGAAAGTACTTTTCTAAATAACTACCCTGTCTCGTCCTACCTGCCAACATCACAGTGGCAATTTGTTAGCAAAATCTTTTTTTCAAGCTAAATACAAAGAAACTTGACGATCCTTAAGTACTTTATAATATTTCAACTAATTTAGCCTATTATTAGTACTGCATTTCCTTAAAGTGGCCTGGAGTGGTGCAGTGAACTATTTTTTGTGTATTTTGTGTTATTTTTTCCCCTCTCATTCTTCTTTCTAATGCATGTCATTACTCACTGCAGACGGGAAGACATACGGTCTCCATATTCACCTGTTTACCCACAACACTGAGCCGTTTTACGACTTCCAGCTTAAACCCATGAATCATCAAACTCCGAGCTCAACTCCCATTCTTCCTGTCATTTACCGTCCCAGAATTTTTCTGAAGGTTTAAATCGCAGTGAAGGCCATGAGACTCAAAACTTTAAAATATATAGAAAAATCAACAAGCACTCAAACTAAAGTTGGATTAGTTTTGATCTGTAGATGACCTCTCACCTCTCCCATTTTGCTTCAGTTTTATATGCTCATAAAACATTAATTCCACACTGAATTCGGGCATTATGGATGGCAATGTACTAAGGATGTGGAAGGAAAGCGAACAAGAAAACCAGAAGTGAAGCAGCTTTGTGTGTGTGTGTGTGTGTGTGTGTGTGTGTGTGTGTGTGTGTGTGTGTGTGTGTGTGTGTGTGTGTGTGTGTGTGTGTGTGTGTGGCAGTTTCTTAATCTAATGCCATGCAGAGGAAATAGAGCAGAGCTGGACATCCTTGACACACACTGACTCAATACCAAGACCTAACACTTTATCATCTGCAGTACCTGGACATGCCGTCTGTGACTCTGAGAGGATGTGTGCGCATATATGTGTGTGTGGCCCTGGGCGCTGTGAGGATGGGCAGTAGTTATTAACCTGCTGCCCAATTTCTGTCACGGCTGCTTTGTGGCTGCAAGCAGAGATGTTGAGTGTGTGTGTCTGTGTGTGTGTGTCTACTATGGAGGGACTCTTCCTTAGTGAAGTTATTACCAGAGTCCGACTCTTAGAAATGACTGAATGAATGTCACTAAAGGGAATGATTGAGTTAGTGTGATTGAGCTTTGGTGCAAACTGATGTGGTAACACTGTGTGACTTAACAAGGTATACGGCCAAATATATCAACAGAGCAATGAGTGTTTTTATTTATATGAAAGGGATAAAGGAAAGTTATAAAAAATGATTGCTAGTCAGGGACCTGGTCAGTTAATTATACATATACACACACTTAGTCTGTTTGCATTGTGGCTGCTTATGTTCAACTTCAGGAAATGTTTGCTTATGTTTGGTTTTGCTTGATGTCTGAATATGAACCTCAGGCATCTCTCTGCATGTAGTTCCCTGTTTAACCTTTCTCTGTTTGCTTTGTATGCCCGTGTTTGGCTTTGTGCAGTTCTATGAGCTTTGAGTGGTTTTTGAGTGTTGCACCTATGACCAAACTTAGGTTGAGACAGTCTTGTCTCAGTAATCCCATACAAACATACTCAGCAGTTGTTACACATCTACTAGTACTGAAGAAAAACTATCATCTTAACACATTAGCTTTACAGCCTCTGTGCTTAAGTAACAGACTGTCACTCGTTTTTCCTGATAGATCTTTCAAATTTTCTTCAACCCCAGTTCCAAAAAACTTGCAATGCTCTTTAAAATAAAAGATAAACAGAACTAAAAATAGGTCTGTGAAGGTTCTCAGTCATCCAGGTCAGCGTAGTCAAAGGAGCTTGCAAAGAAAAGCGTCTGGACTTCTTTAAGTTGCTTGAAGACGTTTCACCTCTCATCCGAGAAGCTTCTTCAGTTCTAAGGTCAAATGGCGGGGAGTCCCAGATATAAACCTAGTGGGAGTATCCCCCCACAGAGGGACAAAAGGACCCCCTGATGATCCTCTAATCGCCTGAGCCAAGGTGTGAAACTGGGTGTGGGTCCCAATCAACTTTCGGGTGAGTTCATTGTGAAACCTGGCCACACCTTATCATGCGAATTCCTGAGGTCAGATGGCCCAGGATGTGAGTGGGCGTTAAGGCGTCTGGGGAGGGAACTCCTCCCCTGACCTTTGTCCTTAAGATGCAGATGGACTGCTGAGTCTTGTCCTGTGGAGGTGGCTCTTCTGTGTTGTGCCATGCGCTTGTGAAGTGGACTTAACACAGACTTAACAATGTGGTGTATGCTGTACAGTGCAGCGAGGAATGCTCAGACCTCTACATTGGAGAGACCAAACAGCCACTTCACAAGTGCATGGCCCAACATAGAAGAGCCACCTCCACAGGACAAGACTCAGCTGTCCATCTGCATCTTAAGGATAAAGGACACTCTTTGAGGATGCCAATGTTCACATTTTGGACAGAGAGGACAGATGGTTTGAAAGAGGAGTGAAAGAAGCCATCTATGTCCACTGTGAGCGACCATCTTTGAACAGAGGCGGGGGTTTACGACACCAACTGTCTGCCATCTATAATCCAGTTTTGAGATCCCTCCCCAGACGCCTTAACGCCCACTCACATCCTGGGCCATCTGACCTCAGGAATTCGCATGATAAGGTGTGGCCAGGTTTCACAATGAACTCACCCGAAACTCGGGCTGATTGGGACCCACACCCAGTTTCACACCTTGGCTCAGGCGATTAGAGGATCATCAGGGGGTCCTTTTGTCCCTCTGTGGGGGGATACTCCCACTAGGTTTATATCTGGGACTCCCCACCATTTGACCTTAGAACTGAAGAAGCTTCTTGGATGAGAGGTGAAACGTCTTCAAGCAACTTAAAGAAGTCCATACGTTTTTCTTTCCAAGCTCCTTTGAAAGTAAAAATATATAAAGTAAAAGAAAAAACTGGATGAATATCTTGCAACCAATTAGATTAACTGACAACAGGTCAGTAACATGACTGGGCAGAGGTTCATCTAATCTGGAGAAATCTCTGTGCGCAGGAGGGCAAATGTGGGCAAATGTGAGCAAGATGTGGGTCAAAGCTCCTTCAAAATGGACTGAGGTGAAGTGTAAAGACAAATCCAATTTTGAAATTACTTTTGGAAAACATAGAGATGGAACAGAAGAGGACCTGTTATCAGCACTCAGTTGAATAGCCTATATTTCTCATGGTTTGGAGGCGCACCTATGGAAATGGCAGATTGCACACCACATGCACCGTTGACGTGAAAGGTACATACTGGTTTTAGAGCTCATGTGCTCTCATCAAGACATCTTTTGAGGGAAAGCATTGCATATTTCTGTTAGGAAACATTAAACAGCATACGCCATCTATTACAAAAGCATTGCTTTCTTAAAGTCCCGCTGCCGAATCAGCCTGCCTTCAGTCTGGATGTTTTATCAACTGAAATCATCGGGCACGTCATGAAAAGAAAAATATGACACAAAAGGTAAACATGTACTGTCCCATACGCTTGTTTTTTTTTAAAAAAAATATATTTATCACAGCAACTTTTTTAGGAATTGAGGTATATATATCAGATATCCAATAAATTTATTAGAAGCCCTGAATCACAAATTGGCTTAACCTGCAAAGTTAGAGATCTGTTGGTTTAGAGTCACATTCGTGAGATGATCTAATGTTACAACCCATCCCTGGTTGTCAGTATATGACTGTGTGAAAATGAAAGAAAGTAATAGTGTATATTTCATTGAGTGACAGAATAGCTTGTCACCCATTGCCCACTAACTAGTGGGGAGTACAGAGGGTCAGCTCAGTGGCTTTTATAATGGACTGACCATAAATCATACTTTTTGAACTCATTTAGGTTCTGCAAAGTACTTTAAAACCTTTATCTCATTCACACACTCTAACAAACACATACATACACAAGTGCTGGCCTGCAATTAGGAAAACTGTATGATGATGACAAATTAGGAACTTGTATGATGTCTTGCTTATTCTAAGTGATTCTGACCAATCAAAAGCTAATAAAATTTTTGTATAACTAGTAAAAACCAACACAGCAATATGGGACTGTATTTAACCTGACAGAATAATAGTGCAATATATATGTCCCCTGCCAAACACCTGAGATAAATAAAAATAATAAAAACAAATTAATTAAATGAATATCTGTCTGTGGGGGCAAAACAACACAAGAGGCATCTACAATATGAGAGTACACATATCAGTATCCATGAATGACTTCAAGCTTCCCCCGTCCTTGAAAAAGTACCATTATTAGTTGTGATTTGCTACTATCAATCATTCTGAAAGAAAGACTGTCAGAGACTGCCACCTTTTTTCACATGGACAGAGATGAAACTCATTGATTCAAATGCAGATCTCAGACAGAGCAAAAAAACGTCAAGTCACAATCATAAAGATTTAATCCCCGGTGCTTTCGCAAATGTAGTCTCACAAACAGAGCTGTTGTATCGGTGTGGTTTTCGGCAAAATGTGTGTGCGTCAGTGTCTGTGCGTCGTGAATTCTCCCATAACCATTACATGCCACAATGGAGCAGAAAGGCTGCTGGTTTATCTTCTGATCAATGCTGCGAGCTGTCAAGCCACAAACACACACCCTCGTGTACTTACACCCCCTCTAGTTCACCCCGTGCTCACTCACTAATGCTCTCTCTTAAACATACACACACGCACACATTTACTCAGACCCCTGCAGTGAAAATGTAGTTATGCTGATTGCATTTGTGTGCGTTTTTTCCCCCTCAACAGACTGTCAGCCTGTCAGGCTGAAATGCTCTGACAGGCTCGGCTGGAGGAAACTCTGCGGCATCATGGAGACCAGCGAGAGATTAAACTGCATAACAAATGTCCATTTACACTCCAAAGCCTCCAGTTAACATACACTTCATCTCAACTCATGTTCAATGCCCAAGACCTCGAAGGTTTCAGCGCTCATTAAAATCTGAATTATGATGGCTTTGCATTTTTGTGTTTGTATTGTCAGGAATCTCTTGACCTTTGGACTCTTTCTACTGCGATAGTAGTGATGGAGCTGTAGTAAAAGCTAGATTGCTAATATTAGAGGTGCTGTGAGGGAAAAAACCAAGCAAACCCTAAAATTATCCAGTCTCTGATTGTTTCAAATAATCTCAGAAAAGTCACTGTTAAGTATTTCAAGTATGTCAAGTTTTGCCAAAGGATGTCTCTTGTCAAGTGTTACTACTCTGAGGGAAATTCAAGCATAAAGTCAAATCAGAAAAATCACGTTTTAAAAGTATTGTCAGAGTGTCAACTTTTTGAGAGCGTGTCAGTTGTCAAGGTTTGTCAAAGCAACTCATCAAATGATTTTTGCAGTCTCGAGGGCAATTTGGGTTTGAAAAGCCAGACTTAGTCAAACCAAAGGAAACGTCAGGTAAGCCACATCTGAAGTCACGTCTTTAAAAGAACGTCACGACTAAGTCAGTCAAGAAAACCCTTTTGTCCATTTTCTGAATATGTAAATTAGACTCCAAGTCACCTGTTATGTCAGCTGAGTGTTTCGTACACAAACCTAACCCTTTTTAATTATTCTAATCAGTTTCTTTCAGTCCAATATTTTATCATGTAAAATGCAAAAATCTAGGGATGTTTTTGCCTCAAAGTATTAAATTGGATCAGTTTCTTGGGGAATCAAACTCGCTTCACCAGCACTCAACCCAAAGTACATCTCATAGTCCTTTTTTGAAGAACGAAATATTGATTTTAGTTCTGTATTCTGTTACAGTTTCTACTTAAATAGATGATAATTAGAATACAGTTACTTTGTTGAAATAAATGGATTACAAAGCGGTCTTTTCCTGTTTCATATGTTAGGCTATGAAACTACCCGGAGCCAGCATAACAGAGGCAGCAGTGCACGGGCAGGAATGCATTTCTTACTTGCAAATTCTAACACCACTTCACATTTAAAGAAGACAGGGATAGGTGAAATCTGACCGTGCAATGCAACTTTTGTTTTCCAACAACCAAGCTGCTCTCAGCATCAAAAGACTCCAACCTAAAGAAACATCTTGGTGTAAGTTCTTTATTTGAAAACTAACGTTAGCTTACTGCAACTACCTTGTTTTAGTTGTAGCTACCTGGGTTATGTGCCACTTCAGTATCTTCGATGTACTATTGCTGTGTGATTTATTACTATTGGTGAAGGCTGCATTACAAGCTGCTAGCTGCAAATAATCATGTGCAGTTCTGATAGCAGACAGAAAGAAAACATATTACTGATACAGAAAGTTTTCTATACGAGATCACTGCAAACAGTAAAGCCTTACCTGATGTCCGCCCCACTGTTACTCATTTTATATTAAGATTTAAAAATCTAGTTGGTATTGCTCTCAGAACTGCACAGGATTATTTGCAGCTAACAGGTTGTTAATGCTATCCATCAAGTCTACAGTCTGCAATCTATGAACTAACCCCAGCTAACGCCAGCTAACAATGTTAGCTCGGTGGCAGGTAGCCTTCAGTAATAGTAATAAATCACACAACAATAGTACATTCATGTAGTTGCAAAAAGCATGACAATATATCAAGTAATCCAAAGTATTCAGAATTAAGTTGCTCACATTGACTAACTTAATGAAAGATGTAACTAACTACATTTTGTTTTTCCATAAATGTGCTCACAGAAATCTGACTAAAGATTTCTCAGTTGGATACTGACGTTCAGTAAAATTGCACTGAGCAATGGAACGAGGAAAATGTCAGTCAAGGTAAAAAAAAAGAAAAAATATGTTAACAAATATTTTGCTAATTTGGTGGGAGCACACTCGACATCAGGATGAGAGATGTCATCCTGACATCTGCCACGAGAGACTTCAAACTACACACTTCATTCTCTGACTCTACTTCTTTTTTAAAGTATTTAGTCATGCACAAGTCAGTCCAGAGCGCCTTTTAAGCAGTTAATCTACAGTGCTGTACATACACTTACTAGATATGCAGAGATGGAATCTCACACACTTACGTCATGCTGCTGGTGTCACGGTCCCCGTGTCTCTCTGGCTGGCCAACGCTGGCTACAGGTTTTGTTGTTGTTCGTTTTGGTTTTCTCTGTCTCTCCTCCTCCTCTCTGCCTGGGTGGAGCTCGATACGGGCTCTCGCTCTTGGCCCACGCACCCGTGTGATGGTGTCCACCTGCGGCTGATCTGGCTGATTTCCCCAGCTGCTATTTAAGGCAGTGGCACAGAGCAGCTCACCGCTGGAACGTTGAACCACCTGAGTTCGTGCTCGCGGCTTATTCGAAGAAGTTTTGTCTGTTTTTCCTGTTGTGGAACTAACCGTGAACTTCTTGTCTGTAGATTCTGGACCGAATCACCGGACCTGTCCAAGTGGGGCAGTGTGTGGAGCGTTGGAGCGAGTGCGGCTGAGGAGGAGTGCGTGTGTGCGGAGGAGCGGTGGCGGTGACTGAGTGGAAAAGGAAGCGTGTGTGTGTTTGCACCCCCCCCCCCCCTTCTCTCCTTGGAGCCCTGGACCCCCTCCCAACTCACTGTACATATATTTTGCACTAAGGTGATCCCTATTGTAAATAAATCCCCTTTTTGTTTCCTTGAAAAGAACTGTCTGCGCGTGAGTCCGTTCAGTAGCCATGACAGCTAGTGCTGCTGTACATTCACCAGGTGTGGCTTTGCCTTGCAGCGGTGGGGAATACAGGCAAAACTCAGCATTCCTCTGAGATCTCCTGCCTCGATCTGTCGCTTTTTAAAAATGGAAGGAGAGGGTCAAAATCCCCACAGTATCACACTTTGTTGAACGAGAAAAATAAGATCAGATTTTGTTCAGTTAACCTGGATGTATTTAACTGATCCAACCCCAAACAGTGTCCTTAATATAAAGAACAATATTCCTTCTGCATTTCCAACATGTAAATCAACATTTCACAGTTTATAGGAACAGAAAACCTGCCAGAGCTGTATACATCAGCAGTGTGCTTCAGTATTTGGATGAGTGAGGATGATGATTCTTGGTTTACATGAGATATCTTAGGTTGCAGTGCAATTAGACTCATGACATGTGACTAGTACAAAGGCTCTCCATCAGAAACCCTTTAATGTTAAATCATAATTCTTTGTTTGGGACCAAAAACTTTAGATCTCTTCTGTTTTCTCCTTAACTTATTTTAAGTTTTGATCAGATCTTTCAGTTTATTTAAAATCACTTTTCCACCCTGGAGAAAGGTGGCTTGCCTGCTACAGGTTGTGAATGAACTGTGGAGAGTTCATATATCTCTGTGTCTTCCTCATGAGTGGGGGACAAGTGGAGGAAACAAATTGGTGCAGCATTGGCAGCGACCATTGTGGTGGGAGAGAGCTGAGAATGAAGGTGAAGCCATTGATTTACTGGTCTATCTTCGTTCCTACCCTCAAATTAGCTTCCTCCAAAGGGTGCCTATGCTCACTTTTCGAGATACGGCGAGGAGCTCGGTCATTTGGTTGGGGCTCAGAGTAGAGCTGCTGCTTCAGCTCAAAAGGCCAATTGAGGTTTGGGCATCTGGCTAAAAGGCCTCCTCAACACCTCCTAAGCGTGGTATTTCAGGCATGTCCAGTAAGGTTCCCAAGATACACTACAAAGATTAGGACTTTCAGCTGGTTTGGGTCTGACAGAAAATAAAATGTCAGAATAGCTAGGGTAGGTGGCTGGGGGGGAGGCTTGTTTCTCTCCTATTTAGATTGGTTAAGTGACTAAGAAAATGATGATGATGGAAAGAAAATCAGAAATTTGATATATTGAGACACTTGAGAGTACATTTTATAGGCTTTTCTAATTAACATTTTTTATTTGGGTGTGCCTTATGGTCAAGCAACTCCAATTGCACGATTGAAGTTTTTTTGCTTTAGTAGCAGTGACTCTAGCTGTTGTCAGCGGGCTGGTATCAAGGCTTGTATGGTAATTTTCAAGATGATTCCCAGCCCTGCTCACTGGTGCCGCTGCTGTAACAGCACCGAGGGTCTGAATCTGTTTAATGTCTAAACAAGCAGCAGTCAGCTCGAGGTCAGACAAGTGAGCCGAGGAGACCGAGAGAAGCTGTAAAATGCTGTAAAAATAAATGCTTCAAACCAGACATAAACAAACTGTCAGCTGTAATAAAGAGAAGAGCCGCTCAGCTGCTGGAAGCTGCCGCAGCTCAAACACATACAGATGGAAAGAGAGCGAGGCGTTTTATCTGCTGAGCATGTTGAGATTTAGGACATTTATGTTTAACTTCACAGGTACTTGGAGGGATGTTTTTATTGATAAACCGAGATGAATACCTCAATCCTTGACTTGTGGAGATGTGTTTTTTGAGCCATCATGATATCAGTTAAGAAAAGAAAAGCAGTTTGATTTTGGACATCATGTGTCAAGTTACGCCACAAATGTCAGAAATCAAATTGCTTTTCTTAACTCGGACATAGTAACAAAACATTAGTCAGGCCTGTGCAGCATTTTAGGCAGAACTTTGCAAAACACAAAATAAGAGACAAACACCTACCACCAGCAATCACAAACTCAATTCTATACCAGGTTTCAGTAAAGTTAAAAAGGGCCTGCAGACAAAGAAATAAGTGTGTAATACGAATTCCAATGAAATAAACAAGACAAAGGCCAGACATAAATTGAAGGCAAGGTTATACAAACAGAACTAGAATGAAATAAAAATAATAATAATAATTGAAAAGCGTAAAAACAATTTACTTAAATTTAAAAAAAAAAGTCAAATCATCTTTCCCCGACACAACAAGGTGTCGGTTTAATGAGGCAACACAACACGCATTTAATTGAAGAGGTTTCATTTAATAAGTGCTAGCTGTGGGAAAGTAATATGATGCTTAAACATGCAAAAATGCATATAGAGGAACCACACAAAGCATAAAGATCATGCCTAAACACATTTAATACCGAGTCTGTCTGAATTCAGCTAAACTGTTTTGACAAAATGCTGCTAATAGAACGGAAAGGAGCACCGTCCCTCTTCTTCCTCCCACCAAAAACAAATTAATTTTTTCTCTGCTCACTGATTAAAAATGTACATACCACATGCAGCTCAGAGTCGCGTGCAACAGGAGCCCAATATGCAAATCTCACCCTTTTTAAGACTTATCTACATATCAAATATTCTCCAGGCTTCAACTCTCCAATATTGTACGCTGACCGAAGGCGTGTATGTGTGTGTGTATACATAGCTTCAGATGGAGTGTGTGTGTGTGTTTGTGTGGGTGGGTGTGTTGGTGTGTGATTCTCAGTCAGCTGCAGACAGCAGTGTGTCTGAGCTCTCATGTTTATCAAAGAGAAGCAGTTATATCTAAGAGCCCTGGATGGCCTTGTGCTGCCAAAGCCAATCACAGTTACATGCGATTATTTGTGTGCGTGCGTGCGTGCGTGCGTGTGTGTGTGTGTGTGTGTGTGCATGTGTGTTTGTATGAGGGGAAACAAGCTTATTATTTCACTGAGAGGTGAGGTGGCATAAGTAAAATTAGGGGCAACATGCTCAAAGTGTGTGTATGACTATTTCTGCAAGCATGTCATACAAAATGATGAAGGCACAGTATGATTGCGATAGTGTTCTGTTTCTGTTAAAGAGTTCAATGTTGGATGAATATATTATTAGTAAGTATTTGATTTATGGTGACTTCCAGTAGCAACATGTTGATGTACATATGGGAACAAGTTAATATTCCAGCAAACAATATTAGGGAGCTAGGAGAGGAACAAGTCAGCAACTTGTTATCAAAGTGAGAAAGTCCACCACTGACCACAGTTATATTACTACAACATTTACCTAAGGAGGAGGTTGGGGTGTGTGGATGGCTCAGCAAATCAGTGGCTGAGTACTCTTTGTTTCCTGTTTCAAACCAATGAATTGTTTCAATAAACAATGACTGTGTGTATTTTTGACACCAAACTTTAACTAACCTTAATCAGGGGGGTCATGTTTACCATAGACAGCATAAAAAAAAGGACATAGCATAGTGGATGAGTCAAACTATGGCCACACCCAGGTGTGCAGGTGGTTCAGTTGATTTTAACCATGATCGCTTCCTAAACTGGACTTCCACAGGATCTGTGCCTAAACCTAACCGAACATTTGCCATTGTACTTCTCTGTCATAGAAAAGTTGGTTCAGACGTCTTTTGCTCAGTTGTTACACTTACATAAATTTTGAGGTTGACAGCACAATTCCCTCCTTGTGTGTGTGGGACAGATATTAAACCTCATTTTGCTTCCAATCCTTGAATCTCTGCTGCCATTGCTGTGTGTAAAGAAGTTTGTAGCAGGTTTAAAGGTGCTGTATTAGTGAACCATTTACCATGTGCAGACCATTTGTTTGTTTTTCAGCACTTTATTTGAGATGGATCCGCCTCCATCTGTTACCTCCTAAGGTTCTCATCTATATGGTAATTTAGGGTTTGAGATCTGTCTTTGATCGGAATTTGCAGGAATGTGATTAGCTGGAAACCTGAAACGAGATATTCCTATCTCTACCCCTGAATTCCATGCAACTAATCAACACCTCTCCTGATGTAGTTTTATTGTTTTGAATATATTTACATCAATATTACTGTAAAGCAAAATGTCTAAATGTCTTGAGTATAGCTAATGTGACTCTTAAAACTTGTCAGGCATTGAGTCAAAACCATTAGGGTTCATCCTATGAGGACCACGAACCTCTGTCGAAATTTTAATAACTCAGTCCATAGCTTGTTCATATTTGATATTTTTGATTCTGATCAAAAGAGTTGGACCAACAGAGGTACTGACATTAGAGTCATGCTGCTAATGGAGCTAAACGGTAGGTATCTGCAAAGAATGAAACTGTTTTCCATTGTACGGACACACCTGTTCCTAACCACCCGGCATCAGCCTCCATCTGAGCCAACTTTCCTATTAGGCACTCATCCAAAAGAGAACAAGTGCATAGTTACACCAGATCACGTGTTTTGGTAAATATCCCCTCACATCTCATCATCACTGTGCACTGTTTGCTGAGTAGAAGCCAATTAAACAGATGAGTTGTGAACACAAATGAAATATCTTTACCACATAAAACTATCACAGAGGATGATCAATCATGTCTGAGTCTGCGTGTTTCTTAATTAAAAACGAAGGAACTCAAATGGAGCCTTGTGAGACAATTCCTCAGCTGCCATCATTCACTCATCCAAAAAAACGGCTTTTGAAGCAAACCAGCTTGCTCAAATTCCATTAGTCTGTTTTGTGTTTAAAAAAATTGAGAAAAGAGGGAATCAAACTGTTAAACAATGCTCTCCTTGAGTAGCACAATTTCAATCACCTCCCCTTGCCCCTCATTCAGCTGGGCTAGCGTAGCTGGCTAATTAGTTCTGGTGAAAGGCTTCTAATTAAATTGGCCTAATGTGGAGGCCCAGGCTGTGAGAGAGAGGGGCAGCTGAAAAATATCACTCATAAAAATGTGTGAACACAAAAAGACTAAATGCATTTGAAACTTTGAAACATGCATTTTTAGAAGACAAAGCAAAGAAAGAAACGGGGACTGCATTTTATGGATCAAAGTTTCTTTTTGAACTTATTGGTTTATTTCTCTTTCCTTTTGTATGTATTCCTTTTCAGACAACCTTTTTATTATTCCAAAGGCAATTTAACTGTAACCAACATTTATAATCAAAGCCATACTTACGTTCATAGATACGTGTAGCCAGCATTGCTGTAAGATATTTTTGCATATGTGTTATCAACAAAGTTCTGATAACATATCCATAAAACTCAAGACGGATTCAGATTTAGCCATCTCACATTTAAGAGCATTTTCTCATTCAAATCTCATCTTTTCTCACCGTGGCTTTTGAAATCTATGCATGGATCTATGAAGTCCCATTACGTCTCAGAACTCTTTGATTGCACCTTGTACAATGTTCAAAAAACAACCCAAGACAATGCAACATTTTAAAAACAGCAAGGGGAGGTCACAGACTGGACAAAAAGATAGACGACGCATCTGCACAGTACACTCTACAAAACTGGTAGCAAAGCAACTTGGAAATGGCAACTGCCGTCTTGCATTTATGATGTTTGCAGCTAAATCTAAATTGTGTCAAGGTTTTGATTCCTGCCTAGATGGAACAGAGATAAAATGAGCACATGGAGGAAACAACTAGCAGTGTAATGATGTGAAACTGAGACCAATCCCACAGCACAAATGTCCACAGTCCTATGCTGGGCTTCTATCCTCCCAGTTAACAACCCATTCTGCTCACGTTGATAGGATATGTGACACTCACGACAGAAAATTAAAGAACACGTTAAAACAAATTTCCCACGTGTGGGACTAATAAAGGTTATCTTATCTTATCTTATCTTATCTTAAAACATTATAAATTATTACCGTCAACTGTAATGCAACAAGAAGCTATTTTCCAATCACCATTAGTAGACAAAAATAAAGAACAAACTGCCAACTATTAGGAGTCAGTCAGGTAAGACAGGAGAAATAGCAATTGTGAAAAAATACTCCAATTAGCCATGACTTCATGTTGCTCAAGCTAATGTTTGGCCAGTTACATCCACCAAACCTGACGTCACATCCACAGGTTGCACTCTGGTGTTGTTTTGGCTGGTCAGTTTTTGTTACATACCTTTGTACTAGTGATATTAATAATTACTAGTTTGTCAAACAGCTATTTTATCAACTAATTTTCAACATATATTGGCTGTGCTCCTATATTAGACATGGGACAGTGTCTCAGCACTTTTAAAATAACGTTCATGTTCTGCTTGCATGTAAGGCACTGACGATTTCTCAGATATTTTGGCATCAGTTTTATTATGATTCGCTGGTGTAATAGAAACTTTAATTCTTGTGTATTTGTTTTGTTTTAATTTAATTTTTTTTTTAATTAAAAGCTTATTTGCAGAAATGGCTGGAAAATATATCTCCTTTGGTTTCTGTGTTATCCTTTCTCTATTTTAAAGGGAAAATATTAGACAAATAGCACAATAAGTAAATTGGTAAATGAAACTTGCAGTAGAAACCAAAACACGACGCAACAAAGACAGGCTGTTACAGGCTTTTTCCTGCAGGCTCGCCTGCTACCACTTCAAAGATAGATCAGCTTTTTTCTTGTTGTAATTTTGTAATCACAGCTCTCTGTACAGAAAAAGTGTGACATGGTTAGGTTACTGATTCTGTGGTATCTTACCATAATCTGTGGTAAGGCCACTTTATTTGCCTCTTCCTGTAGTAGGCTTATTGCACTGCAGATTATGTCATACATAGTTTGTCCCACAACATGTGGTACGGATTTAGTAGTGGCCACATTTTCTGCGACAGTGGATCTGAATGAATAACATTTGACCTCTTTTTCAACTGAAAGAAATTAAATATGGTCAAACACTAAACTGTAAGACAGCCGAGGCATAAACTACATTATTATGTAACATAAGCTTCAGAGTGTGCACAACGTGAAATAATAAATACCTTCTTAAAATAACACTACAGTAACACTTTTTACTCAGCTATGATTTTCTTCATTCTCAGTATACGACAACAACACACTCACATATACGCGTATGTAAGGAAATGCTACCAGTTTAGACTTATCGACAACAACCCACAAAGACTTCTAACCTCAGACAACGATAAGTTTTAATCTGATGATGAATAAAGACTGCTGTCCTCACACAATAATGAAAACATGCTCAAACACACACATGCAGAGGAAAACTGAGTCATTACTCAGACTGCCCAAAATATTCACACAAACACGCTTGATGAAATCCTTCCTAAAACCTAAGAACTCTCACACAGAAATGTTTTTATGTTCCTAAATATTAACAAATCACACAGGCGAACAGAGAGCTTGTTTGTCATCCCCACAAGAAAATGGCAAAAACAACAACACTCTTTCTTCACCGTTCCTACAACACAGCCAACATCCTACCCTGCTCGCTCATGCACACACACATACATACACATTTACATGATGTACCCATAATGCTGCTCTTCCTTTTTAAATGCTTTAAGTGTCTCTCTCCCTGTCTTCTATCTGCTAATAGGAACCAATTAGTCTCCATTGTCCACTCTCCCAATAAAAGAGCATTATGGGAATTCCCCCTACTTAACACCTTTCCTTTCTAAACAGGCACCCAATTAGATGCCTAAAGGACAAAGCTACAGAGGACAAGTGGGGGCCTTAGGAGGCGGGGACAAAGGGACAGTGGGGTGAGATGTGTCTGTGTGCGTGCGGTGATGCTGAATGACTCTCTCAGTTCAGTCCACATTTTTGAAGCTGTCAAAGAAAAGCTGAATAAAACACTGTTGAATGCACAATTTAAAAGGGTAACGCTGATGTTATTTTAAGGCTTTATTTTGGCAAACAAGTTGCCTAAAGACACCAAAACCAGCTAATAAGTGATATATCTTCACTGATATGGGTTATGATGCTTACTGGAGTATATTCTGACTCAGTCCAGTGAGTCGGCTGAGCTCTGTATGGTGGAGGCCAGGCTAAAATAAGTTGGCACTGCTTTGGTTTCATGTTAATCAAACATGTTGTGTGTAAAGTGTGAAGGAAGGCGGGAATAACATGACATTGCAGCCTGGCAGGTGTCACCAATGTGTCTCTCGGTTTTCATAATTTAAGAAAAAGCTTGCGTTTTGCACTGGGTGGTACAGTCACCTGCTGTAAACACGCCGTGGGCCATTTGCCAGAAAGATCTAAGGAAAGAAGCCATGACAGGCAGATCATGATGATGAGGGATCGTGTTTAAAACATGTGGGAGAAACTTGCTTTCCCCACATTTACATTTATTGGACAACACAAGCCATGAAAAGAAGAGCTAGGAATGATGGGGGAAATAGCCAAAATAAAACAGCCAAATGAATCTCTCTACAGAGAGGAAAACGTGCTCCTGTGTGCAGCATTCTCTGCAGCACCTTTTCTACTCAAAACAATAATGAAAAGACTGTTAAGAGAGATTACTGCAGGACGCACATGTTTCTCACCAAGCTACAAGTATACACACACACACAGAACAGCCTGGTGACGTTTTTTCCCATGACAGCATGGGAATTCCTCTGCTCAGGAGTCACTGCTCAGTGTGAGATGCAGAGAGAGAAAGTGTGTGTATGTGTAAAACCAGTCAGGGGGGCTGGCCCTGAAGTGGCCTGCTCTCTGGAGAGACGCTGTCTGCTTTGTTCCTTTAAACTACACAGAGAGACAGAGAGAGGTTAGCTTGGGTGAATGTGCTCGTACTGTCTCTTTTCACTCTCTGCACTAACAGACCTACTGTATTCATTTGCTCTCTGCTGAGCTACTATGTTATAGCAGTGGGAAGCGATTATTCATCCATTTATGCTTCTGGCAGTAATGTCAGTCACTTTCTCACAGAAGACGTTCAATCGGGGTCACGGCTTAATGCCCAGATAAGCATGAAACTCATCTTGTTGGATCATCGCTGCAAAGTAAAACCAATCGTGTTGCGAAAGTTACGGTCTTTAAAAACGGCGTTTTGGGTTAATATGAGGACTCTATTGTGTCAAAGTACAAACCTGAAGATGTGCTAGTCTAGCTGTGCTTGAAGTTAGGAAACAGAAGGAAACACCTGGCTTACAAAATCCTGCATAACACATTACCTTGACCTTCAGACATCACAGGTCTATGAGACAAGCACACTTGCCCCTGCACTGCAGTGGGCGTGTTCATAGTGGGGAGCAAACAAATAGGTTAGCAGAATTCAGAGAGTACAAAGGGGGGTTTGCTCAAGTGTTACTTGCTGATTTCAAAGGTTTTTGGATTTATAGTTGATGGGAGAAGTTCCGTAATACACAAAATCATGTCAAAGAATATAAAAAGTCAAACTTTTTAGGAGCTGGTTTCTTTGGTGATTGACAGAAATGGGGAGAACCTATCACAGCTCTAAGGGGGGTAAAAAGCGGTTTGCACCCTAGACAGATCGCCAGTTGGTCACAGGGCCAGGATTGCTTGTTTGCTTTTTAAATAACATGTGATTAGTTATTTCCTGGATCAAAACACCACAAAAACACATCATATTCTGCAGTCGAGTGTAGTGCATTAGCGCCCAGTTCTCTAGCTTTTAGACCTCTAAAGATGATAAGATGATGGTCTATGTTTAGGCTGATGTTACAACTTTGGTGTAACTTTAAATTAGCAGAGGCTTGGGTCAGTACTTGACAAATTAACAAGTGGATAATATGATTACAGGATCATTATACAGTAATAATTACTGCATTCATTGCAGCTATACTGCACAACTACAACATTAAAGTCTCTCTAATATATTTCTGACAAAACAGCTCTAGCGGGTCAGGGCTTGGAATCATAACCTCTCAAGTGTACTGAATCTTATGCACATAATTCTTGTGGACCAGTCGATTGTGCATATTATAAAAGATCCTAGATTGGGCTCATATTTCTCCAGCTTTCAATAGGCACCTTATTGAGACCCAGAGTTGCATTTTAGTCTTTATCGACTGGCCCTAATACAACTGAGTTTGTACACTGGACTTCACCACAGTCAATGCTGCTGGTTCCCAGATTTTAAATCAATTAGTTATATTGTTTAAAGCTTTTTAAAATACACACTGGCAAAAAAAGTCATACAACCCTAAAGAAGTGCTTATTTTAAACTAAACCATGTTCCTCAAACCTGAACAAATTGTTTTTATACCTACATGTTTGCCTACAGATTAAATTTAAATTTGGCACAAACAAAAAACGTCCAGCTTCACTCTTCTTAGTTAAAAGCAAAATTTGTGGAATGGAAGCAGCTATATTGAGATCCTCACCAGAACCATATCAGCTTATTTTTGGCAGATTGGCAGCCACTTACTCATCTGATTTCATCCCAGTTGCATTTTTAATCTTTTTTTCTTGCAAACAAAAAGTACACAGGAACAAAAATACAACCACGCGGTATTCTAGCTGGTGGTAAATTACACTTTAGTCCAGCTATTTTTCCTCTTTAAAGCGTGTCTGCTCAGAGCTTATCCAGCAGCTCTTTCTCCTCGCCACTGTACTTCCACAGCAGGAGCCATTATTCATCATTTACAGTAAAAAGTAAGTGGGCCTATTAATAACACATAGACTGGTTTATACTCTTCTGGGCTGCTTTATAAACTGGGTGACAGAGAGGAGATGCATGCGTAGCTCTGTGGTGCTGTGCCCACCAGTGGCACATGCATACACAAACACACACTGTCTCTTCTCAGCCAGGCCCTCCAGAGGAAATGCCAGAGGCACAAGGAGATGGAAAGTCAGCCACTTCAGCTCATCCACTCAGTTCATTTGTACCAGTCACTTCCAATTCAGACTCTCCACTTAGTCCAACAAGTTTCGATTTCATTGGTCTGGTTTGTTCTGTGTGCATTTTTGCTTTCAATTAAATAGCAGACAATAGAAAAATGATAATAAGAGAAACAAAGAAATGTGGATGACTGAACCCAAAGCAGGGATTTCCTATGAACCCTTTGGGGAACTCAGTTCTTCAACTGCCATTCCACTGGATAAAGTAATGACTAAATGCTAGTACATGCTTTGGGAATGTGGCTTTGCTCTTTGAATCTTGGTCATTTGATGAGTGTAAAAGTGTTTTTTATCAGCATTTGCAACCACCATTTAAACCTCCCTCTACCAATAAGGTTAAATCAGTTTTTCTCATTGTATTTGAACACAAAGGAAAGAGAGAGTACATGTACTGATTGGCTAGGCAGAGAGATCAAGCTGAAAAGGATGTGCAGCAAGTAAGAACTGGAAATGTACTAGCAAGTCAAGAAAGTGCATTGAGCAGATGAAAGGAGTACTTTAAGGAGCTCGTGAATGAAGACATAAGATTAGTAAGGAAGAAATGAAGGCAGCTACGAACAGGATAAAGAGTGGAAAGTTAGTTACCTGTGAAGATGTCTAGGAGAGAGGGGGTGGTGGTATTTTAATTGAATTGTTTAGCAAAATCTAAGAGAATAGGTGGATACCTGAGGAATAGAGAAGTGCACTGGTACTGAACAGTGATGTGCAGATCTGTACTATATACAGAGGGATAAAGTTTATGAGCCACACCATGACCCTGTGGTAACGAGTTGTTGAATCTAGGCTGAGCAGAGGTGATGATCAGTGAGCAGCACTGATGAGAAAGAGCACTATAGATGTTTTCTTTGAGTGTTAAATCAGATCAGAAGGAGCTGCACCGTCTTTGTTGATCTAGAGGAAGCGTATCATAGGATGCCAAAAGTGGCAGAGAGGTGTAGGGACATGTATGAAGTCAGCGAGACAGTAGTGAGGTGTGCAGTAGGAGTGACAAATAGGGTTCAAGATGGGGGCAAAATCATCTCTGAGCCTCTTTTTACTTAGAATGCTGATAGGCTGAGAAATGAGCTCAGGCAGGACTTTTCATAGACTTGATGTTTGTAGACGACATTGTGATCTGTAGTGAGAGTAGGCAGCAAGTGGAAGAGACACAGGAGAGATGGAGGTATGCACCAGAGAGAAGACAGCAAAACAGAATACATTTGTGTGAAGGAGAAGGACACAGGTGGAAAGATGAACATGCAAGGAGTCTAGGTAGTGAAGGCAGGTTAATTTAAATACCTGGGGTCAACCATCTAAGGACTGGATAATGCACAAGAAAGGTGAAGAAGAGTGCAGGCAGGGTGGAGACGAATGTTGGGGCGATTTATGACAGAAGGATAGCAGCAAGAGTGGAAAAAAAGGTTTACAGGATGGTTGTTTGACCATGATGTGTGTTGGCAATGACAAAAAGGCAGGAGATGAAGATGTTTAGATGCGGTTTGGGGACAAAGTTAGAGTGGCAAGGCTGAGACAGTCTGAGCATGTGCAGTCGAGGGGTATCCAGTATCAACTGTTACCTGAGTGCCACCGGGCCCTTTATGGTCAGAGGGCCCGGTGGCGCCAGTGTCCGGCAGCCTCGCCTCTGTCAGTGCGCCCCAGGGCAGCTGTGGCTACAACGTAGCTTGCCATTGCCAGTGTGTGAATATGTGTGTGAATGGGTGAATGACTGAATGTAGTGTAAAGCGCTTTGGGGTCCTTAGGGACTGAGTAAAGCGCTATACAAATGCAGGCCAATTAGATAAACAAAGCCAGAAAAACATTAACTACGTTTTAGACACTACCAACTGGCATTTAGTCCTATAGCATATAAAGTGATAAAATGTGTTCCCTTTAAATCATTACTTTTAAGAAAACCGCACCTGTTTCTGCAGTTAGCGTCACAGCTGTACACTAGTTACTGACTTTAACCTTAACCAGTAGCAGAGTTCATTTCTGTAGTCTGACCAGCGAGTGTGACAGTAGTGAGAGCCCATCATTATATCCAGCCAGCAGCACTCAGAGAGATTTACTGTGACTGAGAGGACGAGCGAGGTAGAGCTAGACAGAGAAAAAAAAGAAGGAGAGAAAGAGAGCGAGTATGGATTAAGGCCTCCCAGGGGAATTCCCACTCATTTTCTCTGTGGAGCGAAGCAGAGATGGAGGGAGGGTTAGTTTCTTATCTCTTCATTTGACACCAGAGAGCCTCTCTCGTTTTTTTCCATCTATCTACCTTGTTCTACCACTCATCTCTCTCCCTCCATCTCACATTCAGTAATCTCTCCTTCTCCTCACTTCTTTTACAGACAGTTTATCTCTCCATTTTCTCTCCTCTCAATCCAGCCATCCTCCCATTTCTTTGAAACCCCACTTTGTTTCTCTTTCACTCTCCGCCCTTTACCGTTTCATTTGACTATGGTGGTTGTAACTTAAATAAACTTTTGGCACTTTGGCTTTACTCAAACTTTGATGTTGTTTACCTCGCATAATATTTTACTTATCTCACATGTCAATTCGCTAACATTCTTTAAAAAAAAGGAAATGGCTTCAAAGAGGAGGAATGAGGAAATAAAGACTTAAATGCATGGAGAAAAGAAACAGCATGACTGTTTTCTGCAGAAATAGAAGAGGGGGATGACAGAGGAATGAGAGAGTGAGAGGACGAGTGTTATTTAAATGTAAATAAACAGGAGTTGTCTTTATCGGAGGAAATTTGGAGGAAGCTCTTATCTGCTGCTCGAGGCCTGTTTTTCTGCTGCTGCCGCTCTGCCTGCTGGCTATTACACCTTCCAACAGAGGGCACACACTCATAACACACACACACACGTGCACACACAGGCAAGTTTACAGGTGTACATACAGAGCTGGGGAAATGCTTATCGGCTGAACGAGAGGCAGACCCATTAAAATCATAGAGAGGGGAAAACAGCGCGCATGTGCCGATACGCCACAGCACCACTGTAAAGTAAATAAAATAAATGATAATCTTGTTCCAGTGCCAGACTCTGGTCCTGGCATTCATATTCATGCCGCTTTGATGTGTGCCACCCACCTAAGCATTGCTAGAGACTAAGCACAATCCCCCGTGGCAGGACAACTGAACCCTTCCACACTGCAAAAACTGCAGGTTGGCTCTAGAAACATGACAAAGAGCCCACGGGGGTTGTCCCTGACTCAGAATTCCACAGATTCCAATAAGCTCTTGCATCTGGTGAAAGTGAAACAAGCTAAGTCCACAGTGGACTTCCATAAGTCCTTCATCCATCCCCCAGTGGGTCAAAACAGTTTTGACTGGATGGATAGTTGGCACACAATTGTTGGCAGATAACTTTATTGTGGTGATTTCCGAGTGTATGAGTTCTTCATGTATAAAAAGACGGCTATAGCTTCTATAAATCTAGTAGTGTGAAAGTGTCATGAGCCTGCATTCATTCAGCCAGTAAGGATGGCTCCTCTGGTTACAAAAAGAAGCCTGCTTGTATAGAAATCTATGATAAAATGACCCCCATTGATCTCTAACTTTTACTTTACTTTACTTATAGGTTACAGTGTCAGTATAGTTTCAAGCCTTACTGAATACACCATAAAGTCGACATTGTAAATGATGGTGAAGCTTTAGGGTTGGCCTGTATTATGAAAGACAAAGTGTTCCCATATTTTCAGTTTCTTATCACATCAAGTTTCAAAACACCAAGTAAACATGCTCAGCTGAAGCATCAACATGCCGCTTCACTAATCAGAGCGATTTAAATTTGCCTGTGAACATCTTTTATATACAGTCTCTCTTTTTAACAGCAAACATGAGGAAGATCACACCATCCAGATAGTGAATATTACCAGATACTTGGAGACACACACACACACACACACAGAAAAATGGAACCAGGCCTGCTTATATGACCTAAACACAGCAAGACAAACACAATTAAGTGTGCAAAAGAGTGGAAAAATATATATGAGAGTCCATAACAACATTAAATGGCACACGTACACAACTTAAGACATCTATAGGGATACATCAATGAGCAAGCAAGCACATATACACACATACACAAACACACACACACAGACTTATGTTCATGGATGCTCATATAATACAGGACAAATGCAGTCAAACAAAACAAACACAGTGACAGGGTGTGTGTATGTATGTGAGTGTTTGTGTGTGCTGTGTTGCCAGGGGCGACGGCTACTATCAGAGCTAAGACGATTACCACACGTCATTTGTCATCTGGATGGTGGCAACATATAGCTCTACATTTAATTTACCGCAGCGCCATCAGACGCTGGGGGGTGGAG
The DNA here is from genome assembly GCF_964374335.1 of Astatotilapia calliptera. Lineage (NCBI taxonomy): Eukaryota > Metazoa > Chordata > Actinopteri > Cichliformes > Cichlidae > Astatotilapia > Astatotilapia calliptera. The sequence goes on from NC_137440.1 coordinate 4,967,250, forward strand.
TGTGTGTGTAGGTGTGTGTGTGTGTGTGTGTGAGTGAGTGTGTGTGTGTGTGTTCCATTCACCCATATATACAAAGCCCTGAAGGAAGAGAGAGAGAGAGAAAAGAAAAAGAAAGGGAGAGAGTAATTGAAAGAGAATGAGAATGGGGGGAACAGGAGTGTGTGTGTGTGTGTGTGTGTGTGTGTGTGTGTGTGTGTGTGTGTGTGTGTGTGTGTGTGTGTGTGTGTGTGTGTGTGTGTAGGGGAATGAACATTCATTGCCTGAACGCACAATGTGACAGATGCCAACACACACAATAAGACAATAAAGTTTATTTCCCTTCTCTCCATATACTATATCTTTGTCATTTTTCTCCCTAAGATGCTCATTATTGTGAGTTGCAACATTTTGTTTTTAATTTAATCTACCTTAAATTTACATTTTTAGATAATTTCCCCAAACGTATTCTTCAAACATACACTTTTAAGTTTATTAAAATTGCTTTTTGATGATCTACCATTGACAAAAGGGACTCTGCAATTGATTATTTAAGTCATTTTAATTTTGTACTTCTTCACTAGCACTTTTTTTTCAGCTTTTGCTTTTTCCACAGTAAAGAAGCAGGGAAGAGACTGTGGGGGAAGATACACAACAAAGGGCTTTTGGTCAGAGTTGAATCCAGGCTGCCGCTTTCTCAACCTGTGAGCTAAACTGGTGGCTCTACTTCTTATTTCTTTATTTAAAATGTGAATTTATTATTTTTTTTATAATCTTTTATTTCAATTTAGCTTTTTTGTTCTGAGTTTTCAACACATGAAGTTCACTCAAATACAGTTCAAATGACTCCATATGTAGGATTTTTTTTTTTTTTTTTGTGACAAAAAGTAAGCTCTTTTATCATTCCAAAACACTAAATGAAAACACATTTTAGGTTGCATTTTGGGGGTAATGTGACACAAAACTTTGACATTTCTCCTTCCCGCTTATTTCAAAATCAAAGTGACTTGATGCAGGTCATGGGAGATGAGAGCGATTTTTGGTAAAAGACCAGAATCAGTGTGATACTGAAGCCCACATGCATCACTCCATTCTTCAGCCTGCACAGTGAGCAGCACAGTGAGCAGCAGTATTGATCGCAGGCACCCGAAGCTGTTTCAATAAGTTATTAAGAATCAAAAATTGACAAGAGGAGCTGATCAAATATCTCAGACTCTCTCTCTCTTCCTGCAGAACTACCCTATTGTCTCTCTTCCTCTCGCTCTCTGTTAAATTCTTTCTTTCACATCTTAAATTCCTTTTTAGTTTTTCGCTTGCTTTCTCTCCTTCTCTTTCATTCAGTGTTGTGCATCAAATAAGGTCTAATCTATGAGCGATGCATGTGTTTGTATTGGTGTGTGTCCCTTGTGTTACACGGACATGGAGCTGCAGACCATAACTACAAAGAGCTGTAAATGGACTGATTCTTATACAGTACTTTTCTAGTCTCCCAGAGTTCTCAAAGCGCTCTACACAACATGCCACATTCAACCAATCACACCCATTTACACAAGCACTGTCTTTTAAGTGTTTTATTGCTTCCTAACTACCATTCATACTCCGATGAACACATCGGAGAGCAATTTGGGGTTAGTATCTTGCCTAAGGATACTTGGCATGGAGGAACCAGGGACCGAACTGCCAACCTTCTGATCAGTAGATGACCTGGTCTAACTCCTGAGCTACAGCTGTTAATGCAAGCCTTTACACTAAACTTACATCTCTACCATGACATGACAAGACAGCACATCATACAAGCTTGGTATCATGGATGAAGAGAAATTAAGAGAGCGAGAAAGAATAGAGGAAAAAGAGTCTTTCTGGAAAGTTCCTGTAAGTGAAAACCATGCATAAGTTGCATCAACATAAAACAAATTCAATTAAAAAAAAAAACATTACAGAAAGAGTAGCTTTTGAGATGATCAAGCTTAAAAAACACTATCCTGGATCCCACGCTTCCCATAATGCAACTCGACAGCACCATTTTCTTCTTTCTAACAGAGCTCCTCCAAGTGCCACAGAAGAGGTTATCTAACAAGCTTAGGAACTCGTCTTGATGTGTGAAATCCAACGAAGACTGCTTTAAAGAGCGAACCATTCAAAGTATTTGAAACTAGTTAGCAGCACAATACTGACATCACATCATAGTTTAATACAGACTATAACTGTAATAGTCACACACAATGTCTGCTACTAAAAGTTTATTTAAAAGCTATTGCTAGTTGCTTGTTCATTCTTCTTCAAAGCCAACAAAAGTATTCAACTTTTTAATGAATTTGGGGATTGATTACAGGGGATTGAGGCTTTTTGGGGGGGGAGGTTTCAGTATAATGTCAGAGGCTGCTGCACCTGCCTCATTACGGTCTATATACTCAATTCTCAGTTTTCCTGCTAATCCAAAGACTCCATTAAGTGCATTTGTAACTCATCCAATGCATTCATAATTGTCTTGCAACACAGGAAACTGCATCCTGACGGCAGCCAAAAAACCAATCTGACAGCACAAAAACAGTCACTCGAAATAGAAGTCAGCTAAACTGACAGCAAGGTGAGCTGGTGACAGTGTGCTCAACTGGTAAGTGTTGATGTTTTTGCTGCTGTTAGCTGCTGTTCATCAGTGTCAGCGACACTTTCTTCAAATTGGATGTGACTTCGTTGGACTCCAACATTTAGTGAATAAACTCATACAATGTTAAAATGTAATCATATTGTTTATTACAGGGATTTTGGGAAGTTTCAGCATGGCACGGTCAGCTAACAGACACTGCTGAAGAATTTCTTTAAAGTACAAACGTCATTATCACAAAAAACTAAAAGCTGTAGTTTCACTCCCATACAAACTATTTTAAAACTAATTTATTTTTGGGCAAGACGCTGAACTCTTAGTTGCATCCAGTTGCATCCATCCAAGTATGTGTGTAAATGTTAGACAAGGCACTTAGGTATAGAAAGAAGTGCTCGTATGAATAAGAGTGTGATTGGGTGAATGAGGTTTGCAGTAAAAAGCACTTTGAGTGCTCAGAGTAGAAAAGCATAAGTACTGGTCCATTCACCATTGTTACTGCTAGATTTAATTAGATTTTCTAAGGAAGTCAATGGAATCCAGATCTGCTTATCAAACCCCAGACTTAGGTGTACAGTTTACTCATTTTGAACATTTAAGACCACTTTAAGTGAAAACGAGCAAACAATAGAAATAGAAGTGGATGTAAAGGGGATGAGAGGCAAAGATAGAGAGTGAACAGCTCATCTTCTCCCGTCTCTATCTCTCCAACAATCTCAACAATCTATCACGCGAGACAACTGGCTATATACAGTGTGTGTATCCAGATTATGACTCAGAGACTGGCTGTACTGAGTGATTCCATCCACAATGGCACTAAACACCATTCATCATCACAGCGAAGGCACCAAGAGAGATGGAGTGTAGAGCAAGCGAGGGAAGAAGAACAGAGAGAGGAGAGGGAAGAGGCGAAGAGGCACGGGAGATGGCAGAGGGAAAAAGTGAAAATTAACCAAGGAGGCCGACACTTCCGCGGAGTCAAAGAGAAAGACGACCCAGGGGAAAAGAACCAAGACGATATGAGGAGGAGGAGGAGGTGGAGGAGGGAGGAGAAAACCAGTGAATCCCCCCCCCCCCCCCTCCCATTTCCAAACCTCCTAATGAGCATCTCAACTTAACAAACTCATCGCTGTGTTTCAATTCCAGCCTCTTTAACTCTGCAGGCTCTTCTTCCTCCTCCTCCTCCTCCTCCTCAGCAGCAGCAAGAGAAAGCCTTGATATGGTAAACAGGAGAGGGCCTGGCACTTCTCACCGCCTCCTTTGAAGTCATGTGAGGAGCGGATTATGTAGCGGAGCGCCTAAGTCGAGATCCGCCTTAACCCTCTTACATCTTATTTTGTGATTTGAGTTCATTTGATAGTTTTATATCATTTTAAAGAGAAGGATCATTCTTGTTAAGGCGAATAATGCTGAGGAAAGAGGAGGAGGAGAGCAATGGGAAACACGGGATTTGAATGAAGAAGCAAAGTAAGCCCATTGAGGAAATGCAAACAGAGAGAAAAAAAAGGAAAAAGAAATAAAAATTAAGAAAGTAAAAAAGAAAAGAAAAGAAGAGCAAGAAGAAAATATGGGAAACTCAAAATATAAATAAGAGAGGATTAAGTACAATCAGCTTTTACCAAGAAAAGCAGTGAAACACACTAATCCACATTTGCTGCATTTTGCAGCAAAGGGTGAATTTACTGCATACATAACTCTGTATGCAGTTAAATACCCCTGACTGTGGATACCCCCGACTGAATTTGCATGCACTCATGTAACAAGTCTTACAATGTGTAGTATTTGAACTTGAGAACTGCTTGCCCCATTAGCGCACTGGTACTCGAGTTAGCACATGTGCTGATCTGTCAGGGTTTTCATTGAGTTTGTGTTGTTTTTGGCACAGGTTAACAGCACGTGACTGCAAAATATAAAATATGAGGGCAATTCCTACACTTCTAAATATTTGGAAGGTCCCAATGTAACACAGTAAAAACACAAGTTGCAACTCTCTGAAAAGCCCAGCATAAATCAGATGTTACTGTTAATGTTTATAACCAGGCTTTTCCCATTAAACATAACTGAAAGTCTTATAAGAGCCTGGTTATTAAATAACATACATAGACATTAGCTGATGGTGACACTTTAGTGGAGTGATATTGGGGTGACACTTCACCAGTCATGAGTACAGTATGAAGAAGGGGACCGAATTCCCATTTTTCTACAAAACAAAAAAACACACAAAAAACCCACTGACAGCTTTTAATTCAGTGTGACAGCCATATTGGTATTGCAAAGCCATGCAGCTCAGTGCATGTTTATCAAGGCAAAGGTTCTGTCCACATTTAAAAGTATTGCTTAATTTAAAAAAATTGTCAAGTGGTTTTGTTTTTCTCCTGCATCACTGGACTGAGGTTAACTTAACGGCCAGCTGTGGCGAGGCTAGTGTTCTCCTTGATATGTCCATTATCAGCTAAAAGTCAGCTAGTCTCAAAAATAGTAGCTAAAGTATAATTATATATTCTTGCACAATAGGAGAAAGAAAACTGACACAATAAATCTAAAAATGTTAATTAGCAATCAAACACTAAAGCTGTAATATAACCCTCCAAGATGGCAATCCATCACTGAGCCTGCTTCTGCCAGAGGTTTCTTCCTGTTAGAAAGGGTTTTTTCCTTTCCATTGTCACCAAGTGCTTGCTGATAGGAGGTCGTCTGATGGGGTCATCTCTGTATTATTGGAGGGTCTTTACCTTACACTATAAAGAACTTTGAGGCAGCTGTTGTTGTGATCTATATATAATCATTTCAATTCATTTTCGTGTAAATAAAAACGAACTGAATTGATGACAGAGGTAAAGGAGCAAGGACGAAGGTAACGTGGAAAAAATGTGGAAAAAGTAGGAGTATAAGGAATAGTGATAAGCAGTGAGAGTTTAGAGACTGATAGAAGGAAATCCAACGTAATACAAATATATTTTGTTTCCAATTGAAAGTGAGTGGTGAGCAAAAGTGGGCTTTACTGCAAACACACATATGCACACGCACACACACACGCACGCTGTCATTTCATCCATGTCTTGCCAAGAAGCAGATGCTGGGCTCATCTGGTGAGTGCCATGGTACCTGTCCAAATATTGACACACACACACTTAACCCCCTCTGTGTTTGAGCTGGCACTGTATCACAGCTGCCTGAAAAATATTTCTGACTTTTTTCAGGAAGAATCATTTATGAACATGAAAAGAAAAGTGAAATTGAAGTTGAGAGATTAAATTAATTTCTTATCCTTTGTTTTACAGATCCTAAAATGACTTAGTATACCAAGCCACTTCTATATTAAAATCACTATTTTAATGTTAATTGTTCAAAAACACTCTTGTTTAACTGACATCTTTTAGATAATCGTGTTTTGTCTGTGTGTGTTGTAGTGCTGCGGGGGTGGGGGATTTGTCCGTCACTAACTTCACACTCCACGGCTCAGGCAGCCTCTGGCCTCGGAACCATATGCAGACAAACACTGGATGCACTCTAAGTTAGTAGAAAGCACTGTGGAGCTCTGACGTCGACTGCTGCAGTCTTTCCAGCAGATGGTTTCTATCGCAGAGCTTTGATTGGCTTGTTAAAACATTGCCTGTCCAAAAAACTGTGACATTGTGACAAACTATGTTGAAACATTTTAGATCACGTATGCCATTTTTTTAAATGACATAAGTTCTTTAAGTGATTGGCACTTCCCTGTGAATTCATATTTTAGATCGTTACCAAACATTTGCCTGTGCTATGCTCTGCTAATTTAGAGTTAAGACTGTAGCTAAAGCTTGTCAATGTGGAGTGCTGAATTTATTCCAAAACTTTGGTTTATATTCCAGAAATAAGTCTGAAATGCTGAATAGAAAATGAATACTCACCACATACCTGAACTGCAACAAAGGATTTGAAGTATTTTAAACCCTCAAGCATAACATGCCCCAGACCTGGTTATATAATAGATACACTTCTATGAAACCATTGCCAACTAACCAATAGGTTTTCTACAAAATTGGCATTCACCAGTCAGCTTTACTGGAAAACCTCATGGACCTTTGTGCATAGATAGTAAGAAGGTCTATAGAAAGTATCTAGTTTTGGTGTTTTTCCAATGAGCACTGATAATTCAACTCAATTTTATTTTGTTTATATAACGTCAAATCACAATAGATGCCTGAAGTCACTTTATATTGTAAGATAAAGACCCTACAATAACAGAGAAAACCCCAACAATCAGACAACCCCCTACAAGCAAGCACTTGGCCACAGTGGGAATTTTGTAATAGCCTGTTATTGTTATAGTTATATAGTTCTTCTGCTGCAAGTAGACTCATCCACGTTTGTGACTGGTTATATGCTGCCATAGTTGGATCATTTAGTCTGATAGATAAGAAAAATATATTCTGGGTATGTTTAACTTCCTAGTACAGGTCCCTGATTAGATAAAGAAGGAATAAAGAAAAACATAAGTCACAAAAGGACACTAAAGGTAGCGAGTAGGATAGCGCAACCAGGTGGGGGAAAAAATAAGGGGGGAGAAGCATTTCTATCAAAAGATTAAATAGAAGAGACAAAGAGCCACGGAGCAAGAAGTGAAGAGACAGTGTGGAAGATCAAGCTGGAAATAAAACAGAAAGGGTGAGTGAACAAGAAACTGTTGACGAGCTGAAGAAACAGAAAGAAAAACTGATAGAAGAAGGCGAGAGAGTGGGGAGCAGGCGAAAAGAACAAGAGACCGTGGACAAAGTTAAAGGGAAAGAGTGAGGAAGAAGAGGAGCAGAGGAAGAAGAGCGGCGTGTATTTAAATGCAAGCCGGTGTTAATGAGTTTGGTCACAGTGTGGAACAGTCTTTTTAAAGCTGCTATCATTCTCATTAATGTAGTGAATGAGCCGCTGATAGCTGTCATGGACCTCACACTTCAATTAACAACAACATACACACCTATAGGGATGTGCGTGCACGTGGAGTACATGAACACACACACATACACACACACAAATAAGACGTGCAGGAGTTGTGTGTACAGGTATTTATATGTGTTAGTGTAAGCACAACTTTTAGCATTTGCATGGATATGTATGTGCATGCATATGCGAAAGAGTGCAAGGTGGAGAAGTGCAGTTTGATTTATGGGAGAAAAAAAACAACTTTCTTCAATTTACAATTTCAGCATTTCTGTTTTCTAACGAGCGTCCGCTAAGCTGTGAGATAGAAATGCAAATTCACCTTGACAGGCTGAGAAGCCACGCTGAAAAATTAATGGAATTTCCCTTTAATTTGGCCAAACAGGGAAACAATATGCTGCCAGTAAACACACACACACACACACGAAATGAGAGAGTAAAAAAAAGTGTGATCGCAACTGACAGGCCTAGATTTACTAACTGTATAGCCAATCTCTCAGTTGTTTAACATATGTGTTACATTTTTTGTCTTTCATGTCGTGCCCTTACATTATGCTGTTTCTTTGTTTTTGTTTTTTAATAAGAGCATCTAAGCCTTTTAGTCCCTTCAGAACACACATTTTTAACACCTTAAAAAGGCTTAATTACATTATTATACATTATTTGGGTGTAAGTAATTTGACTTCAGTTAGACAGCTTACATTTCACTACAGCAGCAGAATGTAGTTCGAGTTTAGCGTCTTGGCTCTGATCTCATTACTCAAATATGATACAAGGAGAAACTGAGAGTGCTATGTTAACGTCTTCCATGAAACTGAGGTGGCTGTTGGGGTGGTGGAGGGATTCAAACAGCAAGCGGCAATGAAGTGCAGCCGTAGAACTGAAATGTGGCAGTGCATTGGCAGGCTGTAGGGAGCTCTGGACAATGTAACATACAAAAAACCATGAAAACTGTCCACTGCACCCTATTCAAGCCCACTTGTAAACCAATCAGAATTTGCCAAATGCACAGTTATGTACTATATTCTGGTGGGTTTATGGAGGTTTATGGAAGCTCATGTGAGTAGGTTGAAAACCCCTCTCTGCAGGCTCTCCGTAGCTAATTCCCTGTGCAAATAGACACAACTGTTTTATCGTTAAAAACAAGCATCGGAGGGACAGATGGGAAATTTTGCAGCCTGAACATATACCACCAAACTGGAAGGATAAGGAATGTGAGGCATAATGACAGAATGTCAAGCTGGCTCTCTGAACTAGCTCAAAGGCTTTGCTGCAGTACTGCAAACTAAGGTCACGTGCTGCACAGTGACCTTAAAATGTACCAATGTGCAGCATCCCCTCTTCTTTTAACAATGGTGTAATTTTCTGGTAAGCGAGGAGACCAGTTGCTGGACTTCAGGGAGAGGAATGTTGTCTCATTCTTGTCTGACAGAAGATTCTAGCTGAAGTTATAATTTTTGTTTCAAAGCTGGTTCAGCAGTCAGCAGGATGTTACAACCATGCTGCTGTAACAGATGCAGTATGCAGTTTAGCATGATCTTGCAGAAATATTCAATATCTTCCTCTAAAATGACGCTGTCTGGATGTGAACATACTCTGAATTAAAACATCTATATATTTCTTTCAGCACTGATGGTGCCTTTCCAGATGTGCAAGTTGGCAATTCCATAGGCACTAATGCAACCCCATGCAGTCAGAGATGCAGACTTTTGAACTGACTGTTTCCAACATGCCGTACAGCCTCTTTCCACTTTGTTCCAAAGGATGCGACGTCCATTTTTTCCCCAAACAATTTGTACATTTCATCTGAATGGAAGTGTTACACTTTGTCTTAGTCCAGGAGGAGCTTTGCGGCTTGTTTGGATCATATGGCTTCTTTTTTGCACGATAAAGCTTTTCCTGGCATTTATGAAGGCATTCCTGAGCTCATGTATTGATTTCCATGACAGAATCATGCCTGTTTCTAGTGCAGTGTCTGCTACTCAGGCCAGAATATGATAATATTATGTAATCTGAGGTATTTGAAACCTGCAATTTTACTTATTCTAAAACTTCCACAATTTTTATATACCAAGATGCTATTTTTATACCCAGTCATGTTGCTGATCTGTTCCCAATTTATCTAATTAGCTTAAAAGTGTTCCTCCAGATGTTTCTTCTTAGTACCACTTGCTTTCTCAGCCTTTGATGTTCACTCTCAATTTTTTCTAGACGTTTTGCTGTGATCAAATTCAAAATGAGCTAATTTATTTCTTAAAATGCTACATTTTCTCAGTTTAAACATTTGCTATGTTTCTATGTTCTATTCTTAATAAAATATAGGTTTATGAGATTTGCAAATAATGGCATTTTGTTTTAAGTAATTTTAAATATTGAAGCTGAAAACTACCACCAACAGTTGTTGTAGAAAATAGTGTAAGTGCGTTTGTTCAGATAGACTGGTGATAAATAAAGGGCCAGCAGCTGAAAGTTAATCCAGCCATGGGTGTTAGGAACTATTTTGAGGCATTGATTATCCTTTTTTTTTGCCATGTTTGGGGTGACAGGATAGTTCATGAAGAATAAATGTGAAAACCATATGCAAAATAAACTGTATTAAGTGCAAACCCTGTATGAATGCAGATTCTGTGTGTTTGCAAAGACATCTGTTTCTCAGTCTTGTAGTTTATATAACATTTGTTCTGCTGTTGCCTTTGTTTCTTCTCCTTTTCTCAGATGCCCCATCTTCTCATCCACTGATAAACAGTGTACAGAAATTCATTACCATTTTTTCCCATGTTTGTGTGCGTGTGTGTGTGTGTGTGTGTGTGTGTGTGTGTCCAGGACAATTAAGTATGGCTTCACAGTGATTGATACTAGCTTGGCTTTCAATTTGTTCCACTACAGAGCTCAGAGTGTCACCTCCCAACCTCCACCCACCACACTGACCTCACTCACTCACACGCACAGACACACATAAACACACACACATATATATACACACACAGAGAGAGAAAGAAAGTAACATGCACACGCATACTTTTGTACCATTAATACCACTTTCAAGGGAACCTTCCCAAACCTTGTGTTTGGATTTAAGCTATGATTTAAGCTTTGTGCTGGAATAATTGGTCATTTTTTTTTCAATCATTTGTTGGTTCAAAAGAGGCTTCTAATAATCCCCGAGATGATCCAGTAGTCTTGGAAGAAAAAGATTGTAAACCCAGCAGTGACGATGATACTGTACATAAGCTCAAAGAGGAGGCACAGAGCCAAAGACAAATTTACATTTTTTTTTATTCCTCTCATGAAAGGTTGCTACAGTGTTGGATCGTGAATCCTAATCTTGCATGTGAAGCACTTTTTAAAAACAGAAAATGAAAACATCAGCTGGAAATTAGAGAGCCTCTGTTTGAGCTCAAAAACAGTTAATACTTTATTCATGAGATGAGTTTGGATCATTGGATGCTGTATGCAGGAATACCAAAATGCAGACCAGAATGCCCGTTAAATGTGAGGGATATCTTCTCTTTAGGGAAGGATCTTTCAAGTTTCAGCAAACAACCTGAACTTAGATGGTCAGTTACTAGCCAAACAAAAGAAGCAGCTTGTTTATTGAAGCGTCAGTGTTTCTCAAGAGAAACTACATTTTTACACAAAAATTTCACTTAGCTGTATCTAATTAGCATACTTTTCCACTTAATTGTTTTTATACAGACAAATGTTGTGACCTAATATAATTTGTCCTACCAGCTTATATTCCTTTACTGTTATTCATCCTAATTACCCAGTGCTAACGGTAGTCATTTCCCTGCCCTAGCTTCCTGTCCAAACATTCAATTCAATTTTAATTTTAACATTTTAACCTCAGGATGTTTTATATTTTAAGGTAAAGACTATACAATCATACAGAGAAAAGCCCAAAACTCAGATGACCCCCCATAAATAACCACTTGACAACAGTGGGGAGGAAAAACGCCCTTTTAACAGGAAGAAACCTGCAGCAGAACCGGGGTCGGGGAGGTGCAGCCATCTGTCGTAACTGGTTGGGGTTCAGGAGAGAGAGACAGGACAAAACACTATAATGATTGATTATAAATTCAGAGTGCTGTCTAAACACAGAGGTGAGTGAAGAAGAAACACTTATCATGTGTTTCTACCCTGACTCCTTTCAAGTGAAAGGAGTCAGGGTCACCTGATCCACCCTAACTATGCCATTTTAGCTTATTAGCTTAAGTCCGATAGCTTAAGCTAATCTTTAAAGTAGAGAGGGTGTCTGTTTCCAGAATCCAAAGTGGGAGCTGGTTGCATGGTAGAACGGCCTGATAAATGAAAGCTCTGTCTCCCATTCTATTTTTGAAAACTCCAGGAACCATAAACCTGCAGTCTGAGAGTGGAGTACTATGCTAGGATAATAAGGCACTATGAGGTCTATAAAATAAGATTTGGTCTGATTATTCAAGACCTTGAATGTAAGAAGAATGATTTTAAATTTATCCTGAATTTAATTGGGAACCAATGAAGAGAGGTCAGTATGGGTGAAATATTCTCTCTATATGCACTACATACGGTCACATCCAAATCAAAACATGATTTTTATAGCTAAAATGCCAAACTCGAGTCATTGAGATGGTGCTTCACAATCTATCATTCTTACAGACTCTATGGTTCCTTGTTCCTGAAGCTGTATAATCTCAAGTCTATAAATCAGTTTAGCAGCTAAAATAGTGGCAAGTGCCAATTAGCATGATCTATCACATGAAATTATCAGCACCTGCAGTTTGGTATTACATTCTGAATTGATACAAACAAACCTCATTAAAACCCTAATCACAGCTCCCTTGAGAGAACACTTTGACTTTCAAAGCCACCGAAGTTCAAATGTCAGAGCTGCAGGACAAACAAAGTAATGAAGGATAAGCTACAGAGTTTGAATAATTTCAAACTTTATTGGAATTCACATTGTGACAACAAGAAGGTGTCGGATGTCTAAAATAAGGTCACAGAGACACAATAAGGATTCACAGTGCCGCCTCTGGCCTCTGCGCACACACAACTGCAACGTGTGAGTGTGCGTTAATCTGCATCGATATGTTTACGTATGAGTGTGGCTCCATTTGCATGTGAATGCCTGCATGTGTGTGCAGCACATAATGGCTGAAATCATTTAATGGCAATGGCTGAAGGTGTGTTTGGGGTGCGTGTGTGCGTGTGTGTGTGTGTGTGTGTGTGTGTGTGTGTGTGTGTGTGTGTGTGTGTGTGTGTGGCGAGAGGGCAGGAGTCAAGTGGGTGAATAAGTACAGACATCAATAACCGGAGGACATGTGCATGAAATTACACACAGCAGATCCATCATGGAGGAGCAGCAACAACAACAACAACAAGGCAGAGGAGGCAGCAGCACTGACCAGCCTGAAGGTGACAGAGACACTTGTGTCGGCAAGTTTGTCAGTTCAATACCAACTCCAGGCCACACAAAGCTGCCACAGAGAAGGAAGACGCGTGTGCTACTCTAAAATGTCATAAGGTTATATATAAGAATATTATTTTAAAGAAAGTGGCATATATTGATAAGAAATGGAACGGGATCTTCATGTTGTTTTAAAGCACAAACCTCTAACCTACCATACGGACTAACTTACAATACATGTAGATAAAAATGTGCTTTAAAGGAAGATTACAGTTTGTACATTAATAACGGCTTTAACGCTATTCATCCAACAACCGTTTAAGCGGACTAATCTTAAACCCCTGCGAAGCAATATTTCAGCATGTGTGTGTGTATGTGTGTGTCTGGCAGCTCTTTGAAGAGCGCTCGTCTCTGATCAGCATGAGGTCGAGTCTTCTCCCAAATGTCACCATGTAATGCTCAGCTGGTCGCCATTCACACATCCAGACACCAGAGCGAGAGACAGAAAGGTTAAGATTAAGAGAGAGAGAAAGAGAGAGAGTGTGGGCTTGTCATTTCACTTTGCATCGCTCATAGAGAGAGAAGAGAGGGGAAGACGGGATGGGAGAAAAAATGACTGATTAATGTCAAATCTGTGATAATTGGTAGACATATTTTATGTGCATAAGATAATTAATGCACAAAAAATACAACTTAAAAATAAAACAAACAAACATAAAAAACTGGATTAAATTCAATAAAACATGAATGGCTGGCATTGTAAAGATGCTCAAGAAGTGAAAAGCCTCCATTTCCATAAATGCTGCAGCTCACTCATGTGAGCTGGTTTATTTACCTGCTCGAGAATGAGCTCGTAACCACAATATTAACAGCATCAACAGTGCTGATCAACTCACAAAGAGAATGCAATACAGGCATTACAGGATAACTCCCCTGACTTCCACACTGTGTGGCTATGAGCTCTAAGCCCATCGGCTTCCCACTAAAAAAGCTCCATCATTTTCAAAAATGTCAGGTTAACATCTAACACATGCACATACAAAGTGGAATCGTTAAGGAATAGTTTCTGCAGGAGATTAATCCACAAATAGTGAGTTATTTCCAGCCGCAGTGGAACATGTGTGAATCTATATTCTGTTATTTCCTTCCCTTCTTTTTCAAAACCATCTGTCTGACTGAGGTGTCCCCTTGTTGTCATCTTCCCCTTCCTCTCCTCCTCTCCATTTGTAGCAGAGAATAATCAATACTTATTTCACCCCCAGGTCTCCTTCCAGCCTATAGGGGCAAAACAGGTGACCGCATGAGGGGCAAGGAGGAGACGAGAAGAGGTAATGAGAGCAGAGGGGAAGAGATGAAGCAGACAGAGGGGAGGGGTAAGGATTTCATTTATTTGCTTATGTACTGTTTTTGTTTTCGAAAGGAGAAATATAAATGTAATATAATGTGGACGTGAGAGCACTGCGGCGAATCATCAGACACAGAGAGCGAGAGAAAGAGTGTAACAACAAGAGCAGCAGATCATTGCCATGCTGCAACACCTGTCCTGGCAACTGGACACACATACACACACACACGCACACACACACACGCACACATACGCCAATTAATTTCCAAATAATTCCTCTTGGGGTTGAAGCAACAATGAGAACAGCTGGTTAATCTACATGTTACAGCACCTGGTTTAACTGCTGGATACACACGTGCAGCGAGAGAGAGGTTACAGTTTATATTGATAGTCATAAAAATCTCATTTACAGCTTTATGCTGTTTATTTATTGTCTTAACAGTGTTACTATATGCCTTTAAATTTTTGTTTTACAAGAAAATGTAAAATTCTTTGAAAGATGATTCTCTCCGACTCTGAACATTGGTACTGTCACCCTTTATCGTACCCCAGAGCTACCAGTTCCTTATAAAATCTTTCAGTTTACGGTTTACCTTATAGCTGTTGTCGCTATAGCAACACAATAATGATATTTATATTTCCATGTCGCTTTCTAAAATAGGCACAAATCAAAACCTGTACATACCTATGTACATTTAAACATATATACATAGGTAATAGATTTAACTACTGCTGTTATTTACAAGGCTACACTGTGATGCCTAAATATCAGGTATGTTAGGTAACATTAGCATTTCTTCTAATATCCTATTGAAATACAATGTAACAAATGATAAGAGTTATTAAAACTTTTATCATGTAACAAATATTGTTCATTTCAACAAAACCATGGGGATAAATATTTATCAAGGCCAATTTTTAGGCCCAATAATTAAAGGTATTATTGTAAGATTAGAAGTGTGATAAAATGCTTTATCAGATTTATTAAATTAGAACAAATGAATAATGTTCAAAATGGACAGTGTCTATACTATGCTATGTCCTGTAGCACAGAAAAGATCCTAAAAATCTCTCCAGAAGCAGATTTATCACTTTGACCTCTTGTGTTTAATAAAAAGCTCCTGACATTCAGTAAAGTTATGTCTCTGTTAGCACGTTCAGTGAACTACACATTTGGTGAGGCAGTAATGTTTATATTTTATTTGTATATCTTTCATATTTCTGTCAAAAAAAATGAGAAAGTTTCAGAATTTATGGCAGCGCTTCTTTTGAAAGGTAACCAAATGATCCCTGCATTGATGTGTCCATCTTCACCCTGGCAGAGAAAAGGATTCCAGTAAACTGGTGACTGAAACATCATCTGTGTGAGTTGCTGGCATGATCTAATGCCACTTTGTCAGTTGTCTCCTTTCTATCACCATTATGCACACCTGTGGCATTGGTACCCTTATACTCCAGGTGTCAGAACATAGAGAAAGTTTGTTTGTTTGTCCAAAGTCCACTTTACTTGGCTGGAGGGCTGATGACGACATAAATTTCAGGTTTGGCAGCATTGGTTCTTTTTCTCTTGCCAATTTGTTTTTTGCTTGATTATTGCTTTCACTCGCTGGTTAGATTTAGGGACTGAAAATAACTTAGTTAACACCACCATAACACCATGCTGCACAACAGTAACCCAGTTGGGACTGACAGATACTTCTCAATAATGCAATAACCTGCTGTGTCAGGGAACAGATGCCATAAAAATCCATGTGCATCGATGAACTAAGCCTACAGCTTTGAGAAAATGGCACTAACTGACATCCTTGGGATGAGAATGAGCTGGGATAGATGGGTTTCTCTGCAATGTCACTGCAGAAATGCACATACCACTGGAAGGCAGAAAGCAGCGTTTTTTTATGGCACATCTAGTAGAGCCAGGCTTCCTAGCAAAAGCAGGTGTTGTGCACCAACAGCAAAAAACATTTATACAAATATTCTGAAGAAAGATTGCAAATCCTTGCTTCAAAAGGGGTAGACTGGAACCTGTGAGTGTGTATAGCTGGGATGGCAGGATACTTGGGCATATCAAAATTCAGTTTAAGTTTAATTACAGTTTTAGGTAGGCACTGAATCACTATCTCTGACCTAGCAAGCCATCATAGGTGTCTTGTGTAGCGATGGATGTTTAAATTACAAATTTAAAAATACTTCACAAGTTTTGTAATACATCTGATGAGGCCACTGACCTAAACACTCGCACATGTTCAAGCAAGAAACTATGGAGGAGGCAGAGGAGTAAAAAACAGGTAAAGGTATGGTGGAGATAGAAAGTAAGAGAGAACATGGAAAGAATGAGGCAGAACATGAAAAGTGGCCATGATGGAAGCCTGCATGGGTCTGAGGAAGAAGAGAAGACGAGTGGTAAAAACTGAGGGGGCGGGGGGGGGGCTAACAAAAACAGCAAAGCTGAAGAGAATGTGGAAGGGCACAGAGGAGGGAAATAATACCAAAGTGGGAAAGAGTAATAAAGCAAAGAGATAGTGTGGGAGCGGGAGAGAGAGAGTGTGTGTGCGTTTAACCAATCTAGGGTGTAGTATAATTGAAGTGTGTGTTTTCAAGGACAGGTAGATATTGGTCCTGAGGTGGGAAGCTGCCGACTCAGCAGGTCTGAGTTGATTACATCCTCTTTCTACATGAGGAGAGGAGAGGAGTAAGACACAGGAATGGAAAAGGTGAGATGAGAATAAGAGAAAGGAGGAGGAGGGGGAAAAGGTGAGGGGGAGGTGAGGGGGAGGGAAGTGACTGCTGGTTTTTACAACACAGAAGCAAAGTTACATTGTTGCAATGTCCCAGCAGTTATGGTTCTATTCCAAGTGTACCGCAAATTATTGATATTTCCTTCCAATGCAAACATATTCACAGGGTTATAATGGCATCATTTTTAAAGTGGAATTCCAAACTGCAAAGCCACGAATCGTCACAGTGCAACTAGCACTATGAAGTGACTATTATGTAAAATAATAACATAGTATTGTTTAATTTTTTGATCACCGTTTCATCAGTGATCACAGATTCAGAGGTAATGGCTTTACAGATTATCTGGATTATCTGTCCTGGTCAAATTACAGGATGCTGCTACCTGGATCTGTGGTCTGACTGTAAAACTGTTTCATTTTTACTAACTTTCTGAAACAGTCAGTGTAACAACCAGATTCCCACTTGATGTAACAATCAGCCAACATTGTCCTCTTTTGTGCAAGACGGAGCCCCTATTCAGACAGGATATATTTCCCTAGGGGTATGTGGGGTAATTTTAATATTACATGCACTGGTCAGTAATTTAAATCCAGCTCAGAGTGTATACAGGTTTTTTTTTTAAAAATCCATCACCAGTAATAATTATAGCTCGAATTACCTGCAGGTTTGGACCCCACTCGCTGGAGGTCATCATGTAAATCTGGAGTTTTGGGAGTTTTCCGCGTTTTCTTTTCCTCTCTCACATTTTATCATTTCAGTGTGAACTTTGACTGTTGTGCAAAAACAGAGGTTTTAAAGAAATGTTTTGCTATTGTGTTTATAACCAGCAACATGTTGGCTTGGCTGAGAATTAGTATGACAACACAGAAATCAAAACTGAGTGTACAAACACCTGCCAACTGATTACTTACCAAAGAGTTTTCAAACAATTTCTGCATTATATTTCTTTCTTTAATCGATTTACCGTTCTATGAGGTTGTCCTGATGAACGATAGATGAATATATTCTGATCTATTTCAGCATGTATTCCCATGTGAAACAACAAGTTTATCATGTAAATGTTTTATGTAAATCAGTACAACATCAGACTTATATTAAACAAAGTATTACATTATACATTCATAATACTATAATAGCGGGACAAAAGAGGACAGGAACAAGCCAAAAATGCAAGTCACAATACTCGAAGGAGCTGCAAGACAAACAACAAGTGAAACACAAAAAGCTTTCACAAATTGCATATAGGATGGACCGTTGCTGGTATACAACTGGCAGAAGAAAAAAAACTGCATTAGTTTATGTAAAATCAGGAAATAACTAACAACATGTTTGTGCTGCTTTCCGGTCCCTTATAAAACTGTTTCAGCCGTGTGCAACATCATTTACATTTTCATACATTTCCCCATCTGGGACAAAACCAGAGTCTGTGTCAGAGTGGCGTGCAGGAAATTTACACATTGTTATTTGGTAACGACGTACAAACTGCTGCTGCCGCTGCCGAGGCTCAATTGTTGGCCAGAGACATTTTCGATGCATTTTCTTCCCAAAGACAAATGTAAATTCAGTTTGAAAAGGAAAGCAATTTTCACTCACACACACATCAGCAGACTGTTTTTGCTTCCTTCTCTGATAACCGTGTTTACATGCATGTCTGGACAAAACCAATCTGTTGAAATCACAGAGGGAACCACGAGCAAAACTCCATGTTTGAAACAAAACGTAAAGCGTCAGGACTGTTTTGTTTTTTTTTCTAGCCCAAGCTGTTTCCTAACAACGTGTCAAGATCTGGCCCAAGCTTGAATACTCACAGCTATACAAAAAGCACCAAACCACCGACTTGCTGCCAAAGCCTCAGACCAGCCCCCCACTCTCTCTCCCTGCCTCTGTGTCTCTCTCTCGCTCATCAGAACGGGCTAATGGGACATTTTATTGTGTTATTTTGCTCCCGGGGAGGAAGGAGAGAGGAAAGGGGGAGGGAAATGGGCCTGTTTTGGACACAAAGCCAACTTTGTGCTTTGTGGTTTTTCTGTTGTTTCTGAAAGTTCGCCAACACTATCGCCGCCACAGCCTCCTTTTCTCTCGGCTTTGCTTTCTCTCACCCTGGTTTTCCTTCTGCTCTCAGTCTGTCCTCCTTCTTTTTCCTCACTTTGTGAGCAAAAACAGATTCTGCCCTTAGACAAAGTCAGGTGTCTGCCTGAAACGATGTCAGATCTTACAGCAAACAACTGTTGTTCTAAGTAAGGCTTTCAAATTCGACTTAGTTAAAAATAAAGATTTACAATAAGTGAGAGGCAAAAGCTTGTCAGTCTTACAAACTTAATCCCCTTTGAAAATTTTGTGTCGTTAATAATTTCTGCAATGCTGACATTTCACTTGATCCCTGAAAATGTTCTTGAATGGTTCAAACACTGGATATTAGTGAGCGTAAAACTCCTTTAAAACCACAGTTAACCTCTCAATTGTTGGGCTCAATTTTTCTTGATACTGTGATATTTCTTGAAGTGAAATTAAAACAAAAAGAAAGAAAAAATAATAATTTTACCAGAGACCTGATCACTTGGTCAGGGCAACGTCATGAACAAAAACTAAACTCCATTATTCTGATGTGCTTCTAGTTCACTTGTTACATGAACCATCTGCAAAAACAACTTTCACCAGGCTAGCATGTATTAACAACTCATGAACAGCTGCACGCGGGTGTCACGCTGTGGGACGACAGAAAAGACACTTCAGAGTCAGAGTTATTACAAATGAGCAATATATGCACGCTTTGTGAACAGTTACTGTTTTTGAAGCGTTACCTCAGAAGCTAAGGAAACTTTAGCTTCCAGTTTTATTTTGGATCATCTTCTGAAACAGTTGAAACTCATATAAGTCACATATAATCAGCATTCATGAAACAGACCTTTACTAACATGAATAACCCAGATATGTCCAAGTTTTCGGTGCTTTTGTAGTGATTAGGTTTTCCCTGACACGACTATGGTCCTTAGAAACAGGAGGGTGCGTTTAATTCAGTTTTCGTTGTTACTTGTGTGTTTTTTGAAGGCACACTTCGGAAAAATAGAACTAGAATTTGATTCTTAACCTGAGAGGAATCTTATAGTTAGTCGAACAAGAAAATTTGAGTTGTCTAAACTTTTGTCCAAATCTGTAAATGTTAGTAAAGCCAACTGAAAAAAATTCAAGTGAATCACAATACAAGCTTCTGAATCACGTTCACCTGAATTTCTTACATTTTCTCAGCTTGTTGTTTTTCACAGTGTTCATGGGTTTACAATATAATCACTTAAGATTTTTTCTATTCCAGTAAAACTGAAAAATCACATTGTCTTTTTAAGCGTGTTTTTTTTTTAAGTAGAGTGAGTCATTGTTAAAAAATGATTTAAAAAAGGAAAGATAAAACATGTGAAAACAACAAAGCATGTGGAAGGCATAAGTGGAGCATTTTTATCTGAAGATTCAACAGTTGCTCTACTGTTGCAAACAATATCATCATTGTCTCTGCAGAACCACTAAGTATGAAAGTATGCCCAATTCTGAGTCTCAGATTTTTTACAAAAAGTAGTGAAAAAGTCTCATTTCATGCTCCTTTTTAAACTACTTTATTAGTTGATCTCCTAAAATATTCACTTGATATATATTAAAAACAAAAATGACAAAGATTAGTTTTCCTTTTTTTTTCATTTTAATAGATAAATGACTTAAAAATATGCGATTATCAAAATAGCTCATTACTTTTATGTTACTCATTTATAAATCGCTGAACTAATCATTAAAACACAATAACGCATTGCACCAACATGTGCTAACAGAAAATGTCAACTAACTTAGCTTCTTTAAAGATCAAACATCCTCACATTCACCTAAAAGGTCAAAAGTGAAAAAAGTCAGCTGTAAAAGCTTCTGTTTGCTACACTCCATGTTGCATGTTCTGCCTAGCCATCGTCTGAAGTCTTCTAATAAAGCTGATTAAGTAGAAACTGAATACAGTTTCTAATAAGAATTATTTTGAAATGCTGCCAAGTTGTCAATAACATTTCCATTTTCTTTATCTGTAGGATTCAACCTTTCGTAAAAATGAAGTCAGCTTTATAAAAAAAAAAATCTATGAATAACACACACTTGCAGGCCTGGCTTTGGGCAATCAGGCAGGTGTCCCCACCCGCCTGCCTCCTTTAGGGCAGCTAACCAAGCTCTCCTGCAGGGCTTTAAGAGGCTCTTATCCAGCCTGCGGATGAGTTTGATTCATCCCAACAGTTGTCCGCTGGTGAGAGCCAATCAGGTCGATGAGTGAGTCTGCCATCACTCATATCCCACTCTCTCTGCCATCTCGCACTGTCTCTACACCATTTCTCACTTCCTAGTCGCGTCCCTTCTTCTTATTTTTGTATTTTTTTCTTTTCATCCTTATTTTTTTAATTATTTCCATCTTCCACAAAATCTTTACTCCACCTTCCATATCTAAGTATTTCTAAACCATCTCCGTGGACCATGTGCACCAGACTTATCTTTTTTGCACAAAGCTAAAACTATTTCATTAATAAATTCTCTGATAAAAATCTCATTATTACATTGGGATTACTACGTTTAATAATCAGTCCAATTATCAAAGCCACAATGGGGTATAAATCTAAATGAAACATTACAGGTCGCAGAAGGACAAAAACACAATTACACTGAAAATATATCAATAAATGTCTTGTTCACATAGCCTAGAGTGCCTTGTGAAGAGGTGTCATGCCTGTTTTTGGTAAGCTTTACAGACCAGTTGGAAATCATTGCTGAGTAGTAAATCTGTGCCAACAATACTGCTATGGGTTTGGTTAGGTGTGCATATATATATCTATATATCTATATATCTATGTCTATCTATCTATCTATCTATCTATCTATCTATCTATCTATCTATCTATCTATCTATCTATCTATCTATCTATCTATCTATCTATCTATCTATCTATCTATCTATCTATCTATCTATATATATATATATATATATATTCCTTATATAAGGGAAAAAGAAAGAAAAGGATTGGACATCTTGAAGAATAATCTGGGTTTGTGCATGTTGCCAAAATTATGGGGACGTTTGATATCATGGTTAGGTTAAAAGGATGTGCTTTGGGTTTGACGAGTTGTCATTTCCAACTCGTCACATAGGCACACTGACTCTTGTTCAGCTATCACCCAGTCACCATTTCTTTCACTAAAGCCGAACACCATTAGCATGCTTATCCAACACACGGGGATACCCTTTTAATGTCATTTTCCCAAGTTCATGACAACCCACAGAAGTTCTTATTCTGAGGTCTAGAGGAGATGCAATCTCAGGACCTTAACCCTCAAACCAAGATTTGTAGGCCTTTATTTTTTTACTATTTCTTTTACTTTTATTTTAACTGTACATTTACAGCCCCTATTTGGTTAGAGTTGGGCACTTTCAACTGCATAAGTAACTTTAGGAAAAAGAATTCTCACTGATCAACATTTGGTTGCCACAAATACACATCGTTGTTACCATGGCGTCTAGTTCAGATGCTGGACTCGAATTTCACTTACAACTACGTACAAGTACTGTTTCCTGGAGAGTCAGCGTCTGAAAAACTGTAACTGAGAACAGGTTGTAAGTTTAGAGTACAGTCATGCCGAGCTTCTTTATCAATGCTTTTGATTGTTTAGAAATTTAAATCTCTCTGCTGTACTAACGTCTGATGCTATTTAGGCCCATCCATTGGCACCAACCTCCTCCTTACTCATGCTTGGGCTTCAACACGAGCATGAGTACATGAAACAAGAATTCACTGAAATATCTGATGCTATCATGTCTCGTTCAGGTTACAGTCTTCCCTACAAAATTTTCTTTTTAAATTTTTACCTTTTTTAGTCTATTTTTTCCAAACCTTGCTCCCAAAACCATAAATATATCATTTCCCCTCCTTACTGATTTTAATGTCCACCTCTTTTCTGCTTTTCTTCTCTCCCCATGACTTTCTCTCCCTCACCGTTGCTTCTGTTCTCCTCTCCATCATCTTTCCATCATCTTCCTCTCCAGAGCCACTGTAGTGTACTGATAGTGGGAGCACTTGTGCAGTCGGCTATGGAGTCTGTCCTCCTCCTTCTCCTCATACGTCTATCCTCACTTCCTTCCTCCTGATCCCTCTCTCTCTCTACCTGAAAATTAATTTGGTCTCCTCGAGATGCCTATCGGTGCTGAAATGCCCCCAGAAATAGATCCACAAACAGCGGCTCAGCCAAAACTCTGCTACCTGACAGCTTTTAGCAGGAATACTACTGGATGGATGGGTGGGGGGAGGGGAGCAGATGGAGAGATGAACGGAGGGACGGATAGATGGATGTAGACAGGGAGTAAATGGTAGGACCATGGGGCGTTAGTGGGAGGAATGGATTGATGACGACAGAAATTAATAGATGGATTACCTACAAATTTCTACACTTTATTGCCTAAACAAACCATCCGTTTTTAGATTGATTTCCTTCCTTCTAGGCAATCATTTCTTTCTGTTCATTTCTATGAAAATCAGCTCTCGGAGGCTCGAAAACCTGCTGCGGAGAGACATAATTCATCACAATAAAAGATTTAATCACCATTTTTCCATCCATGTTGGGGCATCATCACATGGTGCAGTAACACAGAAGCAGATTCAAAGACCCCTTTGGGTACCTTCAAAGACACATCTGAGACTTGAGAGTTGGGGGCCAAACAATAAGTTAATCCATGACAACTAAAAAGAAAAAACTAGAGTTGTAAAAGTCCAGCTGTCAGTCAGAAGCACCTCAATATCACATCTTCCACCAGGAAAGTTTCCTTAGTAAGTATCTTTAATGGTAGCTGGGTAACGTTGCAGACAACCTGACAAAGGGAAAGACTTTTATTTTTATATTTATTACCTGCTTGCCCGCTTGGAGTAGACATGGCCAGTTGGTGCCTTACAGTGGTGACAAATTGGAGGGTACGCTACATTTACTGAGATCCTTGCCTACATGCTCTGATGTTAAAATATCAAGTAATATCATGTGATGTTGACCCTCGTATGAAGATGGAGACTTGCATAATAATAGGTATGAGAAGTAATGCAAACTCTGAAATAGCCAGTGATGGACAAAGTCTCCTCGATGCTAGCACCGCCGCAGCAACATTTGGCTTTCTTGCCCAAAACAGACACAAGCAGGTGGTGATAAACTCATGAAATCCAGCAGTTAGCGTCAGAACAAAGTTTTAATCAGGATGCCCGGCAGGTAAATCTGACTAGGTTTTCAACAAGCAGAAAGCTGTGATGTCGTTTTTCTTCTTCTTCTTTGGAGAAGAGGATTAAAAAAAAATCCAGCCTCGTGGAAGAAATCACAAACTTTAACCTGACTAAATAGTTAGACCTTTGTACAGTCTCATTGTGTTTTACAAAAGGTTTTTTGTCTTTCTCTCATTACGACCCAAGAGGATCAGGAGGCTCTTTTTTTTATATGAAACTGATCTCCATCACTAATCTACAAAATAACTGGGCTGTTATTGCAATTTTCTTTTTGGTTTTTAAATAAGAAAAAAAATTCAGTTGTTGTGGAAACCATTTCACTAATTCGCTAATCTCATTTGAGCTTCTGAGTTTCTCATCTCCTCGGGTCACAAAGGGAAGCACAAACTCCCGGTGCATGTGTGCAGCAGAGTTTCAACCTCAGCATGTGAGGAGAAAACCTGAGGTATGAAACAAGTCTTACTCTCAGCAACAAGACAATAAGACAGCAACAACTTTGTTCCATCAAGCTGGAGCTTCCTGCCTCTTCATGTCGAGAGAAATTAAAGGATAAAAGCTCTCGGTAACAGAATCAGGGAAAATGAAGCTTGGACAGCAGCGCGGTGCAATTTCAGCTCTATACATTTGACGTCTGACCCTTCCGCCTGGTTTCTGCTCTTTAACGGCACACATATGCAAATAACCTGCTGTTAATCTGCAGTTCAGCACTGACCTTATACCCCTGACTTTAGGTCGCTGAATCCAGTGTATTATGCTCACCTGCATCTGGTGTTAACTGTAAGAGTTCCTTCTTGTGTTGTTCACTCTGGATAAGAGCATCAGCTAAATGGTTTTCGTGCTTACACTCCTCAGGCTTTCAGGAGAAAATGAAACTACAATTTAAAGGTCTGTATACCAACTTCAGGGCATCTTCAGTCATGCTGCAGTTCAGATGTAGATGAGGAGTGAAACGCTTTGATTCAGTACGGCTCAGCAACACCGTCACAGCAGCTGTGCGATGGTGCTTTTGCTCCTGTGCTGCTCAGGTTTGTCTGGGCTCGTTCTGCAAAGACGCCACCAAACAAGAATTTTGTCAGTTTTGCGATCACTCACTATGGAGGCTGAGAATTTGCTCAAACAAACTGTGCACTGGCCGAGACAAAAGCTGTCACTGTTTTGCATGAAACCGTGCTATAATCTGACTATCTTCCAGGGAAGCAAACAGGATATACAACCTCTAGATAGTTGTTACACTGAATCTTAGGGCATTTATGTCTGTTTATAGCAATTTAAACACAACGGTCCTCAAGCACCTACGTCCAGTAACACACAAGGCCACATTCCTTAAATGAAAAGGCTCAAATGATAACAAGAGAATTCCTTCGCTTCACGTTTCAGCTGCTCATCAGTCTGCCACAAACGCAGTGGATGCTGTCATGTGGATGAACGAACACTCCACTAAAATAAATCTGACTCAAATCAGGGAGCTGTGTCTGGCTGCATCAAAGCACTGACTTTCAGCAGGCAATCCAAAACGTGTGAAAGACAAAAAGATATAGAATTAAAAACTTTCCTTAAGATTTGGTAAACATTCAAACCCTCACTAACATTTCTCTGAGTATGCATTTTTATTTTCGTCGGCTGCAGTTTTGTCAGAACAGGTGGTGCTGATGGTGAAAGAAGAAAACCAGCGACGCACCGACGCAGGAAAGGGCCGGTCAAGGAGCGGACAACCTCTGCAAGCTGGAACAAAGTGATCTGCTTTGCAACAAAAGACATTACTGTTGAGTTTACAAAGAAAAATTATAACAATAACAATAATAAAACACCAACTGCTTTTCATCACCCTCTATTCACATTCACCTGCCACATCCTTTCAAACTGAAAACAACAAACAG
This sequence comes from Astatotilapia calliptera, assembly GCF_964374335.1. NCBI lineage: Eukaryota > Metazoa > Chordata > Actinopteri > Cichliformes > Cichlidae > Astatotilapia > Astatotilapia calliptera. Next base: position 4,993,363 of record NC_137440.1, read on the forward strand.
ACCATAAAAACAGAGAGAGAGAAATTGCACAAAAGCTTCTAGTAAACACATGCTCTTGTCCTGTTGGGGTGATCATACTTCTAGCTCTGGTTTCTTGTTAACACAGACAGTACTGCAACATACAACACCGCGTTCCCTGTTCATCCCTGTGATACACTGATTCACTGCCACAAAGGCTTCTGAAATTAAAACACAACAGAACTGAGCAGACGCGTAGGTTACATTTAATTGCTTGCCATCCCAAATTCAACAGGTATAAAAAAGGGGAAAAAATGTAGATTTCCATAGAGAACATGACACCACCATGCATCACACACTGAATAAAATACAAGGAGTAAGCATGTAATTACTGGCCATCCTTGAAGCAGCGGTTACAAAGAAGCTATAGCAGATACACCAACAAGAACTGTGTTCCTCTGTAAAAGATCAGCTTTGACATTTGAAAGCATGGTGGATATAACAATATTAACAGCAGATTAAAGAAGACATACACACAAATTTAAACATGTCAACAAAAATTCAACCTTAAAAATCAGAGCAGGTGAATCGCCTTTGAGGTCATGTACAGGTGTGCTTTGTGTGACTTGAACAGGTGAGTCCATGTACATCCCTCCACATTAAAGATCACTGGCAATTCTTCAGTGACACACGCGCGCGCGCACTAGTGTTGGAGTAGTAGAATTGGCCAAAAACGCACACACATGCACGTTCGGTTGCACATGTTTTCCACGACACAACGCACACACCTTCCTTGCTCGGAGCATCAACACACTGCATGGCTTCCTAACATGCACGTGCACCTTTAGGCATAGAAACACACACACGAGTCAGAGCAAAGACAGTCATCTGTTTCCCTGAGAGTCAGCCAACCGACCTGTTACCCAGCAGCCACACGCCTCTTCGTCTGACACACACACACACACACACACAGAGGCGCGCACGCGGGCACGCACAACTCGACTCTCCTCTGGAAAGGGTAACAGCGTTCCTCCTGACACCTCCAGCCTCAGAATAAAACGCAAAGCGACACGGAACAGCCAGCCGGGCTGCCGGTCTGCGTGCAGCTGTAAACATGCATTGAAGGAGAAGTGTGTGAGGGAACAAAAATCCAAGCCCCGTTACCGTTCTCTCCGCGTCGGGTCCTGCTGGATGCTCGGCTTGGTGGGCGCCATCTTCCTACAACAATTATTTGATTTCTTACTTTCTCTCTTTTCTTTTCTTTTTTTTCCCTCTTCTCAGATTTTTGTGGACGCGGAGCGGCGGCGGTGCGCTGCGCCCTGACAGCAATGCGTCATGGTCGGTGTGTTAAGACAAAGCCATGTCCGTGTGTGTATGTGTGTGTGTGTATCTGTGTGTGAGTGAGAGAGAGAACGTGTGACTGTGTGTATGTGTGGTGTCAGCAGCCGTGCGCGATTGCGCGTGCGTCTAATGCTTGTCTCGCTCTCTCTCCCCGCCGCCGCTCAGGAGCGTGGAAACAACGGGTGGTGGAGGCGAAGGCAGGGACGGGGCTGCAGCAGCAGCAGCAGAGGCATGCCGAGCGGAGTGAGGGGGGAACCCGGGGTGGATGCCTCTCAGATCACCGCCGTCTCTCCCCTCCTCGTCCTTCTGTCTCTCTCCACGCACGCACAGCTTCGGCTTTTTTGGCACCACAGAGGAATTTCCCGCTTGCGCTCCGGAGGAAGAAAGGAAGGAAGGAAAAAACAGAGGCAAACAGAGGCGTCAATTCTTTACATTCTCGCCGCCACTGCAGCGCCTGTATCCCCGTCAAAATCCCCGCGGCGGAGCGTCTCTCGCCGGTCAGAGTGTGTGTGGCTTTCGGAGCATTTTCCCTCCTCTGGCTGCTGACAGGAAAAAAGGACAGCACACATCTCCGGTATTTTCTCCAGCCCCGGCGCAACAACGCCACTCTGTTGCAGTTGGAGTCTGTGTGTGTGTGTGTGTGTGTGTGTGTGTGTGTGTGTGTGTGTGTGTGTGTGTGTGTGTGTGTGTGTGTGTGTGTGTGTGTGTGTGTGTGCGTGTGTTTATTTATTTTTTCATTTCCTCCTGTATACAGGTTGCCCTGTGGGTTAATTATCAAAAAAATTTTACCACCTAAATAAATTTTTAAAAATGTAATAAAAAAAGAAGAAAAGAGAAAAGCACGAGACGTTGAGTGGAAAGAATGATGGGTGATTTACTTGGATTGTTTCCCTGTAAATCAGATCTGCACACCTCCACCCTCCACCCCCTTCACCTGGCTTCCTTCACTGTCAGTAATAAACACATCACGGCAAATGTCTCACTTCAAAATCCCAACTCAGCTTGTTGTTTTCGTTTGTTTTTTGATATAAAAATAAATCAGCAGTTTCCTGGTCATCTGACGAGTCTCTGTCATGATTTTGATATTGAGTTTGCGAGCCTCTAAATTGAAACAAAGTCCCCTTCTCCATCTTCTTCGACTAAATAAATCAAATAACCTGCTCGGTTTTTTTCTTTTTCTATTTTTCGTATTTCAGGTTACTGAAATATATTTGCCTCCAGGCTTTGATGTTTGCGCGTCAGCAAATGGCTCATTATCGTCCAACAGAAACTACCTTTCACTTCTTCTTTCCCCTCTTTCATTCATTCATTTAAATTCCACCGTTTTCAGTGTATAATTCATTGTAACCTAATCGCTGTGCTGTGTGATTAACCCCCTGGCTGCAGCCCTAGAAGCTGAAAAAGCCTCCCTCTCTATACCAATGACCTGTCAAGGTCAAAGGCATGCTGGGTATTCTCCACACAAACACGGGGTTACAGGCGGCGCAGTGGCAGAAAATAAAGACTGAAGATGGGGGAACCGTGACCTCCAGCCGGCGATCGTCGGGAGCTGTGAGCCGTTAGTGCCCATGTGCACTAACGGATTCTTAGAAGACCTGAACGTGTGCGCGCTTCATTTTCACCACTTTTAAGAGCCGCTGCTGTGATTTACGGTTAAAAAAAAAAATGTAGTTGCAGTTTCGTATCAGAGCTCAGGTCTCAGTAACCAGAGGTTGGTTTTTTTTTGTTACTTCGTCTCTGGCTCCCAGTTTATCCAGATGTGATTTAAAAAGCTGCTTCAAAGTAACATTTTCTTTTGATCACGCCAAAACCGGAAAGGTCACAGATCTGACCCTCATCAGTACACCTTCACAGCGCCCTAAAGTGAGCTTACTTCGTTCAAACAGCATAATCTTGATAAAGATAGAAATATAGAGATATTTTAGAATAAACACATTTATTCTTTGGGTGTTGGTTTCGTGTAGATTGAGGGTCGAGTTTTACTCTAGCTGTGTGGCCACTTTGCGCCAGACCAGGTCCCGAGCGTTCGCTCTTTCTTTGAGGTTTGGCTGCTCCTTCTCTCCCCGTCTCAGCCCTGCTTACTGAGAGCTGTCAAACGGAGGCGACGTGGATAATGGAGCGTAATGTATAAACATATTAGCTCCCAGCTGTTGGTGGAGGGAAACATTATGTATGGAGAGAGGGAAGAGGGGCAGCTCGGTGAAAAGACACTGCGTCTGAAGAAAAGCTGAGCCTCTGCGGCCGTTACAGACACAAACACTCAAAATGGGCCCCATGTGCCAAACTGGCCCTTCCCAAACTGAGGTCTTAGGGGCCTCAAAGGTCCTTGAGGAGTTCAAACAGGCCCCCAGCTGCCGATGACGACACAGTTAAATTACAGCAGGTTTTATGTCAGTGGAAATGATGCGAGAACGTGCCACGCCACTACTCTAATCCCTTCAACTGTGGACACAAACAGTCCACTGCCCAAAATCCTCCCTTATGGGGGTCTGAGGTCTATGTGCGCCCAGACGCTTTGCTTTAAATAACAATACAGCCCTTATTCGCCTTGTATTTGTTGCTTTAGAGGGCTGAGACACTCTCAGTGCACTCGGAGAGGCCCCTGCAGTGATTTATGTCCTGTTTGCTCCCCACAGCTTTTAGACTTTACACACACATACGCACACAGAGCTATGCCCCATAATGTGGAGAGATTGTCCGGTAATAAGGCAAGAGTGTGCGTGTGTTGGGGTGTGTTTCTGCCCCCTGTGGCTCCAGATGATTAGAAAAAACAACCCTACTGAGTGGCCGGACAGGGAGGCAATCATTTAGATTCAGAGTAGAGGGGGGAAATAAGGGAGGGGGGGATAGGGGGCTATGACTGAAGTGAATTGTCACAAGAGAGCAGGTTGGATTCATGACCAGCTGGAAAACATTCAGCACATTTTTGTTTTTCCTGATATAATCCAATATGTTTTCGCTGTTATTAGCAGGACATCATCCCCAGTTTTCCATTGAATTACCTCGACTTTATTCCAGAAGTCGTGTTTTAATACTTGAACCTCATTCCTGAAAATAATTTTTCACTAAATCTCTGCAACCTCATTCCTCCGTTTCTTCCACTGCTGCTCCATCCTCTCTGTCTTTGCTGAGTGCACATATTTTTATACTTTTCTTCACAAATTTGCTTTGAAACACAAAAAATAATCCCAAAACAAACTGTGGATATTGACCTTAATCCTCTTATGTGGCATTAAAGTCACAATATTCCTCTTTTGCTTGTGGATTTGATGGAATAATTGAAAAGGAACGGCAACTAACTGAGAAAATATTTATCCCAACGTATTCACTCAAAGAATAAAAAAAAATCCTCTCCATCTAGTTTTACACATTTCAAATGAGTTTCGTGTATTCTGGGGTTATAGGTGATTTTCACAGGTTTGATTTAAAATCTCAACTGACGATGAAGTTTTGCTTCATGATACCTTAAAAAACGACTTCAAAAATACTAAACCAAAAAGTGTCCACTGAGTTAGAGATGCCCAAGTGTGCCTGAACATAAAACATCCCACGAAGGGGAAAATGATTGATTTCAATAGATGTTAGTAGGTTTAAATACTTTTATCGCAGTCAAATCAATTATAGGAGCACTGAGGAGCGGAGATCTCTCCGCAAGGCCACTTTGGTACAAGTATGTTTAGTTTCGATGTGTTACTTTTCCAAGATTTCTTTTCAACTCCCTTCCCATCCTACGCTGACTCCGCTACAGGTCGTTAATCCTGTAGATTTCCCACATACCTTTGTTGGTAGGCGGTGATTCCCTGCACGCTCTGCGGGGTCCCGTTCGTGGCTCCGGGTACCGGCACGGGCACCCGACCCACCGGGGGTCCGGTCACCATCCCCCCTCCGCCGCCTCCTCCTCCAGCTCCGGTTCCTCCGGCCGCCGAAGCCGTCACCTGGACGCTGAAATCCGGGAAGATCCTGATCATGGTCCCCGTCGTCTCCGATGCGCTCCCGCTTCTCTACTTTAACAACCTCCTCCGGCGCTTTCTCCCAACACAGACCAGTCACCGAATACTGGGATCAATGGGATCAATGGATGTATTGATTCAGCAATTAAAGATAAACAACAAGTTTCTTTTTGTTGATTTGTCTTCTTCTTCTTTTTCCTCCTCTCTTTCTAACCTTTGAAAATAACTCTCAAGAAAATCCGGATCACGGTGCGTAAAACAGTCACAATTCAGTGAATCATTAGATAGCTGAGAAGAGTGAGTGTATAAAGCGCAAAGACAAAATATAATAAACCTTTTCCTTAATTGTTTCCTCTTCTTTCTCCTCCTCTCGGCTTTATCCTTGAGAAATAACCCGTGTGCTGCTCCGGACCATGGTCCCGGAGTGCGCGCAGTCTGCCTCTTCTCTTTCCACCTGCTCAGCAATCAGCGGGATCGGTGGATGTAAGAGGTGATTATTTCACCGACTGGAGACCGGCGGACAGCCGTGTTTGTGCTGCTGTCTGCCGGTGCAGGAGCTCCGGACTCTCCTCTCTCTCACGCGGGCACCGCCGCCGGCATCCCGTCCCCCGGCTCTCCTCCGCCGGGTGTGTGCCGGTTGGTCTTGTGAGTGTTGTGGGAAGAGCAGACCTGAAGCGGAGCAGTCAGTCTGTCAGCCAGTGAGCGCGCGGCTCTCAGCAGCACGAGCTCTGCAATGACATTGGTGTAATACAGTGATACGGCAGCAGCGGCGGCGGCGGAGGCAGCGCCAAAGTATGTGTCGGTATGTCGGCGAGAGCCTGCGTGTGTGTGCGCGCGCGTTTGCACTTGTGTGTGTTGTCCTCTGCGCCCCACTCACACACGCACATACAGAGAGAGAGAGGGGGGGGGAGAGGGAGAGAGAGAGAGGGAGAGGGAGAGAGGGCTGTTTGTTCAGCAGGACGGCATTTCCCCTGGCTCTATTGTGTAGAGTAACTGAGAATCAGTTTCCTGGACTTTTATTTTAAGTCGGTTTGATTTGGAGCATTTTGTTTATTCCAACAGTCTTTCGGAGCATTTTTTTAATGTGTTCAAACGTATAAAAGTAAAAAGGTCTTTAAAGTAAAACAGAACCGTTTTAAAGATTGTTATTGCCTTTGAAAAGTAAAAAAAAAAAACGTCTTTAAAGAAAAAAAGACAAGCTTCACCGTGCGTAAAGCCAAAAACTCCCCACTTCACTCAACAAAATAATTTAAAGCACCACATTTGAACTGAGGATACAAAAGTGGATACAAGATGTATCCAGACTTCAGGACGTTCACTTTTCCCCGTGCTGTGTGTGTGTATCAGCTTACTCTGGGAATTGAGACGAAATAGTGCGGGTTTCTGTGCCCAAAAAGACGCAAGAGCTGCGAAGCCCGAAGAGTCTCTTTAAGTGCAAATAAAGGAGCTGTGCTTGAGCGAAGTGTTTTGTCATCATCAGGTGTCTGTGCGAAAGTGCGTTGAGTATTTTCTCTCTAATCTGTTTTCTGAACAGACAAACCAGCTCGACTGTCCTCTCCCCATTCACTGAAGCGCCGTGTGTGATCAGACTTTCGAATAAAGTCGAATTCAGCAGCGCTCCTCCTCAGACTGTCTCCTCCCCTTTCTCTCACTCACACCGGCTCTCCGCCCTCACTCTGTCTCTCTACTGCTCACTCACACAAATTCGATGCTACAAGTAAAAGTTCCCCAATCAAGTAAAAGTATTTATTGTACAGTAATTATAATTGGGGGTTTTTTAGCTCACTATAGTCTCGGGTAGGTTCATGTTCAATGAAACAGAATGCTTTATTTTTTCATTCGATTTTTGTACAGCCACCATTGGGTGAGAGACGGGGTGCATGGTGGAGAATTCTCACAAAAATTCGGTAGAAAAGACGAAATGCTGCTCAAATGTTAAAGTTTACAACTAAATGTATAATTACTTTCCAGCCTTGGCTCATTCAGGCTACTGTAGCATTTTCAGTCCTTGTGTTATACTCCATTCAGATATGAAGGTCATGGGAGTCTGAAAGCCCAGAAAAACAAAGCCAAAACCTGCAGTTCTTCACCACTGGCCACTAGAGACTGGCTCTAAAAGGAAGTCAGTCCATAGACTTTCAATTTAAGAAGTTCAATTTTAAAAAATAATTTAAAAAAATAATACTAATAATAATGATAAAAAAACATTTCGACCTTCATAACAAATATGTGCATTTTGTATTGCTCTTTATTCCGAATAACTTTAACACTTAAAGTAGAGCGTTCCCACACAGCCAGTGAGCTGCTGCCAGTATCTGTCTGCTAGGTCAATGTGGCTAAGTCACTGAATTGGACTACTTGTCTATGTTTTTGGTGTTGGTGCCTTTTCGAGCGTTGTTATTTTAGTTGCTTGACAAAAAACAGAATTAGCTGGTACCAAGCACAATCGTAGTAGTAATTGTTTAAATGGACACAGGAGAAGTAGAAAAGGTGTAAAACCTGTGAAAATACAGGTGAAAATCTAACAATCAAGCCTTACTTCACATTCCCAAAGCATTCCAGTGGGCCAGATTGGAGTCTTTAGTGGGCCAATTCTGGCTTCAGGCCTTATGTTTGGCACCCCTTATCAAGCAGATGTGCCTGGCTTTGCTTTTGTACAATTTGTGAGTGTAGGGTTGTAAACAGCTTTGCAAGCTTTAGCTGATAACTTAAGAGTTATTAGCTAAAGCAGATTATTTCTAGCGCTAAAAAAAAGCTCCAAAAAAACCCTTAAAAAAAAAACCCCACAGCACTGGGTAAAATGCTAACAATGAGCTTTTAGCATGCATACTCCAAAATCAGTGGATAATGTCACAGTTGACAAAGTTTATTTCATAACTATTTAGACAAAGATACAATGTTTGCAATTTTGCCTCTGTGCATTACATTAAACATTCAAGATACGCAGACTTTCATCTTCAAGTAAGGGGGACAAAAGAGGACAACAAAAGTATTTCTGTCTCTCTCTCCTCACCCTGAGCGTCAGATGGACATCCCTCCTTGTCGTAATGCCAGAGGGTTCTTCCTGTTAAAGAGGAGTTTTTCCTCTCCACTGTAGCCAAGCGCTTGCGCATAGGGGGAGTCATCTACTTGTTGGGGTGCCTTGAGGTGATGATTGTTGTGATTTGGAACTATATTGATAAAATCATTGAATTGAATGAATACATTAACTGCAATTTTTCTATACAGTTCTCAATTTTCAGAGGCTCATTTTAATTAAATGTATCAATAAAATATTGATGTTTATAGATATTATTTACATGTGCCTGAACTGTAGGCACATCAGCATACAGAACCATATAATTTTGTTCGGATGTATAGTAGCATGTTTTTGTGTTTTCAGACTCCCAAATTCGATCAAGAGAATTGGAGCCACATCATTAATCACTTGTCTGAAGTGCTCAGTTAAAGTCAGACTCATTTAAATGATGCTGTCATGATAGTTTTTTTTATATTTTTGCAGCCAGTTTTTACATGGTATACATTATATTAGATACCTGTAATGCAATATCAAAGAATAGCAGTGAGCGATGTGCTATCTTTATGTATATATCTGTAGATGCCTAGTGTATTATAAAGTGATGCTTAAGGGACCATACCAAACGTCAGTATTTGATAACTTAGAAATGACAATGGCCATATTCAATTTGACTATACTTTCCCTGAATGCTAGTAGCACAGAGGGAACAGCATGGTTCATGTAAGGGTGCTACTGTAATTCTTTTAAGGTTAAATGTCATTAGATGTAATTCTTTTTCAAAATATATCTGCATGTATCAGCTTATACACAATCACAATAGTTAATCTGATGATCTTCTAGACTGGTTAAAACACTGAAATTAACCATCTTATTTCTTTACTTCCTTCTGCATTGGTCAAGTTTGCAGCGGTTGCTTTTATTTTTGGCTCCACCTTCTGAGGATTAACTCGCAGCTTTGCCTCTGAGACACGTTTGCAGAACTAAAACTATAATTTGCATCGTGACATTTTCAGCAAAGGCATCGAACCCCCAACTCTGGCGATTTTACTGCTCTCCTCTTTCTCTTTATTGAGCCATGCAGGACACATTTTCAATATTTCATCCTCCTCTAGACTCGCTGAAACCCCACCAGGACCCCTGCAGGGACTCCGAACCTCACTTTGAGAGCCTCTAATAACCCGCAGTTCTCGTCTGTCCTCCGAAACAAAGCATTGCACTAATAAAATGTCCCAATTGAGCTGATTAAATACCAATAAAAACACACAGCTCGCCTCTCCGCCAGCCTGAAGTCTAAATTGGATCGCAGCTCTAACCAGCAGCTCCTAATGAAAACCACCACTGCAGCCCCTGCCTCGCTCCCCCACAATACAGTTTACCTCTCTCTCTTTCTCTCTGTGTGTAATGAAATCAAATGAATTGAACTGGAGGTTTCAGGGGAGACATGCTGGACCCCCTTATAGAATTAGGGCTGAACAGCGCGCGTGTGTGTGTATTATACAGAGATGTGTGTCGCTGCAGTTTCTTTATATGACCAGATGACCATCAACTCATGATGATGACGATGTGTGCGCGCGCAAACATTTGCCTCAGTATGCGTGCATTTGATATTCACGTGTGTGTGCATGTGAATTTGTGTGTGCGTGTTTGCATAGCAGGCTGCATGGTGCATTAGTGAGCTGTGACCACCTAAAGTACAGCAGACAGAATCAGGACAGTCAACCTGCTGTTATCCCCCAGGACAACATGCAAACATAACACATGCACACATTCACACAGAAACACACATTCATGAGCTCTGGCAGCAAAATAACAAATACTCACCTGTCACAGATACCTTCTTCTCTCATGGTGCATTCAAGTGCAATTCAATCAGGGTATCAAACTTCAATGGAAATATGTCAAAAACTGGCGGATAATAAATGCTGACAGACAGTATTTGGTCAGATTTTTAGATTTGTTCTTCAGTTTTTGGTCAGACAATCCGAGTCCAGCTTTGTCAGATTTACAAGTTTATCTTCACAGTTTAGAAAGGATTTAGCCAGTCTCTAAAGACAAACTTAAATAACACATGAAGACCTTACTTAGATACGGACAATCAAAATCTCCATGTAGAAGTAAAGGATTATATTATATTTACTATATGCTAAAATTTCCTCTTTTCTGGAAACATAAAGACACATTTTGCGCTGCCACCAAATGTTACTCAGCAAACATTTTGATAATGAATGAAAGTTTAGGTCATGATTAAAATTTGTGCATCCGTTTGGTGGTTGTCCTTGACTTATTTTGTTTTTTAACAAAAGTATGATCAGTATTTTCTGGTTTGTACGAGGGGGTCTTGCCTAGCTGTCATCCCTCTGCTCTTCCTGTATGAAAATGTATGGTGTATTGGAGTGTATTTCTTTTCTCCTAACTGATACGTGATAGAAAACTGAACAGACAACTAAGCTGCTTATGTCACATGACTCAGGTTAGATGCTGATATGGTTGTTATCATTAACTTGTAGTTATAAAGTGGAACGCAAACCGACCCACATCCCTCTACTTGCACATATCCTCCCCAACCAGCTATAAAACAAAAAAAATCAAGAGGATCTCTGATATTTTATCTGCATTTTTTCTTCATTTTTATAATTAGCAAAACATTAACATTTTGCTGCCAAGGTTTCTCCAACAGACCAAGTCCAAACGCAGGACACAGTTACAAAGTTAAACTGTTTAAATGAACAGAATCTTAAAAAAGAACATCACATGTAAGTTAAACAGCTGGAACCTTGATCACTGTTTACAGGTAAGTCTTTAAGTAAGTTCACAGGCTGCAGGCTGTGCTCAGGTAAGTGTCTTTAGGCAGGTTAACAAACAGGAATCTGAGCATCTTTCCCCCGGAGCCGATTAATCTGGGAACAAAGTTCACCTGAGTTGCTTTGGGTAAGTAACAGAAATCAGAGCTTCTCCTCTCTTTCTCCGGGGCACAGCTCCAGTCCTCAGAGCTTTAGAGTTGGTGAACAAAGATGGCTGGGAGGAGTGAGAGTGGGTCAGGCAGCTTTGCACGTAAATATTTCTCATTTTTATTCCTACGAGGAAGGAGGAGAGAGCAAGCAGGTCAGTTAAAGCAGCATTGCAAGCTGTCTGCATTAAACTCACACAGGTGTTGGACAACAGTCCAGCAAGGAGCAGCGGTGGAAGGCGGGTTTATGTACTGGACTAAGTGAAGACGAGGGACAAATGTGTTCACTGGACTTCCTGAGACTACGCCCACTACTGTGAAAGGCTGGTGACATCCACACTTACATTCACACAGATAGAGCCACGTGATATCAATTCCCTGAAGACACTCTGAACTGAGCCTATTACATATATATGTCTATGTCTCCACTAGTTTGTCATTTTGAATCAGAATAAAATAATAGAAATTAATAATAAATGGTTATTACAAGTGGTTTAAGTGTTTTATTTTATGTAATTTTATTAGTGTTTTTTATTGACTGTAGAGTGTAGAGCCCACATCTGAATAAAAAGATGAAAAAAACTACTGGGATTAAAAGAGTCAAGTCATGGACATGAATATTATTTTAGACTGAAGCACTTTAAGATTCCAAAACTGCAGTTCCTCCAACGGCCTCTTGAGGCTGACTCCAAAGGAGAGTTACTCTGCATACTACAAAAATGTCCAAAAAGTTGGGTTTTTTTTATCTTAATGGTGACATTTTGGTCCCCGTTTCACACAATTATGGGAAAACAGAATTTTATTCATCATTATGCCCGAAGACACCCCCACATCAAGTTTAGTATTGCCTATCCAGATTCAACCAGTTTCACTTTCTCACACACTCAGGATCACCATCAGCAGTCATCAGTTTTTCTGACTCGCTGTAAAACACAACAAAAGTCAATAATTCCCCGTCATGTCTCTCTAAATCCATTTTGGAGGCAGCCTGTCATCTCTGCAGACACGCGTGCCTTTCTATTAAGCCAACCATCAGTCCGTTAAAGATCACACGTCTCTGGATCCTCATTTGATATATTTTTTTTCATCATTGGTGAAAGACAGCAGATGACAAAGAAATCATACTTTTCTGTCCTGAAGATCCGTTTGCTGACAAGAACTCGTACACTGTGTTTTCAATGAGTGATGATTGATGTACACAGAGCCTGCTTACGAAAGATGACGAGTGTCACCAAATATTATTTCTACATTTTAAACCTATGACACTTCTGCTTAATAAATGTGATTTCCTTCCTTTCCCAGAAAGATCATGAACTCATTTTTCTCCTTAACAACACTTTCCCTTTATTTTAGGTGCTGTAAAGAATTTTGGCCCACTGTTTTTCAATGTTGCCTCAGTTCATTGAGGTTTGCAGCTATGCATTGTTGCACAGCTTTCTTGACGTCCCACAAGCTTTAGTTGTCAACGGATGACGGATGGCCTCACATTTGACTTTACAATACTTACAGGAGATCATGGTCATCTTAATTACTGCAAAATAAGCCCAAATCTTTACCTCTCCACCTCCGACAGTTTGTACGAGGTGTTTGTATATATATTAACAAATAATACCGCAAATTCTGACTTTACAGAATTTGATTACGTGTAAATTTTCCACATAATTTTGTGAAAGTATGATGCAAAATGTTACATTTACAGGAAAAATTAAATTTACTGGATTTTTATACATTCAGTTTATAACAATCATATTTTACTGATTAATTATTTGAATAAATAATATCCCCTGTACATAAACTCAACACTTTTTTAAAAAATTCTACACAACAAGTTGCATTTTAATCAAAATTCTAAAAGTTTCTGTTTTGATTTAATCATAATTCTCTAACTGTTGACTGTTTGGAAACAGGCGACATTGTGGGAGGATGTCCTGTCATAAATCCTAAAGCAAACACTGGAACCAGTTTTAATTTTGACAGCAAAACTTGATTTCGTTTTAGCCAACCTTCTGACTAAAATGTCATTTAGTTTTTTAGTCATAAAATTCTCTTGTAACTGGTTTCTTCCTTTTAAAGGGGAGTTTTTCCTTCCTACTGTCACCAAGTGCTCGCTTCTGGGAGCTTGTCTGATTGTTGGGGTTTTTTCTGTTTTATTTTAGGATCTTTTCCTTACAAAATGAAGTGTGTTTATACTATTGTTGTTGTGATTTCAAGCTATAGATAGGGTGCTGTTTTGTCTTAAACGTTCTATTGACTGAGGGCTATCTTATCGTGGCTCAAGAGTTGGGAGTTCGCCTTATAATCGGAAGGTTGCCGGTTCGAGCCCCAGCTTGGACAGTCTCGGTCGTTGTGTCCTTGGGCAAGACACTTCACCCGTTGCCTGCTGGTGGTGGTCAGAGAGCCCGGTGGCGCCAGTGTCCGGCAGCCTCGCCTCTGTCAGTGCGCCCCAGGGTGGCTGTGGCTACAATGTAGCTGCCATCACCAGTGTGTGAATGTGTGCGTGAATGGGTGGATGACTGGATATGTAAAGCGCTTTGGGGTCCTTAGGGACTAGTAAAGCGCTATATAAATACAGGCCATTTACCATTTTATGAACATCCACTAGCTCAATTGCAGCTAATTTTGGTAAAGTGGCATTAACAGGAAATGAGAAGGCTCTCCAGTCTTACTGGGTTTTTAGCTAACAAGAAACAACATTTGAATACTGGGCAGGAGACAATGCACTGAGTAATGAGGTAAATAAATAAATTTTCTTAAACTTTCATTTTTACCCCAAAAGCCTCCAACCTTTTATATGGGTAATAATCTGTAGCTCCATTGAGTTATTATGTGCTCATCAACATTTTCCTACTTTTACATATTGTTTAATGTAAAGAACTCTATAAAGTGTTGAGTTTATTTATGTATAGAGGATATTAATATCATTGTCTGAGAAGTTTGGTTTTACTGACCACAAACTGCTGCGTGATGCAACTTAATCAGTGCAAATGCAAAGCTTTAACAATGTTAATTCTTTTTCTCTTTATGACTTCATTATTTCATCAACCTTCATACAGTCAGTGGTATACAGTGATGCCGACAGGTAGCCCAGCCAGCCAATCAGACAGACAGCGTCCAACGACAGCCGCCCACACTGCCGGCTGAAAATGACAGCTAAATCTCTCTCCCCTGTAATCAAACTAATAATGTTACCCTCTTAATATTTCCTCTCTCCCCACGTTGATGGATGGGGTCAGGCTGCGATTCCCTCGGCTGAGGTCTGAGGTCAAACCGAAGCCTCAGCTCTCTGCTCTGCCACTGTAATGGGGGCTGAAATATTAGTCCTAAACGCCTGCGGATGCCCTGATGCTGAAGCACAGATGATGAATTAACTGCTCTGAGGAATTACAGATGGAGCATTTTGAAGACACACACAGTTTTCACACACTCATCTCCACATCTCCACATGCAAATGATTGATAATATACATCACTGACATTAACTTTATCTCTTCTTTTTTGTCCTTACCCTCAGACACATACACACACTTAGACACGCACACACACTTTCTTATGTATGCTAATGATTGATCAAGGTCTCTGGCTGACGCTGGCATCATCATTGCTTTTATTTATTCTACGGTTCTGAGCGGCTCTTGGCCTCTCGCCATCGCGTATCAAATTGTTTTTTAAATGCATTTTGACGACTGATGTGAAAATGCAATCAGGCTAAAACTCCATGAATCCATATTAGGAACACTCACACAGACATGTACAAATGCACACACACACACACACACACACACACACACACACACACACACACACACACACACACACACACACACACACACACACACACACACAGTTACAACCATCAGGTTCTCATAAGGCTTTAATGAAGCCGTACTCGGCTGTCAGATGATGGTCACTCCTCCAAAACTTTTTATTGTTTTTAGAGTCTCAGTGACATCGCTGTTATTATTCTTCCACCCCGCATGCATCAGGCTCAATTTCTACTTCCAGCTGGGAAAATAAAATTATAGGAAACAGCCCTTTTAAGAGGGTTTTGATTGTTGTTATCGTCAAATACCATGAAAGACAAAACAAATGTAGGTATCTATTAAATGCTAAGTATTGTGTGTATGCAGAGTCTGATGTATTCCAGGCATCGTTTCCACAGAGCTCCTCTGTTTTCCAAAACCTATGACAAACATTAATAAGGCACACTGCTTCACTGGTTCACATGTTCGTTAATTACAATAAACACAAAAAAGTACAACAAGCTGTACTTTATTGTGGAAAAAAATGCACATACACAATCCTGCTGCCACAAATGATAATAGTCAAAAGCAGAAAAGTATTTTGATCTTTTACCTTTTGTTTGCTAGAAAAATATTAAACACACGCAAGTTGTCAGTTTCTGCTCCTTGGATCTGATTTGCAATTAAATACATTTGTTTATTCAAAAAGGACCATGCATATTGATTAACATGAGGTAAATATGCCAGATTCAGTCATAACTGGCTACAACTGGTTTCTCTCTGACAGGAAACAGATTTGGGTGACGGCAGTCTTTGACCAATGAACAAAGGGAAAGGCCAAGGAGCTCAGTGAAGATAGATAGAAGTTTTATGGTCAAATGAGACAAAAGTTTTAGCTACCGTTAATGCTACAATTCTGGTAGCTGCAACTTGCTATTCCACCTCGGAAAAAGCAGTGTTGCCAACTTAGCGACTTATTTAGCGACTTTTTTTCTAAACAGCAACTAGCGACAAATCTGACGACTTTTGCCGGTGTTATTGGTGACTTATGAAGACTTTTTGATGTGAAAGCACTTATCGCTCTTACTCTCAACTAGCAGCTGGTGCTGCCGTGTGACTGCAGACTCGCACGTGCCAAAGCGCTCAGAGGTGGCGGATAGTCCTCACGAAACAGTCGCCCCAAGCTGCCGTCAGAGTAGAAGATGCTACACGTCCAAACTGCAAATGAATCACACATGAGCGAAGCCGCTGCTCCCGTCCTGACTGTAATGCAGTCAGTTCTTCTTTTACTCTTAGTTATTGAGGATCAGGTTTAAAACTACTTAAAAACACACACACACAACAAGTAACTCTGCCAGAGTTCCTATTTCGGGTCACTTTTGCTGGTAGCAAGCCCGGATAAAGGAGGTGGGTTGGAATTGTGACATTAAAGAAAACAACAATTGCTAAAAGAAATTAAATTTGTAGTTCTAAATATATTCTAAATGCATTTAGGGTGGTTTTTACTCACTCTAAGTCTCTTCCACAATGTTATTTCTCTCTCCTACAAAGTAGGTTACAATTACATAAGCATGACCAATTATGCAAATTAGGCGGTGGCATCATTTAGCGACAGCCAGACCCAACTTATGATCCCCAAGACTTTTGGGAAAATACTCATTACATCTAGCGTAAAAGTAACACAGCATTTCAGAAAAAGAACATCGTACCAACATCAGCAGCTTGGACACAGAATAATGTTCTTTGAGAATCATCTGGAGATGTTTTAATGTACAATAAAAGCATCCTTTTATGACATCATTTCCCAATAAGATTTTTTTTTTCTTGATGTTGTAAGTGATTATCTAGTTTTAAAAATGTGTGGCGTTTAAAGTGAATTTTGTGAATCTCCTGGCTTGTATTATATAATCTTGTTGAACCTCAGTAGTAGCATGGGTGCATACACTTCTGTGGCTTGACCTGAGTACTTTAGCTTTGGATTCCAACTTTCACAGAGAAGGAAAACAGAGCGTTTAAGAGTGCATTCACAACACCAAGAGCATATTTATGCTGTTGGGTTACTAGTTTGTTTTATGTGCTGCTGAACAATAGCCAGGTATACCTGATACTAACGTCACAACTGGGCCCAGAGGCATGGTTAACGGACTGGTTCTTATATAGTGCTTTTCTACTCTACCTGAGCACTTAATTGACACGCACTTTTTTTTCTATGTTCTTTCTATTTAAGTGCTTTCCATCTAACAGCTAGCATTCACACAGATTTATACTCCAATGGACGCATCAGAGAGCAACTTCAGGCTAGTATCTTGCCCAAGGATATTTGGCACACAGTCTGGAGCAGACGATGATCAAACCATCAACTTTCCAATTATTAGGTGACCTGCTCAACCACCTGAGCTACAGCCACTCCTGGTCGTGACAAAAAGAATAAAACTCAGGATGAAACAAGCTATACCAATTAAATATAACATTTATTTTAACAGGCAACACAGCAAACATCAACCAACAAATAGCTTTTAGGAGTCAGCAGAGTGAGCATGTCAGTGGTTAGGTGACAGTATGATATTGGCATATGATGAACAGCACAAATTATAATGAATATAGTGGACAAAGGAAGTTTTGTGAGATCTGCTGCAGAAACACACAGATATAGTATCAAGTAATTGCTCCATGTATCTAACTTATCTTTCTAAAAGTCAAGATAAAATTTATTATAGCATGCTATATTGAGTGGTGCATTTAAGGAAATTAAGGAGTTTTATGCGGCTCAAGCAAAGGAATTACTTGATTTTTTATTTTTATTTTTACTGACTAACCACTGAGGTTTGTGTTATCTTTTATCTATGTAATTGAAATTAATGGAAATATGGAAATATCTAGGAAAATATATGGTCATATTATTGTAAATGTAGTTTGAAATCTTTTCCAAGCTGCCACAAAGTAAATTATAATTTTATAATAACTTAGTGGAAACATACATGAAATATTTTTTTATGTATGTCATTGTTCTGAAGCTTTTTACTTGAAAACAAATATCTGTTACAATCAGACCAGTGGAGACAATGTGTTTCAGTCCACAAATCCAACTCTGTCAAGTGCATATGAGAAATCCCTGCGCCTCCCTCCTGCCTGCAGCCAAAGTGAAGTTTCCGCGTTCATCTGCAGCACGTCGAATCGTCGATGGATCACTCTGATTGTAGAGAACAAACCCTTGATGACTTTAGCGTATTATATACAGCCCGTAATGTGGGATCAGCTTATAAGCGAACCTGTTTCCAATCTATCCTTCCATTTTCTCCTCTCGTCCCCAGACTAAAGTACATTATGCTGTAGTTGATGATGAAGGGATGGCTCTGCTCATTAGGGAGAAGAGGAGAGGGAAATGAAGAAGGGATTGCGGAGGCTTTCCGCAGCACTACAAGAAGATCATTACAGCATGGAGAGAGACTCAAGAAGGCGCTTTTCTCAATGTGTGTGTATCTGAACACAAATGTATCATTTTCATTCAACACCAATGCAAATGGCTTAAAACACCTACACACTCCCGCAGCATTCTAATAATACAAATAGTTTCAAATGTAACTTTTATTCTCAGTGTTTCTCATACAGTGATTGCATCCCATGGGGAAGTGCTGAAGGCACAAATGTTTTACTCACCTGTCAGAATCACAGACTGCACAGTCTATGGTCAGAATACACAAGGACCAGACCGTCTGTGTATTGATTCATTAAAACTTAATGCACAACTGTGAGTATTTCAAATTTTTTAGCTTTTTGCAAGGGAACACATACTCCATGAGCTTTTATAAGATCCTAAAAAGAAACTTTGACATTGCGAAATGTTAATGAAAACATTTATTTTCCCACTTATTGTAGTTAAAAGGGTAATAAGAGACAAACATTAAATAAAACCTTAAATTTAATGATAAAATGTGGATAATAACCTGCATTCCATTACAGTATATGCACCATAAAACAGTCACGTACCACTGTGCAGATATCATTAGAGCATTTTCTGAAAAACACAACTTCTTGTGTTTTTGACTATGAAGGGTATTTAGTTTAATAGAATAGAACAGAATAGAATTCAACGTTATTTTCATTGCACATGTCATAAGTACAAGGCAACAAAATACAGTTTGCCTTGTTAACCTTAAAATGTTCCCTGTTCTAAAAGAGTTAAAGATATTTAAAAGATTATTATATACTAAAAGGCACAGTCAGTACATTTTTTCAGGTTATTTAAGAAAAAAATGAATTATTCTTATAAGGATACATAAAATACTGTGTAATTACATCCTCCTGCAAACTGATCATTTCTTACAAACTTATAATAAATCTATTAAAAATCCATAGGATCAAGTGGTTTGTGGAATGCTCCATGTTCTCCCAACATGTTTCTATACAGTGGCTGGGAAGGACATCTCCTTTTTGACTAAATGCATTTAACATATACAGCTAGAGACTGGCAACAAAGGTACTATGGCGACAGGCAGAGGAAAAGAGAAGTCATATGCGATCACTTGCCATAAAGGAACATTTAAATTTGAACCTCTTCAGACTCATGATAAGGTTCATACCTGTGTTTTATTGTCAGAAAGCAGTCCCCTTCATCTCAAAAGAAGCAAAAGCACAAAGGAAAGTGGCAATGCTACTAGTACCTTAATAAAAATGCTAAAAATCACACGTTCACTCTCATAAGCAATTTGATTACATTGTCTTGAAAGTTTATTCGCAAAAAATCCTACATTTCATCCACTTTAAAAATAGTTTCACCCGTTGGCTAACAGCAGCTAACACAGGCTACCATTGGCCAAATTGGCAGCACTTACAGAAAAGCTCGGCATATCCTCACCAACTCATTTCACTCATCAGCCACCAGT
Organism: Astatotilapia calliptera; assembly: GCF_964374335.1. NCBI lineage: Eukaryota > Metazoa > Chordata > Actinopteri > Cichliformes > Cichlidae > Astatotilapia > Astatotilapia calliptera. The sequence goes on from NC_137440.1 coordinate 5,013,200, forward strand.
GATCTTCACTGACTCACCAAATCTTTTCACAAAATTTTACAGGCTTTTTTACAGCTTGAACACAAACAGTTTCACTGCTATGCTGTGTTGCATTTTTTGCAACCAGATGTAACCTTTTATGGATGAATGTCTGGAGTGCTAACTTACATATTCTAGTAATACTAGTAAGTTTAGTTACCAAGCTACATCATGAACTGTATACATGGAATACAAAGACACACGTAACAGCTAATTCATGCAGATTAAGTAACAGACTACAGAAACACTAGAATTTCACTTACCAAAATCTAAAGCACTAAACTCTTGGATGGTCTGCACCACACTGCGAGTCATAACACCAAAGCGTCTGAGGTAGTTCCTGCTACAGTTGGTGTCTCAAGGAGCAGAGTTTGCTATGATGACACACAAAAATGGGTTCACATCACTGCTTCCTCATGGAAGAGGGAGCGGGGGTGCCAGAAGGAGAGGAGGGAAAACTCTGTCCCTGCTGCGACGTGGGACCGCTGGGTGAACTGAGTGGAACAATGATAATCCCCAAAATCTTATAAAACGCCTGTGCTGGCGTGAGCTGGCCGCTCGTGTGCTCGAAGTAGTCCTCCCGGTGCCCTCTTGAGCACTTTCCTCGTCCACTCCCAGAGGAGTGGCCTGAAGGGTAGGTTGCGAGTGATGAACGGCAGAGCTAGCCGAGTCCCATCCTAGGAATCCCACCAACGCTGTTGCTAATCCATTTCTCTGCAAATTTGAATTTCAACTTGTGTGCCGAGACAATTGAAAGAAAAACGTTGTTTACAACACGGATACTGCTTATTTGATACAATGTGAAAATGACTTTTTGCAGGCCGTCTCCAAAGCTTTTAGTATAGGCCACTATTAAAATCTTACTAGGTGTAATAGTTTAATAATAAGCTGAGCATCTGTCTCCATGAGTAGCAGCTTTTGTCATGGGAAAGCCTATTTTGTCCTTTTTTTAGAGTGCTTACTGTTGCTAGCTTCTAACCATCATCAGTGCTAGATTGTAAAAAAAAACTGGGTTGACAGCCAGGATCAATTCCTCCTCAGCCATTGTTTATATGTGCTGTGGATGTCATTAGTCACTCTTCCTCTAGATTATGGTAGCAGAGAAGTGACTTGGGCGAGTGCGTCGGTGTTCCAAGTGTAGGACTATTTTCAACTCAGGAGAAGTGCTGGACTGTGAGGACTTTGAAACGAAGTCGGCCTAGTCCTCGGCTTCCTGTAAGAATGCGCGGAACCAATATAACCTAATATTTGACGCTATTTTGCAGGTAGCTATATCAAACCAGACACAATAGAACTCACATAAGCTTCACAGAGGAGTCCAATGATATCCAGTATAGCTTTAATCGTGTCATGCAGACAGCCATTTATTGTAGCTAGTGTAAACTTAAAGGACGACCCCCCTCGTGCCTGCTGAGTAGAGGAGAAGCACATCCATTCAAGCTGTGGACAGTGAAAGTTTTGACATTTAAAGCCTTTAACTAATCAGTCCATCTGTGTTTTATCCCCTTTTCTCTGACTTCACAGTAAGAGGGGAGATAATTTGAGCGCTCTGTCTGTTTGATGTACGGTAATCACATGTGATCTTTTCGACAGGGAGCCGGTCATCTCGTTAATTTGACCATCGGTGCACGGTCGGTCCCCTCCCCACCCTTCCCCCAATCAGGCTGCTGCCTGAAGAGTAATTGCAGAGCCACCATGCTTCGATGCGCTCGACCTTTACGACCTTAAAAGCCATTTCCATTTTTCTGACCACAGAAAAAAAGAACATATCTTGTTAATTGCAAAAAGGCAAATATTCTCCCGCCTCTGCTCTCCCCTCTCCTTCCACCGTTTTTGATTTCCCTTTGAAAGCAAAACGCTGAAAACCATTTCCATTTTCATTCATCAATGCTTATCAGTCATCTGAAGGCCCCTTCAGCCACAATCAACATCACAGCTCCAACCGAGAGGGACGCAACAATGAGAAACTATCAACAATCGCAAGAAGCAATTTGCTTTAATGTGGAGTGTGTTTTGTTGCAGCTAACTGCTATTTTTTTAATCCACTGACAGCTCTCCTCTGATACTCTCTGAAAGACAGAGGGAAGTGTCAGAGCACAGCATTACAACACTGTTAAATACACAGTGCAGACTGCTGGCTGGGGAGGAGGAAAGACACTAATCAGTTAAATCAAATACTACCAGTTGACTGTTGAACCAAGCTGTTCCAGGAGACCCACGTTATATTAACTAAACAGATAACAAATAAAGAAACTGAAGAGACGCCATATAAAAATGATTTTAAAATTGAAACAGCTTGATTAATAAAGAATTACACACAAAAGAATACGGGGCCTGCGCTGGGTAATAATACATTTGTAATGACATTATTTTGTTTAATGCGTTGATTGTGAACTTTGCATTACGCCTCCTTGGTAAACTGTAGTGTCTTGCTCTCTACTCTTACATTTGTTGAATTTGTGACATGATGATTAAAAGTAATTAAAGTAATATAAGAAGTAAGAAGTAATCCTGGCAAGCAGGGGCATCACCGGGGGGTGGGGGGACTCAGTGACCTCCCCTGGCAAGACTGTCAGGTAATAATTTTAATAAACATGATGGACTGTTTTGAATAAATGTGATGCCAAAAGATTTTGTTTTGTACCAGTAAATAGTTTGTTTTGTTACACATGAAGGTGTCTGTGTGGTGTTTGAAATTTTGAAAGTCTTATTTCCAGTGAAAGAACTACTGACCAAAGTGACTGATGGTACTTGTTATATTCTCTCCCCATCCGGTCGCAGCAGATGGCCGCCCCTCCCTCCCTGAGCCTGGTTCTGCTGGAGGTTTCTTCCTGTTAAAAGGGAGTTTTTCCTTCTCAACGTCGCCAAAGTGCTTGCTCATAGGGGGTCGCATGATTGTTGGGTTTTTCCTCTGCATGTATTCTTGTGCAGCCTACCTTACAAGTATAAAGCACCTTGAGGTGACTGTTGTTGTGATTTAGCGCTGTATAAATAAAATTGAATGGAAGTGAATATTTGATCCATATCAGGTTGCAAAAAAGCTGGTGCCAATCTGTGGACAGATCACTGGTGCACCTCAGGGCCAACATAGAGACAGGCAACAGTTCACACTCTTACATGATCTAATACTTATTTGTCTTTCCTGAACAAATTTGCTCTTAAAGTTAACTCCAGTCACTTAGTCAATCAGTTAAAACAGATTATTATGGATTTCAAAATCTTGTTTGGTTTTCATACATGCCTATTTTCAGTGATATCAACTTTAAAGCAGGAATTAACTAGGTATGTAATTCGTGGTTAAAAAGCTGCTTCAAAATGATGGCGTCTAGCTGATGTACTCGATATTAGTTGGCCCTCTGCTAGACACTATTTAAAGCGTCATTAGCAAAACTTTGATATTTGATTCTTTTGTCCATGAGGACATATATGATATAATGAACTGCATCCCTGGGGGTGAAATCATATTTACAGCTTCATTTTTCAAATCACACCTTATCCTATGGTGCTAACCAGATGTCACACAACAGCAGCCTATTTTGCTGGATTGAAAGGGTAGAGGGACAATTGATGAACACTATGGCAGCCCTGAGGCTTGCACAAATAAGGTCACACGAAAACAGGAATATAATTTACATGTAGATAAAGAATACATGTACTTTTTTTGACTACATTTGAACATTTCCATCTAGTGATACTGTATTGTAGGAGAGGTCCACTATGGGGGAGGACCCAACTGTCAGTGTGATTATCAGGTCAAGAAAACAATGTTGCTGGCTCAACCTTCTTAGTATTCTTTTTGTTGAATACTATATATTCAACAACAATATTTTGTTGAATATATGGTAATTTCAATTTACTTTTCACAACTTTTAAATAACTGATTGAAAACAAAATATTCGATGACTTTTTCCAATGGCAGTCACCTATGAATCCTATCAAATTGTTCGGACACATCACTTATAAGATCACATGCTTTTACTGTTATATTACTTTGAATTCGGTTCAATTCAGTTATACTCACCAAATCACAGCAAAGAAAGTTTCTGTGGTCTGAACTGCTGTTTGAATCCAGTTTAAATGAACACATTGTTTGGATTCCTCCATCAGATGACATTCACTCCCGCATTCACACCTATGGGCAACTTGGATTAACTAATTAACCTATCCCCACTAAGTGCATGTCTTTGGACCGCGGGTGGAAGCCATGCAAGCACGGGGAGAACATGCAAACTCCACACAGAAAGACCGCGGCCTGAGGGTGGAATTGAACTCAGGACCTTCTTGCTGTGCGGCAGGGGCGGAGCGTGGGGGTGGCTTACTGGGCTTAAGCCCGGGTTGTTTTGTCAGAAGCCCGGGGTATTTTGGAGTGTAATTTTTTCATAGTTAGATGCCTGGCAGACAACTGTATAAAACAAAAAGTACACACAATATTCGAAGCACATAGTGCACACTGTGGGAATTTACGACTGTGCGTGAATCCCCCCCGATATTGGTATGATCCGAGCTCAGGCACTAAGCGACTGAGCGAGGGGGCGGGGCAGCTGCTGCCCGTGAGTGCGCTGTTGGAGAGACGGAGCCAGCCATACTAAGGAGAGCTTAAGTTTGACCAGGTACCAAAGAAAATCATTCGTACCGTACAAATAATGTAAATATGACGGTGCATCACGAAAGATTGATATGAAACTGATCACTTGACCAATATTACATTACTTGCTCTTCAAGTGAATCAACAAATGGCGAAATGAAAAGCCGAACAACAACAATGCTGTTTCTTTAGAGAGTCTTAGCTTACGTGTGTTTATTTCATATTTTCAGTTCTTACCCTCCCCGACTAATTCGGTTTCAGTTATGCACTGAAATATAAGAATGGACATTAGAGGGTTCTTTCAAAGAAAAAACTCAGGTAAATGTTATTTTATATATTATGCTTTGTATGTTGTTCAGTATATTTCTATGCAAAACAAGAGGGATTTCAGGACACAGCAGGATATTCACATTTGTAACCAGATATTTACACTTTAGAGATAAAACATAAAACATTTTTACTGTACAACATCAATTTAGAGTAAACTTTTGTTTTAGATAAATATTGAAATATATTTTGAATTAGTTAAATGTCAGAATAAAGAGACAGAGCTTTCTGTTTTTTATCACTTTCATTAAATTTAGGAGTACATATACACTAAGTTTATTGTTAATTAATAAGAAACTCCAGACGATTCCATTCTGAGCTGAAGAAGCTTCTGATAGGTTAGTAGAGTCCATGTGAGTAAATTGGTGGCACAGCTGTGGATGCATATAAGGAAAAACACAGAGCCTGTTTCTGTGACATGGGAAAATCAAGAGATGTCAACCAAAACACCAGGAAAAGAACTGTGGAGCTCCATAAGTGTGGCTCAATTTTGAATACAATTTGGTGCCATTTGCAATTAAGAAATACAGATAGTTTCTCTCTTTACTCTTAAAGTTAACAAATATGTTTTTTATATTTATCAATCTAAAAAAAAATAAACATTTAGTCTGATTTGATGTTACAATTAAAAAAATGTTTGTGTTTTTATCTGAAGATTTTGTAAATATCTGTATATTTGATGATTGTCAGCACAAAGAGAGAGAGAGGAACAGAGAGGGAGAGAGAGGAGAATGAGGACAGAACAGAGGTGGAACAAGAGCAGGTGAGACACACATGTTAGTCAAATGGTCGTTTGCCAAAAGTATCACCGTATCATAGGTCCTCATGTATCTCGTACCTAGTGTTTCTTTTTAGGTTTGTTATTTTTCAAATTCTATATTTATTAAGTTCTGCAGGCTTGTTTGCACAACAAGGCTAAATAATTATATAAACTTTTCTCAATCTAAATAGTGGACTTTGGTAGAATTAAATAAATAAGTGTAGTGCAGGTCTATGATGATTTTTAGTGCTACTATCATCTAGTTCTGATTCTGGTTCTGTCTTGGTTAAGTCCTCAGTAGTCCTGATTTTGAACTGTTGTAGTCCTGTTTTAATTCCGGATCAGTTCTGGGTCTGGTTGAATTGGGGTTTAGTCCTCGTGTCTTGATACAGCCCCGACTTTGTTCTGCCTTGCTGCTTAATTAAAAAACTAGTTTAAGGTGTCCTGCATATGTGATATATATTTTTCCCTATATGAAGTCATTCTTTTTTGAACAAAACTCAAAACAGAGCCAATTAATCTTTCAGTCATTTCTACCCCCCCCCCCAAGGGGAAAAAAAAATCCCACATGCATATGACCCTTTTGGGCTAAGCCCCGGGTGTTTCAAATGTCTGGCTCCGCCTCTGCTGTGCGGCAACAGCGCTAACCACCGTGCCACCGTGCTGCATTAATTTTATGAAATTATTACTTTTTTAATGTTGGAGGTTTTTTATGTTTGGCTGCAGTAACACAGCAATTTCCCAAAGTTTGTGATAAAGTGTTTCTTATCTTATGTAGAGGCAATTTTTTGGTTGTAGATTCATGTGAAATGAAAAGCTAGAAAGCCAGAGCAGCATTTCGCAGTATTTACCTCAGTGACATCCAGGAAAAACATTCCTGGATGTATTTCTTGTAGTTGTTGTTCCGCCCTGACTGGAATGTTCACATGAATTCATAACATAAAGTTTACAGATTGTAATAAGTTGTACTTTTGCCTTTGCGTAATTAATACTGAGTTACAAATAGCACAAATGCACCAGTGTGTGCTTAACAAGAGTAAACTGTTGCTTAATAGTAGAAAGACAAGCTAACATATTTCAAGTCACCATTATCTTTTCCAAAGGAAACATTGCTTTGCAAGAGTTGTTCTCTAATATAATTTCAGGTAATATTGCCACAGGTTGATACCACAGCAATAGTCATTTTCAGCCTCAGAAAATATTTTCTGAAAGCTAATTGGTTTATAGGAATCTGAGTATGGCACATTTGTGTGTGATGTGTTCTGAATGGAAAAGAGAATTTTTATTGCCAAACCAACAACATTAAGTCAAGTTCAGATTTAAATGGTGTTATCAAGGAGACTCTCTGCAATCAGGGACATATTGATTTGCAGTGTGAGTAAGAGATTCATACAGTATGCCTTTATATTCAGCATACAAAAACATCCCATTTATTCCTCTGCCCATCCTCCCCATTATCCAGCCATCCTCTCTGTGTTATCAGTAGCATTTCCTGGTTCCACAATCTGACCTCCTTCTGATGAAGTAAACATTGTTTAATGTTCAAGTAATATTGCCAAAGTGAGTATTTATCATCATATCCAATCACATTCTTCAGCTTTCAATTGTGCCTCATCTCCTCTGCAGTTAAAACTTTGCATCTGTGTGTGCAGGGTGAAGGTAAGCAGCTAAGCTTGCGGCAGCAGGAAAACAGGTCTTATTAAGGGCACAAATATATATCTATGGAAGATGAAAAAAATGTTAATGATGCATTTCAGATGATTGAGGGCCTGACACACTGCTTTTGTCATAGGAAAATATCAGAACTCCAGTTCTGATTTCAGTGTAGAAGAACTGTGTACCAAACAACAACTGCAAACCAGCCCAGTGTGGGCAGATAATCTTAAGAATTACTTGCTGTGACTTGAATCAATCTTAAATTTGTCTATCTGCGAACAGCTGACAGTGTTAAATTTGTCTCAAAATCCCAAGTGGGCATGCAACGTGATCAAGTATCAGGTTATCGGTGCACCTGAATGGGTGTGATTGGTGCACACACATTTAAGGTTTGGTGAGTGAGCGCGGGAGATGTTGCATGTAGTTTTAGACATTTGTACACACAGAAAGGTTTTCGAAAAAGAAAATGACCAGATTTGTGACGCTGAATTTAATAAATTGTATATAAATGATCAGTATTTATTCTGGTTTGGATGTAGAATCAAGTAAAGAAGACATGAAGTAGAACTGGAGGTGGCACAGCTGAAGAAAGGAGATTTTTCATTGGGAGGGACCAGAATGGAAAGGCTTAGAAATAAGTAGATGAGAGGGACAGTTCAGGTTTAGTTGTCAACAGACAATGTTAGAGAGGCAAGGCTGAGATGGTTTGGACATGTGCAGAGGACGGATGAATGTTGAATATGGAGCTGCTGCTCAGGAGGAAAAGAGGAAGACCTCAGAGAAGGTTTATAGATGAAGGACATGCAGAGAGTTGGTGTGACAGAGGAGGATGCTAACAATAGAGTGAGATGGAGATGCTGTGGTGACCCCTAAAAGCAATAAGACAAGAAAACAATTCACAGTTGGTGACACCAGCAGACCACATTTTCTTGCAGTCTCATAGGGTTAGGGTCTATTGGGCTATCCCATGTGTTGAAAGTAGTAGTAAATGATAGACAACAGCGTGTCAGAATGCAATGAAGAAAGAAATGGGAAGTTATTATGTAATAATTGGAAAATATGCATCATAAATGCCCCACTCATCCAACCAACTTCACATCTTCAAGGTTGTTTTCCCAACTCTCTCTAGAATGAGCTTTTTTGAACTTTTGATGCTTTTCTGAAGCACTTACATCAAATCACATACCAGTAACTTGTGTATTAGGTCCAGCATGATTTCTGCTCTAATCAAAATGAGAGATAAAAAACAACAAAATAAACAAAGCACAACACAAAATCACAGAATTGTTTTCCAATAAATTAAGTTTATTTAAGTTGGCTTTAGTTAGCAGGAACCATGCACTCAAGCTCTTTATGGCAGTACTAATAATAAAGATATTTCACATCACAGACCACATAAAGAGAAAAACACAGACTCCAAGCATTCCCCCCTCTTGCATTTTACATCAAGGTTTACACCTTTACATATATACACAAGCTCAACATGAACCTTGCTGTTTTTTCTTCTCTTTTTTTTAAACATTTTTTTCTTGCATGTTGCATGTTTTCTACCTGGGAAAGCAGTGTATTTATTTGAAAAAAAAAAAAAAAGGTAGGAGAAGTAACAGTGGAGCAAGGCACACAATTATACTTTAAAGATTTCAAATCCTATATTGTCCTACACACACTTGTCTCGGCACCAATCCCAAACTCTAGCGTCACTGCTAATCGTCATCTCAGGAGTCGCCCAGAAGGTAAAAAAGAAAGAAAGAAAGAAAATGATACATGATACAATATTTGTGTAAATACATACAGCAGTATTAATACAACACACATCCCATCAACAGTGATCAAACTGTAATGTCTACACAACACCACTTCAGCTCTCACCAACTTTGGTCGTGTTGCATAGATAGAATACCGTTTTGTTTTAATGTTGGGTTTTTTGTTCCTTTTGTTTTTGGACACCTGGTTTAGTTCAGTTTGCAAATGCTGTTCTACAGGGGAAAGGTTTTATTCCACATGTAATTCAATGGACTTCTTCACCACCATGTAGCTACTCTCAAATAGCTAATAAGGTGGTAAACAGCTATCACTGAATAGATTAATGCCAGCAGAGAATTTTGTCTTTTTTCATATTTGGTTTGAGTATCAAGCAGCACTTTGAAAGGTTATACTGGTTCTGAAAGAGACAGGCTCAACCTCAAACTGAAAGATCTATCGAGGATTCACTATAGTATCGTCACAAATTTACCCTACAAGACACAGTTAGGGTATGTTCAATGAGTCTGCAAAGCAGGACAGTTCTCAAAGAACTTGAAAATTCTGTCCAAATTAGGCAGTACTTATCATACACCTGCCTTTGGACAGGTATATACTTTAGACTTGACTTGGGGAACCTGGAGAAAATGAGTCGCAGCATTTAACTGCAAAAGCAGACAACCTCCCTCCCCAAAAAGACAGTGTTTGAGAACTATGACATAATCAGCTAGCTGGAATTAAAACAAGAACAACTCTTCTATGTCTTTTCCTAAGTTTCACCAAGAACTAACTGGTCAGTACATCAAATGAGGAGTAAGCACTTCATATTCAGTGAAATTGTCATAAGTGTAACAGTTTCAGGCATTTGACCAAAGTAATAGTACTGTCCATTTCAGTACTTGTGGAGACACGTCTTAAGATTTAGCAGTGTTAGATAAAGACAGATCCGAATGACCTCTACAAACGGATGAGAAGGATTCAACTGTGTCCGATTCCTTCAGTCTGTGTTCTAGGTAGTAAATAGCGATGTTCCTGGGGACTATTGAAAATTATTTATACTAGAAGACCTGTCTGATTTTTCTGATACAAACATGTATTTTAGAGCCATTTAAACAGTTAACCGCAGTTCTTTAACAGACTGTATTGAAAATGTTGCTGAAATTTGTGCAAAACAAGCACCCAGTCTGGTTCATTTGCCAAGTGCAGCTAACCTTAACAATGCTAGCCTAAGTAGCGCTAGCACTAAAGACTACAGCTGGGACCAAGAGCTTTATTTTCTGTTAGCATAACATCCACAGAGAACCAGTAGAACGCAGAATGTGGTTACGTATTGCTCTGTTTGATGGTAATATGCCAGTTTACACTAACACAGCTAGCATACAACTGCTCAGAGAGCAGGGTGCTGCTGTCTTTTGGGACTGTAGCCCCAGTTGGTGGATCTGGTTGATCTTAGAACTAACAGTTTACTTTTATACTTAAATTTCAATAACGACTTCAAATGACTGGCATTTCTTAAGCTGACCAGCAAAGGTAACATTTAATATTTAATTAGTCACACACATCCTTAGTAATTGCTTTGTTCAGTCGAAATACACTTTTGTGTTTTTCTATGCAATATAAGACGACTTTGTGTGCTCTTTGTACCTTAATCATAAGAGTTTAACAAAACAGATTAATGCCAGCAGAGCTGTTTTAGTGAGGTTAATATTTGTAATATTTTTTAACATACCCTTAATTTTTTTTCTCTTATCATCACTTGTGTTTTCATGTCTGTTAGCATTAAGCTCTTCCCACCCTCCAAATCTTTTTTCCTGATATCTTAAATAAATTTAGTTTAATTTATTTTATTATAGGACCATGGCTTAGCGATCCACTAACTTACACCACAACTCAATTTTAGTGCTGTTTCTACTACAATGACGGCCTTCTACCACAACCACTGTGAGCAGACCTAATGAAACTGGCCATGGGACAGTAGCAGATTATGAAAACTTACACAATCTAGCAAGTGTTATTTTTAGGAAGTTACATGCAGAAAAACACTGGGCTATGTAACTGTAAGCAGTGTGCTTTAAGAAAAGAGTGTTTACAACTGCAGTGTGAAAACACCAACTTAGATACAGTAAGAAGCAGACTTGGTAAAGATATGATGTACAGTGTCACAACCAATACTGAGGTAGCTCCAGAATATTATAGAACCAGAGGCTTTTGATGAGTGATGTGAGACAACAGAAACAGAAAATGAAAAATCTGAAAAAATCAGAGCTCCAGTTTGTTTGACTTCAGGTCAATTGAATCAAGGTCTTTTGCTTAGAAATTAAAAAAGTGAAGCAAAAAATCAATTAGGCAGTTATATAAAAGTCAGATGTTTCCCTCAGCCACCTTGTTTTCAGTCTTTATGCCCCTTATTGGTCAAATAAAGTTTCCATAGCCATACCTGCCAAAGAAACAAACCCATGGCCCAGTTGACAGAGCTGCCATAGATTAGCGGTCCCCCAACCCCCGGGCCTCGGACCGGTACCGGGCCGCAAGAGTTGAGGCTCAGGTGTGAAATGTATGTTTTTCAGGGTTTTTATCGGTTTTCAGAGTTATTTTGTTATCGTTTTTATGGTTAACTCGGTTTTCCTGGGTCTTTTCACGTGTGTTATGAATAAATCTTCTTTTTTTCGGTACCGGTACTAGTTTTATTTTGTTGTATTTATCCGCGACACCTTAAAGGCCAGTCCGTGAAAATATTGTCGGGCATAAACCGGTCCATGGCGCAAAAAAGGTTGGGGACCGCTGCCATAGATGTCCAGAAAACGCCTGACAGGATGCAGGTTTCACTGAGCTGTTGTTTCGTTTTATTTACTCAACCTCGGGTTTTGTTCATGTTAGGTGATTTCTGTTTGGAAACGGTGATAATTTTCTCTTCTTTTGTCTTAACTGACGAGTAGCAAATAATTTTCAGGAACAGAAAATGTGCAGCTGTCCAGAACCTCTGACAGAAGACTTGAATGACTTGTAGTTGAATTTATTATTAATGTTTCTGTGGAGTGCTCTACACAGTGACACACTGATTTATGCTCATCACCACATCATGGTTGTTTTTCTGCTGCTATTCTTATAGCGTTGATTCTCAAACTCCAAAAAATCTGATTGGCCTTTGATATCTTTTTTGTTTTATATATCATTTCAACTTTTTTTAAATATCTAACCTTTTCTGTTGAGTCAGTTAGATTAATTGCATGAATTTAGTAGTAACAATTGAACCAGATTACCTCTGTGTATTAATGTAACATGTTTTCTTTGTGGAAAAACCGGCCTCCAGGAAATAAAACAAACTAGCCCCAAGAAAAGAAATTCAAAAAAGTACAGTAAATTCCACCTGATTTCTGAACAACTCACATTAGTTACATTTACTGCTTATTGAAAGTTTAAAAGCTCAGGTAGCACTGTTAAATTGTTTTAAATTAGTCAAAACAAGCTACAAAACATAGCAAAATGAAAATGAGGCTGATTTTGCATTGCCGGCATATAAACAGTAAAGCTAGTCTGTGTTGTTCAGTGTATTTTCCTCTTTAGCCCAGTGTTATGTAACGGACACGACATGAAACTATATGAGTCATGGCCCATATATAATATCTCTCTGCCCTTAGTCACCTTGAAACAGTTTGCAAATTGTTGCTGGACATAATTCTGCTACAGTACTTTCTTTATAACTCTTAACATCTTTCTCCTAATGATCGTATTTTCATATTCTATATACTGTGCCCAGATTAACTCATAAATATGCTCAGCCAAACCCCAAAGCTGCAGCATAATCACAAGCTCAACCCTGAAATAAGACTCAAAGACTCCGACTAAGAATCAGTTGACAATCAATTTGAAGGTCACCCTGAAATGATTAAATGAGTCAGTCTTGAATTACAACAGTGAGAACTGAGAGATGATAAATGTGAAAGCTCCAGGAACAGAGAGGGGCCATCCAGAGTGATGAGGCTAAGAAGTAAGATCACTTCACTGATGAAGAAGACGAAAGGCGCTCGCTTACTGCTGGATCCTGGAGGTTCCTGCTCCCAACACGGCTGGTCTCTGGATGAATGGATGGACAGAAAGAGTAGGTTTGTTAGAGCAAAGCTGATGAAAACATAACATATTAGTCACTCCCTTTAAGCAGTTCATAGTGTTTATACCGTTCATGCTGCCTGACACTGCCAATCAATTTGGCTGATCGAGGTCATCTTTTTGGGCACGTCAAGAAAGCTTTGAGAGGAAGCATCAACTTCTGCTTCATCACTGCTTTGGTTTCCTTGCTTATGGTGACTTTGCCACTAGTTGAGACAATCAACTTGGATCTCAAACAAACTGTGTGCCACCGTTCAGCTGGAGTTTTTTTCACCACACCAAGACTCTTTCCATTTGCCTGATTTGACACACTTTGCCAATTTTGTGAACATGAACACTCAAGTTGGAAGCCAGAGCAAGACTTGTACTGAAAGATCTCAAAATAACATCTATGGTATTGCTGAAAGCAGTCCAAATGACCCCCTTTTTAAAAGCAAGATTATCCTGACCAGGACATCTTGAACTTTCGATTTTACTTTGTCAGCATACAGGAATCTGGTGAGGTTGTTACAATTAAAAAAAATCTAATGAATAAAACAAAACAGTCCAGCCAACAAAATATGACTGTAGTTAATGTAGATCAATCCACCGTGGGAAAAAAGTTCAATAAATGCCTTTTTTCATATTACCAAAAGATTACTCAAGATGAATTCAGCCAGCTGAGACACAAGTGTTACTGTGCATTTTAAAGCTGTAATATGCATTTGAAATGAAACCTTTAGAATCTACGCTCTTTCTGAAGATATGCTTTTCCACATCAGATCATTTTTCCCTCTTATTTGCTTTTTGTTGTGAATCTATTAAATGCTGAATATATTACATTTTTTCAGTTGTTCTTTTACAGCATGAATCGTATTGAATAATTTGATGTTTTATACATTCAGCAGCGCTCTCTATTCATTCCATGTACATAAGGTGTGTATCGATATTCAGCTTCGTCCAGTCTTCTTTGTGATGAAACTTTCCAAACATGAGTAAGCGATGAAGCCTGAACACACTTTCAAACACACACACACACACACACACACACACACACACACACACACACACACACACACACACACACACACACACACACACACCCTCTCGCTCCTGTGTGTTTTGCTACAGACCTTCTGCTGTCTGGGTCACAGAGCACATCATGAGTCGCATTCAGGATTGCTTTAATTGCACCTGTGTCTGTGTGTGCAGTGTGTGTGTGTGTGTGTGTGTGTGTGCGTGTGCGTGTGAACAGGTGGGCTAGACTGGGCCACGCCATGGGGGTCAGGACCAGCTGTACACATCGCTGGTATGATGTGTGTATGTAAGTGTTTGTGTGTCCTTTTGTCATGGTGTTACATGCAGTGTGTGTGCTCACTAAGCTTGATTTTGCTCTTTCATTTTGTTGTGTATGTGGGTTTGCCCTCTTGATAAGTCTGTGCATGCACATTTGTGTGTGCGCGTGTGTGCATGTGTGTACAACATGTCTGTCTAACCTGCAGCTGTTGGGCTGTCAGAGCTTCTACCTGGACTCTTATGCCCTGCCCTCAGGGGTGTGTGCATGTGCATGTTTGTGTGTTTAGAGTATGGGGGCAGTAGGGTTTGCTTAGCCCTGGAGGCACCCATAGGGCGGCCACATCTCTTTCTCTCTTACACACACAGGCGCACATACACAGTCACAGATATACACACACACACACACACACACACACACACACACACACACACACACACACACACACACACACACACACACACACACACACACACACACACACAGATTGTGTCAGTGATGGCTTTTGTTCTTGTTCTGCAGCTTCCTGGTTTGATTTGATTTTAAAAAGAAAGAGTAAGATGAAAGCAAAATAAATTCACTGTTTTGTGTGGACCCAGCATAATGCAGAACAGCCACAGTTAGTTTATAAAATTTATAGTTATTAACAAGACATTACGACACATGTGAGGTGACTATTACAGTATTTCAATTTGCATCATTTATGTGAAAGCCATTAAAACTCCCATCATTAGGGTTACAGCCTGAACCTGAATTCACAAAACACAAACGAATGAGCTCTAACTGAGATGAGTAATGTGGAGACAACTTGGTCATTCAAGTTGTCTCCATATTTGAGAAGATATTTTCACAAATAATCACATAATATAAACCAAGAAAAACACTTTTTGGTTTTGCACATGTAAATTCTATTTCATTTGTGGCATGTGCTGACGTTGCAGACATCGTCTGGCTGCAAAGTCAGCATCATGGACACGGGAATGCTCTTTTTTTAATGTGTAACGAGTTAACTCAGGATAAGTGGAAGAAAGCCATTAGGGGTTAAAGTTAAGTCACACATGAGGTGAGATGTTTGTCTTCTTCTGATTCTTCCAGTTAAGAAAGTCTTTTAGTGTTAATTTCATTTTATTCTGATAAATAAAGAGATAGCAGGAAATAATTCTGGTGTTGGTTCATCTTTCATTTTATATCTATTCAGTACGATTCAATGACTATATGTCATAACAAGACAACGGTTATTCAGTGTTTGCTGGGTAATAACACATAACTTTAAGCTCTTATACAATTGGAAATGGCAATGGCAATTTTATTTATATAGCACATTTCATTATAATTTAAATCAGGTATACAAAAATTCACCATACAAGACATTATCATAACAGCCTTTGTTTTGGCTTCTGCCTTTCTGTGATTGACTCTGTAGGCAGTGACAGCAATACATAATACAGGAGTAGAGCACTGCCAAATCCAATAATCACACAATATCCCTAGTCTAAATGTGTCCAGTGATGGATAGATAAATGATGGTGAAAATGCTGTAACACCATATGTGACTTCTTTTCCCGTGTCTTAACCTACCCTGATGGTACCCGTCCTGTAGGTGGGCTGTCTCACTGAGGCTTGGCTCCGCCCCTGGGCTGTCCTGGCACTTAACTGAGAGCTCCCCTAATAGAGAAAAAGAGAAACAGAGCGTTGTGGAAAAATTAGGAACATTGAAACAAATACCTAAATCAAATTAAAGAACAAAGTAGATAAAGAGAGGAAGAAAAGATGGGAAAAATTGTTCAGTCATTTTTGTTTCATTGTTTCAACAGTGAGAAAGAGACGGTAGGGAGTTGCGATGTATGGCTAAAAAGTGAGTAAAGAGAGAGACAAACGAGAAGGGAGAGAAGAATAAATCAAAACAGCATTATCAGCCTGAAATGTTGTTTGTCTTTGTTTCCTAATCGGCTTGCACTTTCTTTGAGCCCAAACTGATGAAAAGTTACAAATTAAAACAATGAGCATCAGGCCGAAAACAATTCTCTCCCCCACTTCACTACGCTCTCTTAATTGGTTTGCAACTAATCGCTTTGTAATACTTGGGTAGCTATTATCCCTCCACATACTTATAACAATACCAGGAAGTCATGCACACAAACACAGATACACATATGCATACAGTTCCGCTTACATAAGCCAGCAGAGGCGCATCTACCCCCACTTTTGCTTTTTCTTTCCTTCATCTGTTTGCTGCTATTTTAATAAATGAAAAACTAATGAGAACGCTAAACCAGGACAAAACGGCTGCTGCAGGTCTGGTGATTCTGTTAACAACTGAGAAAAATAAATATTCAAAAACACAAAAGGAAAGCTACAATCAAATAGTTTTATAATCAACAAAGAAAGCAAAAGTTAAATAATGAAAAATACTGAGAATAAATCTCACAAACTAATAATTATATCCATGAAAAACTAATATAAATCATTTTAATGTAATATTTCTGACAAAAAATGAAAAATTCCTTAGTTTTTGTTCTTCTTTTAGTACCTTTTTCATAGTAGTTGGCCTGCTGTGCTACATCTCTTTTAGATATTTGTGCATTTGATTTGGTAAAGGTCACAGTACTGCCAGATTTGCATGTTGAATTCCCACTGTAATTGCCCAAAGCCCTACTTCACTTTCATTTCAGCTGTTAATTAAGTCACATTTCCATAATAAAAAGAAGTAAGTTGGCTAATTACTATAGGGATCTGACACAAACAAGTAAACGCCTCTGTCTCTGATCTCCTAAAGGGTGATTTTCCAGCCATTATTGTCAGGAAAGCTGTAAAAGACAAAACTTAAACTCATTGTTACAGAGATTTAAACTTAATGCTAACAAAGCATGCCAAATGTTTGGAAGAATGTTGATACTCGGTTAAATATGGTGGTGCTGGAAGCTAGAAGCAATATGGACTATTGGGAAGGTTAGCTGTTAATTTGTTTGCTACCAGTTTCAGACAGTATAAAAGCTTAACATAGCTACTGCTATTAAGACTTGAGTTGAGTCTTTCTACCATTGCCAGATTAGTTGCCAAAACTAAACCAGACTAAACTAAAATAACGGGTGTAATGAGAAGGATGGGGCCTGACTGTGAATCTGCACGCTCATTTTCTAATGACTACTGATTAA
This sequence comes from Astatotilapia calliptera, assembly GCF_964374335.1. Lineage (NCBI taxonomy): Eukaryota > Metazoa > Chordata > Actinopteri > Cichliformes > Cichlidae > Astatotilapia > Astatotilapia calliptera. The sequence continues at coordinate 5,030,821 of NC_137440.1, forward strand.
CCAGTCATTAGCCAATGAGAGATAATCCTCTTTCTTGACACACTGTATGACTAAGACTTATTTTTTTACTCAGCATGATGTACCATGAGAGAATGCATGAATTCAGAAAGCAAGCATTCACAGAGAGCATGTCAGAAAGCTGTTTTCCTTCCTTCGTCCTACTTCCATACTTCTATTTATCAGAAGTCTTCTTGCAACCACAACCATCTCCATCTGGCAGCCTTCAGAAAAATTCTTTTTAGGCATTTCCACATTAGATTCATTTTACAACCAAGAGCAATGCCAGTGTTTTATTCTGTCTTGCTCCCAGTCAGCTCACCTACAAGTTAAAAAGCTAGCTAACTGGAATTCATGCTAAAGACATATACAGGGAGTGCAGAATTATTAGGCAAATGAGTATTTAGTCCACATCATCCTCTTTATGCATATTGTCTTACTCCAAGCTGTATAGGCTCGAAAGCCTACTACCAATTAAGCATATTAGGTGATGTGCATCTCTGTGATGAGAAGGGGTGTGGTCTAATGACATCAACACCCTATATCAGGTGTGCATAATTATTAGGCAACGTCCTTTCCTTTGGCAAAATGGGTCAAAAGAAGGACTTGACAGGCTCAGAAAAGTCAAAAATGGTGAGATATCTTGCAGAGGGATGCAGCAGTCTCAAAATTGCAAAGCTTCTGAAGCGTGATCATCGAACAATCAAGCGTTTCATTCAAAATAGTCAACAGGGTCGCAAGAAGCGTGTGGAAAAACCAAGGCGCAAAATAACTGCCCATGAACTGAGAAAAGTCAAGCGTGCAGCTGCTAAGATGCCACTTGCCACCAGTTTGGCCATATTTCAGAGCTGCAACATCACTGGAGTGCCCAAAAGCACAAGGTGTGCAATACTCAGACATGGCCAAGGTAAGAAAGGCTGAAAGACGACCACCACTGAACAAGACACACAAGCTGAAACGTCAAGACTGGGCCAAGAAATATCTCAAGACTGGTTTTTCTAAGGTTTTATGGACTGATGAAATGAGAGTGAGTCTTGATGGGCCAGATGGATGGGCCCGTGGCGGGATTGGTAAAGGGCAGAGAGCTCCAGTCCGACTCAGACGCCAGCAAGGTGGAGGTGGAGTACTGGTTTGGGCTGGTATCATCAAAGATGAGCTTGTGGGGCCTTTTCGGGTTGAGGATGGAGTCAAGCTCAACTCCCAGTCCTACTGCCAGTTTCTGGAAGACACCTTCTTCAAGCAGTGGTACAGGAAGAAGTCTGCATCCTTCAAGAAAAACATGATTTTCATGCAGGACAATGCTCCATCACACGCGTCCAAGTACTCCACAGCGTGGCTGCAAGAAAGGGTATAAAAGAAGAAAAACTAATGACATGGCCACCTTGTTCACCTGATCTGGACCCCATTGAGAACCTGTGGTCCATCATCAAATGTGAGATTTACAAGGAGGGAAAACAGTACACCTCTCTGAACAGTGTCTGGGAGGCTGTGGTTGCTGCTGCACGCAATGTTGATGGTGAACAGATCAAAACACTGACAGAATCCATGGATGGCAGGCTTTTGAGTGTCCTTGCAAAGAAAGGTGGCTATATTGGTCGCTGATTTGTTTTTGTTTTGTTTTTGAATGTCAGAAATGTATATTTGTGAATGTGGAGATGTTATATTGGTTTCACTGGTAAAAATAAATAAGTGAAATGGGTATATATTTGTTTTTTGTTAAGTTGCCTAATAATTATGCACAGTAATAGTCACCTGCACACACAGATATCCCCCTAAAATAGCTAAAACTAAAAAAAAAACTAAAAACTACTTCCAAAAACATTCAGCTTTGATATTAATGAGTTTTTTGGGTTCATTGAGAACATGGTTGTTGTTCAATAATACAATTATTCCTCAAAAATACAACTTGCCTAATAATTCTGCACTCCCTGTACACTCGAGGTTTCCTTGGGTTCAATACTGTGACACACTGTGACACGATCTCTTTCCGAACTCATCACGTGCGGAAGCCTGGTTATAGCCTCTTGGTATCATAGTTTAATGCACTGATTAAGTTCAAGCATCATTTTTCACTATACAAAATTAATTTAGTCACAGTGTGTATTTTCCCCTAAACCACAACCTTTTCCAGTTCTAAACAAGTAGCACTGATGCCTAAACCTAAAGAGTGCGTAAAAGCAAGACCAAAAAGGCAGTGAAGTGAAAAACCCAAACCTAGGAAACCGTGATCTTTTGCTTAACAGATTTGCAACTTACACCAACTGTCCTGCCTCCTTAGAAGAAAAAGCTGTAATGGAAGTTTTTTCTCAAACAGGACCAGTACTGGGTGTGTGTATGGTGTATGGTGTGTATGGTGCACCAGTATACTGGGTGTTTACTGGTGCCTCGAGGCACCAGTAGTGGTGACTACGTGCAGGATACAGAAACGATTGCATGAAAACCAACTACAAACTAGTTTAAAAATGAAACAAACTCTTCAGCTGGCTGTTGTTCTTTTAAAAAGCGACAACGCTGATAAAGAGGGGAACTAGCAAGGTTGCAGAGACGGTAAAAAGAAAATCGCGTACTCATTTGCATAAAGAAATAGAAGACTTAAAAAGAGCACAAACAGGCTAATTCAGCGATGAAATGAATTGAATGATCACTGCGGGAAAGGAAAGCTCTTAGCTGATGAATCCTAATGAAATCTGACTGATAGTAATTATGCTGATGTTGTTCTGTGGACCTTAACCTTTTAACTAAAAAACTGAGAAGTCTGCAAATCCCCCTTCCATTAACGCCAGAGGGAAGAGAGAAGGATGAAGCAGGGGAGCAGAGAGGATAAGAAGAAGCGCTAAGAGCAGAAGGCATAGAGGAGGGGAAGACAGGAAAGATATTTGCAGGAGGAAAGGAAGAACAAATGAAGAGAGAAAGGAGAACAGGGGATGGAGGACAGGTGAGAAGGTGAGGAAGATGGCGAGAAAAGGATAACTGGGAGAGAGGGAACATGGAAGAAGAAAACACAAGAGAATGGGGGAGGATAACATAGGTGGAAATAAAGTGCACTGGAGAGGAGATGAGCATTGGATGAGAAATAACAAATAGAAATAGAGTACAGAAAGATTAAGTGAAAAAAACTAAAAGAAAGGTGTGGAAAGAAGTGTAGCAAAAAAGAAAGCAGGCAAAAAAAAGGAAAAGAATGCAAATACGAGTGTGTAGTGAAGAAAAGTAAGAGGAAGGATAAGGAGGATAAAGGGAAAAGGGAGGAGGAGAGGGCAGGTCACACATATCAACACCTGGCATGTCTGTCCAGCCTCAGAAATGGAAATGAAAGAAACACATACTGGCCTCATTACATTCATGCCCATTGAGGGGCTTGGACTAATACTTGGAGTAGAGAGGTAAAGTCAAGTATCAAGGCCCCGTATAATGTCCTGAGATAGCACATCAGGCTAATACATGGAGCACTAACCTGCTTCGCTGTCGCAGTCTTCGCTTCCTGCTGCGAGCTCCTCCGTCCTCTCCTCCCCTTCTCCTCTGACTTCACCCACTGAGTATCCACCTCCCCTTGCCTCTCCCCCTCTCCCCTATCTGCTTCTCTCATCGCCAAGCAGTTAATTTTGGGATTAATACGCGTGGCGGTGGTGGCTGGCTCTTTTGAGGGATTTGTAGCGGAGCTGCAGACACTTATCTTGGTCATTACGGCGCCCATATTGGATTCAAGCGTTTTAGTATCTGCCAAACATTCGGCTGCGGAGGAGTCTATCGGGGCGACACGCGCCCGGGGATTAAGATAAGGAGGCCCCTCATTACGACTTCTCTCCTCCTGCGGCGTGCTGACACTCGCAGCGGCCGCGACTTCTCCTCCAGCAACATCACAGAGGAGGTACGGGTGCTCACCTCGTTTCTCTTCCTCTGTGCCGGAGGACACAGGAAGAGGAAGAAGAGAGGAAAGGTAGTCTTTTGGTTTGGAGCCAGGCCCCTGGAGGGAGGTGGCGTCGCTTGTTGAGGGTGGGGAGGTGGAACATGAGCTGTAACAAGGCTCCAGGAAAGTAGAGGAAGAGCTCTGTGTGTCCTCTGCTGGACTTGTTCTTTGGAAATATAGTTGATCCTGGTTTTTCGCCAGTACTGTCTGCTTAGAGAGAGACAGGTAACCCAGACTGTCATCTGCTGGAGAATTGGGCCCGTCGTCGGACGTAGACTGAAAATTGTTGTTTAAGCAAGACAGCGAAGGTACGCTGTCATTCATTTCATAGCCAAATGACAGGGGGGACTCAAAATTCTCCTTCAGAAAGAAGTGCCATGGTTTCTTGGTGAGAACCATGCTGTAGCAGAGAGGCGGGCCTAGATAAACCTCCTCTGTACAGGCTTCAAACAGAGTCACCTCTTCCCTGATGTCAGGGCTGGGGGGCAGAGACAGAGAGGGGTTAGTTTGCTCTTCATGGGTACCATCAGCAGCACAGTAAGTTTCACTGTCAGCAGACTTTAGATCAAGAGCGCAGACTTTGTTTTTGGTTCCGAGGCCGGGAGACGCTGAAATTTGCTGTCTGGTGCTTGTGAACAGCTCAGGGCTCGGGCTGTGGAGGCCTTGCGTTGGCGTGACGTATGACGGGATGCTGTAGGGTGCTGGGGTGGAGCTCTTGTCCTCTGTGCACTGACTGACCTCGCCGCAGTCGCTGTCATGGGAAGAGAGAGACAGGTAGGAGTAGAAGTCTCCCTTCTTAAGGTGGAGGGGCCTGTGGGAGTGTTCGAGCACCTGAAGGGAGAGGAAGGAGAAGTTTTTGTGTTGCCTTTTGTTGTCTGCTCGTAAGGTTTGGAATTAAGGATAAAATGTGCTTCACTTATAGTAGAGCTCTGTCAGCTGACTGTATGAGTTCCTTTTGTTTAAATGATGCTGACTTGGTTTAAAATTTTATTTGATTGTGGGCAAAAATGATAACAAATAGAATCAACTGCTAAATATTCATTTAGATTCTGAACACGAAGGATAGAAATAAGAATAACCTTTAGCGCTTTTATCAATAGCATCTTATTTGTTTTGAAATGACTTTTTTGTAATGTTATTTTGTATTATTTCTAATTTAAGATACCTACCATAATTACTAAACCATCAAATCTTGATTTACATATTCATATTTTACACTCAGGCACTTTTTGCATGGGGGGAAGTAAAACTTTTCTGCCTGATTTCTTTTTTCCTTTCAGAAATAACATGAAGACTGAAAACTGATTAGCTTTTAGATTACTTCACTTGCAAAAGATACCAAAGAAATTAGTCATTAAATCTGAAAAGTTATGATCTGTGATGCGATTTATTGAATTAGTCCAATTCAGTGAACCAATCGACTGAGATAACTTTTGATACTTTTGGATTAATTTGTCCAACAAATATACAGAATATACAAAGTCAAACAGGACCTCGGATGCTCCAGCTCAGAAATAATTTGATTCGTTTAGTGTTAAAGTTTTCAGCCACACCAAATAATTTTTGAGTTCTGTTTGAAATCGTTTTTATTTTCATGTTGCAGTGCAATATGTGCATATGCCTATCATTAATACTCTACCTTGTCTCTGATCTGTGCTAATGATGCAGAACCTTGGTCTGGAATGGACCCATTGGTCTCAGTCTGGCTCGGTTCCTCAGTCTGGTTCTCTTTGCTTTTCAGGGCCAGTGAGGTCATGTCAATAATCTCCATCACAAAATCATGCACGTTCTCCTTCTTGCTTTCTTCTATACAAGGTGGATGGAGGGAAGAGGGGCAGGGAAGGTGCTTGCAGCAGGAGGAGTGAGAGTTGTGCCCTTTTTTGGGGAGCAAGGACGAATCTTTGTCTCTGACTTCCCTCCTCGTCTCCTCTGTCACAAAAGATGAGAATCTGAACTTTTCCTGAATGGTGATGGCCTTCCTTCTGCTGGCTACCGACCTGCTGTTGTGCAAAGCATCGTGGGATTTGCAGTCCTCCACTGGGGAGAGGGATGGAGGAGAAGGGAGGGAGGAGCTGTGGCAGGGCAACTCTCCCCGAAGCTGTCCCACCAAAGAGGAAGCACGTTTGGATGGGAAAGGGAGCAGCTCACAGGATGGGGACTCCTTTGTCTCGCTTGATTCTGTTATCACTACCAAGTTGCTAATATCTTGAACCAGCTCTCCTGTTTTGGCAAACACGTACGAATCCCTTAGAGACTCTCCGTTCTTGGTGAACATGCTGGACTCCTCTCGGAGGAGCTCATCATCTTCATCCCTCCCTTTTAGACAGCTCTGGTCCACATTTCCATTCTCCACATCATCCACAAACTGGCTAATGTAGCTTCTTGTCGCGTTCCTCCTATTCTCCTCCTCCTCCTCCTCCTCCATTCCCCTCTTGCCTGTTTTTACTTTATTGTTGCCACCATCACTGTTGGCATCTAATAATTTTGAAGCTGAGTGGTTTAAAAAACACTCCTTAATCTGAGGGGACAGGTTGGCTCCACACTGAAGCTCATCATGGAGGCCTGTTTCTGTTTTAGAGAAAGAGGAAGTGGAGGCACGAGGAGATCGGATCCAATTTTGGAGCTCTCTTTTCATGTACTCAAGCCCCAGCACATAAGAGCCCTCCATTTCTTCTTCATCATCATCCTCAACATCCTCGTGACCTGAGGATGCGCCACTCAGCCGCTCTCCTTCTTCATCCTCTTCGTCCCGAACGCCGAGCTCCTCCTCTGTGAGGGTGAGCGTGGAGGAAGACAGGAGGTCGCTGTCATCCTCATCTTCATCCGTGCAGGCTGATGTGCAAGAGACGTTCACAACCATGCTCAAACTGGTTGCGTCGGCTTCATCCAGGCCTTGTGCTCCTCTGCTCCTACCGTGGCAGCGCTTCCTAGAAGAGTTTGCATTGGGTGCCACTGTGGGATCCAGCAAGAGGTGCCTCTGATTTCTGAGCATGACAAAATCTTCAGAGCCTAGCGATGAGTCCTCAGTGCTACTCAGCTCTGTTAGGGATGCTGTTGCTGAACTCTCGTTGATCAGCGATGGAGGTCCTTTCCACAAAGAGCATGAAATCCCAGATAGCGGGGCGTGTCGACCACCGAGAGAGGGGGAGGCAGGGAGGGGGCTCCTCTGCGGGGAGCTGCCCCGAAGCGTCATGTCAGAAACACTCCGGGTCATTTTTGCCCCAAGAGGACTCTGGATGTTCTCCAGACGTTTCAAGAGATCAAGGGTTCTTCGGCTCAGCTCTCCAGGGGACGGTTCCCCTTGCACAGTTTCAGTGTTGTTTTCTTTTCTTTGTTGGCCTCCATCATATCCACTTCTCTGCTCCTTCTCCAGCTCTCCGAGACTGGCAAGGCTACCTCCAGTTCCTTCATCAATACTGCGAAATGGGACTAGGCCAGTCTCCAGAGAGGCGCTACGATGCAGTGGGTCTTTGGAGGGGAATAACTCCACACCTGGAGCCAGAAGGGACTCTAGAGAGGAGCCCTGAGATAAAACTGGACTTGATGCCCGGCGGCTGAGGACAGGAGGAGTTTCCAAACCATGGTACTGTTGAGTGGTGAAGTCAGCGAGATCACTGTGGGACAAGAAAGACTTTGAGAAGTCAACAGCAAGTCCCCCCACCTCAAAATCAGAGTCAGAATCCGCAGGTGTCAGGATGCCACGTCCGTTAATTAGGATTTCAACAGCCTCTCCACCTCCCCTCCTGTGTCTCCTCTTCTTCTCCTCCTCTCTGTTTCTTTTGGTTTCGCTCCTCCTCGACCTCTTCTCCTGCTCACTTTCCTCCTCCTCTTCTTTACCCACACCTTTTTCCTCTCCTGGGATTTCAAAGTTGGCTATTGTTGTCTCTGTGTCTCCTGTGTCACTAACAATCCCGCTTTCGCACTCAGACCGACGACTGTTTGAGGACTGGCCGCTCCCTCTTCCACCCTCACTCTCTCCATCTCGGCATCTTCTTGACATCAAACCTCCCAGGAGATCTGGGAGGGATTCGATGGAAGAGAAGGAGGAATCCTTACTCAAGCTCTTCTGCAGCACTTGCTGTTTCCTTTTTCCTGACTTGGTTTTTTGCAATAAGGATGAAGTGTGAGGAAACTGAGGCTGTCTGTATAATTCAATATTGTGGAGGCTATATACTTGGTAGACATTATTGTTGTTAGGGGGTGAGGTTTGGGAGGTCATATTGTGGTGAACCTCCACTGATGATCCACCTCTAGTATTCGACATAATCTCAGTACACTCAGTAGCGGGGACAGGTGTTCTACTCGTGTCAGGGGGGTTTTCATTGGGCAGAACAGCTTCAGAAGGCAGATTTGGTTCTGTGGGGAGGTTTTGTGTAAGGTCAGGTTCTGGTATAGCTTGTGGCTCTGCTTCTGTGATTGTCATATCTGTTTCATCCCATTCCCATGAATCATCCTGCACTGGTGCTACTGGACCAGCTGACACTGGGCTGATTTGGTGAAGGTCCACCAAACCTGGTTCCAAAAAGTTCCCAGGAACCTGCAGACAAAATGAAAGGAAACACAAGACAACATTTGTAACTGGTCAGTGAGGTTTTAGAGAAATTCACTCAGATGCAGAAATCAAGAAGCTGTGTTATGTTTCTTAATAAAGTTCGCAATCAGACACAACATACAACATGATGGAGAAAGGAAAACAAACAAGTAACTTAGTCCAAAGACAACAACCAAAAAGCCAGGCAAATAAGGAAAATAAGAAACACGTGTACTCAATTAAACCCCCAAACAATGGAGGGGAAATATTTCAAATTATAGAATTTTATTCATGCCAAATATATCATTGCATCAGTGTTTTCACAGCTCAAATACAGGAAGGCAACAAATCCATTTTGAACTTCTGAAAACTCATCCTGCCCTTAACACTCAATTTCAGACAACTCTTTGCTCTGTGTGATGACACAGAGAAGGGTACCCCGAATACGGGCATCTCAAGCACACAGCTTTGGCTGTGAGCACAGCAGCCGCACTCACCTGCTGTTCAAAGCTTATTTACAAGGTGCAACCAATCAGAAGAAATGTGGCTTAAAAGGAAGGATTAACATGTGATGTTTTATACATTTACTCCCTTACATGGATAAAAATGTAATTTTAAAGGTAGAATCTCCTAGTTTCTGAAAATACGCATAGCTAAAATACCATAAGTGGTTCTCCAGTGACCTTGTTGGTGTTAAAAGGTTAAATAAATCTTAACACATAAAAATGAATAAAAGACTGTTTCATTAATCGTTTGATGCTGTGAACTCCATCTTCAGAATGTTGGGTTTTTTGCAATTACTGAGTCCTAAATCCATGAACTTGGCACAAATGTCATTTAACCTGTGGAGCACTCGCCCCGATTACATGTTGTTTTAATAACACCTAGGAAATTTCAAAGAGAGCTTAAAGACATACAGTGTTGCTTTCCTTTAAGAAAAGGGGTTCTCAGTTATGATTCAAAGCACATAAATGTTTTAAGTTGTGCTATCAAACACGATGGGAATATAAGTCGTGTCATTTTGGATGTTGTATCTTGTTTTGGCACAAAACTCTTTAAAAAGACGCGTCGCTAATCCCGCGTCCCTCCTGAGAACGCCGTCTCGACTCAGGCCTCTGCTTGAAAGAGACACACTGACACTCTGACAGAACATGTTCTGTGATCATTTTAAAAAAAAAAAGAAAGAAGAGTGAAATCAGCCCACCCCAAAGCAATTGCTCATAAATCTCAACACAAATTATTCCACTCTGGAACAAAGCGATGAATTATTCAAAAACGACTTCTGAGAGAAAGAGCACCAGGCTGAAAACCCCAAAGTAAATACGTAATCAAAAGCCTTCAGAAAGCTCGGCTGTCTAAAAATATGCTTAGACACAGGAATTCTTCTCTTCCACAGACATAATTATACAAATTGCTCCGCGTCTCGTTAACAAGAGAGGGGGGTAATTCGTATTAGCCATTCATAGCCTATTAATCTAATAAACTAGTTGGCTCTGCGTGCGTGTGCAAGTGAGTGTGTGTGGATATGTCTCTGTATAATGAATTTCTATTAGATTTGTGTTTATTCCCCTTGTGCTGATAAGGGAGATGGGGGTAATGACTGAACTGGGTTTTGCCACTGTAGACGCATTCAAAAACACATTCAGCGCTGAGAGGAAAGGCTATCAATCAGCCTAATCCAATCAAATCGGGGATTTGATGACCCACGAAAACCTTGTACATAATTTATATCTGTAATTCATCTCATTTCTATAATTTTACAACAGTTTATAGCTGGATTGTGGGTATTTATATGACCACAGACAGAGGAGCGTGGGGACTATCGGTGTCCAGCACTCACAGTATCCTTAAAAACATATTTCTTAAAGCAGCAAATGACTGTAAAGTGTTGCTGGGAACCTGGCAGAGTGAGAGATTGCAAACCAAGCATCAATAACCAGTCAAACTTTGGTAGTTATTTACACAAATACTTGCACAACATGACAAGGTTGTCCTCTTTAATCGCTCCCATTTCTCATGACTTGTATTTTCAGCTCAGTTCAGATTTAGTTTCAACATTTAGTTTTTGGCTACTTGTCTGTTTTAATACTATATGTGTGCTGTTTCTCAGGAGCAAAATGTAAGTTCAGAAACTGTATTACAATAAAAACACTGTCCCATCTACAACAAAGCCAAGACACCAAATTGCCAGAGGCTAAAACTGAAGACATTTTCTGTACATTTCTATTTTATTTTTATTAATTTTGGAAGTAAAAAAAAAGTAAGTAAGTTCTGTTTGTTATTATTTATTCAAAAAGATTTTAATTTTATGCTACATATGTGTGTCAGACTGAATCTTTTCACAAATTTACCCAATCAAAATGTATTTATTTCCTCATCTTTCTTCTTATATTAGTATTTGTCAAGCTGTATTTGAATTATACACACAACAGCTAATTTTCACAGGAAATATTCTCCTCTTATATTCATCAAGGTCATTTTAGCTTTAAAAACGAAAAGGGTAAAGCAAATAAAAATAACACTGGATAATGTCCAAAATGAAATGACATGAAACATATTCAGAGGTGAAAACAATGACAGACTTGTAAACAAACCCAATGAAATGGATGCAAATACATCCAGGCAACACTAAGCTTAAGCCTAAACAAATCAATACACTACCACACCACAAAACTTTGAAGCTGTATAATCACATAAATTAAGATGTGCTTGTATTCAGTCTAAAGGCCAAATATGACAAACATCATACCGACCATTATTTTTTCTACCTGTACGAATAAAAAATAAGACTTGAAATGATGACATCAATAAAATAAATAAAATAAAAACTAGTTACTACAAACTGGCCGGTTTTTCAGCATTCCTTCCTGTGATTATATTTACATGAACACGATCAAACTGTTTACTGATGTAATTGTTGCCAGTGTTCAATATGTGTGTGTGTTGTGTTTTTCGGGGTGAAAACAGCAAACTTTTTCCCATTAGCTCTAGTTTGACTGCTCCCATTTGTTAGCATAGCATCTGCTGGAAGGCCCAAGGAGAGTAGAGCTATCTAGGAGTGTCTGGGTGATTATTCATGTGCCTGCGTTCCTCCTGGAGCTGCTGCTGCTGCTGCTTGAATCTCTGCTGGCTCTCTGCTGTACCGGTTGTCAAAGCACTCAGGGAGCCCAGCGTCACCGGTCTGATTCAAAATGAATAGAAGCGCACAGATAAATCACCTCTCCATGCAGAGTGGAGGAGCTGACAGGCTGCTTTGAATGTAATTGCAAACAGTGAGTGAAAACCTCCATATGTTGCTCATAACTCTGCTCGAAAATATTTCATAATTGTGAGAAAACTGTGCGGAAATATAATTTCCATATATCACATTAGATGCACAGGTATACTTTGTGAAATCTCATCCCCAAAACACCCTGCAGCTTTAATTTAGACTCATTTACATTAAATCAGAGATAAAACAGCATCTTTCATGTGCTTTCTGAGCGGCAGTACACACACATCTACTCATGGAACATGCAGAGAAGAAAATATGACTCATACTTCAACAACAAAAACCCTGTTAGAACAAAATCACATGTTCTGAGGGAAGAGGCATAAAATACAGTCCAACCTCCAAAGAAAAATGACAACAGTGGTCATTTCTGAAGAGGGTTAAAGGTTACGAGGTGTTTATCGAGGCCAAGGATTCCAATGTCTTTGAGGTTCTTTACAAAGGGGAGGAAATCTTCCAAGAATGTCTCAAAATCCAAATGACATGGTTTTAACTAATCTTAGCAAAGTGGTTTTAGATGACACCAAATGGGTCAAACGTATCTTCATGCTAGCCAATTATGTTTGGCTAAAAAGCAGTGAGAAAAGCATTTTTTACTACAGACTGATCTGACGTGTTACAATCATATCAGACTTGTGTTGGTTATGTCTCTTGGCTTGTTTTGCCATCATGCGAGTAACCACATGTACAAAGTCCAACCTTTTCCAAACAGTGGTGATGCCTTCACTTATGGTAAACTAAATGCTGGAGAAGCTCGATGGGAGAAGTTTGCCTTCTAACATGTGGCTGTTGTAGTATTATACGTAAGTGTTTTGCAGGTGACAGTTACATTAGTCTGTTTCATAGTCTTTTATACTGCCTCACAACAGCTGCTAGCAACTGTGAAAGCATGTTGTTTTTGCATTTCCGCTTGCTCGCAATGTGTTGCTTGCGCTCTCAACATTTCTGCCCGTGCGCGCTCAACTCTTTCTGTAAACCGTTATGTTTGTGCCACAAAACCAGCCAATCACAGACTTGGATGCAAAAAAATCTGATTGACTGTTCTGGTCTCCAATCAGCTCGAAATGACGAAATGCAACATCCCAGAATGCATTTCGTCCTAAGCTCAAACGAGGCAGTGGCAGAGGAACGCAGAGTGGCGGAGTTTGAAATATTACTCTTAATGGGTCACAAAAAGCGTGCCACTGCCTCGTTTGAGTTTTGGACGAAATGCATTCTGGGATATTGCATTTCGTCATTTCGAGCTGATTGGAGACCAGAACAGCCAATCAGATTTTTTTGCATCCAAGTCTGTGATTGGCTGGTTTTGTGGCACAAACATAACGCCATAGTAATCCACTCATCACCAAGCTTGATTGCCAAGAAATTCACCTTGTATTTTCATTTCACAGTCCTCAAAGAATGAACTCTAATTTCCCCAAGCTTTCCTCTAGCATCCACTAACACTCTGTTATACAACTTGTATTTTCTGTTGTGCTAAGACAGAGAAACACTGATGATTTTCATTTCTTCTGGTATGTTATAAAGGTTTTATCACTGATGCTACAGTTAAGTTAAAGAAGAATAAAAAGTAAGATGAGATTGTGCACTATACACCTAAAAAACAGCTAGAAAAAAGTATAATATAGAAATATGTGTGAAAAGATGATTAGTAAAACAGAAATAGTGACTTTTCTCAGGAAGTAACGACTCTTTTGATGTTTTCTTTGATAAATAACATGGTTGGTTGTAAAGCACTAACATCAATTAATAGCTTTAGTAATAAAAATACACCAATTTCAGTTTACTTCAGCTGTTAAAAGAAACTCTACCACCAAACACAAGTTTCTCTTTGTCATTTGTGTGTTGGTACAATAACTTGCACAAGCTGATCTCCTTTCTCAGTCATTACACTGTACTTAAAATCTGAGCCACGCATTCCTGCAGTCATTTGCAGGCAGGCGAGCGGACTCATTTACACAAACCCTCTCTCAAAAATCCACACAGGGATGCGTGCACACGGAAACCAGAAGCGGACAGTCATTTTATCATGGGGCAGAAGTGTTCATTTATAAACTATACCACCCACATATATGCTTCTCTGGTTCATTCTCGGGTTTCCTCCCCTTCCCTCTTTTTTGCTTCTCTCTTTCTCTTTATTCCTCTCTCATCTCCACTAGAAGTGAAATTACTCTCCAGCCAGCAGCGAGGTCAGAGTGTCTGGCCTCCGTTATTTGTCTTCTCCTCCTCTACAATATGTGTGTGTGTGTCCTTTGTGTGTGAATTTACAAAAGTGAGAGAGAGAGAGAGAGAGAGAGAGAGAGAGAGAGAGAGAGAAAGGCAGAGTGTGACCTCCAGCAGCACATGTAAAGCAGAATTAGACAGATTCTCCATATTTTCTTTGCAAGTGATACAAAGTAAGAGTGCGCTCAACTCTGACTCTTCAACACGATTAGAGAGTGTGGTCTTAATACAAACACAATACTGCGGCTCACTGATGAGTATGAAAGGGCAAAATAAATACAATTCAACTAGAAGCTTTTATCCATGCAACACGAGAAAAAGCATCGATAAATAACACATATTACAACATGTAACTGACAACAGTCAAAGGAAAATTCTATAAGAACAATGCATAAACTATCTATTAGATAAATTATAAGATCGTTAAAAGTGACAAGAAAAATATATGTTCTATAGATTGAAATAGACATGATGGTTCTGCAAGAGATTTTGTTTTGAATTCCACAGTATCCCCACAGATCAGAGTGCTGCACTGGGTACAGTTTAAACATGGGAAATTCCCACGTGGTAAGGTAAAGTCAGCTCCAATCAATACATCTCTCAGATTTTTGGCATATTTATCATCAAAGGTCAGAATATCTTTGAAAGAGTGACCTTATTAAATGGTCACTGGTGTTTAAAGAGGCATATTTTTATTTCTGTAGAAAGAAAGTATCACATTTTTAGACTGATTTTATGGAATGGTATTTATTTATTTATTCTTTGTTTGTTTTTATACCACACTTAGTAAATGATTAATAAGAACATTTTAGGAAAGAGTTAAATGATTTGAAAAGTCCATCCATTTGATTGCGCTTATCCTTTTCAGGGTCGCTGGGGCCTATCCCGGCTGTCTTACAGCAAGAGGCAGGGTACACCCTGGACAGGTCAAAAGTGTGTCGCAGGTCTAAGACATAGATAACCATTTGCACCTAGTGTTTTAATTAACCTAACCCTATGGGCTCAAAATGTGGTCATAAATATTTTGTACGTGTGTGCGTAAAAAAGATTTGTATGTGTAAAAAAGATTTGTGTGTGCATCTAGTACAGGTAGCGCTGCTGCAAAAACCCACAGAGCCCAGCAGCCAGCGCAACAAATTCTGGATCCTTTGCTTTTAGTTAGCAGTTAGCATTAGCAGCACATCCTGCGTCCGATGTGAAAGGACTTTTATGCTGCGCACTGTGACTCACAGCAATGGTCCCGGGTCAGCCCTGACTTTGTGTTAAACTAATCCTAAAGTAATAATGGTATTTCTAACCACTGATATACCACAACTTTTTCCTTTCAACAGCTACTGAAAGTTAGGGGACCTAGCTGCTATCGGATATTTATATAGCGATCCTCCAGCTTCAAACTGTATCACCCTTCAAGGACCTGCAGTTCAAAAAAGCGCCCCTCCGACAGCCAAACCCATCTGTTCTCTGATTGGATTGTTACATTTGTGATTGACATGACATTGACCAATCAGATGAAAGGAAGAAAAATAGGGTCAAAATCCGTACTTGTAACTTGCAGGGTTTTTTTTCCTAAGTCCACACACAAATCTTTTTTACACATGCAAATCTTTTTTACGCACACACAAATCTTTTTTACACATACAAATCTTTTTTACACATACAAATCTTTTTTACAAGTACAAAATATTTATGACCACATATAACCCCACTAACTGCATGTCTTTGGACATTAGGAGGAAGCTGGAGTACCCACGAAAACACCGTGAAAGACCCTGGCCTGATGGTGGAATTAAACTCAGGACCTTCATGCTGTGAGGCAACAGTGCTAACCACTGTGCCGTTAAAACGGGAGCTCTAGTGCTATACCTTTATAGTATCCACATGGAAGTTTGTTTGTTTTTGTTCAGTTCAGTTTGATTAAATTTTGTTTATATATGTTTGTGCCAAATCACAACCTTACAATTATACAGAGAAAACCCCAACAACCACAGCGCTCCCTGTGAGCAAGCTTGGTGACAGTGAGAAGGAAAAACTCCGTTCTGCAGGAGGAAGAAACCTCCAGGCATACCTGGCTGGTTGTGAGGATTCAGTTGCTATGAAGGCAGAAAAACGTCCATAAAGAACCAAATGGTTGTTTTCTACAAGCTTTTTAATGTTTTTTAATTGGTCATTTTAACATGGAAGTCTAAAGAGTGCCCTTCCTGCTTGGCCCCAGAAGGTTTCACTTAGTTTGTGCTTAAATTCTAAACCAAAGGTGTGACACGGTGTGGTCTCTCTGTCCTCCTACACACTCCTGACCTCCTCTCCTTTTCCCCTCCCCTCCTTTACTTTCACCTTCCTTCTCTTCCTATTTTTTCTGAGCTGTTAGCACATGAATATCTGTCAGTTATTTTCCCCACTGTACGTTCCCTTCACATTGGCACGACACTTTGTGTTTCTGCTTGCAAGCACTAGTCTAACACAATAGTGCTTGAAGCTTAACAGCTTTTTATGCTTACGTAAGTGTGACTGTGCATGTGTCTCCCTGCCAAACCCTTCACCTTGTATCCAAATGCCCCCCTCCTTCTGCCTCTATATTCATCACTATTAGAGATCCATAACGCTTCCATTCTGCTGTAGCTCCCTGCCTTCAGCTGAAGAAAGCACTCAGCTTTTTGATCTGCCCAAGCAGCTCAGCTGTGGACGGCTCCCTCATGAATGAATTTTCGCTGAACACCAATGGCACAAGCTGCTTCCTCAGACAAGATGCCCATGTGCTGAGCTGTCATACTGCAGCGTTAAACCATCGCTGTGATAAGTGAGCACTTGAAACATGGAACCTGAAACGCATCATCAGCTACAGATTTCTTTTTGCCGATGTGCCGTCATGGTGCCAGACATGCGTGGTTTTCTAATATGCAAACTGTCAAAGTGTTAAAATCTCATTTGTTTCTTTTGTTTGTCGAGCAGGTGTCAGATGAAACATTGCTTCCATGACACTGATCACACTGGAAAACTAACAGATTAGCTTTTATCAACTGGAAGCTTCAGGAAGGCTTCGCTGATATAGAATGGACTTGGCACATAAAGGTTCAGCATAGGCAGACTTTTAAAATGCAGGATATCCACAGAGACTTTTGCCTCTCATAGTGGCTCGGCTTCAGGGTGGGGATAGTTTTGTTCAGTACAGACCATTGTTACATCCTGTAGACTACAGGGGATTTCAAAAAGTAACTTAACATGTTAAAAAAAAGTCAACAAAGTCTTCGTTGCCTGTGCTCCACTTCTTTACTCCAGTTTCATGAAATTTGGTGGGGTAGTTTCTGGGATAACATATCTCCACCACCTATATTCCTAATGATTTAGTAATCCTCTGACCTTTCCTCTAGTCAGGTTCTGATGAGACTTAGCTTTTCTTGTTAAGACATTAATTAGTAAAAAACACAAAAATAATGCTATTTTCTGAGTAAAATTACAAGGCCTGAGAATAAACCCTCTGCAGACAACATGGGCATCTTTAGATCTTAAGAAACCTTTTACTAATGATATACTGACAACCCATAGAGAACATTATGTATAATCTGTTATATAAGTTTAATAATTCACAACAAGTTTTCCTGGGCATACATTTTTTTTTAAAATTCTAAGATTTTGAAAACAACTTTAAGCTGAGTTAGTAGCCAGAAAAACTACCACGTTCATTAAACTTTGTCCCAAATCTTAAGTTTTGTTTGACTACAGTGAAAGACAAAACTAAATTTTCAAGCAAAATGATTTCTTACTCAGACTCAATTAGATTTTATTTACAAAGTTCCTAATCACATCAGCAGTTGCCTCAAGGTGTTTTACAATAATACAGAGAAAACCCCGACCTGTAAGCAAACACTTGGCGACAGTGGGACAGAAAAAGTACCTTTTAACCTTTTGCTTCCTAGAGCATCGGAGAGCAACTTGGGGTTAGTATCTTGTCCAAGATTATTTGACATGCAGACTGGAGGATCGAACTACTAACCCCAAATTGCTCTCCGATGCAGCCATCGGAGTATGAATGTGTGTGAATGTATGAATGTAGTTAGGAAGCACTCAAAGTTTAGAAGAAAGTGTTTGTGTGATTGGGTCAATGTCGCATTTTGTATAAAGCGCTTTGAGTACTCTGAGAGAGTAGAAAAGCGCTATATAGAATGAGTCCATTTACCATTTAGATGACCTGCTCTACCTCCTGAGCTACAACCACCCCAAAAAGAATCGTCCAAATACTCTCCAGCTGCTTGGCTTCATGCCTTCCTTATTTACAGACCAGTACATTAAACTAAATAAGGAACAAGAAGTTGTGAGCTATAAGAGAAACTTCATTTGACTGCCTACTCGAAATACCCAGAAGTGGTAGGTGGGCATCAGGCACATGCGACAGTAACAGCTCACCATCAATGTGAGTTACTGTAACATAACTGAAATATGTGTCAATTCAAATAATCTTGTGTTTTGGTTATGCACATTTCAAATTATCTTAAGTAGAACGAGAGAAATAAAAGACTGAAGAAAGAAAACGAGAAAATTCTGAAAAATTGAGTTTTGTTGCAATTTAATAGCAGTGAGTTATCAGTATAGCAAAAAAAAACATGGCTCGAATCTTGAGGGAAATCCACCAGTCAAAGAAGCAAAAACAGATGTTTGCCAGAATTGTCACAGAGTATGAAATTAAAAGAAAAAGGTTACGATAATCTATATTTTTTTCAAAACTAGCGCGGGATCTGTGAAAGCCATCAGAAATTGTGACTTATTTTTAAAAGTTGATCACAAACTCCAGTCCAGGCACTGAAATCCTCCTTAGTGCGTCTTTCATTTTACTTCTACACAGAGCCTTAGAGAAAATGTTGTTATCTAACCACAGCCAAACTGTTAGACACCTTAATAACATTCATTTTGTTCCACAGTTTTGCCTGGGGGGGTTGGAGTGTGCGTATGTTTGACACGGGAGGAGGAGGAGTGTGTGCGTGTGCATGTGTTTGTGTGTGTGTGTGCATGTGGGGGGGGGGGGGGTTACCTAAGGAAAAAATAAAAACAGCTTTGTTCAGGAGTTGATGCTTATTTCACAAAATATTATGACACTGTCTCGGGTTATAAAAATTATTCCATAACCAAAACACCGCGGCTTCAATCGCGGCACCATCTGTCTTTCACGGCACATTTTAGCATCAAATCAAACGCTGACATGCTCACTGAGTGTAACAGCGCGTCAGCTGACTGCCTGCAGTGTAGAATGAAGGATGTAAAGTGTAAATGTCAGAGCGCTCTAACCTGCTGCTCTCCCAGCTCTCTCTTCAGTCTGTTCTGCCACTGCAGCGCCTGCATCACGATCGCTTCCCACCTTCTCTCTAGGTTGATAGACAGCAGCTGCAGGGCCTCTCTGTGCTGCTCCGCATCAGGGCCCACCTCAGCCATGGGGCCCGACTGTTTTAGGGTGGGGATTAGATCGATTTATTGTAAGAATTGACAACAGAATTTATTCTTCTCAGGGTTTCAAAAGTCTAAAAATTATAAATATAAAATTTAACATTTCTAAAGTATATTTTGTGAGTTATATATAACTCGTGTCTTTTGCTGGTGAGGTGAATCCACAGTTCTTTTACATTGGCAGCCAACTTTCCATCATCTAAGTTGTGTTTTCCTTTACCCACCTGGCTCTGTTGTAGCAGCTTCTGGCACAGTTTCAGAACAGAGGAGACCCCACGCCGTCGGGCTTGAATGTCCGAACACAGGGGCTGGATGGCAACATGGAAGAGAAAGACGAGGAGAGTGAGGTCAGAAAAGCAGCTCATTTGCACAACAACAAGAAATGCTGAGCGTCAGCTCATTAGTTCAAACTTCTTGTAGAGGTTGGAAAATCATATTGTGGTTTGTTTCACGTTAGCTAAGCTCCCCATTTCCTTTAAAAAAATTTAAATTCCAACTTCAAACCTTAAATTGGTTTGGTTTTTGGATACAAAAAATATTCAATTTTTTTCCTGCTACTTTTTTAGATTTCAAAAAATCTGAGTTGCTCTGACAACCCCTAAAGATTCCTGCCAAAAGAAAAAGACAAATCATATGCGTCCTCTTTCATGCAACACTATGCTCTCTTAATTATTTATTTATTTAAATAAATATATTTAAATAAATATATATTTATTTACATTTTTTTGTTAGTACTTCTTACTTTACTGTAATATGTTTATGGTTAAAAGTATGTCAAGAAGCACGTAAAGTACAATTTATGTGCTTCAACGAGGCTCGACTCAATGTACTGCTCAGGATAATTAGCTGTACTTTTCTGGTTTAAATGATCATAAACTGTTGGTTTCTTTTACAGACTTACTGTCATTGCCCCTAATCCCTCCATCTTTCTTGTACAATGTTACCAATGTCCCAAATTTTCATTAATACTAACACAGGGAGAAATTATGGACACGATTATGAAAACAACACCCTAAACATTAAATAAACCAGAATTATTCATTTCTCTAACAATAAAAGATCAAGAAAGAAGACCTACATTCGCTGCACTTCACTGTAGTTAAATTCTGGTCATTCATTACAGTTTATTAGCATAAAGTCAAATTCAGCACACAGATCCTTGATCAGCAGCAACAGTGCATAAAATAAATGACAACAGCCAATATTCCCCCTCTCTGCTTCCCTCCCGGCTTCTGTCTAATAAATGCAAAAAAAGAGGAAAAAAAAGAAACAAGGATTGGCAGTGCCTATTATAAATCACTATATGCTGATGAGTTTCCACACTCAAAGGTCAGTGTGTGTGTGTGTTTGCATGTTTCAGTGTTTACTCGTGCAGGCTTGTGCATAAAGTTTGTGTAGCAGTGGGTGTATGTGCAAACATATGCATATATTTCTGTGTGTGAGACAGCGAATAGAGGGGACAGCCTTACTCCTCTGCGGCAGGGACCAAGCACGTCCAAGCCCCAAACTATTTATGCTAATCCTGCCTGCTCGCTGAAAAGCACTTCCTTTACATTTTCTTTACATTTTTCCAATAAATATTAAACACTATTACAATGAAATGGGATTCTCTCTCTCCCTCTAACTCTCTCTCGCTCTCTCTTTCTTGCGTGCGCACACATTCACACTTTGCCTCTTTCTCACACACACTCAACACTTCTTCTCCCGTCTTTCATCTCCTCTTTCCCGCTCTCTTCAGTTTAGCATATTTGTGGCTTGCCTGGTTGTCTAAACAGAAGATGGGGATGCAGAATACAGCAGACAGGATCAAGAGGACAAGCCAAGTGTGTGTTCGCGTGTGTGTCTGTGGGGTGGCAGATAAATTTATTCCAAACAGGAGGTGTGTATTACATTGAGGGAGGAGGCTCTAAACAATGAAACGACTGAGTGATACTCGTTCCGCGCCAAATAAGTGCAGCAGACAGCACGGAGGAAGCACAGGAAGACGTATTAAACTAGATTGGGGCTGGAACAACACTTTGAAAACCAAATATGCTGATTGAGAAATGTTTTCAAAATGAGCTTTTTAGCATGTGAGAAACTTCTCTATATCACTCGTTGGGCAGTGAAGACCAGTCCATCCGTTTGCTTCGGTGCTGATGCAAGATCTTTCTGCGCCACAGAAAACCAGCTGTGTGCTTCCTGATGGATTACGACAGGTGTACAACTTATTGCCATCCACAAACAAATTTAACAGGCTAACAGACCCATTTTTGAGCTGTCTACTCAACCGTGTCTTGCAAACTCATTTGCTTCAATACTTAATCAATACAGTCATGTACAAAGACTGTGTAATGATTCACTGTATATCCCAATGTAACTGTGCCCTAAGGTTTAGTAATAGACTTTAAATCTAGTTTCTTTTATTAGGCTTCTGATAAGTGTCTAGTGCACAGCAGAACCATGGATAAACCATTATAGTACAGACCAGGGGTTTTCAACTAGGGAAACAAATGTCTCGTGAGGGTACTGCTACAGAAGAATAGCGCTATGGGAAAAGTGTGAATTCATTATTAAATTTAAAAAATTGATATTAAATACAATTGACGGCTGACATATCAGGCCAAGAGTAAGACTCAGTAAAGACAAACATAACTGATTAAAAGTTGAAATACAGCTGCTAGCTAAAGTTCAGAACAGGAAATTGTAAATAGTTTTTGTAAAAGCACCATTTCAAATCACAGTGGGCCTTCTGCTTTGTCATCTCATATCTGACTAAAACTTTCACATCCCAGATGAAAAACTAAATATGTAGAATACTTTTTAACATTAAATTCGACTATACTAGTTTGATTCAACTTTCATGCTGGGTTGAGCAAATATGTTAAGTTGTAACCCAAAACCAAAAATATTAGTGGACTGTCTAATCTGAATAGAAGCAAATTCTGGAGAATTATAATGAAAAGAAAATTATTTAGTTAAATCTATGCAAATATTTTGTTTTCGAGAACCACATTGTAACCATGCACATTGTCCTGGAGGTCTTAAACATGGAACAATGTAGCATTTTCATATATAATGCCCCCCATAAAGTTTGGGGAAACACTTTGTTCCCCCTCTGCTTCTTAATGTAAAATTCTAAATAAAAAAAATCAGACATGATTAAATTTCAAAAGACTTTAAAATTCATTTGCATGCATTTCAGTTGCACAATGTAGAAATTAGAACACTTTTTATACCTTGTCCCACCCTTCAGGGCACCACTTCAGCATTTCTTGAATTTTCAATGCCTTTTAGTATTATTTAAACTTAACCTGAATTATCAGTCTGGAAATAGTAGATAGAGTACATCTCGAAAATGGGAAACTGGTGGGTGTTTAGCAGAAAATGCTCCAAAAACGTGATAATCTGAGATTAAAAGACCCGTTTAACAATAGATAGCACAGTATAGATAAACTGTTAGCTAACAGTTGCTAAGTATAAAGAAATGAATAGCTGCTAAAGTGTGTATTAATTGAGATAACTAAAAATCTGTTTGAAAACATTTGGGGGACGTTGGTGTAGTTACCAACAGAGCACTGATGCCGTCTCCAACAGTGTTAGCTGCTTGGTTCTATAATACTTTAAGAATATTTGCCTTGTTAATTAAATGATGAAGAGCCTTGTAGGCAGGACTAATGTGAGTGCGATCTGCTTTTGTTAAACACAACAATATAATGATCCAAAAACTAAGAAAAAAAACCTAACTAAAATAAGCCCTTTCCTCCCAGCATGACATGAAATTAAGTAAATGTCTCAAGAAAAACATGACTTCATGTAGAGGAAAACTATATGTGGGTACCAGGAAAAATAGACACAACTTCACTGTTTGTCAGTGCAAGTGCAACAAACTTCTCTTTGAGAGAATTTATGGTAAAGGTTATGTGTTTTCACAAAGGGAGTTTACTCTTTTTGTCTATATTAAAAACACCTTTAAAAACACATTAACATGGATATGAGCGGTATACCAACAGTTGCATTACTTGTGAAAGTCACAAGTGTTATGCTCGCAGATTGGTAAGCTTTACAGAGCAAAACTCTGTTCTTTGTGAATTCATTTCCATACAGAAAGGAAAAAAAGAGAGATTCCTAAGTTTCTATTGTTTCTGCACTGCTGGTTTTTATGCACTGATCCCCCCCTCTCTCACTCTCTTTTTCTCTGGACCGGTCTAGCCTGGCTGGGTCCGTATTGACTCAGAGGGCTCTACAGACACAGTTGGACAAATATTTGCTAAAAAGCTTTTCTTCAAAAATACATGGGAAGCCATAGAGTGGCTGCGGAGAAAGGGATGGAGAATGTAGAGGGGAGGTTGAGATGGACAGAAAAGCCAAAAGCAAGTGTGAGATAGGTCGACAAAGAGGTGAAGGTAAAAACGAGGGAAATGTGCAAAAGCGTGAAGACTGAGAGAAAAGACTAGTGAGACTAGTGAGGGAATAGAAAAGACAAAACAAAGGTAATTGTAAACAAAGGCAGGAAATTTGCCCTTTTGGGAAATGAGGACTCTATGGTGATACCCCTCAGCCTTTTAGTAAACATGCCTATGGTATCAATTTCAAAAACTTTGCCTTTTTCTCAAGTTATCACATTCACAAGATTTTCAGAAAACTTATGCTGACCTTGAGGTCGAGGTCACTGAGATTCGAGCTCGTCTACGATTTTTGGTAGAAGCACCTGTGGTATCAATTTAAAAATCCTACATCGCCACCTTAAGTTTTCGCATTCACATGATTTTAAGAAAACCTGATCATGGACCTATGACCTTTAGGTCAAGGTCAGTGAGATTTGAACTCATCCAAGATTTTTAGCAGATGAACCTACGGCACTAATTTGAAAATCCTACGCGACTTCCTTCTTCAGTGATTGCAGTCACAAGACTTTCAGAAAACTTGACCTCTGACCTCAGTCTTGTGGTTGAAGTCATTGAGATTATAGTAGATACGCCTATGATATCAAGGTAAAGCTCCTACATTGCTTCGGTCTCCTGTTGTGCCATTTGCAAAAAACTTTGTGATTCTGTTGATCTGCTTTTCCATAACTGTCACAAGTTAGACCAGGAAATCAGTGTTGAGTGTGTCCAGTTGTTGCCCCTTTTTTTGCCTCTTTTTTTTTAATGGGACTTTTAATGACGATTTGTGGCCAAGTGTGAAGCTGCTAGGATGTGAGTCAGCACCACTAATTGTTCACATGCTGGCCTCAGAAAGGTAAACTAGTTTACCTAAACTGGTGATAAAGCTTTAAAATTTCAAAACACACTATATTATATTCAAAACATACGCCTTTTAATCAGTTTAAGTTGAAGGACATAGATCAAGGGTGTCAAATATAAGGCCCTGGGGGCAGAATTGGCCCGGCAATTCTGTAAAATGTAAAATTGCCCAAAGAAATCTCTTCCAGTTGAGTTATTTGTCCTATACAAGAATATATACTGGAGTTTGTTTAACATACACCAAACATGTCCGGTGTGAAAGCATTTTAAGTATCAGGAAATCTTACTTGTGGGTGAGCATAAGATGAAGTGAGAGAACTACTGAAGTAAACTAGCACTGTGTCAACACCAGTGCTGGCACAGTATGAGACTGTTATGGTTCAAATGGAGCAAAAGAGACACTCTTGATTTAATGAGTACTTCACCAACACAAGACCTAATTAGAAATGAGAAAACAGATTTAGAAAATAAGTGGATAAAATTAGCATCCTTGGCGAGGCTTCTGGCTCGTTCAGGTTGCCAAAGAGAAGAATTCATGAGGTTTCAGAGGAACCTCTAAGTCCTTCGTGTTGAACAGGTTGTGGTCCTTCAGCATCTGATCGGGAATTGTCCATTTCACAGCCATCTCGAGCGTCAGACCAAGAAAAGCTGTTAATGGCTTGTGTAGATCTCTCCAGATTGTCATATTCAAAGCTGACCAGCAGAAGAGACACTCAAAAGACAAATGATTTCACTATCTCCTCATTTGCTTTCTCTCTGTCTCTCTCTCCCTCCCTTCATGTATCTCTGTCACTCAACACTTTCTTTCAGGAAGAGTGACCGGCTCACGATAAACAAAAGGAAAAGGATCTGCTCTCCTCTTTCTATAATTCCCCCTTCACCCTCTTCCTCTCTCACTCCTTGGCTTTCTCAAGCTTGATCTCTCACTCTCCCCTACTCCATCCTGCTCTATCTCTCTCATTCTTTAAATCTCCTTCTCCTAAAAACAAAATCCTCTTAACTCTCCGCCACCTCCTCATCTCCACAATCTAATTACCAAGACCTGCCGTGAGGAGAGGGATGCAGGGAGGTGTGAGAGAGGGAGAAAAAGCAAAAGACAGAGAGAGGAGAGTGGAGGTTGTTACTGTGGTTGCTATGTCAGTGTTTCACGAGTGGAAAGCACTTTGAAACAGAGGTGAGACAGAGACATAAGAATAGAAGTGGGTAAGATGTGTCATTTTCTGAATATAGAGTCTTTTAAAAGCCATCATTCTTGGATTAAAATAAACAGGATTCATTAGTGTTGAGGCTTTTCCACCAAATCCTTTTCTGCGATTTCACAAATGAAGGTTACACCAAAAAATCTCTTCAAAACAATAAGCAACAGAACTGAACCTATATAAAACAATACATACACTGTCTATCGGAAAACCTGTTTTGAATACTAGACAGTAAATCTAATGACATATTTAACAGTGTCTTTCAATACCCGAGCGTTTTTTGTATTTTGCTGTTTGCCATAAAATTACTACAGCCTGACAAATACGGAGGGACGGATGAGATCAACTGTGATGTGAACACCGAGAAACATTAATAAACTCGAACTTGTGGACTTCTCAAACTTACTGGATTATTTCTCATCAGCACCCGAAGAAACAAGTGTTCAAACTGTTGGTCATGCAATCTATCCATCCACCCATTCTACCGCTTATCTTTGGGGGCTGGAGTCTATCCCAGCTGTCTTAGGGTGAGAGGCAGGGTACACCCTGGACAGGTCGCCAGTCTGTCGCAGGGCCAACACATAGACACAGACAACCAGTCGCACTCACATTCACACCTATGGGCAATTTAGAGTTTCCTATTAACCTATTCCTAGTAACTGCATGTCTTTGGACCGTGGGAGCAAGCCGGACGACCCGGAGACTCTCAAGACCTTCTTGCTGTGAGGCAACAGTGCTAACCACTGTGCTGACCCGATCTAATTCAAAGTAAATGTTGTGTAAAACACCAAACGTGAAGATCACCAGTTAAAAAAAAACAAAGGAAAGAAAACAAAGTCAGATAGCCACAGCGAGGGTAACCAGAAATAGAAAGAACAAAAAGAAAATGTAATAAAAAAAGAAAGACAACTACATAAAGGCATAATGAACAAGAAAAACAAATGAGAGACAACGCGGAGAGCAGACAAGGGCAAACTGTAAAGGATTCTGAGACAGAAATGAAGAGAGCGATGCACAGAGAGAGGGAAGGAGAATTTTGGCTGCTTGCGTGGTGACCCAGCGGATATTTCAATCAATTACCATTAATTAGAAATCTCTGATTAATTCTATTTGTTGATTAAGTCAATTAAAACCACAAGCACTCGTTATCGCACAACGAGCCTAATGAATTCCTGTCGACAATTTGTTCCCACACACATATTCCCTCTGCTGCTGCTAATACCGCCTAAAGCTACCCAAACTTTGTTGTTTGCATACTCTTTCCCATCTTTCTCCTCTTTTCTCTTCAACTCTCTCTCCTCATCTGACATTTGTCTTCTTCTTTCTCCTCCCTCTTTCTCATCCTCTTCTTTGTCTCTCTTCATCTTTGTTACAGTTTCATTTCGTCTATATGTCTAATTGAATTCATACAAAGACTAACGTTACAGAGCAAGCACACTCGGCTCCGTCGGTTCGTTGAAGAGCACCTTGACAGACGTCATTATGCAGAAAGCCTGTCCTTCAGGGTTTGGAGGCTGAAACAAGGATAGGAAACATCTATCCTGGTGTGTTGGTCGGGACTGGAGAATCAGTGTACATGGTTGCAGAACAAATCCACAACCTTGCTAGATTTTTTTTTTTTACGAGAAGTTAGATTATTGTTCTGGAGTTTTGGTTAATACCAGTGGACGGAATAAACATCAAGAAGTAGGGTTAAAACATCTTGGATCATGTATTGGTTTAGAGTGGGCAGTGTTTCGGTTTTGTTGGATCAGCTCCATCATCTCTTACCTCCCGAAGTACAAGATGTCAAAATTGTCACAAAATGTTAAAAATGGCCAAAGTTAAGAATTATTTTTTAAGACAACATTTGACATTTTATTTGATTGTGCAATGGTTGTAATCAGAAAGGGACAAAACATCTCAGGTACACTGATCAATATCAGCAGACAATATTTAAATATAAAAACTTGTTCCCAGTGCCGTACAACATCACTTCTAATGTCATTAACGTTAACTCAAACTAAACTAAAAAGTAGATCTGAAAAACATTTTAGTTAACAAAAAGCAGGGAACGTTGTTGCTGTGAGGCGACCACAGTCACCGTAGTTTTGTATTTTCTAATTAGTTCATTTTGACATTTTGTTTTTAATTCAGTTTAGTTTCTGTTAATTTACAGGGTGACTTTTCTTGTTTCAAAATGTTTAATTAAGTTTACCTTGTATTACCTTCAGTGCTAGTTTGTACTTTTTTACTTTCATGTATTGATTGATTGATAATACTTTATGTCAGTTTATTACTGTCAATGACAGCAATGTTTGAGACATTTTGAGTTTTACTTTTATTATTCTAGATGTTTACATAAGAACTAAACATGTCTGACTCTATAATACACAAAAGACTTCAGTATAAATTTGTCACACCTGAGACAATTTGTTGGGTGTGTAGCTAACAGCCGAGCTGTACTGAAACCATGAAAAGAGACAGCTGCCTAGATTACGTTCATCTACTTCCATATGAATAGAATGAGGATTATTTGCCAAGATTAGATTACTGGATAGATTACTGATGCTCACTGTGTATTGACCGCAATGAACGTAGTAATAACTACAGATGCTGCCACTTAAAATGGGCGGCTCATCAGTGACGGGATCGTGACGGCTTCCCGAATGAATTCTGATCGATTGCCGGCTGATGGGTGGCCGTAATGATATCCCCCGCCGAAGACTAGGATGATGTAATGATGATTAGTAACACCGCTAAGTGTCATTGAGTTAAACCAGTAGTAATGTCTTGTGTATCCACCAGGGGGAGCAGTGTGGAGGCAAATTTATTTATTTACAAGTTTGCCTCAATATATAATTATACTTTTAAAATTTGTTCAGTGATTCTATAATTATGACAGAATCAGCATGTATATAATATATTGGTATCGATACATGTTTGCAGCAAATACAATCCAGGTTGTGCACATCAAACAAGCCAGCCAGTGATAATTATTGCTGACTTGTGTATCTGAACATAAAATCTTAAAATGATTCATTCACTGCACTGCTAATGTTGTCATATAAAATCGGAAATTTGAACTCACTTTGATTGAACTACAATATGTGCGTGTGCGTGTATTCATATCTCTGTGGGGACAAAAAAATTGGAAGTTTATTATACTTGTGGGGACCAAAATCCTGGTCCCACAAGTTTCAAGGCATTTTTGAGACTAAAAATGTGGTTTTAGTGACAGTTTATGGTTAGGGTTAGGGAAAGCATTATGGCAATTAGATGTCCCCAGAAGATACCCGACGTGTTTGTGTATGTGTGTGTTTATTCGTGCCAGAAATATTTGATGCTTTGTTCTAAATATTTCTGATGATTAATAAGGTCAGTGAAAAGCTGCTGTAGAAGTGGACCATGAAGCTCTCGCGCAGTACTAAAACTTTTGGTAACTCTCAGCATTTACGCTTTCAAATAAATTAACAGTCATAGCGGCAACGATCAGAGTCATGCCTGCTTACTCAAGTTGTCTGCCGCTAATCTTTGTCTATCACCTTTAACATTTATTTTAATACTGTGGTTGGAAATTTTTGCACTGTGAAAAGGACACTTGAAATCCAACTGGCACATGTCCCACAAATAAGTGTCCAACCTGCAGTATTTATTTGTATATTCATTTAGTTATAGGTGAAAAAAACTCCATGTACAAACAGGTAGCAGGGAATTAACAGTTATTAGTGTTCAGCCTGGTCTTTATGAGCACTTATACTCTCTCACTCAAACTGTCACAAAAATATAATTTGTTTTCAACGATGTGGTCGGGAGAATATTAACAGCTGATACCGATTTCGTACATTTTCTATATCGTTTCTTGGGATTGTGCAATCAAAGCTTTGTCATCATCATATGACCCCTAGAGCTGAAGTAACCAAAGGGATGATATGATGTAACTGTGAGAGCAAGTACGCTACTCCTTGAAACAAATTGAAGGTTTCAACAGAAAACACAAAAACTGAATATCAAATAGGAAAAACTTACATTTATAGAATTCACATAGTATTGTATAGTACATGGAAAAAGCTTTCCCCTCTAAGGTTTGAGGAAATGTTTCACAAAGCAGCCAAAGAACAACTTTGAAGCACCTTCTAGGTGAAAGTCTGACCTCTCTTATGCAAAATATAAAGAAATTATGGGTTTTGTGAATTATATCAACTTATTATATTAGATTTAAAATGATGTTTGCTGGAAATAGATTTGGTGATTTGCAGTGTAAAATGTCTGAATGATCAAACTGAGTGTAAAGCTTTATCCATTTATTTTTTTACATTTTCAAAATGTAAGTTTTTATGTTTTAATGGGTGAATAGGTTCACAACAAAAGCTATCAAAAGAACAGCTGTTTCAGCTTTATTTATATAGCGCTAAACTAAAATGTGCTATGTACTCAGTGCGCTTTATATTATAAGGCACTGCCCTGACAAGAATACTGTCCAAAACTATAACTATCCAAGTAAGAGGTTTTTTTTTTAAAGAAAACAAACACCATCTCCTGGTTACACTCTTCAATTGGGTGAACAGGGTGTATTTATGGGGAAAAGTCGATACGCCCCAAGAGAAGAAAGGGGGACTCCCAGTGACTGACATTCAGCTGACATCTGATTGTCAGTTAACAGTCAGCCGGCAGTCCTCTGGCTGAAAGTGGCAATTCTGAGTGGCTGTATTTGTATCAGGTAACACAGCTGACTATTAAAACCAGGTTAGACATTATTGTCCTTCACATCATTTCTGTATGGAGAAACAACTGTATCTGGTTATTGGGAGGGCTTTTAACCTGAATTAAAGGTTTTTATGTTTCCAACTACTCCTCAGTGAACTCTGTGATTGTCTTTCCTTTAAAACACACGTGAAGTTGCTTAACTAATATGCACTATATCACCTTATAAGATTTCTCCAAATGGGTCACACCACATTATGGAATGAGACTCGATGTAATACTTCCAGTGACTCAGAATCCATCTGTTTCAGGCTCACTGTTTTTTAACAGCACATATAAATGGGCTCTGAAAGACAGCAGGATTCATTAAGGGCTTTTAGAGCAATTCACTGAAAATGGAAGCAGACAATAAAGTAAAACGTACCTCTCCCACTCACTTTACCGCTGTGTTTGTCAAATTTACAGCAAAACCTGGAAACCCATGTGCATTAAAATATTAAATTAATACTCACTGACAATGTGAGAGCTTGACGCCAAAGTTTGGGTTTTTACTCTGACATCTCTCATGATAAGGACAGAGATCAAAGGTCAGATAGTTGTATGATTTCATATTGCTCCTATCCAAAAAGAGTGATAGATTTGCAGAGATTACTGCTTACAGTTCATCAGTGTCCATCACTGTTTATGATCATCATAACCACTACAATGAATAGAAAACATATTAAAAATAACAGTTTAACAAGAGTTCAACTGTATGGCTGGTAATGTTTCCCCTGAAAGTGCAAATCTATTTGCCTGTGTGTGTGTGTTTGTCAGGATGTTGGACCCCATCACAGCAGGATCAGCCTCATCAGATCTTAACGAGTTAAAATGTGATCCTGAAGATGCCAGCCAAGGTTGGAAGTGCTCAAGCAGCGGGGCTATGGGGCTAAAAAAGTGAAAGCATTGCACAGTTGATATGAACTGCATCTCCTCTAATGCTTTCTTCAAATGCTTAAAATGCTCATATTTAGCCATTAAAATAACATCTTTACAGCCTGATATAAACTAGCACTGTAGCTAATTCATCCATACATAACAACTCCATGGGGGAATTTTTTTCCATGAATTCAATCTAATTTGATCCTGTTAAAACAAAAAATTAAAACATCTAAATCAACTGGAATTCTCTACAGCGTTTTCCTGGTGACTTTTGAAGCAATTTTAATGGAATTATCTGACAAACAATATGACGAGCTGGGAGCTACACCTCATCCAGATGACAGAACTTCTAGTATTTTCTGTATTTTTTCTCAGCATTTTTTAGCAGATATCTGTATCTGTGCATTGTACGTGTATAGTTTATGGAGCTTTTAGATTAGATTTAGATTTACTTATTGTTCTTTCAGAAATTCCATTTGTGCCGATGGCGATGGTCTGACAAATATATCCACAATAAAGATATCTCAATTACACAAGAAGAAAGTGCCACAGTGCCAAAAGTCAAAACTATGTGCGCGTGACACCCCTATCATACCACATCATATCATTTACAGCTGGATTGGTTCAGCAGAGTTATACCACAAGATAAAGAAGACCTCTGGGCACAAGATGGGCTGTTCCCTCCAACCCAAGGAAGGTCAGAGGTATTCACCATGAAGAAGGTGTACTATATCACTGAAGATATCTCACCCTTTTTCCACCACTTGTGACTCTCAAAGTTGGGTCATACTGCATTATTGCTGACCTGCAATCTTACCATCCATGTTAACAATCCTACTGAGTTTGCTCTTACTGATTACTGAAAGTGAAAAACACCAGGCAATAAAACAAAAAGTTGGGATACTTTCTGCAAATGAACATTAAATAAAACACTGTATACTGTCCGCTTATCCACATCAAACTGTCTCGGCTTCTGCATTAAGTATTACCATTACATAAATGACAGTGGTGTTTGAGTCCAAGTCAGGTTTTCATCAATTGTATCTAAAACTGTATCTAAATATTTATATGGATTTACAACTTGAATACAGTCACCACCCAACACTACCAATGCTACATCAAAATATGTTTCTTTGGTTACCTTGGTGTTTAATTTAAGAAAACTAGCATCACACCAAGTAATAAACTCATCCAGATATTCAGGATACTTTGTCTTATCTTCTGTGTTCAAACCAACAATCTCTGAAAGGACAATTTAACAAAGACATCATTAAAGTCACCAGATGAATTAGTCCCACAGTAATTAGTACACAGAGTAAACAAAGCTGGAGATATGACACTCACCTGTGGTAATAGTGGACGACACTACCACAGTGCGTTAGCGCTGTAATCAGCCAGTCACAAACAACTCAACCCATTAGATGTTTGTGTGTTCTAACCTAGCTAGCACTGGTTTTCCACCTTCTCTCCCAACATTCATGGTCATTCAGGGCTTTGAAGAACCCCAACATGGAAGCAGCCAAAAGACTAGCATTGAGGCTGTGAAATGAACAAGTCACATTCATAGGCTGACAAATGTTTGTCTGCCTGTGGACAGATTTCATCCATCGCAAGAAAGTCTCTAGTTTAAAACCTGTAATTGGTAATTGGGTTAGATTGGTCTGCTAGACAGAATATCGGATTATAAATGAAGCCTTTATTTTAATTGGCTGGATCACAAATACAGACTTTAAATAACCAGTAATTGTTTGGCAGTATTCATGCTCACATGCTGAAATCAACATTATGTTGTTATTCTGAGTGCAGGCAGTCTTCTCTATCCGTACATAAAGATATGTTGCAAGCTAAAAACATGGTGATAAAAATGATATGCAGTCTAATTCTGAAAGTCCCAATATGTGGCAAGCCTACCTACAACATGCAGTAACCCTGACATGAGGCTGGAGATAAAATACTGAGTGAGTGTTTGATTAAAGGAAAGTTTTAAAAAACACCTCTGTGACAGAAAGCTCTGGAGCCTTCACGTGAAAGTCAAAATGGATTACTGCTGACATCATCAGGTCTTATTATTGTAAGTTATTATCTGAAGTCCCTTTGCCCGCTCGACATGCGGCGACATTTTAGGGATGAAAGCTTTACTCTTAAAATATTCAGCAGCAGTAAACAAATGGAGGATATATGAAGTCTTTGTGAGTGAAAGCATTTACTGTTCTCACTAATGCAGCAGGGAGAACGCACCGCGGCCAGTTAAAACGTTTCTATCAATAAAATCCAATCTGCTTCTGTCTCTCTGTATTTCCCTGTATATTCATCTATCCAACTTTCTCTCTTTTCGCTTTTTCTTCCTTTCTTCCTGCATCTCTCTTTAGATGCTGTTCTGTCGCTCTGTGCTAGTGTTGCCAACACTTTCCATTTTCCTCCACCTGACCACTGAGGTGTTCCAGTGTTCTCTTTTCTTCCTCATCCTAACCTTTTGTCTTTCCCACCTTTGCCTTTCACCCTGTCTTGTCTGCATGCACTTTTATATGTTGCTGTTATAGCAGATTTAAATTGGTTTGCCTCGTGTCTCTGTCTCTTTCTCGATCACCTTACTTGTGTCTCTGGAGCCCTTTCAGCTTTTTGTCACGGATTAGTGAAATAAATGTTGCGGGATGGAGTCAGTCAAACATCTGAATACTGGAAGGCATGTTAGGCTTAAATGGTCATGGGACTGAATCTTATATAGCTGCTTTCAACTTGGGGTTCAGTACCTTTCCCATATTTAAGCATTGTTTTTTTTCTGTCACTTTATTGTCTTCAAAAAATACGATGAGTGGAAAGTGATGATCCACAATGTCTGTCAACTTCAGTAAACCCTGCAGACTGGACTCAGAGTATCAGAGGCTCACAAACAGTAGTGTATACCATGAACTGAAGGAACAAGCAGAACAGATCAGAACATAAACTGTTGCAAGGTTCTTATATTTCTTCATTTGTGCTTTAAGCAAAAATGCAAGTTGGTATTTATTTATTCAGCAGTCAGTGTTGATCTGTCATGTTTTAATTGTTCGACAGCAGCGATGTGATGAACACTACTAGTGTCAGAAAGTGTCTCTGTCATTCAGCAATCCGACACATATACGTTTTTTAATATGTAGTAATTACTGAGTACCTTATTTTAAATACACCCTGCTTTTCAAGGTCTCCTCGGCTGTATAATGGAGGAAAGATATCAGACTGCGGCGTCCTTAAATAAATACCTGGTTGGTTATGAAAAGTTCAAACTCTACATGACAATAAAATGTGTCAATTAATCTCCTGTTCTGTTCTTCCTCTGTCTTCATTACTCTTCACTGGCTCTTCCTCTCTATGGCCATCATCGCCTCTTTTTCAGTTTGTTTCTTGATGGTTTTCACAGCGACTAAATGATAATTGTCTTCTCCTTTGTCGTGGCCGTGATTTTCTCTTCCATCCTCCTTCCTTTTGCCGCTGACCGCTCTTGTCTCTCTCTCGCTCGCTTGCTTTCCTCACTTTTCCGGTGTCTCTCTACATCCTTTTGTCTTCAGAGCTTTCTTCTGCTTCTGTCTCTATGCTGGTTTTTGATTCTCCCTCTGTCTCGATTCCTTTAGCTGATGAAAGAGCCGAGTGTTTTCTTCTCCTCCTGAGCAGATGAAGATGAAAGTCTGATCTGTTTGTTGACGCCGTTACCGTGGTAACGTCTCACCTGTTTGCTCGCCTTCAACCCCTAACGAGCAACTCTTAACGAGAAAACACCTCTTCAAAACATCAACAAGCGCGCGAATCAAACACACACGTACCGAACCGAGGCATAAACACAAACAGAACTACAACTAAGAAACACACAGAGACGGGCATAATCAAAAGACACACAAACACACAGCAGCTTGTGTTCTTGGCAGGGAGTCGGTGGATCTTTAATCCTCATCATGCAGCAGGTATCGATATCAGAGCCTCGCTGTCACCTTCTATTAGCTGCCTGAGAGACACTGAGGGAGGGGAGGTGGGCTATGCATGTTATGGAGAGAGGTGTTCACAAAAATATACAACGAAAGGATGGATATATTCAAGTGATTCAGTGAGTAATTAATTCAGGCTTTAAAACCTCCCGATTTGAGACATCTAATCGAGCAAAGAAGCAAATGTTTAAGGGGCAAAAATGGCATCTGGGTGAGACAATTTATAACAGAAAACTTTGCGAGATCTTTCAAGAATGCTCATTCACGTGATCATTGGTCCTCTGTTTGAGAACAAAATCTTTGCCTGCCTTTGCAGCATTTCTCAGCATCGTAGCCTGCAAGAGTAACTTTTAATGTGAAGCAATGTCTCAACACTATCTATCAGCAACACTATCTCTAACCCAAGGCAATCCGAATATATATTTTTTTGTAATTAAATAATTCACCCAAGTCGTTGCAAACACAAAATAATCATTCTAAATAAGAAACAGCAAAAAAGCTGAAATGCAGTAAAGATGTAGGTACTAAAGCATTTCTA
Organism: Astatotilapia calliptera; assembly: GCF_964374335.1. Classification (NCBI taxonomy): domain Eukaryota; kingdom Metazoa; phylum Chordata; class Actinopteri; order Cichliformes; family Cichlidae; genus Astatotilapia; species Astatotilapia calliptera. The sequence goes on from NC_137440.1 coordinate 5,066,699, forward strand.
GCAGCAATGTGCAGACATTTTAGCTTGTTAAGACAATTCAGTGCTGTCAGGCATCTAAATGCCTCCAAACTTGACAAAAAGCTGAAACAGAACTAGCCACAGAAGTCGCATAACAGATGGTACGAGCCCGACAGAGGCCTAACCTCAACATCATGGAATCAGCCTGGGATTCAGAAGACAGCCTAAATCCACAGAACTCCAGAAAGTTCTTTTCGAACTGTATACTTGTTGAAAGAGTTACTGATCATATGCCTGTAAAACCTGTAAAGTGGGAATTTTGTAAGAGATACAGGGGGGAAAAAACTGAAGTTCACACTGTGTGCAAAAATGCTCAAATTCAGCAGTGTGAGGTTTTCAGATGGAGTTGGAATCTTCACCCTGGCTGCCATGTATAGGTTTACTGCCAGTTTTTTGCTCTGGCAATGAGACTACTTGCGACTGCCACAAAATATCAGGACTTGATAAACCCAAACTGGGTACCCGGGGCAAAACTGAACTGTGTTCTGCTCCAGAGATCCGTGACGGTCTGGAGTCCTGGGTAAGATGCCAGATTTGCCAAGTTTGTAATCCAGTCTTGTATGGCGTTGTCATTTAATTATTTCTATATAATTGTTTAAATACACGTGAGGTGGTTGGAATACATGTGAGGAGCATGGTGTTTAAAATAACAATGATATGTTGAATAAGGGGAGTTTTATGTAAAGAGGGTTTACAGCTCTTCAGTTGGCTCTGTCTCTTTGTCTAAACAAGGCCCCGTCCAAGCCACAACAGATCATGTCACAGTGTTTGGAGGTGCATTAAGTGGAAATGCATAGCGACTCCATTTTTAATTTTTTGAAAGGAAAGAGTAGGATTCATGCAGACAGAGACAGGCACATGACACATGTAAGTTGTTTTGGAATAATAAAGTATATCACAGAGAATCGTTGTAATACAGAATTGTGTGCTGGTTTAGAATAAGTCGGGATATAGGTGGGTATGTGTCGATATAAAGGGCGTATGGGTCATAAGTCTTTGAAAGGGAGAGAAAGGATGGACTTGTCATATGGTGTGTGTGTGTGTGTGTGTGTGTGTGTGTGTGTGTGTGTGTGTGTGTGTGTGTGTGTGTGTGTGTGTGTGTGTGTGTGGTGGGGGGTTGGCAAGAGGAAAGAAAGCTGAAAATAGAAATAGCCCAACGAGGAGGGTGGGAGGGCCGGAGGCCAAAGAGCATGATTAGAAGGGTCTGTGGGGGGACGAGGGGTCCATGGGTAACAGTAGGGGAGGACAGGTTCATCTACTATCGACGGCAGGGGAGAGAGGGAGCAGCTGAACAGATAGCAGCACCAGGAGAAAGAAAGAGATGCGCTAAGGACGACAGAAAAAGAGAAAATGACAGGCAGACACAAGGAACAAGGGGAGACAGGAAAAGCCCGAAAAAAGGACAGTCGAGAAAGAGATAAGGAAAAAAGAGATGTAAATGGAAATAGAGACAGGTAGGGAGATAAGACACAGAGGAGGTTCACTTCAGAGGAACGAGTTAAACACTCACACTCGTATCCACCTATCTGTGCGAGCATCTGTGTGTGAATGTGTGTGTCGAGAGGTCGCCTCCTAACAGTGTGTGTCTGTCTGACAAAAGAAACTGACTTTGAACATGGATACTTATCCGTTTCCGAGACAGACGGAACGAAAGTCGACTTATAAACAGATGCATCTACTGCGTTATTGTCTTTATACTATGGAAGAACAAATATGTTTTTCCTACAATATCGACATTCCCAATCCTTTTTGAAGGAAACAATTCTTTCTTAATCAGAATGAAATCCTGTCTTTCCTTGAGGCTGAAACAAGTTGTCAATCAACAGAAAAAATGATCCCCTGAACAATCATTTAACAGATTTTAAAAGCAATGCACCCATATTGAATCAGTACTGTGCAGTGAAAACCGACTATTTCTTTTTTTATGTTTATCAAGTTTTATTGATTTGTTTTTTTATGTTTGTTTTGAATTCCTGTAAATAAGAGTGATTTAAAAAAAATAATTCTGGTATTTTCTAATCTTTTTACTGATTAATGTACCAGATAAAGCAACCACTTTCTTTTGGTTTGTGTTAGGACTTTTGATCTGACTGCACTGATGATACTAAATATAGCCAATTAGATGAGCAAGAAGCTGCGTGAAACCCACTGGCAGGCAACATTTAACTTTCAAGAAAAAGCTGTTAGTGTGTGAGACTCATTTTTAGCCCGCATACCTGTACACACTGGAGAGCAGGTGTGTTTTGTAGCTGTGAGTGCTTTCCACTGTGCATATGTGAGACCAAGTGTGTGTGGGGGTTCAGTCTATTAATTCTTGGTGTGTCCAGGCCCCACAGCATTTCTACTACAATAGAGAGTCATCGGAGGCCCAGGGCCTGCCGGAGGAACGTCTGGCTGACGCCGTATCTTTAAGGAGCATTAATTCAATTAAGAGCCAGGTTATAGACAGCCAGGTGGAGGAGGAGGGGTGGCAGCTCAGTGCAAAAAAAGAAAAAGAGAGAGAGAAAGGGACAGAGAAAGACAGCTGATATTTAGGAGACGCTGACGATACCAAAGACTGAAAAATACGGACTGAAATCAACTCACTTCTTCTGATAAACATTTCAACAAGGTTCAAGCAGTGGAACTGACACACTGATACACTCCCTGTTAAGGTTTCTCCTTCACCTTGTTAGTAGAGCACTTCACTTAACTTCTCCCTTAGCAGTAATCTACACCAAAAGACTGAAACATTACAGCTGTAGCGTCTACTGTTTAAAGACAGCATCCAGGGCTGGGCACCTCTGACATTCTCCCGGTGGGCCAATGCAATTTTGGCCAATGGGCCAGTTTAAAGGACCAGCCGTACAAGCATCGATAGCAGCTCACTCGTTCATTTCCATTACTGAGAGTGGATTGCCCAACCAAATCTATTAGCAGCAAAGCAAGTGATGAAGGTGTTGAGAAAACTTTTTGTGGACAGCGTCATCTGCAGACAGTTGTTCTTGAACTCTGGAACCACTGTGCTGACTACAATAATAGACTATTTAACATTTCTATAATGCAGAAATGTGTCTGAACTGTACATTTACCTGTGAGGATGCATATGTATTTTCTCAATGTATGCTGTTGTTTTTTGCATTTGTGTGTGTGTGTGTGTGTGCCCGTGCGACCCCTGCCGACCCCCACTGCTTTCTCATATAGCCCTACAGTAATAGGTTGCAGTGCAGAAATCGAACCCATTTACGCGTCCCAACACCAAAAACAGACAAATGATCGCTAAAATGGAGTCGACTTCTCTTAAAATTGAGCCCCCTTTTCTCTCTCTCTCTTTCTCTCTCACGCTCTCTCTCTCCATACAAATGACTGCTATCAATATTTCCAATCTTCATTTCTCCAGAAGCTCACGGCCTCTTTCTGCCAAAAATCAATGGCTTCCCACTGAGAGCTGTGACAAGGATCAAAAGTGAGAGGCTCACTTTCTTCAGATAAACTCTCGTTTCTGTACAGTTTCATCATTTAAGCAGCCAGTTTGTGTTTTGCATTCACATCAACTTTACAAAAAATTGACCCAAATGGCGTTATTTTTTTGTGATGAGAAGCAAAGATAGTTTGTGCTATTTGGAGATTTTTTATTAAACATTGGCAATCTAATAAACATTAGCAGGATGGCTTTTTCAGAAGGCACACCAGGCTTTACCTATACTTCTTTTTTTTTTCTTTTTTTTACAACAACACCCAAACAATACATCATTCATTCAAAAGAAGAAACACAAATGTACAGCATCCTGACGTCTGCTGATAGAAAATAAAAGTCATCTTTTTTACTTTGTGGCAAATGTGTTATAGATATTTGTTTATTTTGGGCTCCTATTGATAACTTGGAGGCTAAATTCCATCATGCAAACTATAAAAATGTTAATGCAGGATTGGGAATAATGGGTATTCTTCCTTTTTGTGGCCCATAAACAGGAGTGGACACCTGATAGCTGACATCTAAAGTAAGCAAACAGAAATAGAGTTTTATACTTTAGTAGCACATTCCTTTAAAAATATGCTTAATAGTTATTTCTATTTATATTTAAACCCTGCCCAGGTTTTTTTTTACATTCCTAGACTTGAAAAAAGGTTCCCTTGTGTAGTGGTCGTACACCACAATAGAGCTAGTAATGATGTATGTAAGTTAGATGCTATCAACATGCTTCCTTCTAATAGGTGTTGATAAAAAAAGACTACTTACATTACAAATTCTGAAGCCAAAAATGATGATGATTGAAAGTAAGCCCTTACAGGACATTTCATAACTAGTTTTAGACACTTTAGAAACCACATTTATTTCTGTTTACTAGAAATATTAAAGCTATCTTACCACTCAGATCTACTTCATGAGGTATGACCAGGTGGGTCATTCCAAGGTTCTATCACGCTCTTATGTATTCCCTTTGTACACTCAACCCGAGGCATGAAATGCACAGTTACATGCATACATGCACAAATATGCTCACTTTACAAACTTTCCCAACTTTTTAGGCCTAAGCTCAAATGAATAAAGATTATGTGCTGCTGATTCTTTTGCGTAAAAGCTGTCACAACCAAAGAATCTGAAAGGTTACAAAAAGATTAAAGTTCTACATTCTTAATCACACGGAAGCAACTTTTTTGTTTCAGCAGGGCTGTTTGTCTAGTCGTGCTTTCATTTCTTTGTGTTACTGCAGTCAGCTATATGTTTTTATGCATTCATTTTTAATGCATGCCTCTGCCTGAGTCTCTTTATTTGCATATGTGTGTGTAATTTAACTGTGCAGCATTTATGAGCATAATTCAAACGTATATGAATTAATGTACTTCTGTGTGCATGCAGTTCTATATCAGTGGGTACACTTACACGGTGATTGTGTGGATTTGCGTGTGTGTCTCTGGTTGTCAGTCACACGGCAGGGCTAGGCTAATCAGCGCAGCTAGCTGTTCGCTGTGTGATGTAGGCTGATTAATATCCTGTTAGTGTCCCGTGGCTTTTAAGGTTAACTGCTGTTTCCTCTATACATCCATCGCTTCAAAACAGCCCTGCTTTCATTTGGCCTCATTAAGACGATGTATTACTATACTTAGCAACAACACAAAGACACACACACACACACACACACACACACACACACACACACACACACACAGTCACAATGTTTTCTGTTAATGCTCGGTGTTGATTTGCCAAAGCTTTGTCACATATTTGCAAAAGCTAATGAAGAAAAGTGACAGTGGACCTCAGACAGAACCTCTGAATGCTTTACTCACACACGCACACACACACACACACACACACACACACACACACACACACACACTATGGATCTATTTGCTGTCACTTTGTTATCTTGTGTCTTTGTTTCTGATGATTTGTGTTTGAAAACTGTTAGTTTATCTAGATTCATATTTGTATACAAAGTCAAGTAGTTGAATTATTTTGTTGCTGTTTTTGTGCCATTAAATACAGAAGCTGGTTTATCAAAGGCAAGAAATGTTATTTTGAATAGTGAACTTGGTAACCTTTTGGAATAAACTCAACTGATTGGCTTTTTCTTTAGTCATTTAACTAGATACTCATGATATACACACTAATATCAAGTAAAGTATTAGTTCAGGCAGAGACGAGTGATGTTTCCATCTGCAGTAATTTATAAATGGACACGTGTGGGCAAACTAAACTGAAGACTACACTGGATCATATGATTACTACTCATCTGTCCATCTTGGCCAACTATACACCTGAAATAGAAATTTTATTACCCCAAAGTCGACTTTATAAAAGTTCCAACATTGAAAAGGTATTTATAGTATTTAGCAGCAGGTGATACAGCATAAAAAGCCATGCTGTGTCACCTGCTATCTGTTCTTATTCAATTGGAGCATTAATACCATCAACATATCGTCATATTAATCAACGGATGCGGCAACGCAAACTGGGTTTTGGTGTTAAAAAAGTACAGTGACAAGATTACGTGTAAAAGGTGACAATTCAGACATTTTTTTCTGAGTGACCTTGTTGCATAAGAGGCCCTTTCTTAATGTGCAACATATATAGGGAGGAGAAAAACGCACCTGTCTTATTTTTTGTGCTTGATATTGAAATGAAGTGGCTGCAACTGAGTTTAGAAAACTGCTGAGCTCTGGTTAAAAAAAAACCTTAAAACTTTCAAACCAATGAGCATTATTTGGGGATTACGGTCACACGCTTTTTGCCCTGTTTAGTAAATCATGCCCTGTGTGGAAGATGTCACACCAAATATATTATCAGTAAGATATCAAACCACACTCATCTTCATTTATTGTGATTTCAGATACACATCTGTAAAGTTGGTGGTCTGACTATAGTACTTCTCTGTAGGATTACATTTAGTCACGAAACAAATCAAGGGAGTACTTTGCTTAATGAAGGTGTACTGAGAAAAAAGTTTGCCATGATGAAATAAAAGAGCTTGATATGTAACAACTGACTGCTGTAGGTTTCTACTATTAGACTAATATAATCCTAATTTAACTGATATTGAGGCAAACATCCGAAGAGACAAACCGAGACACTTTCCTTCCTACCTTGAAGCTCTGGAGCTGCTCTGAAGCATCCTTGTCCTGTCTGAGGCAGGAGTTAAAGATGAGGAGTTCAGTGTCTCGCAGCCACGCCTTCAGCTCCTTGATACGGGCCTCCAACTGCTCCAGAAGTGAGTTGGTAAGTGGGGACAGGGCTGATCGAGGGTTTTCCACAGTGACACCTCGACCTCCAGCCAGCTGAGCTTTTATGTTGGACGACTGGTTTTGCTCAGACCTACCAGGTCCTGAATGCTTGGAGAGGATTTTCTGAAATAAGAGAGAAGAGTCCGGGGGGGAAAAAAAGGAAAAAGTCAGGCAATTACATTGAGGACTCCTTGTTATGTCAATACTCCATCATGTAAAGTAGCATATCAATCAATACTCACACAGCTATTAATCATCTACCTTTATAAATGTGCAGATCAATAATAGGGATGTCATGTATTCTGCGCCTAGCTGCAAGTGTGAAGATTACATTTTCAGTAATGTCATTGATGTCAGTGCTGCTGTTCAAGATGTAATAATATAATCATAATGTTCTTGTTGACATGAGATCGTGTTTACATTGGGGGGTGGGGGAGGTTGCTGGTTTGCTCTCACATACAATACTGTACAAGTTAACTGGAAATTAAAAGTAATTTCATTTGATCTAATGCTCTACTGATGCTGCGAACACAGACTGTGCATGGATTTACAGCTGACAGGTGCTACTGGAAGGTTAAACTGGAATATTTCCCACCCAGTCACAGATCAATCAGTGATATCGTACAGTCCCATTGGTAATCGTTTCAATTACTAGTTTCAGAGTTGAGTTGACTTCAAACTTGGACTGTACGTCATCATATTTTCTAATTCTTGCATAAAATGTCTTGTAGAAAGGTTACATTACTTTGCTGTATGTCTCTCTCTATATAATTATAATATTTCTCACATTTCTGCATTTCTTGATGTAAGAAAAAATCTTTAAAGTTTTATTTTTATATAATAACACGTTTAGACAACGTTTCTAACGGTGTTATCAAAACTATCAATTAGCTTGTTGTCATCACAAACCTTCTGTTGGGAATGAATAAAACTCTGGGAATATGTCTGGTGTTTTTCCAGGTGCAAACAGATCAGCTGCTAATTCAGAGCTTCTAGCAGCTTCTCCTACAGAGTTGTGATATTCACACCCAAAACAAAACATCATTTAGACACAATACAAACTGAAAGAGGGTTTGGCGCGGAGCAATCACGGTTTCAAATAGGAACAACTGAAAACAACAAGAGCGCGACTCAAAGTGTGTGTGTGTGTGTGTGTGTGTGTGTGTGTGTGTGTGTGTGTGTGTGTGTGTGTGTGTGTGTGTGTGCTTGTGTGTAATAAGCACTGCAGAGTAATTTTCCAACCCCTGTTGATCACACAGTGAGACACAGTAAGCCGCTGAGAGAGACTATTCTCCAGTTGGAGTTCAACAAGTGTGTGTGTGTGTGTGTGTGTGTGTGTGTGTGTGTGTGTGTGTGTGTGTGTGTGTGTGTGTGTGTGTGTGTGTGTGTGTGTGTGTGTGTGTGTGTTTCTTAAAAGTGCTCATCAATACAAAACAAACAAACTTGTGATGGCCACCAATCACAGGCTCAAGGCAGAGACCAGGCCATGATATCAGCAGTAACATTCAGAGTGTAACATGCCAAAGGAACATAAATAAATACGTTCTTCGTTTTTTTTAGCTTTAGCTTCAATTTGCATGTAGGAAAGTAAGATTTACTATACAGTCCAAAAGAGCAGTCTCGTCAAGTCTGAATCTTCCAAAGTTGTCCTTCTACATTTCTCCAGTTTGGACACACTCCAGTTTATTTAATCTCATACACAGAACATAATTGATTGATAAAGACGTAGCGCTAATGCTTTTGCTAGGTTATCTTCATGTTGTCATTACTAATTATCTAATACCTAATATTTTCTCTTTGAATTTTTCCTTGCAGGAGCAACTCAGTACGGCTGACCTCACTGCATAACTACAAATGTTCTAATAAAAATGATCACTGAAAACCGCTGAAAAATGACATCACTACCAGAACCAACTCCGTTACATAAGCCACGCTCAGAAAACCCACAAAAACACTTTGCTACTAGCAGTTGGCAAATAGGGAACAGTAGTACATGAACAGGTTGTCAGGATTAGCAGATAGGAAGATCATACTGCCATGTAGGGCTGCCACGATTTGTCGACTAGTCACGATTACGTCGACTATCAAAATCGTCGACGACTGATTTAATAGTCGACGTGTCGTTTGAAGCTTTGTAAGATCGCAAAAGAGTGTAATAACGGACTGAAACAGAAGATGGCAGCACAGCATGTACAAGGATGCCAGCTGCCGTTAAACCCCGAAGAAGAAGAAGCAGCTGTGTCCCAGAATTCATAGCGCGGCCCAGCTTAGTTTCCAACAATGGCGGTAGCTAGTTAGTTTTAATATTACTCTTATTATTCTTTCTGGGTCACAAAATAAACGTTTAACATATTTTCAGGCGAGAATGTAGCTGTGTAAACCTCAAATATCTGCTCAGTTTATCAGGACACCACATATTTTCAAAAGCGCTCCGATGTTTTCGGAGACGTCTGTTACCCACTAGCTCGATAGCTAGCCGGGGGCTAGGTCACTAGCGCCGTGAGAACACCGGACTCCCGGCAAATTGTTTTCAAACCCACCGCCGTCTTTCGCGACTCAGGTTAAATATATATATGAGTCACTTAGATAAATTAAAAATGTTATTGTTCGGCTTTTTTTTTAGTATTTTATTTGTTCCTGAGTAAATCGGTTTGGCTGAGATTAAAGTTATAGTTTTTACACAGCTGAATAAACGTCAAGCAGACAGCTGATTATCAGAAGTGTGAGATGCTGGAGAATATACTCCGGTGTCCTGTTATATTTTAGATGGCAAGGAGTTTATTAAACTTTACCGAAACAATCTGCAAATTTCATTAAAATTGAATAAACTATCATCTTGTCTTTATTTTTAGTTAGCACCTTAAAAGCTTAAAGCTGTAAGCTAATGATAGTTACATAAGAGCAGATGCTGCTGGTGCAATAAGCTGTAGTTTTACGTCCAGTGGATGATGATCTGATTAGTCGACTAATCGCATAAATAATCGGTGACTAGTCGACTATCAAAATAATCGTTTGTGGCAGCCCTACTGCCATGTTTACTTTAATAGAAGAAGTTATAATAACAGCGATTATTCTTTAATACACGCTAGGAACTGTTTGCGTCTTAAGGTGTCACCAATGTCACAAAACATCCATACACTAACAATGTGGCATTTTCACTTTGAAAACAAACAAACAATTTTATTGTTTGCTTTTAAAGTTTTAAATGGCCTGGCTCCTACCTACCTGGCAGACCTTCTACACTTATACACTCCACAACGTTCTCTCAGATCATATGACCAGTCACTCCTTGCTGTCCCCATGTCGAGACTGACACACCGCTTTCGCTGTTGCGGCTCCCATGTATAGAATAAGTTGCCCCTCCATATTAGGCTGGCATCAACATTTGATTTTTTTTCCAAGGCATTTTAGGAGTAATACCAGAGTTAGTTATTTTATTATTCGTCTATTTTATTCATGTTTTAATATTTACTTATTCATGTTGATCTTTTCTCATTTATTTATTTATTTTATTGTGATTTTATTTTCTTTGTCTGTTTAATGCATATTTTTTTTAAACTTTTATTACTGTTTCTTACTGGAAAGTACTTTGGTCTATCATGTTGTTTTATAGTGCTCTATAAATAAAGTTGGATTGGAGCAATTTTAACCAGTAAGCAAGAAAGTTGAGTCCCAAGGTTTGGTCTTATACTACATCATTCTCAGCATGTAAAATACAACAAACACAACGACTACATCCTTCCATGTTTCCAAATAGCTGGCAAACCAGAAGTAATTCTCTTTTCATACCTTTTGGTTTCTGCAGTGGGAGCTGTACTCTGTATCTTGTCCTGTTCAGGGTTCATAATGCATTGTTTGGAAAATTTCAAGGTTCAGATAGCTGCTATCTTGAAGTTTCCACTATGACTGTAACAAGCAGCCATGGCAGGAATAACAGAACACAGAGTTGCTCCTGAACAAGCCCAATGTGGGTTTCTGTTGTTAATTTGCATATATATATTAGAGATGGCACGATACCACTTTTTTATGTCCGATACCGATACCGATATCATAAATTTGGATATCTGCCGATACCGATATGAATCCGATATAGTGTTTTTTAATCAACAAAACTGTTTTTTAAATATCTTGCTGCATTTTGTATAAGTTCATACTCAAGTTTAAAACAACAACTACACTAAAGCTATTCTGTTATACCTGTATGCAAAAAAAAAAAAATTTCATAGTTCAGCAATACTGATCAATCTAATAAACTTAAACCTACACCATCCTCCCTATTCTGGTATTTTAAAGAGTACTTAGCATAAATATTAAGCAATCTAACTAATAGGGTTCCAACTCCCAGCAACAACAAAAATAAATAAATAAAAAATAGGGAACCACCCCTCACGCTCCACCTCATGATGCTTAATCGACGTAATCAACCTTAATTTGATGCAGTGTGAAAAAAAATGCACAGAAATCAATTATTTTTCAAGAAATATTAAATAGATTCAACATCTTTCTTCAACAAAATTGCAGACTGTACAGATGGTACCTTCCCAAAGGAAAAAGTACTATAGCTTACTAGGGTATATATATATTAGACTTAATAGTCACTATATACAGTAATTGACTTCTATTCATTTTACATCAAATTAAAACTTTGGGTGTCAGATAATTATTTATTAAAAGCTAGACATTTAAAATGAGAATAAGAAAAAAGTATGTCTTTGTGCCCCCTTTTCCCTGTTAATGCCCTATCGGCCCCCCTGGCTAAACTTTGCTAGATCCGCCCCTGCACAGTTACCAGCGCCAGCTATGTAGAAAAAGATCCTCGAGTAGAAAGTAATATTAAATACATTCTAACAACAGCTGATCAAGCTTAAACGTGCTGCTGTTGTTCAGCCGCTGGTTTCCTCTTTCTGGTGCAAAGTGGGCCAAAAGCAAACTAGAGACACGGACTCGCGACAGAAAAGCCGATCAGCTGATCATTAGCAGTTTCACGATTGAAGTAGCAGCCGGAGAGGCAGTCGCTTGTTAAGCTTAATGCAGGAATGCTTTACAAACATTCAGAGATGGACTTACACACTTGCTTTACTTCTCTCGGGATAACTTTGTCGGAGATGAAATGCGGGGTTGCTAGCGAAGCTCCAAATGCTATCCAGACCACCGACAGGTCCCGCATGCCACAGCCGCTCTATCACGTGATGCATTCTGCTACAACGTGCTAACGTTCTGAGGTGAGTTACGGCGTGTTGCAAGTTTTGTGAGGTGCTTTCGTGATATTTAATGGATCGGATTACATTTTTTATTTTTCTCCGATATCCGATCCAGTAATTTAGGTCAGTATCGGACCGATACCGATACGTAATATTGGATCGGTCCATCTCTAATATATATATATGTGTGTGTTGATACAAAAGGTACTGAGTCATTAGTATAGGAGAAAGCACTTTAGCTGAACTCTGGCAGGTAATAACAACCCATTAGACAATGAACTACTGCAACAACAGGACCCCAAACAGTCAAGTGTGCAGTTAGCTTTGTGCTAAGATCATGAATGTCTTCTTAATTTGACGGAGAGAACAAGAAACAGAAAGAGAAACGAGAGCAAGATAGCTCATATCCAAGGAGAAATAGCTGCCATCAAGGATGTAATTTAAGAGACATAAAGAACATTTTCCCAAGACAGCAGGCAAAAACATATTTTTTCCTAAAACATACATTGGTGAACATATTCATATCACAAGGCAAGACGACCAGCAGATCTCCAAATATTTGTTTGTTTGCTAAAGAGCTGTGAAGCCTGATTCTCAAGCTTAAGCTCAAGCTCATTTCATTCCTGTCAGCTCTGCCTCCACATTATGTGTATAGTATCCAGTGTATGTACTGTAAATACCCATACACATACAGTTTGACCTTGAACAGCTGCAAAACCGCCCCCCAAAAAAATCTGGCTGCCAAAAAGCATGACAGAAAAGATGAAAGCTAATTTACAACCTCTTTATTTCTTCATCATTCAGGTTGTGTGTGTGCGTGTGTTTGCTATGTCATAAATTCTTCATAAGGCCAGGATAGTTCAGAGGCGAGACACAGGACATCAATTCCAGTTAATTCCCAATTTGTGTCAGAGCACCAGATGCCGACGCGAGCACCGACAGGCCCGTTAATACGCCACTGAGGCGCCAGGTTGGAAGGGTGAGGAGAGAGCAAAGGACCGAAGGAGAAGAAGACAGAAAGACAGAAACAAGTGAGACCTCTGACATATTTAACATAAGCTAAAATTTAACACTGCAAGAAATAGAGTGATAAAAAGTAAAATGAAAGGAAAACAGGGAAACAAATATCAGAGGTAAAGGAGGAGAAATAAATGTGATTGGGAGGAGACAGAAATAGAAGAAATAGAAAGACTGAAAGTTTGGGTGAAGACAGAAGAGGTCCCTGTTCATCCTGCTCACCTGGCGTTATTATTAAGAGTGCACATTCTTCTTAATAGTGTTGATACAACAGGTTGCGTTTTGGGAGGACATGGAACCTTGAAAAACAATGAAACCTTTTTTTAATCAAGAAAGAATTCTTTAGGCTTCAATCCAACATCGGAAGGATCAGAAAGAAACCTGAGCTTCCGGGGAAATCGCGTTCAACAAAGGTAGTACAGAACGAACATAACTCATCACAAAAAGTAACAAAATAATTTCCCAAGCAAAAAATAAACTTGGTTCCCTGGTTTACAGTCCTCAGCACTGCCATTAATAAAGGCTTTGTTATAGGTTGTTTTCGGTAGCGTGTTATTCTTTGTGAAAGAAAGTTGTCACTTAATTTTGCTAAAGGTTTGTAGGGGTGCAGAGTGGGGTCATGTTAACATCAAAAAAGATCAACTTAATGATTTATTGGCAGAAAATCGAAAAAAGACGTATTACTTAGAAACTATGATTCTTAAAAAGTGTGGTGGTGGTCACAATTGGCCTTTAACCTTTACTTCAAGATCAATAGACTGATCTGAAGGTCAAAGTGATGACCTCTTCTTCAAGGTCATCTAAGGCCAAATTTGTCTTTTATCTTTAAAACTATGCTGAACATTTTACTGCCTTTGTATTGGCAGCATTTAGGAAATGATGCTGGTGTATGAGGATTATAAACAACACATTATAGTCTGAATCATATATCATGTCATATTTGACCTCTGATCTCACTTTTACATTTCACATCTGCCTTTCATTCAAGTCGACCGCAAAATGTGTTACATCTTTAAAGAAAGGATCGTCAAGAGAAAGAGAATGAGCTGCCTAATTAGTTCGAAATACATTTATAATATTATTATACTTAATGTTTATATAAAAATACAATGCTATCCCCTTAAAAGTGAATATTGCCAAGAGAGTGAGCTGCCTTGGCATATGTTTAAAGTTGGTTAACATAGTATGGTTATGGACAATTATCTTGGGGATCGATGTTAACTTATACAAATTATATGCATTAAATCAATAGTAGGATTATTGTATCAAATATAATCTTTGCCACTACATATTTATATATGCATAGTTGTCTGAGCCAGTGCTGCACAGTATGTGTTATGGCAAGCAGACAGTTTTGTCTTATGGAGCGTATGTTAAGTCCCTGCTCCAATGACAATGATGCCAGTTACCCACAATCATATACAGTGGGGCAAAAAAGTATTTAGTCAGCCACCGATTGTGCAAGTTCCCCCACTTAAAATGATGACAGAGGTCAGTAATTTGCACCAGAGGTACACTTCAACTGTGAGAGACAGAATGTGAAAAAAAAAATCCATGAATCCACATGGTAGGATTTGTAAAGAATTTGTTCGTAAATCAGGGTGGAAAATAAGTATTTGGTCACCTCAAACAAGCAAAATCTCTGGCTCTCACAGACCTGTAACGTCTTCTGTAAGAAGCTTTTCTGTCCCCCACTCGTTACCTGTATGAATGGCACCTGTTTGAACTCATCATCTGTATAAAAGACACCTGTCCACAGCCTCAAACAGTCAGACTCCAAACTCCACCATGGCCAAGACCAAAGAGCTTTCGAAGGACACCAGGAAAAGTATTGTAGACCTGCACCAGACTGGGAAGAGTGAATCTACAATAGGCAAGCAGCTTGGTGTGAAAAAATCAACTGTGGGAGCAATCATCAGAAAATGGAAGACATACAAGACCACTGATAATCTCCCTCGATCTGGGGCTCCACGCAAGATCTCATCCCGTGGGGTCAAAATGATCATGAGAACGGTGAGCAAAGATCCCAGAACCACACGGGGGGACCTGGTGAATGACCTGCAGAGAGCTGGGACCAAAGTAACAAAGGTCACCATCAGTAACACACTACAACGGCAGGGAATCAAATCCCGCAGTGCCAGACGTGTTCCGCTGCTGAAGCCAGTGCATGTCCAGGCCCGTCTGAAGTTTGCCAGAGAGCACATGGATGATACAGCAGAGGATTGGGAGAATGTCATGTGGTCAGATGAAACCAAAGTAGAACTTTTTGGTATAAACTCAACTCGTCGTGTTTGGAGGAAGAAGAATACTGAGTTGCATCCCAAGAACACCATACCTACTGTGAAGCATGGGGGTGGAAACATCATGCTATGGGGCTGTTTTTCTGCCAAGGGGACAGGACGACTGATCCGTGTTAAGGACAGAATGAATGGGGCCATGTATCGTGAGATTTTGAGCCAAAACCTCCTTCCATCAGTGAGAACTTTGAAGATGAAACGAGGCTGGGTCTTCCAACATGACAATGATCCAAAACACACCGCCCGGGCAACAAAGGAGTGGCTCCGTAAGAAGCATTTGAAAGTCCTGGAGTGGCCTAGCCAGTCTCCAGACCTCAACCCCATAGAAAATCTGTGGCGGGAGTTGAAAGTCCGTGTTGCTCGGCGACAGCCCCAAAACATCACTGCTCTCGAGAAGATCTGCATGGAGGAATGGGCCAAAATACCAGCTACTGTGTGTGCAAACCTGGTAAAGACCTATAGTAAACGTTTGACCTCTGTTATTGCCAACAAAGGTTATGTTACAAAGTATTGAGTTGTATTTTTGTTATTGACCAAATACTTATTTTCCACCCTGATTTACGAATAAATTCTTTACAAATCCTACCATGTGGATTCATGGATTTTTTTTTCACATTCTGTCTCTCACAGTTGAAGTGTACCTCTGGTGCAAATTACTGACCTCTGTCATCATTTTAGGTGGGGGAACTTGCACAATCGGTGGCTGACTAAATACTTTTTTGCCCCACTGTATGGAGATGACAGGACCTGAATAATATAGAGCTTAACTGCGTAAGAGAAGCATTTTCATCATGTGGGTGGGAAGGCGATGATGGGAAAGATTCCCATGTTTACAACTTGTGCTTACTTCTGTCATCTAATTACTCAAGATGCCAACCTCTAGTCTCTTTACTCATTAGTGATGATTTAAGCTAAACACTAAGAACCTGCAGGAATGGACAGCTGTGGCGTTTTTTGGGCATTTGCTTTTTCAAAAGCTGTTTGGTTTCAGTTCTGGTAACTGTGACATGCTAATGGGGTGTCCACATACTTGCAGAATTTGAAGAGGTGACGGATGAAGGAAAACCAGGAGAGCGAGTGAGAATGTGAGATTAAGAGCCCCCAACCTGATGACACACACACAAACTTTAATGCATGCGTGGGAAATGGCATTCAGAGTCCAAATGCCTCCCCGTCAGTAACAGAAGTTTAATCACAGCCTGGTTACTGTGGCGGAAATACACACGATGCAGAGAGAGAGGCAGAGAGAAAGACTCATCTGTTGCTGTTGTTTAATTTCTAAAATTGAATCCGTTTCAGCAAGGTTGATACATATGTTAATGCACACACACACGCACACACACACTTCCAATAACTTTTATGAGTGAGGCAATACTGTGTATGTGTGTGTGTGCGTGTGTGTGTCATCATTAGGGACTACAAGGAAATGACGCGCACACACGCAGATGGTGTTTGCTCCTCTGTTGCTTCTCTCTGTTTGTGTGACGTGCCACTCGGTCGACAGGAGACGGTTTGTTTCTTCGGAGGAACAAAGTCACATCGCTGCAATTTCAGCCTCTTGACGAGCCGTCGCCAGCTGTCACCCCACCGCAGACCTGGAATTAATCACCACGCCGAGGTACAGACAAACAACTGCCACCAACGTACCCATTAGCAAAGCATGCGGAGCTCACTTCAGTCCTTGGAATGACCCAAATACAGTACAAGACATACAGATGAAAGTTGTTTCAGGTGGTTCAAGTCTATTTAACTTTTTCACAATGAATATCAGGTGACCTCCAGTTGGCCACGGACACTTTGGAGAAAAAAGCTGAAGAAAACTACTAATTATAACCTACGATAGGTGAAATCCGCGAAATAGCCAACTTTATGTTTTACAATTATTATAGATGTTTTAAGGCTGTAAAAACCCTCACTACACTTTTCTCAGACAGGCATGAACATTTTCACACTTTTCTCTCTTGTCTCAAAGTTCAAACCTTCGTACAAAAATAAGTCCAGTGTTATAGAATGAAACCAAAGGCACCCGCGGTTGGCTTTGACAGTGCAAAACGTTTCATCGTTGACCATGTTGTGTTTGTTGGGGAGAAAACTTACAAACATACAGTACAGCACTTCAGAGTCACACTGCTAACGATCGAAGATTTATGTAAATTTGACAAGCTGAACGCATTCTGTACTGTACAGGAGACAGAGCACGAGATTGATTGACAATGGTCTGCAGCCAATCAAAAATCCGCGAAACAGCGAGGCTGCAAAAGGTGAACGGTGTTATAGCGAGGGACCACTGTATACAATTATAGATAAGTAGGTGTATTATCATCAATAGAAGTTTAGGGTTCTACTGACAAATGCAGCACTTCATCTTCAGGTGTCATTAATGTTCAACCACCAACAGCAGAAATGTCACCAGAGAGATCACCAGTCACTACCTCACAGTGCAGAACTGCACTCTCCTCTTATCAAGGCGCTAAAAAGGCCGGCCAAGAGATGTAATCTTAACTTCCCCAGCCCAGGAGTTACTCAGAAGGCATCCTTGCAGGACGCCCAAACCACCTCAATGCGCGCCTTTTGGTGTGAAGGAGTAGCAGTACTACCCTGAGCACCTCTCAGATTGCTGAACTCCTCATCCTATCTCTAAGTTTTGCTTTCATTCCCAGCTGTTTGTTTAGCACAACAGACCAACGCACCGTCTGCACCATTGCAGCCTTGACGCCACTCATGAACAGGACCCCGAGATACTTAAACCCCTCCACTTGGGCCAGTCACTCATCCCTGACCTGGAGTAGACACTCCACCCTTTTCCGGCAAAGGAAAACTTGGCTGCCAACTGCTCCAGTCTGAGCTGGAGACCATCACCCGATGAAGGAAACAGAACCACATCATCTGCAAAAAGCAGAGATGAGATTCTAAGAGCAACAAAGTGAAAACCTTCTGCCACTTGGCTGGACTTGTCCATAAAAACCATGAACAGAATCAGTGACAAAGGGTAGCTGTGAAAGAGTGAAACACACACCAGGCTCGAGTCCAACTTATTACTGGGAATGAGGACAAAGCTCCTGCAACGGTCATAAAGTGGCACACATCCCGTACTCCCAAAGCACCCCATACAGGATAGCCAGAGGGGTTTGGTCTATGTATCGAAGTACATAATTTGTGACTCACTGTGTGCCTTTCATCAAAAGCACACACTGATAACTTGCCAAAAAAGGTTGACTCATCAGAAGAGCTTTTCTGGTTGATATGGACCAAAATATTAACTCAAAGCTTTATCTTCAGATTTTTGGGATCTCAGAAAAATAAAAACTGTTATTCCTACACTGGTTTTCTTTAGTGTGTGTGCATGTCTTCAGAGCTGTTACTGTGTCCAATGTGTATTAGAAAGAAATAAAGCACGGTATACTTTATGGCGAATGTGTTTTCTGTTTTCTAAGTCACCACTGTATGATGTATCCATTTAAAGTCGTAGATTGATCTGTCTGTCTGTCTGTGCATTCCACTGCACAGTTAAAGGCCATGGTGGCAGCAGGGCTCCCTAATTGAGACGACACTAATTATCATCTTCATGTTCTAGATTGGATCAGTGCTGATTAGCCTAAAATTAGACACACAGACACACACACATAGAAACACAGACTTATATGCACAGTCTCAACAGAGTATTACTGTGATATACTATCTCTGTGGCCATGGTGCCACAGTTGCACTCCTGTATCTTCTAAAACTTGGCTCTACTGTGTCTTACTGTGCGTGTGTGTTACCTCCAGCTGTCTCCACATGTGTGTCAGGTTGTGTATTTTGCAGTGGAAGCTGCTCGGTAGTTCAGTGCCACTCCTCTTCAGAGACTCGGCTCGGCCCAGCAGGTTGGTCTTTCTGCTCTCCATCATCATCAGCTCAGTGTGGCTGCTCTGGATAAGGAGGACACACGTATGAACAGATACAATCCAACTTGACATTTAACTCTTGTTTGGCAGCTGTGTGAAGCACACTAGTTAAAAAAACAAACTCGGGATTCGTTAATATAGCCTTAATTAATGGTACCACACTGACTGGGCATTTATGCTCGTCCCACTCCTACATGTTGACCTTTAAATTAGCCACAAATTTTCCTTCCCTTTGAAGGAGACTGCTCCATATTTTTATTCTTGAACTCTATTAGAGTTACCTTGCTCGATACTGCATTCAAAATAATCCTTGTTTATCTCCTACTCGATCTTTGTGCCGGCCCTCATTAATTTGCTGTCAGCAACAAGCTGTTTTAGCTCCTTTCCTTTGAGGTCACCCTCCTTTTAAGCCAGCTTTCTTTTTATTGGCTGCCCCTTGTAAAAATAAGGTTTGTTCATCAGGTCGGTGGGGCTGTGTGTGCCTGAGATAATTATATTAGGAATACCTGATCTTATTTGTAAATCTGAGCTATTGGCTGATACGGATTACTTGCACATATGATGACTTTAACCTGGCGCATAAAAAGCCACTTTAAACATGGGTGTTACTTGCATAGCTTCAACCACACCTTTAATGCACTTTACAGTGTTGAAATAATTGATAATGTGCTTAACCAGCTTTTAAAAGGCAGTATGGCTGTGTAATTCACCGCTGTTGATTAGTACATTCAAAATCACGTTCCACATTTCCATATATAACCCTATAGAAAGCTATCCTGTCCAGTTTAATGTTTTAAATCATTAAAACATCAGCATATCTACAGTTAACCTTTTTTCTTACCATTTACAGGTGTGGGCACACAAATACGGTTGAACTATTTATGGTTCTGTACTGGAAACTTAAAGCTCTTGCTTAGGATAAACGACTGAGGCAGTGGTTGCTGGTAATTTTTTTATTCCAAAACACGCTTGACAAAGGAAATTTGTAATGTCAATGTTTCTATGTTTTGACATGTTGACACCATGAAACTGGATCTCCACTTGAATCCATTGTACTTGCTGTGAATCCATCTACAGGGGGTGAGTATTAAATGCTCAAAAGACAGATTTTCAGTAGAATATTCCTTGGTCTTTCAAACGGGAGCACATTTTTTATTGTTATTGTTTGCAGCTCATCTCATGATGAAGCGTTTGAGGGTGTCGCAGGAGTTTTCAGCAGATTTCACTCACTGCTTCACCTGCTTTGACCGCTTTAAAGATAAAAACTCTGTCGCACCTCTGCAGCTCCGCAGTCGCGCAGGAATCAAACACACTTGACGGTAGACTGTGGAGTCCTTTATGGAGAGATTTTAAAAATGCTCCATTTTGTACCAGCAAGTGTTGCTGAATATTTTCCTTCCCTTTTGTGCTTGAGTTCTGTAGTTGGGGAGTGAAGGAGCTGCAGGTTTTTCTATTTTTGAATCTAAAAGTCACACTTTCAGGAATGTGAAGAAAAAACATTTAAAACAACTGATGCAGTTTTCTAGAAATATCACAGTTTTTCCCCAAAGTTGGAAGTTTTTGACACAACTGATTGACAGCAATCGACCAGGCAATTTCCTACTTGTGTCTTTTATCACACTGACAATGGAAAACAGGCTGATCTTATACCTTGTGTCACTTTGTTTCATTAAACGTTGCCAAGTAGGCGCCCATAGTTAAATCCTACCTTCAAGTCCATAAGAGCCCATAAGAAGAAATCAAGTTGCAGTACAAATAATCAGATTTATATTTACGCCCAAACAGGAATGGCACCACTCGTATTTTTACCTCTTCACTTTTGTTGTGCACAGCAACAATTGTCTTCTATAGTACACTGACTTTATGGAGAGAATGGCAGTAAAGTGTACCTTAATTGTCAAAGCTCTTCATTTTTATGTCTTTTGTGCTTTCATATTGATTTCTTTTCTTCCTTTTATTTCAGCTCAGAAGTTCTTTGATGCTAAACTACATCATTTTGAGTTGATTTAATTTCCTTTCTCCCTTTCGTTCTTCTCTCTGGATATTGCGCTTCCAACCAACCATATTTTTGCTTGTTTCTCGAGTTTTCTCTCCAGCTCCTTTTTTTGTGGTCTGATCTTTGTTTACTCTTTGTGGTGTCTTGATTTTTGGCAACTTCAATTCTTCCATTTATGACTTATAGATTCACTTTCTGGTTTCTACACTGGCTAAATGTCTTGTCTTTAGCAAGTACTTCCAGGGTTCTGCATGCCCTTCCAGCCATTATGTCCCCTTTATTTTATGAAGTCCAAGGTTTAGTTTCGTAGTTCTTGTTCCACTTGCCCTTTCTCTTCTTTCAATCCATCTTTTTAAATCTCCACATTTATTTATTTTATCTACTGTAAAACACCACTTGCACTTATTTGCCTAATTCATCCATCCTATTTTCCATCCATCTCTTGTCTTCCCTGTTTTCGCTTGTTAGCATAACTCTCCTCTCCCTCCATGCCTCCATATTTTTTGGCTTAATTTCCCTCCTCCTCTCCTCTTTTCTCTTTCTCCTCTTTTCATTTTCTGCATCGATAGCTACTCAATTCTACTTTTCCCTTGTCGTTTATCATTACCACCCGGCCCTATTTGAATATTTAAATGTCTCTTCTGTGACTCTATGTGTGTGTGTGGATGTATGTATGCATGCATGTTTGTGTGTGTATGTGTATGTGTGTTTTTGCTGTGCTGTCATCAGAGAGGCGGCGGCCATTTTTCAATGTCGACGATTCTGATGGAGATGCTATCGCTCGGTGCTTCACGGCCATCCATCCCCTTCACTTAGCTAATAGCCACGCCGCGAGAACGAGGGATCGAAGGCAAAAAAAATAGACGAGTGGAAGGTAAATATGTCGGCGTCGCACTCTTCTAACAGCCAGGAAATTATACGATTTATTCGCTGATGGCAAATATTGATTTAAAAAGGGGATAGGGAGCCAGTAGGGAGGCGGCAGGGGGGTTGTTTTGTTGTTGTTGTTTGTTTGAAGGATGCCACTGATCCAAAGTCAAAGAAAAGAGGGAGAGAGGGAGAAAGGAAGATAGACACGCCGATTAAAATGCATGAGATCCGAACTTTGAGATAAGTGCTGAGAGAGGGATCTTGGAGAAATGGGAGGGTGGAGGGGAGGATGATGGGTGAAGATGGGGGGGTGGAAGGGAGGGTTACATGGATGGCTAGCTGTGATGTATTCATGCCTCCAGTCAATCTCCATGCAAGGATGGACTAAGATACACAGGCCTAAGGATGGAGAGAGACAAAGAACGAAGTAAAAAAGACAAGGACTGAGATAAAGAGATCATGTGCAGAGGAAAGAAACAGAGAAAACTACAATAAATAGATGGAAAAGTAAAGGAGCGCTGCTTCAATGACACTGACACCATGTTCGCAGTAAGAGACTCTTGCCGTATGATGGGAATTGAAGCTCAAACAAATGCCGGCAACACACGCCACGACTCAAAGCCTCAAAAGTTGGCCAGCTGAGAAGGGTTCAACTTTTTAAAAATATCCAAAGCTTAAAGCAGGCTGCAAACTGGTGACAGCAAATATTACCATTCCACTTCTAACAACTGAGCATGTTACATTTTTGTAATCCCCTGTAATTGTTAGTGAATAGTTTTGATATTTTCTGCGATATTAAAAACTTTGCTAGGTCAGGACACAAGATATTAATAAATACAAAAAGATGTTTCTGCAAATATTTCACCATAAAAGCCCTGTTGAAAAAAATGCAGGATTTCTGTGCAATGAAACATCAGAAGTGGCCAGCTGAAACATGAAGGTGTGATGCATAGCAGCACGTTTGGCGTGTGCCAATATTCACAAAGGTGAAAATGGCGAGCACAAGCTGGGTGTTGTGTGTGTGTGTGTGTGTGTGTGTGTGTGTGTGTGTGTGTGTGTGTGTGTGTGTGTGTGTGTGTGTGTGTGTGTGTGTGTTTTGCTCATAGTTTCAGTTTCAAACTTTTAAAAGTAAAACTGCCAAAGATTAGAAATGATGCATCAGCAGTAGTTTTAAAAAGCAGTTTTCACTTTTGGTGACAGAGAGTGCCTTTAGTCTGTGACTATTTGATTATGTCTAACTAAAATGTTTTCTTCTACTTTTGCCACTTTTTTATTCTCTTTCTTCACGTAATACTTCTAGGGTTCAAAGAGAATGTGACCTGTGACATTCTCTCTGCTGTATTCTTTGAAACGTGGTAACATTGATATCCATGAATGTCTTCTGAGGTCTTCTTCTTTTCCTCTTCTTTTGCCTGGCAGCTTACTCATCCTCTGCACTTCCTGATTCACAAACTGTCCTCCATCCATCCATCCTCCTCTCTTCTCCAAAGAACCCCTTAGCATATTTCCAGCTCAGTATCTCTGTCTAGACAATTAATAAAAGGACTTTTCTCCTTCCTTAGTACCTCACCTTCCCAGTCATCTGGTAATTCTTCCCTATCACCCACAGCCTGTCTCAACACGTTCCTGAACTCCATCCAACATTAGTCCAGCATCAGTCTTCAACTTTCAACATTTACTTACCCTCACTCACTGCCTCTTCTTGTCTGATGCTGTCGAGCTACATTCTCCCATATCGTTCAGATTGCACCTTTTGCATAGGATGTAGTCTGCCAGTGTGCAGCTTGCTTACACTCTTACATGTAATCCTACAGGGAGTGCAGAATTAGTAGGCAAGTTGTATTTTTGAGGAATAATTTTATTATTGAACAACAACCATGTTCTCAATGAACCCAAAAAACTCATTAATATCAAAGCTGAATGTTTTTGGAAGTAGTTTTTAGTTTGTTTTTAGTTTTAGCTATTTTAGGGGGATATCTGTGTGTGCAGGTGACTATTACTGTGCATAATTATTAGGCAACTTAACAAAAAACAAATATATACCCATTTCAATTATTTATTTTTACCAGTGACACCAATATAACATCTTCACATTCACAAGCTGTTCCTTCTCTCTCTTTAGTTGTCTTTGGCCAACAGTAGCACAGTTTCCACTGGCACTCTGCTGGCCAACAGCACCATAGGAAGTTGTTGTTAACCGCTCCAGTATGGAAATCCCATTCTTTATGATGTTTGATTTGACCAAGATTTTACACCAGACGTAGATTTTACCCCGATGCAACTGTCTCCTCTCCTTTTTATGTCGGGGCTGGCACTAGGAGTACACTGGCTTGTGCCCCCCTGCCCCCCCAAAGCTGGGTTAAAATGTGGGAATCAACAAACTTAGCATTTTGCTGCTGAATCCATTAAAAGTTTCTCTGGCACAGATCCCAGCGTCTGTACAGAAAACATTAAACATCATTTGTTACTAATTTAAACTAATTACTTGTTGCTTCAGTCCCATATGTTACATATGTGACTCTAAAAAAATGTTTATTCACATTTCTTTGCTCAGATTGAAATTTAGATGAACGCAGCAACAATATGTGATGCAGCTGTGAAAAAGAAAGACAGCATGCATTTGTACTCATTTATGCAAAAATTGATGTATGTAGTTTAGTAAAACTAATGGATATACTATGTCAAAGTCTGGGTGTATATTTCTACACTGAATTTATTCAGTCTTTTCCGAGCTATTCAATAAAAAACGTTAAGCCCCAAAGGCAACACCTTCTCATCCCAAATGACTGCCATTGCAGGTGTAATGGGGTGTAATGGTCCTAGTGGTTGGATGGTTATGGACTGTCTAACAAGTAACAAAAAATCAACATAAAACAGTGAAGGAAGTTCAGGAAAAGCAAATATTCACATATTCCTAAATGGGAATGTCACCAACGGAAGAAAGTTATGCCAGAAAATCATGCAGCCCACTACTTTTGAAACTGTCCGTGTCATGCTTTTGCCTCGTTTCAGTCCGAAAACTCTTTGCGTGCTTCGTTATTTTTGCTCCTTTGTGATTGTCTGCCCCACCCTCATTAGTTTCACCGGTGTTCAGTTGTTTTCAGTAGTGTTGTTTCTCCCCCTGCCAGTTGTCAATTTCTGAGTTTGTCTTCCTCTGGTTCCTTCTTTGATTTCTGTTTTGTTTTAGCTAGCTCATTTTCTGATTGAATCAGTCATTAGAGGCTTGTTTTTTGTTTTTTTCTAATCCTGCCTCAGTGCTCTGTGTTTGGGTTCACCACATCCCACTGTGGTGTATCATAAGAGGTCAACTCTGACAAGATAAAACAGATGTTCCTTACTACAAAGGAGAAAATTGTACAATAGGAAGAATTATTTTCAATTTGTTCAACATTTGTTTCCTAGGATGTCACTGTACAATAAATGCATATGTTTATGGTGTAAGCTGGCGACAATTCATCACTTATTTCTAATATTCTGACACACTAAAATCTGCTCCCTACAGACAATGAATCTTTGCTACTGCAAATATATTTTTAGAAAATACTTCTGTCCATTGTTGAAGTAAAGCTCTGTGCAAATAGATTAATGAATCACACATCAGAAAACAGTAAAATGACAGAGCTTTCCCAAAACACACAAAGAGAGAAATGGTGGATAAACGCTTCACAAAACAGATGAGAGGGAAACAGGGGGAGTGGAGGAGAGAGGAGGGAAGGGGGAAAGGAAGAGGGGGAGAAAATCAACAAGCAATCATAAGTTTAATTTGGTCTCCATATTAATGAGCACGGAGCTGAAATGTCAGCAAAAATGCAGTCATACATGAAAAACATTTAATGCATTTTGAACATTAGGTTTTTTTTCTCCTTCGCTCGTCTCGCAGATTCATCTTATCCGCCAAATGAGAGAAGTTTGTCGGAGGCTGCGTAACGGAACGATTTTGTCGTCGCGGCAACTAAAGTTTGTGGGAAGTGATAAGGACGCATCTCTATCCTCCGCCTCGTGATCGTCTTTTCTTTTTCCCCTCTGTCTTTGTGTCTCCATCCTCTTAATTCTTCCTCACTCTTTCTTTTTCTGTCTATACGGTTTCTCTTCTGCAACACTGTTCCTCAGCTCCTGTTGCTGTTCTAATCTTCAGAAAACTATTTCACCTTTTTTCTCTTTAAGTCCTGTTGCTTCTTGTTTTCTTCCACTTTCTTGCTTACTTAAGTTTATTGCAAGGGTCAAAAATAGCAATAAAACTACAGAATTATCAGGATGGGATAAAAAAAAAGTCTGCTGTGATAGACATGTGACCACTCCAGGTGGTACCTGGGATATGCTCAAGCATCCACCAACGTTGAACTGGAAAAGTGGTTATAAAGTGGATGGATGAAAGTCAAATGAAGACTGGGCTTACAATAATAGTGGTTAGTTGCTTCCTGTGAAAAATTAGATCTTAATTCTATGCAACTAGTCTTCTGTGAGCAGAACTCTGTCTGGTTTGTTTATCTCCATGGACTTATAAAGGGACACATGTAACACATACAAGTTTAATCCATTGACCTACAGGTGGCAATATCAAGCCAAGACATACATCAATGGACCACAAAAAGAAGAGAATGAGGAAGAAAACTCAAAAGAAAACCATGAAGGATATCTAAATATAAAAGTGAAAAGCAATGCTTTTAAGGCAATTTAACCTTTGATTATACAGCATTACTGGGGTGTGGCTGAGTGGGTTTTCTTACACCTGTAACCATAACACTCACATGATGCCACATCGTTGCAAGGTTAGATGCTCAACCTCTGGCAGTCAGCAAAGACCGGATTTTTAAGCTGACTTTAATCAGAGACATTATGAAAGAGAATATAAATTTATTTTGATTAGGATTCAAAGAAGTGTACTAAAGCTTCTTTTTGGTTGACTTGTTGCAGGTGCATAAGACGTAGAGCATGTATTTTTTAAAGTACGCCAGTAAAGCATATATGTCTGGCCCTTCCAGGTGTGACCATTATTAAATGTGAGTCTTTAGGGTTCTGGTTACATTAAACAAAGGTTTCTTGTCATTAATAAGAAAAAAAAATCTCTTTTGAGCTACAGAGTTTATCCTGTAACTGTGTTTACTCTCTGGATTGCTAAAACCCTAAATCTCCTGAACTGTTGTTTTCGGATGTGGCATGTCTATGATAAATGTTTGTTTGGGTCTGCGAAGGCGAGGGAAGGCTTGCAGTCATGGTTGAAACTGACAGCAGCTTCCCGTAACTAACACAGATATTTATTGACCAATCCAACAACCCTGACCCTGTCTTACTATTAAGAGTCATCAAATGTCTATTATAACTCCAGCTCATTATTAACCGTTCTGCTTCATACCCCAGCGTTCCCCCACTTAACACCTCCTCTGTTTCATTCACTTCATCCTCTAAAACTCTCCTTCCTAAGCAAAGAGTGTGTATGTGTGCTGGATATACACAAAGATAGAGAAAAGAGGGGAAAACACTCTATGCTTGCTTACATTTCAGTGTGTTTGTGTGTGTGACTCAGTGTCTCCGACTGAGATGGATGTTCCACCGACTCTGAAAGAGGAGGAAGTGGCTCTGTGACACCCCATTTATACTGCTAGACACTTCAACCTGTGTGTGTCTGTGTGTGTGTGAGGAAGGAAGACAACACAGCCATAAAAAAAATCTTTAAGCAACACTTCCCCTTCCAAATAACCATTATTACTCTATTTAATTGTTACTTTACTTTAACATATCGATTTCCAAAAAAGATTTCACTAAAAAATACTGTATGGTATAAAAACATGCATTTTTATTTAACGTTTGGTGTGTGTTTATTTTATACCAGTGCCCCATTTACATTAAAAGTCATCACAACAGAATAATGCATGTATTCTCGTTTCTATAGTAAACCTTCTGTGGTCTCTCCAGTAGGGACCTGCAAAACTACAACTGCTTGCTGTCACCAGAAGCAGCGCTTGGTTAAGCTAATTATTCATATTTTATTAAGTTATCAGAGAGCTGCAGACAAACAAGGTGGAAAGTAATAAGGACAGCCCTGCACACCAGCGCAGTACTTCGATGTAGGAAACGAATGGTTGTATTCAGACAGTGTCAGAGTAAAGTGACCATTTAGTTAGTGGACCAACGCATGCACAAGCTTGCTGCACAAGCTAGACAGCACACAACATTAGCTACAACTGGAAATAGAGCAGGGCGATATGACCAAAAATATTTATCACAAGTAGGGATGGGTACCGGTATCGGTTCTGACATTTCGGTGCTTTATTTCCTGAGATGTCACACACTTTGGATTCTAGCCAATCATTGTACCTTTGCAAGCGTAGTAGGCGGGCTCAGGTACGTACATTCTTTTAGAGCAGAGCTACAGATTAAAAATGCCCAAGGCGAGGCGGTCAAAGTCTGGCTGTACTTCACAGCAAAAGATGCAAACTCCACCTAGCGACGTATAGCATTTTGTTAAAAGCTGAGACATGCGCCATATTTGATAGCTTGCTGCGAGACCTCACACCGGGCACATCTACTGCGGGTGAGTTGCCTGTTATCGGACCCGGAGTTAGCAACATCCCCCAAAAACCCGAAGAGGACAGTCCTGGCCCCTAGCCCTGCCAGTGTAGCAGAAATGATGACGGATGATGATGGCAGCAGCAGCCGTTCTTCTCTGCGTGAGTAGCTTAATGTTGTTCGTGTGTAATTTACGTTGAGTAGGCTAACCACGTTATTACATTAATGCACGTAAGGTGAACTAGCAAACACCGTCGTAGTTACATGCAGCTGTCTTCTTGTTTGATGGCAGAGTCTCCCTTCACCCTGGCCAAAAAGGCTAAAATGACCAAAGAAAAAGTGGAAAACAGCTAAACATGAGAGGTTTTTGGACAAAGTTTGTGTTTTTTGCACTGTCGATTTTCAGAAAAATCAAAGGATTGATTTCAAGTGTGCCGTATTTTCCAAAAAACACGGTAATAACGACGGCCCACTAGCATGCTCTACCAAAAATAGTGCTTTGTTGTGTATCTGACGGACGAAAGCCAAACCAGTTCCACACCACTGAAGTTGCAGCATTTTTAAAAACCAATTCTGGTTCATCTGTTTCATTCAACGATCCGCTTTCGCCCTTCTTCTTCTCCACCATGCTTTTTCCGCCATGTGCGTATGAAAACAAAGGCACTGCGCATTTTACCCATATTCTATCGCGATATTTCATTTTCTTATCGATGCCAAACATTATACCGGTATTACCATGAACGGTATGACATGGCGCAGCCCTAATTGGAAAGCTAATCTGCTGTCCAGGATTGTCAGCCTCAGTATCCCAAAAAAGCCCTCTGTTATACCTCTAGGCAAATCGATCAGACCCAAACACCTCCAAACTCTTAATAGCTTTAACCACAAACAATTTTACTCAGCTGGAAAAACGGAAAAAATAACACATTTGTGGCAAGTAGCCCCAGTTGTGCACAAAAAGTTATATGTTACAAACATCATGCATAGAGTAATATATTTTTCCTCTGTCATGATGAGGTAATTAGTGTAAATGTGATTTGAAATTTAAAATCATACTCTCTGCTTTCTGAGTAGCTGAGATTCTGGAGGTTTCTCTTTCGCTGAATTAAAACCCTTTTGTTTGGACAAAAAGATGCAAAAGAAAAAAAAAGCAAAGAGGAAAAAAAAAAGAAAAGAGACTTTCTCTGTTTTCAAACGAGGAAACAACAAAAGGCCCGGCAACATGTTTTAATTGTCACCATGGAAACCAGATGAATGAGCCGTTTGACTGGCCGGTAATGACGGCTCGCCATTCAGCCTTGCAGCGAGTCACGCGTGAGTTTGTGTGCGCGTGTGTTTCGAGTGTGTGTGTTTAGCTGGGAGGTCATTTGTACAAAGCAGGGAGGGCAACATATCTACATGTCTGCTGGGACAGAAAAAATACGGCGCGAGAACAGAGACAACAACTGCCTGTTATGTCTGCAGCATAGCAGCTAAACACATGCACATACTAATAACTGAGACGAGGAGAACAAATAAACAATCCCTTCAGCTTTTTACAGATTTCCTAATTCACCACAAGTTGCTACTTCAGCTGTTTCAGTGTGTGATTTATATCACAATATTTTACAAAAAAGGGAAAAAAAAGAATCAAGACTTCACACAGATTTCTGCAGACATCATCAATTAATCTTTAAAAGGTGTCAACAAAATATTTTTTGAGTTTGTATTTTTACTTTTTCAGCCCATTCTTCTTACAGACGAGTAAAGAAAAAGAGTGTGCTGGCTGTGGGAAGGTTGAGTGACAATGGGATGTCACTACTTCATGCCAGGTGACCTATGACCCCCTAAGAACCCTGGGAATTCACTCATTCCAAGACATTACATGAAAAAAGTTTGCAGAATTCCAGAAAATGTGAGAAAAGCATGCACACTAATGCTGAACACGAAAGTAACAACAAATGTGTCTCTGTCAGTGTCAATGTGCGTGCTCCTTTTTTGTCTTTCTGTGTGAGGGCCAAACATTTTCAAAAATAAAGGTCAGCGTCTGTTAAAGAGGATAACTTGGTTTTGCAGATTAAGGCCAGAATTAGCTTTGATTAGATTCTTCTTTCTGGCCTGTAGTCAGACTTCACCCATGATGGAGCTCTCATGACTTTACAAGTATAAATGTATTTGTGTGCTTCTAACTCTACAGGAAGCTGGAGAGATCACACTATTCAGCTTAGAAACAAAGAGTCTTTATAGTGACGAGGGGTGGGGAGGGCAAAGAGAGAGAGAATTTGTTGGTACAGGAATGGTTGTGTTGTTTCTGTGTCGTCTGTAGGTTTGTTCTTTCAAAATTTACTCTTTACTCTTATTCGAGAGAAGTAAACTTGAGAACATTTCTGTGACATGGGATCCTGCACGGTGGTGACTGTATTACTTTTTGTTGTATATGTTATGTATCCATTGCCTTTTCATATGCATATTGAATTCATTTGTTTCGATAAAAAATGACACCAATAAAGCCTTACTAAATCAGAACTAATGACATTCTCTGTGCTTAATCACAGAGTCAATGTGCTAATCATATCAGTGGTGTTTTTGTGCTGAAGTGTTCACCGCTGACTTACAGTCTTACTGAGGACAGCAGGTGCTGCTGAACAACACTTCCTCTGTTTTCGGCTTCCGCCATTGAGTGTGTGTGTTTGTGTGTGTGTGTAACTGGAGTTAATGAGAGAAACCGAAAGTCAGAGTGGGTTGATGCCGTGGTCTTCACCTACACTGCAGAGAGAACCAGGCTTTTATCTGACAGGCTTTTATCTCTAAATTTATGGTATTCTTTAATAAACATCCATTACCACGTCTTAGAAAAGACTTCCTGTTTTTTACTCTCATCCTGTTTTGATTCGCTGTTCCAAAGTACACTCACCCTGCTGGTTTTGATGAATTCAATCTCCTGAACATTTCCACCAAGAGAAAACCAAGCCACCGTGTTTTACAGCAAATGTGTAATACACAAATAGCCAAAATCCCCCTTCAGGAGGATTTTGAGGTTCATGTTTTTATGATATTTTTAGATATAGTTGCAATTTTACTTTAAAATATTTGCAATTGTATTTTTCATATTGTGTCATTTTCAGTTGTTGCTCTTTATTTAGGTTTATGCACCAAAAATATTTGGCCAGGTTTAAGAAAAGGTCTTCGTTTAGGAAGAAATAGACACTTTTACCACATTAATCAAGTTACAAAGCTCCATTTTCCTTTTCATTGGAGTTGACATAGTCCTACCCCTAGAATAACTCCCAGCTCCTACACAAAAGTGGGTCGTCTTTCAGATTTTAAGTCTGTTTTTGTGTAAAAGATGATATTTTGTATTGTGGATTGTGGCTAGTATAGTTCTTTTCATCGTTGTGCAGAGCTGTATACAGGACCCTGTACATCCTGTGTCCCATAGAGGTTAACATTCCTAATATTCTAGTTTATTCTAGCAGTCATGAGGAAATGCCTCAACATTAACGATGTGAAATGCCACTAACACCTGCAGTGTAATAACTGTGATGGGAGAAAAGGAAGAATTCATGTAATGCTGTTATTAAGCCACAGGGAGGACTGTTGTGTGTTTTCTTAAGTTATCATTTATAACTCTCATTTGTGTAACAATTATGATGAAGATCCTTGAACAATTAAGTAATGCTTGCCGTGATCGTCCACCAAAGCTATCCAACATGTTTTATTGCCTAAACTAGTCCTCTACTATTTTTATTACGTTTTAAGGCATGTCTTCTGGTTCCTGTGTGCTCCTCTGGGTTGTACATGAAGGCAAAAGCAGCTTATCACAGTGGCTGTTTGGGTTGGAGTAATTGTGAGTACTTTTACCTTGGAACATTTTTTAAGGCTAGTCTCTCGTTTGATTCTCGATTCCTTTTCTTTGCTCTTTTTTTTTTACCTTCTCCTCCACCTTTACCTCTTTCATCCAAAACACACACTCCTGCCCCTCCTCTTTTCTTTCTATTCCAGCACAATGACAGAAGTGTAATAGCATAGCTGTGTGTGTGTGTGTGTGTGTGTGTGTGTGTGTGTGTGTGTGTGTGTGTGGGCATCCAGCACAGCGGCCATGTAGCCTAAACGACAGACAATCTTTATTCTAATGAAGAAGGTGCCAAGGTCACAAAGAGAGCAGTGTGATGAATGGAGAAGACACACACCCACACACAAACCATGCGCCTGACACATTAATTGTGTACTTGAGCTTCCAGTCGATCTGCAACTGTAATACTGTGTGTTCTCTCTCTCCCTCTCACACACACAAACAGGTTTAAAAGGAGGCTTTCCCCTTGAGATGACTTTTACGCATTATTCTCATGACACACACTTAAACAAACTGTCAATGGAAATAAAATTTGTTGGCAGGTAAAAGGCAAACTGCAGCGTGTGTGATCTGCTGTCCGACCACTTTGAGACAAACCGCCACCAAAGCTCAATAAACAGAGTTTCTTTATTTCTGACTGCTGCAAAAGATCTTAAATCAAACCGCTTTGTTGCCTCTTTGTTCTTTGGTGTGCAGCTCTAGGTGGGGTTACTGTAGGAGAAGAACTGGGAAAAATAGGAAATGTCAGAGTATGTGTTTCTCCTGCGAATCAGTAATAGGTTTCCCACACCCACCTATGCAGACCTGTGGATTGGAGAATAACATTTAAAGGCGTGAGCGAGTAGAACCACAGAGGCAGTAGTTGGAAATGCGTAAGTCAAGGGTCGTAAAAAAGGTGCCGCTAAGAAACACTTAGCAGTGTTTAAGTGACAAAATCAAATATTGAAATGGTGAGAACTGTTACTGTTTTTCGTTTCAGCATTTACTTCACAAAATGATTCCCGCTTCATCTCAGGGAGAAAACTTCTCCAATAGGACTGCTTTGAATTCTGTTACTGCTGATCGCTTCAGTCTTTGCTTTTGTTGCTTTGGAGGGAAACTGCAAACATGTTTATAGCCAACCTTGGCCTGACATTGGCTCGATGCTCAACGTCAAACTACTTTTAGTTCTGTATTAGATTCCTGCTCAATTCTGTGTGTGTATGAGAGAGAGTGTTAGTGTCAGGTTTCAGTCAGAAAGTGTTCCTGGGAAGCTGAGGGAGTCTCAAGAGAGATGAGATACAGCAAGCGAGGGAGAGAGCGAGAGAGAGAGGTAGAGAGAGAGCGAGAGAGAGAGAGAGAAAGAGGAGGAAAGTTGGCGAGATGCTGCTGAGTCGTGTCTCTTTGTTCTAAAGCAGATATATCCCCGACTTTATCAAGACTGACAGAACAAACGCACAGGAAACAGCCTCCCACAGGACACATAATCCACACACACACAGATGAGAAAGAGTACGAGCACACAAAGACACAGAGGTCTGATGTGAACACACACACACACACACTGAAACATATATAAGAAAATGTGAGAAAGTGCGGAGACACACATGCGCACATCGACACAAAGACACACAGCACGAGCTAGCGGAGATACAAACACACACTTTGCACGTGTGCACATTTAGAGCGCAAAAACACGCACTGTTTACACGTGTGGAGCTCCAAACACATACATGGTTAAGCTCATACACTGTACGCACTGTGAAAAGAAAACACAAACATGCTGCCAAGGAAAGCATATGACAACAATGTGCACACATGTGCTCACACACAGACGAGAAAGACTCAACAATAACCTCGTGGAAATCATGGAAGGGTCCAAATGAAAGGTGCACAAGGTCAACCAACATATATATATATATATATATACACACCCGCATATAAAAAAAGGAACCAAGTGCATTTACATTTTGCTAGCACATATTCTTGGATTCTGCCCCTCTGCATAACACCCAGTTCAAAATAATCCTTATTTACTTCATACTGGGCAAAACAGGCACATACAAACTCTTGTCCCAATCCACTGAAGCTAGCTTTCTTCTGATTGGCTGCCCCTCATAAACAGAGAGGGTGCTTTGAGTACTCCAGGAGAGTAGAAAAGTGCTATATAAGAATCAGTCCATTTACCATTTACCCTATCTGAATAAAACTTTTTTACAAACTTCGTCACACATGCAAAGACTATTGAAATCTATATACTTTTACAAAAGCATTTGTAATAAATTCCAATTCGCTGGGTATTTATTATTTCCCTGCAAATGCAACGTTACATTCTTCATTTGCATTTTTTTGTAACCGAAATCAGTATCCACGATGGAAGTTTGTTTGACTCACCAATAAATATGCGATGAAGTATTTGAAAAAGTCTTGCAGGCCCAGCAAAAACTGGCCTTAGTGTGTGGTTTTATTAGTTTGATAGAACTGGCAATAAGTTTTCGCATGGACGGCCTGTTTAAGGTCATAGAAAAGCATCGGATTTGAGTTTGAAATAGGATTTTGATCACGGATGATTTCCCACAACTACGAGAGATAGATATCAGTAACTTTGTTTCTTAGATTGCTTTGCTTTTTGCTTTTGCAATCCTGTAGCTTACTTTACTTTGACAAACAGGTTCTAATGCAGTGACTTCTCGATTCAACAGGTCTGGCAGTAATCATGCCTGGTTGTTGGCTTCAAAAATACTTACTTTTCATGTCATGATTATTTACTCTGATTTCAAATGTTCTTTGTAGTGTGTCCCAGGGGGACCATATTAGCGCTTGTTTGTCTTTATGCAGCACCTGCTGCTGAAATTTTCAGCTCTTCGAGCCTTGTGTGCCCTCACACTGTCCTCACAGCGGTCTAGGGCACAAACCTGTCTAAAAGTGTGAGCAACAAAGCTATGTGAAACACTGTGTAGTCTGCATGTCTGAAGCAGACCGCTTGGGGACTATAAAAGTCAGAAGGCCAGACACAAAATTGTCGTACTTCAATAATAACTTGAATTTTTCATTGTTTTGAAATGTTGCGTTTTTGAACTTTTGCCTTCATATCATATTCTTATTGACTCAGTGGAGTTTCTGCTGCTGTCAGTGCTGCTGTTGAGACATTTAGCTGGTGATTCTTTATACATGGATGTATTATTGCATGAGTTCATGCATAATGTTAACTATTATTACTACTTAACTACTTTCTTTTGTTTTGTGTTGTTCTGATTGATATTACGCTATATAGCCACACAAAGGGACAGGTAATGACTATGACACTGATGTAATGTTCTGCTGGGAAGCCTGGGGTCCGGGCATTCTTTTGGATATTATTATGACACCTGCTACCTGTTTAAACATTGCAGTCTCACAGGAGAAAGAGCCCAGATTCTTGAACGAGCCTCCAAACTACGAGGATCCTGACCCAATGTCCTTGTTGCTCAACAGCATTAGCTTACTTTAATGCTGTGGTTGATTGGGCTACATTTTCTGCAGTACTTGTAAGTGACATCCCAATGAGAAGATGCTGTTATTTTTCTTCTCATGGTGGAAGATGTGTAGGACACATATCTTCACGCAGTCCTCTGAGTCTTCATTGTTTATGCCCAAATAACATCTGGTACACATACACACATAAAAAACTCAAGAAGACAGACAAAAGTTGACTGAGTTGACTGAGGGATTGGAAATATACGGAGATAAGTGAGGAAAAACACACACACAGACACACGTGTGCACACACACACACCTCCACAAAGAGACACAGTCCCAGAAGACTTCAGTTCTCTGCTCATATAACAAGCAGCGACAAACGACAAAACGCGACATCAGGATGTATGAGCCGAGAAACGTTCGACTCAACACATCGTTTCCCGACACGCGGATACACACACACACACACACACACGGCGAGCACACGGCAGACACACACCATGGCAGCAGCAGAGCTCTGCAGGTCTCTGGAGAGAAGAAAGGGGAGTATCAGTCTACAAAGAAAGAAAGAGGAGCATGTGTGTGAGTGTGTGACAGAGAGATTTTCCTGAGCTGCAGGAAGTTTCTTTTGTAGGATAAGGAGAGATTTTTGCTGTTTCAAAGTGGGTTTTTTTAAACGATTTTCTCCTTCATTTCTCACCCGCATCCTTTTTCTTTTTCTTCCTTCTCTCTCCACCTCGTATTTACAGTCAGATTTTCTTTCTGCGTGCGTCATTTTAAAGATACAGAGGTCAGATCTGGAGCATCTTTTAGTCCCTTTCTTCTTGTTCCTCCTTTAATTGTTCTCTTTCCTTCGTGAACTTTAAGTCACACGTCAGCACATTCAGATTTTCAAGATGCTGTATTTGTTTCACATTTTGCTTTTCTCTTTCCATATTTTCTTTCTAACTTTATGCCTGCTCCTTTGTACCCTTCTTTTTTCTCTTTCCTTATTAAATCCTTTAGCTTTCAATTCTTTCCTTTGTTTTACTTCTTTCTTTCGTTAAGTGAAGCATCATTTTCATTCTTCTTGTTTTCACCTTCCTTTCTTCTTTCTTTTCTTAGAGTTTCATCAGTTCTTCTTTTTTAACCACTGATTTCTTTCCCCTCAATGTTCCATCCTTTTCAGAGTTTGCAGTTTATTCTTCTTCTTACTTTTGCTTCCTCTTGTTCCATATTTAACATTTGGTCTTTCTTTCTTTTCTACTTTTCATCTCTTTTTTCCCATTCACTTCTTTCTTCCTCCATCTTAGTTATTACAGTAAAACGGTTGGAAAACGTCACTATACAGATGTTTGCAGGAACAAAATACTTTTGCTTCTTTCTTCCAGTTGTTTATTCTTTTTCCCCTCCCGTCCCCTTCTCATCCTCCCTCTCTCCTCCTGTACGGAGGGAGGTTGGGAGCGTTAGGAGCACAGCGAGAATTGCAGCAACAATTACATGTGAAATTAGCCTCGCCTCATAGCCTGCAGTGTAATTCCAGCCTTCTGAGGCGTGGCAAAGTCATCTGTCTCTAATTAAAGATTTTCCTTCTCTCTACCTCCCTCTCTCAGCCTCCCTCTCTCTCCCTCTCGGGTTAACATTCATCTTCATTCATCCCTCTCTCTCTCTGAATCTGAGAAGATTTGGGTAAAACCTAAGTTATTGCAGGTTAGAATTTTTAGCAGTTAAAACTAATGATTTCCAACTTTACATCTCACATACATGCATATAATATTTGCTTTGGATTCTTTACTTTCTATTTTCGTTGTTCATTGTGTTCTTCTTTTAATCAGAATAGTCCTGTACAGCCGTCTGTCTGACTTAATGAAAGACGCATACATCTGTGTTTTTCTTTAACTCGATATTCCCCAATGAAACGGAATAAGACAGATGCACTGACAGATAAAGTGACAGCAGAAAGAGGAGACAGAAAAACAGACAAAGCTGAGAGGATATAGGACTTAAGCCTTCTGTATGTTTCTCAGGCATGATTCTCTACTGGAATATAACCTAGACCGTGTGTGTTGGTGTGCTCAGCCTCCCGGTGAGGTTGTGTACTCTCACTGTTGCCCTCAGGGCTCAAGATGAAGAAACAGAGAGAGGAGCGAGAGAGGAGAGACACAGAGGACAGAAAGAGAAAGTGAAGCTTCTGTGTTTCCATCGTGTTTCTACAGGAGGCTTTCCTCTCCAGACAGACAGGATTGCCAGTTGTTTCTTCAAACGCTTAAAAGTTTGTTGTGTTTGCATTTTCCTTGCATTTATCCACGTTTTTGATACGCGACTATGATAACAACTTGTGTTAACCAAGTAACATTCTTAAAGTGGCAATTTTAGAAAAACACCACACTTTTGTTGACTTCAAATGAACAACCATGGGATGGCTGTAGCTCTGGAGGTAACACAAGTCATCTACCTAAGCTTAAGGTTTGTGGCTGCTTCAGTCTGAAGACATGATAGGCTGCAGACAAGACACCGAACCACAAACACACAATGTTACACTCAGAGCACTCGGATGTAGAAAAAAAGCGCTTGTATGAATCTGCATGAATGAGACGTCGCATGAAGAATTTTGAAAGGTAGAGAAGAAATCTGCTGTATCAGAACCAGATCATTTTGCTCTATGACAACACTGTAAACATGATCTAGATGCTTATTGCTAGATCTCTGGATGCTTCACAACATCCAACAGTGACTAAACATAACAGACTGTATGAAAAAGTTACACTTTGCTCATTTTGGAAGGAAGCTGGCACCCAATCCAAGCCATGAACACCTCATTCAGTTTGCCGGTCATGTGTCAAAAATCTCTGAGCATGGACAAGAAGAGAAAGAGCTTTGGTATTTCAATGGTATGGGAAGAGCCACAGAATAACTTTGATGACTGACTGACTGTTTAGTCAATATTTCTTAAAATTCCAAAACTAAATCATGTATCAGTTACCCTGACCTCTCATCAATAATGAGACCTGTTCAGATGAAATATATTTTTTAGGGTTTTCTGAGCTTCCTGCTTGAAAATGAAATGCCCAAAATTAATTGAGTATTTCTCTGCAATTACAAACTCTATGTATACAATCTTGGTATCAAAATAAAGCTAACACTTGTGAAATTTTATCATAGGTGTAAATATTGCAGCAGATATTACTTTGTCAAAGTTACTGAGACTGGAACACAGAAAGAGTAAGTAGATTTTATCTTCGCCTACTTTTTTAATTTATTTTTAGCATATATTTAACATATATATAAATTTAAAAATATGCTTCAGTTCACATTTCATTCCAGAAATTCAGTATCCAACATATAACCATCATCTGTGCAAAGATTTATATTTCTAAAGTGAAACAGTGAAAAATTACAGCACTGCCACGTTCATGTCACTTCAACAAATCAAAAGTTGCAAGGCTAAACCCCATGTGGGCCCAAATTTACTGCATGTAGCGTCTGTCCAGTCACGTGTCTGTAGGTGGGTCTTAAATGGAGGTTGTTGACGGAAATGACTCTGATGCGGCTAGTTAGCCGTGGTAACTGCTGATATCATGAGGCTACCGGCTACCGGTGAAATAATGGAGGAAATCGGGACGGTAAGCCAATTTCTGTCTTAGCGCATTTGCACCACTTTGTGTTTTTGTGGTCGGGACCTTGTGAATCGGAATTGAATCAGTTATAGTGACGAGCCCTTGTAATAACTCTGAAAAGAAGTCACGGGCCTTACTCAAAGGGTTAAACTGCTTTTGTTTAGAAAAATAAAGACGTTTTATAGTCTTTTCTCTCCCTGCATCAGTCTGTGTTAATCATTTCTGTGTTTCTCCTTCTGCTTTAAAGCACAGATAACCAGACGACCAGCGAAAACACACTGCTTGTGTGTACAGCCTCAGACAGAGCTCGCACTCTGTCGCACCCACACTGATTGGTTTTGGAACCCAGTTAATGAGCAGGTGTGTGTGCGAGCGTGTGAGTATATAAGTGTGTGTCTGCAGCCCAGCGTTCCATCAGAGCACCATGGGCTATTTGAAATGAGAATTTAGCGGCAGGGATGCACACACACACACACCCTCAGTCCTGATAGCCACTGTAATTAGTTGGACTCCACTGGAACTCGCCACAGGGAGAGAGAGGAAAAGAGACAAAGAAAGAGAGAGACGGGTGGGGGACATGTGTGATGACTTAATGCAATGAAACAGTTTCACATAAAATCTTGAACTGAAATTTCTGATTTTTACCAAAGACCCTAAGTCTTAAGTATGCCTCCACTTACACTTTCTGTAACCGTTCCTTCACCTTCCTGCTTTCCTTAAATCTCATCATGTAAGGTCTCCATCGCACACACAGAAACAATATTGTTTAACTATTGTTATCAGGGCTCAATAATGCATGAAAAAGAAAATGCCAAATTCAAGACCATCTCTTTGTATTTTCATGGTCTCCTTGTCCTCCTGTGTGACCTGCCTTTTCTATCTTTTTCTCCCACTTCTGGTCTCTCTTTGTCTCTTTTCTATTGGTGTGTATGTTTGCGTATCTATGGAATTGGCACACCTAGAAAGGCACCATGAATACTGAAAAGAATACATAGGTTTAGGAGGAACAAATGCATCCATACAGATAGCATTTCTCTCAGCAACACAATGCAAAAACACATGCTACATGCTACATTTGTGAAGTATTTATTTCATGTTCCTTGAAAATATTGACAAACAACAAAGCTACCTATCACAAGTATTAGCTAAAAACTGCCCAGTACTACGTAGGTTCAAGTAACCAAGATAGAAGTTTTTGCTGGATGAATACAAAGAATTAGGTCGAACTGGCTGAAACAAGTATCAACTGATTCTGAACTGCGTTTTAACAATCACAGCATTTCCAGTGCTTTTGTATTCTATTATGTCCTGCTGCAGTCCTACCTCCAGTTGTTTTTCATTAGTAATTTAAACTTTCACTGATACCCAATGTGTTTATATATGATAAAGAGACATCAAATGTGTGGGATGTGCTTTCACTTTATGTGTGTGCTTGCACATTAACTCCATGCTTTAATGTTTCCCTGTGTATTTTTATTAGCTGTGTGCATGTGTGTGCGGTGAGTGAAGTTATTTCTGTGTTTCAATTAAATATTATCATGGTCTGTGAAATGTCACAAACACACACACACACACACACACACACACACACACACACACGCTTCTAGGAAAAGAGCACTAGCGCCGCCTCCTGTGGACTTGGGGACAGAACCTTGATCATCTACTGGCTGAGTTTGATGGGCCTTGATGTGTGATTGGTTGACACTCTCTACAAGGTCCGATGCTTGTTTCATCTCGCTGTGGGCCCGCGATGTACACACCAACACAAAACGAAGCACACACGCACCAGCTGGATCCACACAAACGGTCAGGGACACAGCTGAAACATGCACTGAAAAAAGTGAGCATCAACAGAGTACACATAACATGAACACAAACAGAAGCCTGCACGGAAAGATGAAGAAAAAACACACACAGAAAAATAATCACTTGGATAAATAACAGGAGACAGAAGACAGAAAGGAGAGGGGAAGACATGGATAAAAGTTTACTGTGAAAGACTTGATCACATTCCACAGTAACTAACCACTGTAACTAACCACTGTAACTACCACTGTAACTACCACTGTAACTAACCACTGTAACTAACCACTGTAACTAACCACTGTAAAGCTACTATCAGAATTTGTTTTGATCTTCATTTCACAAAATATTTCTATTTTGAGGAAGGGGAGGGGCCAGCATTCACACGCATTCCTACTGGATGCTTCAGAGAGCAACTTGGGATTAGTAACTTGCCCAAGGATACTTGGCATGCAAACTGGGGAGCCAGGGATCGAACTCTGGCTAGAGGGTTGCCACCTTGTGCCTTTGGATCAGGGAACAAGTCCTGACTATCATTTGCACTTATGCACCAAAAAACAACTAAGAGTACCTGGCGTCTTGTGGTGCCTGAAGTCAGGTCCTTGAAGGCGCCCAATCTGGGAACTAGACTAACCTACTGAGGGAATTTAACATTCAAACAGTGAATGACAGTGTGACCAAATTATGTGAGACTGGGAGAAATAGTTTGTCTGATTTGAACCCGAGCAGTGTTTTGCTATTGGACTTCCATGAACTAGAATATGCTTAAAAAGGGATTTACTAACCACAGAAAAAGAAAAAGAAATATAATTCAAAATACAAACAAACACTGTGTTTGAAGACAAGGGTGTCCATAAATGCATGTAACACCCTAGGCCACAAGTCAATGAGCAATTTTGTAATCATGTTGACAGATCCATAGCCGTATGCTCTAAGCACTCTAGTGTCTGACAGAGATTGTCAACTCCCATCTCTGGCAGAACTTCAACAGAATTCCAAGGACAGCTGACAACAGAATTTCCATAAAGGATACTTTCTGATTCAGTAGCCTCAGAATCTCTGCTTTTTGCAGACGATGTGGTTTTGTTGGCTTCATTGACCAACAAAACCACATCGTCTGCAAAACGTTTGCACCAGAATATGAAGTAGCTGGCATGAGATTTAGCAGCTGATAATCAAAGATCATGATTTTTGGTTGGAAAAGGGTGGAGTTTAAGTATTTCAGGGTCTTGAACACAAGTGATGGAAGATGGAAGTTTTTCACAGGACTGGAAAATTCATTGAAAAACTAAATACACCCCTAGAGAAGGCGAGAAGCAGCCACATATTGCTAATCAAATGCACTTAATTAACTGACAATATTATACGTTCACACAATGAGGAAAGACATCAGCAATCATCTTAGAGAAGCAAATGTTACTGTCCATGACTGTGGGAAGGCTTATAAGGTCTTTTCCAGAAAGTTTTAACTTTAAGTAACATTTTTGTACAGTGAAAAAGATTATTCACAAGTTGAGAATATTCAAGACAGGTACCAACCTTTCCAGATGTGGATTTCCTGTCAAATTCACCCCAAGGTCAGACTGTGCGAGGTTCAGAGAAATATTTTTAAAAAGCAAGCGCTACATCTCAGACTCTACAGACCTCAGCAAGTTAAATATTCAAGTCCATGACAGTCCAGTTAGAAATTTTTTTAAAAAGTATGGCTTGTTTGGAAGGATTCCCAAGAGAAAGTCTCTTCACTCTGAAAAGAACATGGCAGCAAAGCTTAGGTTTGCGGAGATTCATCTGAACAAACCACATCTGAACAATGTCCTTTGAAGCAATGGACAAAAGACCCAAATTTGGCCATAATGCACAGCAAATTTTCTAATCTGATCTGATCCGATCATCCTGTTTGGTGAAAAACACAGCATATCAGCACAAACAACTCATACCAACTGTAAAACATGATAACGGAGGGGTGATGATTTGGGATTGTTTTGAAGCCACGGGACCTAGGCACCTTGCGGTCATTGAGTCCACCATAAACCCC
This sequence comes from Astatotilapia calliptera, assembly GCF_964374335.1. Taxonomy (NCBI): domain Eukaryota; kingdom Metazoa; phylum Chordata; class Actinopteri; order Cichliformes; family Cichlidae; genus Astatotilapia; species Astatotilapia calliptera. Next base: position 5,109,898 of record NC_137440.1, read on the forward strand.
TCTTGATAACAAAGTATTCTTCAGTCAAACGTGAGGTCATCTGTCTTTTTAGTTTTAGTTGTCACAACACAACTGCGATCCCAAATGCACCCGCAGCTAAATGACTAAAAAAGAAAAAAAGATCAAAGTCCAGACCTCAACCCATTAAAAATGCTATGGCAGGACCTGAAGAGAGCTGCACATAAATGAATGCCTACAAATCTCAATGAACTGATGCAACAGTTTTAAGGAGAGTGGGCCAAAATAACCACATAATGAAGTGAGAAACTGATAAATGATTACATCAAGATACTGATGTTAAAGATGCTTCTACAAGCTACTGACTCATGGGGTGTACTTAGTTTTTAATTGCACTACAGAGAGTTTGGTGGAAACTTTATTTTTCACATAAATGTAGGGCATTTTTTTTACAAATGTAAATATATTACTGTGTGCTGCATACTATATATTATAGTACTTTTTTATACTTAAAAGGTGGGCTTTCTCTCCCCTTAGAAACTTAATAAGCACTTTCCAGATGTTGACCACAAACTAGAAGGATTTTACATAAAAGTTTTTTTTTCTTCTCCAGATTCACTTATGTGTCTGGAACACTACACATATCTGTATCAAAGAGCACACAAACACTCCTCTCCTCCTTCCTCCCTGCTTTCCAAGGTTGATAAGTGCCTCACTCTAACATCACAATAAACAGTAGAGCCTCGGCCTGCCAAGGCTACTCACAGAACAACTGTCAGCCCAGCTATCCTTTTCCGGAGGACACACACACACACACACACACACACACACACACACACACACACACACACACACACACACACAAAGACAACACAAAAATGCCCACATACACACTGCTTTTTCAGTTCCACACCACGCAAAGGCAAACACTCACACACCCACACCTCCCAAAAAACCCCAACTTTTGTTGGGCCCTGTTGTTGCTATGGTTACAAGGTCGAGTCCCCCCAGTATTCTAGGGGAGCACAGCGAGGTTCTTTAACGGTCACATGGAGCGAAAAAAAAAATCACTGCAAAAACAAGAGGGTTAGAGCTGCTTTTCTGCAGGATACACACAAACTGAGAGAGGCAGGAGTAGTGAAATGTCCAAGCATTCATTTGTACTGCATGAGCATATATAACACATGGTAACATAGCTCCCACATATTATGTGTCGCGTTCTTGTTAATAATAGTGAGCCTGTTATGACTGAATGTTTATCCAACACAGTCATAAGAAGGTTGGATGAAGTGCTCCCATAATAAATATGGATTGCAGTGGTAGTTTATATTAGATCCAGCTCTGTTTAGAGCCATAAGGAAAAGAGAAAAAAACAGTTTTGCATGAATTAAAACTTCATTTCAGACCACCTTAGACAGCACAGAGGATAAACAGAGGCTCCCAATAGTAAAAAATAAATAAATAAATATTTTACAAAGGCAGCATGGTGACCTACAGCTCAGCACAGCAGGCGACACTATACATACCAGGGAGAGGGATCCCAGTGAAGGTTTTCAAAAACCCAACATCCATACTGGACTGAATCAGTCATAATGGAAATGCATTGACACAAAGCTTTAACCTCCTAAGACCCGAACTCTTCCACGGCATGCATTTTTAAATTCTCTTTGATATTTGGGCATATTGGGGCCCGATGAATGTAAAAATAAAGAATTACCAGATTTGTTTTTTTACCTAATTTTTGTTTCTAAGAAAAATGAGAGTCACATATGAGGATATTCGTTATATCTACAGTAGCAGTATAATGTCCTCATAAGTAGATATCAGGCCCTTGTAGAGCAAAATTGAGAATTTTGGTCTAAATAACCCAAAATGTGATGTCCACATATGTGGACGCCAGGTCCTAGGAGGTTAAGGAAAGGCTCCAGGTATTGTACCATCGAGATACCTGAAGAGTCAACACGTACTCACTCCCAAAGTGTAACATTTTACACTAGGTGACAAATCGTCGGTATATTACGCTTCTGCTTGCTGCGTTACTGTTTATCCATTGTGCTCATACTGTCATCGTATCAGCAGGGGTGTATATAAGCACCATGTAAAATTGAAGTAGCAAGCTATAATGTAAACAGTCTGGGAAACCCAATTGAGGAGATAAATTTATGGCTGAACTGAAGAAGGAAGAAACAGAAGTAACTTTTCCTTGAAAGACTCATTTGGTGGAATTGGAACATGAAACACTAAAAAAAATGGAGGTTCAATCAGGTTTCATATTCCTGGACCCAGGATTCCAAAAGAGGCGTAAGCATTTAAATTTTCAGTTAAGTGAGCTTTGAATTACATAAGTGCGAAGAAAGATACTGATGGGAGGTCTGAGGATATCTGCACGACCATCTTACCCAGGTTATTATACTATTCCAAGCACTCTCAATTGAAATAAACGATAAGCAATTCAATCAAATGGGACAAATTAGTATCACAGTATATTTGGCAAGGGAAAAAAACGAGAATAGGACTTTAAACCTGCATACTGAAAAAGAACAAGGGAGAATTTGCATTACCCTGCTTAAAAAAGGAATATATTTCAGACTTATTCTGAAACTACTGTGCAAAGCAAGATGGAAGGAAACTGAAGAACACTTTACTGGGTATATTCCAATTCAAGCATGGCTGAGTGATAAAAGACTGATCCAAAAACTAATGGACCTGGGTAATAAATGGATTAATTTATCTGTGAAAACATGGCAAAATATTATCATCAAGGTTAGTTTGATAGAAGAGATAAAGAAGCTACTGACACGATATTGATTTTGTACCTAATAAATTATATGCAAACCATAAGCAATGGACCATTAAGGGTCTCTCCTTATATTGTACCTTTTTTAAATAAAGTGACACTGTGCAAAGTGTGGCTTTTAACTGAAAAATGTTAAAAAAGAAGTTAAAAAAAAAGATTCCTCTTCAGATTCCTAGTCATAGTTTTAAGGAAGAGATTCAAATAGCACTCAACAGCTTAATAAAAGTGCTTTTCAGTGCCTATTAGGCAGACTCTGATCTAAACGTGATCTAAAGAATATAAAAGGGAATCAGTACCTACATAAAGCAAAAATGGCAGAGGGAAGCTAGTTAAGTTCAGTTTAGTTTATATAGCACCACAACAACAGTTGCCTCAAGGTGCTTTATGCCAAAGACGCTACAATAATATAGAGAAAACCCAACAATCAGTGGAATAAAAAGAAATCTGTTTGCAAAACTGAGCTTTCCAATGGAGGATTGAGAATAACATGTTAAGGCTCACTGGGGTTGTTTGGTGTGAAGAGTCTTCATGGATATTTCATTACTCCGATTCAGAGGTCACATCACTCAAGCTCTTGCAACTTCCTTTAATGTCCTCCCTTCATTTATGCTAGTTTTATTTTATTATTTTATTATGCTTCATTTATTGCCACATGTTGTTAAGTCTATCTTTGAAATCATGCCTAAATAGACCTCTGCATTACTTACTGTACCTTATTTATCTTCGTTTTATATATTCTGCTCCTGCGAACAATTCTGGAGAAGAAACACTTTAAACTTTTGGTGACTTTCTGCCAAAATAATGTTTAAATAAACTATTTTTCCTGCGCCTACCACTAGGCTGAACTAATGCCATGCTAATTCACGTAATGGATACATTAAGCCAAGGAAAATGAAAAGTACATCTGCCAACACTCTGATAACAAAGAGATCCGCCTGTAATCAGATAACTGAAACAGTGGTGACACTCAGCTGTGCACATCCGTCAGTGCAGCAGCACAAGTGGATGTGTCCCTGTTGGGCTGAGCAGAGAAATTATCGTCTTTGTTTCTAGAGACTGTTCCCATAGATTTCAATTTAGGATTCTTTGAGTGCTGTGTCCCTCTCTTTTAATGTCTCTGCTTAAAGCAAGTCAGAAATCACAGTTTTACACTCGTCATCACTAGTTTTCCAACTAGCCACTGGTTTAAGCTTAATTCTTAGAAAATCAGCAGTCACATGGCTTCATGTTCCTGATTGTTTGGATTACAGCATGAAGCTTTAGCCTACACAAAACTATGCTGTTATCACTATCTCTACTTTTAAGATTAGGCTTAAAACTTTCCTTTTTGCTAGAGCATATAGTTAGGGCTGGATCAGGTGACTCTGAATCCTCCCTTAGTTGTGCTGCAATACGCGTAGGCTTCTGGGGGATTCCCATGATGCATTGAATGTTTCTTCTTCAGTCACCTTTCTCACTCACTATGTGTTAATAGACCTCTCTGCACTGAATCATACTTCTTATCAATTTCTGTCTCTCTTCCACAGCATGTTTTCTATCCTGTCTTCCTTCTCTCACCCCAACCAGTTGCAGCAGATGGCCCCGCCCCTCCCTGAGCCTGGTTCTGCCGGAGTTTTTTGCCATTAATGCCCATCTATTACTCAGATGAATGACTAATCCCTTCGGTAGGGGTTTGATTACACCAGTAATGATTTTAATTGAACACTTTAATGAGAAAATGCTTTGTTTAAATGCAGAAATTCAGGTAAATGAAAGACACAGTGCTATCTACAGCCATAAATATACAAGGAAAATACAAGGATACAAAGTTGTTGGGGCACAAGCGCATTTTATAGCTGCTACATGAATGCAGTGGATTCACTGTCATGGTATTTTTACAGTTTGAACACAGCACAACAACCTCTATAAGATACAAAAGCCCTATATGAGCAGCTTACAGTATACAGGCCTGTAGACCTGTCTCCGTAAGTCTCAGCGGTGGAGAAGGAGAGAAACAGTATAAGAAAGCGACCTTGGACCGGGCGAGGAGACGCTGTTGAGCTCCGCATCAATATTTTAGCGGTAGAGTTGACACATCAAAAAAAAAGAAAAAAAAGAGAGAAAGACAAAAGAAAGAACGAGGGAGAAAGGAGAAGAAGAGAATGCCCAGCGATTCCAGAGTCATCCAATATTCATGCACGCATCATCGCTGCCATGAATATTCATATGGAGATGAATATTTAAGTGCAACTCCTATGGAGAAATTAGGTTCATCTTTACACTTATCAATAATTTGCAGGCCAGGTGAGTCTCATCGGCCACTAAATAAGTCATGTCTGCACGCACGCACACAGACGTTTGAAGGATGGGAAAAAGAGTGGAAAACAACACAAAGTTACATGTCTGCTGGTTCGCAGCAGTGCCTTGTGGGTAAGAAGAGAAAGAGATGTCAGCAGTTTGATCTCTAAAAACAGAGTATGTGCACGCAGTTTATCTATTACCATTAATGAATAAACATGCGTACAGTTGCATGGTTGACACACACGTTAACTCCAAAATGTTAAAATGTCCAGCACCAGTAACACTGCTTTGTTTTGGTTATTGGTCTTTTATGTCCAATGTGAACTATCATGTACCTATTTTTAGTGTATTTTTTGCACCAATCCCTCTGATCAAATATTTAGCATCTAGCCAGAATAAGCCGGGGTTTTTGTTTACTGTGGTTTGTAAATAAAAGAAACCAGTTTAGATCCATTTCAATACTTTATTTAGTTGCAGCTCACAGTGACAGAAGCTCTTTTGACAATAGGCAGTATTTCACAAATGAGAAATATTACTGCCGTTAGAAATACCCCAAACCTCCAACTGAGAACTAAAATGAAATAATTAATCACTACGAGCACTGTGACATGAATATTGTACAGCTGAGACTGTGAAGTTAAAAATTTAGTCAAGCCTGATAATGTAGAGCCTAGCCCAGGAAAGACTGTGAAGTGCATTAAACTGGAACTGGGAGTGGATTTAGGTCCACAAGGTTCCACTCCTTGGAAAAACCCACCTAAAGTTTTTGTCTCGATTTTTAATCCACCCAACCGTTTTTAATATTTCCAACCTGACACTAGTGAAATTAACACATTGATTCATGAACATCTGCCAATTGAGTGAATCTGAATTGTACACACATGGCACCAGCTCACACATACCTCAATATTTCATTTACTGTCTCTCAAAATATGACTTACTTATACTTTTTAAACTGTTACACAGTTTAGGAACAAGTATATTTTTATTCGATTCCCCTTTTCGTGTGCGTGCGCGCACCTGTGTGTGTTTGTAAGCATTTAACCCTCCTGCCATCCTTTAAAAAACTCACACCCATCACCCTAGGGACCATTCTCAGCCACGCCATAAAAAGACCATATATCCATATTTTATTCCACTTTAAATTAGCCAACCTTGTAAAACTACTTCTCCCTGAAATATTCATGTAAAGTTTTAATTATATTTTCGTTGTTTTAACCCTTCAAATCCCAGTGTTATTACATGAGCGCCCTGTGTTATAAGCCCCAAAAACCAAAAAGCGAAACTAAATATTTCCACAAAAAACCAGTTGAAGTAATATGTGATTGTCATTATAAGTAGGCCTTTAGATGGACCAAAGATTGGCACCAACATACATTTTGACCTGCCATTATTTTTTTTGCATTTTTTTTGCAATTTAAAAATTAAAACTTCAAGGCCCTGAGTCTTCATTGACATCCAAGAAAAGAAGAAAAAATAAAATCATATGATGATAATTTGGGGTTGAAAAATAGCGTTTATAATGGAAGTCAATGGGCAGAAAATGGTCCCCAGGGTGATGGGTGTGGGGATTTCTGCTGCTCAGCCATTTTAGGCTGATTTAAGGAATTCACACTGGAATATTAACATTGACAGGTAAAAACTATCCTGTGGCAAGTTTGGTTATATTCCACTAAACACAGTGGAAATGGCAGCCATTTAACACATAGCAGTGGCACAAAAAGGTCCCAAGAAGGCAGGAAGGTTAAAGGACAGAAGAGCACAATTCAGAAATCTCTAATCGTAACACATCCTGTTCTTCTGTGTTACTCATCTGGTGGCAGTGATGTCATTACACAAACACACAATCTCTCTCTCTCTGTCACACACACCCTTCTCTATGATATGGTTATGAGGGAGGCTATGCCTTGTAATCCTATTCTCCTTGGTGAGGATGAAGACGGGTGTATGTTTGTGTGTGTGCCTGGCTAGAAAAAGGAGATCTGAGGTGGAGGGAGGATTAGGGCAGGAAAGAGGAAGCCAGCCAAAGTGGGCGGGCATTATTTGCATCAAATACTTATATTTTCTACACAGTTACATGTTTTCTTTTTATATTGAGACTGAAGTCAGTGCTGCTCCTCCATGATGGAAGCAGAGCAGCCGATGGGCCCTTTGTGAATGTTTGGAAACATGTGAAGTCTTTCTTGCCAGGTAAAGTTGTAATAGTGCCTTATCTCCATCACCTCCTGTTTTTTATTATACAAAACAATTTGAAATACTTTACTTATTCATCGCATATTTGGGAATTTCATTTTTTATTCTTTACTATGTCTAATTTTTTATTCTTTTATTCTTTTTCTCTTATTAGAAGTTTGCTGTGTGCCTCCATGTCACATCTATAGCACAGAGTGTGCTGAACTAGATGAGAAAGTGACTCCAAACTGAGGCATCCAAGAGTGTCATAATAGGACCGTGCTGTGCCAGTTGTGAGCTATCTTATCATACTATAAAAAACTTTGTACAAAATCTTTGCACATCGCTGAATGCATCAGCTTAAAATGAACATACTGGCTGTTGAGATTGATGTAGCAACTGTAGCCTCAGCCTATTAGTTAGTGAGATCAGGTTTTGTGAACTCATCCTAACTCATCCTCCTTTTTGACACTAATGGGACCATCATTTACAAACTGAACATCATGTTGCATTCAGAAAAACTTGAAAGACTCTAGTTTACTGAGGTCTTAAACAAAGACTCTGAAGGACCATAGACATCTATACGATTAGAGTTCCTTCTAGAACCAGAGAAGTCACCCCTGCTGGCCATATGAAAGAGTCCAAGCACTTGTACATTGGCTTTTCAGACATGGAAGTTACACTGATGTTTCAGTATACTGCAGCCTACTTCTTAGGCTGTTTTTTTTTTTTTGACCAATAGCCTTCATCTCTAAGTATGTCTGTTTTTTTGTTATATCACTAAGTTCTTGCTGACAATGATTTAAAATGCACAAGGCTACTCTATTCCAACAGGGCATATGTTCAGTTTAACACTGATAACTTTCACTACATTGCTAGCACAATCACGCATCAATTGGGTACAAGTGTGTACACTGTGAGGGCAGACAGTAACTTGATTACTTGTTTTTTCCAACCAGATTATGAAGAGTAAGTCACACACTTGTTGCCATGTCCCTCCGATGCAAACTGAAAAGTCCAGACTTGCAGGTTTTATGTGCACATTAAGTCTGCTTAAGAATATCAAATAAAGAATATCAATTGTTGCAGACCTCAAAAGAGTCCACAGAAGGTGCAGACTTCAATGAGTTCTCTGAAAGGATTACCCCTAGTTACACTATTATGGACACTGTAGTGTAAAGGGAAGCACCATGGCAGTAGTTTGATACACAGAAACAACCATGGTACATTTCATCTCAATGCACAGTTTTCCTTCATGGCCCAGCGCCCACAGGCTGGATATTTGGAAGAAGCATCAGTCGCACTGGATGCAGAAGTGTCATGTCTATTCACATGTACTGTGAGTTGGTGAAAGTAACACTATTTACCTTGAAGAGGTGATGTCTCTGCTCTTCTGACAGCATCAGCTGATGACTGTCTGTTACCATGGCGTCCATGTCCATCAGCCAATCCCACAGCTCCTGGTATTCAGCCTCAAACTCCTGCAGACTGACAAAAGGAAGTGAGAGAGAAGAAAGAGTTAAACTGTTATAATTAAATGTTTGTTTTGCTATGATTCATCTTGTCTATTTTATTATTTCCTTTATTATTGTAAATTTTTTTTGTCCTCCGGCAAAGGGAAACGTGGATCTTGTTATATTGATAAAACACATGTCTAAAAACTGACTGACAGATAAAGTTTGCTCTACAGAAAAAGACAACAGAAGGCAAAAAGAAAAAAGTGTCAAAAAGCAAAACTAAAATGCCGTTCCAGGGAGTATTTCATCACATTTTACAGTTGTGGTCATAAGTTTATAGATCATGTGCTTGAATGTCATGGTAAATTTGGGATGTTATAGAGTTGGTTCACAAGTTGAATTTATTTTGAACTTTCTCAAATCCAACACGGTCAGAAATACGTATATATACACTCCCACTAATATTTGGTTAAATGTCCTTTACCAACTTGCACCTCAGCAAGATGCTTTTGGTAGCCACCAACAAACAACTGAACATTAGACCACTCTGTGTGGCAAAGCTGACAGTTCATTTAAATTAGTTGTCTTGTGAGATTATTATAGAAACAATTATTTGATCCCCGCTGAATTTGCAAGTTTGCTCACTTCCAAAGAAATGAACAGCCTGTAATTTAATGCTAGTTTCATATTAATGGAGAGAGACAAATTATCAAACTAAAATTCAGAAAAAAACACATGACATATAAGTTATAGATTGATTTGTATGTCACGGAGTAAATAAGTATTTGATTACCAAGCAAAACATGACTTGTTGGAGAAACTGTTGTTGGTCTCCAGGTTTGCACACATGTCAGGAGGGTTTTGGTCCTCTCCTCTTTAAAGAAACCCTCTAAATACTTTTTGGTTCTTGACTGCCACCTAGCAACTTGAAGCTTCAGCTTCTCTACAGATTATCTGAAGGATTGAGGTCTCTAGACTGGGTAGGCCACTGCATGACCTTAATATGCGTCTTCTTTCGCCACTCCTTTGTTGGTTTGGCAGTATGTTTTGGGTTACTGTCATGCAGGAAGACCCATCCACAACCAATCTTCAGTGAGGCTGAGGATAGGCGGTTCTCATTCAAGACTTTACGATACACTGGCCCCTCAAAGCGGGGAAGTCGTCCTGTGCCCTTAGCAGAAAACCAACCCCAAAGCATAATGTTTCCACCTCTGTGCTCGACTGTAGGGATGATGTTCTTTGGGTCACACTCAGGAATTCTCTTCCTCCAAAGACGGCGAATTGATGCCAAAGAGCTTGATTTTGTTTTCATCTGACGACAACACTTTCTCCCAAGCCCTCTCTGAATCCTTTAGATGTTCAGTGGCAAACTTAAGATAGGCCTGGACATGTGGACCTTTTTAAAACGTATAAATTCCATGAGCAGTAATGTCAAAATGTTTAAGTTGCCTTAAACATTTTAAGTTAACACAAAAAACCCACTATGTGTTTGTTTCCACTCACAGGTATATTATTAAATAGCTACTGAGAAGAGAGACATCCTGGATACACATTTTGGTCGAACCAAATGGCAAAGTTTATGTTTAAAACTTTGTGATGATTCAGAAAAAATAACATCCATGCTCCTGCTGACATCTTCAGCAACTGTATGGGTGTCTTAGAAAGATATTTAGATATTGTGTTCATGACAGTTTATACAATCAGCACCCAGGCTGTTTAAATTTCTGTTTAAATTTTAATTTTGTAAAACTGTATTCAGACGTGGTTAATATTGTTGGGTCTTTAGCTTACAATATACAATGCCTCGAGGCGCCTAGACGCTACATAAATAAAACTGAATTTAACTGAACTGAAAGTGTAGTACGATAAATAGTCTTACACCCTCACGTCTTCTGTCATCCCCCCACTTCTTGCTGCTTCATCCCACTCCCTTCCCCATTCTCCTTATCCCAGATTTCACCCCCACCTCTCTCCATTTCACCTCATTTTTCCGACCTCTCAATGTCATGGCTTTGCCTCCCACATCCTCCTCTTGCCCAGAATTTCTCCTCCACCTCTCTTTTTCCTGTTTCCTCCTCCTTTTCTTGTTTCCTAGCACTTTCTCTAAATCTTTCTACCTCCCTTTTTTTCTCTTAACATCGTTCCTTTCCTTACTCTCTAGTTCTCCCTCCCCTTTTTCAGCTCACTCCTCCCACTATCACCTCCCTCTTCCCCTTCCTAACTCATCCTCTCACCTCCCCCTTCCCAACACAGGATCACATCAAATATTTATGCTGCTGGAACAGGGGCCGATTGCTCAAACACGCGCATTACTGTCAGCCGTTTTGTTAAGGTGCGTGTGTGTTTATTATTTATATATTCACTGGCTTTCGGTCTCGGCGGGGATCGCCAACATGTTTCTCAACATTAGCGGTGAAATTGTTTGGAATTCTCCGGTCGCTGACGACGACAGTTTGACAGCTCTGTCAGACCCACAGTATTTCCACAGTGACTCGCACACAAGCACACACACTGCACGTACATGCCAGGCAAGGCGACCACACATTAAGAGGTGCTCTCTGAAGCACACACATGAAAATCACTCAAATACACAAACACACACTTACTGAAAATCACAGTTACCCAGAAAGCCGCATACATATTCATCACTTAAAAAAGGAAACACACTACAATTTGATGTTCCATCAAAGTAGGGAGAGTAAACTATGAATGAAATTATGAAAAAAACAACAAATACAACAAAAAATACTCAACTCTCTACCATTGTCTCCTACAAGCTACAAAATTCAAACTATTAATATCTTTGGAATGAATGCATGCATTTATGGGCCTGAATCAGAATACTTTATTAATCCCTGAGGAAATTATATACACGTACATATTTTTACATCTGTTGTTATGCAATATAGACCCAATAAGTGAGTCTTAACCAAGGGGCAACCTCTGAAGCTGAAAAATGAAGCCAATGCTACATGCATACAAAACTGCAGTTCTACTCACTTTTGGGGCCCAGCCTCAAATGGTTTGAAGTGACAATTTCATATTAAAATGCCCAACTTTACAACCTTAAATGTATATTTACAGCTTGGCACAAAAAATGGATTTAGGATAGGTTCCCTCTTCATAACTTCTGCGAATTTTGAAATCATCATTGATCTGAATACTGGAGTTGGGGGCGAGGTGGCAATACCTGACTGGGACACCTGTTTGACTACAGGTCGTAGAGTACCTGAACAGTGTCAGTAGACAAGTCCATCAGTTCTATTTAAACTACTACCACAGCAATATGCTTGCAACCAAACACAGGGAGTTTTTTCCAACTGGTTGGGCGATACAGATTTTTTCCCTAAACAGGGACAGGTTCTTGCCAGGGGATCACTAACCAACCTTACGTGACTGGGGCATTAGCAATCATTTTCGTAGTGTGTGGCATCAAACTCCAGCAACCACTCGCAACCAGTCAGAGAATACTCGTTGTTCCTTCAAGACCGGCCGTATGGTTTCAGACCAGTCTCTAGGCCTGCATGACTGGGCATTATTCATTTGATGCTACACTGTCACCATGATGTTCACATGTACAAACTGGAGGACAAGTTAGCATCACGTGGTTATTGGTCATGTGTTTTCAAAACCTTAATAAAATTATACTTCCTGCATCTTGGAAAAGTTTACTTCTGCTCCCACACATAAAGAACTTGTAACTATGGCATTTTCTGAAATATTTATCATGTTAATTGCTTCTGTCATCTCAAGAATACTTATGATTAATAACCACTTTAACCTTTCCTCGTGACTGAGAGTTTTGCATGTAATAATTTTGTGTTATTTTGCACAAACTTGTTCCCAAAGCTTTCTGTTCTTATCCTGTTCCCCACTTTTCAGAAATGACCTTAGTTTATTCTGTGGTTTTTATATCCATCACAATTTCGAACTTGTCCCCATTTTCTGTTTTTACTTTCTAAAAATTGTTTTCTTCATCTTCTGCGGCTTTTTTCATAACTCCTTTTTCCTGCTCACGGCTACAGAGAAATAAAACAAGATTTGCCAACATTTTTCCACCTGTTCCTCCTAACTCCCCCCGCCTTGATCTTCTGTTATTTTCATCCTATCCTTTCCTCACACCTCCTGTCCTCCACTGAAAGTGATTCTCCGTGAAATAAAAGCTAAACCGAGGAGAAAAAAGCAAAGCAAGCAAACGCTGCTTCCTTCCCCCAGAGGCGGTGTTCCTCATTATGCGCTGAGCAGAGCGGCCCTTTACTGACTAAGACAGATGAAGCAGATACAACACTCGTACAGATTGTTTTCTCTTGTCGTTTTTCTACCTCCCCTCCTCTCCTCCATTTCCGTCTTGTTCTCACACTAATGTTAACTAAATGCTTTGTAAAACAGTATCTCACGGGGGGTGGAAGACGAGAAAACAGACAAATCGGAAAGGAAGGATCGACGAGGCGCCACTGTGGGGCTGCGTTCAACACCGGGATGGTTACAGAGTGTTTGAAGTGTCAAGTTCGTTTTCTGTCACACTGCGCTGACGGAGCGCACAAGAGTATTATAGAGAGCCTTTCTGACATTCAGTCACCTGAGGAAATTTGAATTATAAGGATCTATTATTCATTTCTACCTCAACATAATTCCAGTCAACACTGGATATAAAAAATTATGTGGATAGAAAGTGTGCAAACCTACATGGAAAAACATACTGATATCTACACTAGCTATCCAGACATTTTTCAATAATGAAATAAATGTGCATCTGATGAGATTAAGTAGTTAAATGCCATGTGTTTCAGTGTAACACTGACCTCTACACATCCTATACGTCTGTATTTTCTATTTTCTACCCAAACACAACAGAGAATGGCACACAGACACTAAGCAAAGGAATTTGTTGGGCCCAGCTTCAATCTGCAATGAAGGGAATATGACAGGAGTGTCCAACGCCAGGCCTCGAGTCCCGGTGTCCTGCAGGTTTTAGATGTGTCCTTGATCCAACACAGCTAATTTAAATGGCTAAATGACCTCCTCAACGTGTCTTGAAGTTCTCCAGAGGTCTGGTAATGAACTGATCATTTGATTGAGGTGTGCTGACCCAGGGCGATATCTAAAACCTGTAGGGCACCGGCCCTTGAGGCCGGGAGTTGGACACCCCAGCACTGTGACAACCAGATGGACAAGTTAATTTTCCTGTGTGATGCTATGTTAGATGTTGAAGTTCTGTACTTCTTTGTCTCACAGCTCCAGATTCCTTCCATATGTCCTTCAGTCAGTGTTGAGTTTTATGTGAGTGATGTGAAATACATGCTTTTCAAAATAACTGCTGTAACATTGTAACCCTGTAAAAATTTCAAGTTCTGAGTTTCTGTCTTTCCTTTCTGGTATTTTGTACACAGCTGTTTGAATAAAACTATATGGTGATATACAGCTAAATGCTCCGATATCTGGCCGTGAGGTACTGTTGAGACACCTTGCTATTGATTATTGGTGTAAAATAGCAGGTGATAGTCCACCCAACTGAAACTTAAAATGTCTTCATGAGGGGCCTAAAAAATATATTGGAATCTTTCATTTTTAAATACTTTCTTACTGATTTACTCTTTTATGTATGTATATATATATATTTTAATGATCTGTGGTGTCATTATTTTGAGACGTTCTTTAACTAGTATTGTATTTTAAACAGGATTCAGGATAGATACCTTGTTGCTAACTAAAACACTCTCGGTGTCTTTCAGGCTTAAATGGACAGATTTGTTATCATACTTCACTTTCTACTTCCCTTTCTCTCTCTCTCCCTGTCGCCTGCTGCTGCAACGCCGATAGCGGCTGTAACTGCTGTCTCTAATTCATCATCCTCCATACAGCAGAAAGAAGAGAGCAAGGGACATAAGGCAAGAGGAGGGAAGGCAAGGCTCTCAGAGAGAGAACGAGAAAGAGGAGAGGAATGGAGAAAGAGGAAACTGGAGAAGGTAACAATAAGATGAGAAGACAGATATTCTAAATAAATAAAAGTAAAGAAGAGGATGGGAGTGGTGCATAGAGGAAGGCAACAAAGTAGTTACACTGAGAGAAAGGATGCAAAATAAAGCAAGGTGAGCAGGAGAAAAACATGAAGAGAAATGAAGAGGTAGCAGAAGGCCAAGAAAGAGGAGACAAAGCAGAGGTCAAGGAAGAGCAACTGGGAAAGAGCAGGAACAGAGGGTGAGGAGGAACGCAGGGAGCGATGGAGTGAAGGAAGAAAGGATGACAAGAGAGGAGGATGAAGCGATAGAATGAAAGGTTGAATGAGTCATATTGGCAGCCGTCACCTTTCAGTCAGAGACTCTGCTGGATTTATGAGGTGATTCACTGACACTCGCCCAGTCTAATGGATTCATCCTACAGAGACATTAAAATCGAACTGTCGATGAAGAGCAGCGCAGAGGCCCGTGCTGATATTCACACACTTCTTCATTCATCCATGCTAACGGGTTCACCCTACGGAAACATTCAAATCAAGTTGTCCACAAACAAAACCCGGGTGCTTAATCAGTCATTCACTCACTAATTTATTATTTTATTAATCTTGGAAAAGAGCGTGGTGCACAAGTTTAATTTATTTAGACTTTTGTGGACTAAAAACACTGACTAACACGTCGTACAATAGGAAAGTTCCCTAAAACTAAACTAAAAAACTAAAACTAAATGTGAAAAAACAATTTAAGTTAACTAAAATAAACAAACTGAAATGATTTCGTCAACTTGGAAAACTAAATAAAATAAAACTATAGATGAAATGTTCTTAGTCCTGTTTGCCTGACGAGGCATTGATGGACGAGTTTATTGAGACTGTGAGTCAACTCATTTCAGTTTAATAGCAGTACTGATTTTCCTAAATCTTGCCTCTGACATACAGTATGCCCTCCATTACGTTAACAATTCAAAAGATTAAAAACAACACTGAAGCTAATAAAAACTGAAATAAAACAAAACCGTTTCAAATAGTAAAAACTGAACAGAAACAATGATTAGTCCTGAAAAAGATCTAAAATGCCATCTTCAGCTACCAAATGGTTGTAGACAGCCATCAAAAGTCTGTGGTTAAAGTAGAACTGGATAACAGAGTTTTAAGGTGGTATCACTGTTGCCTCACAGTCAGAGGGTTCTGGATTCAGACCTGTGTAGGGTCCTTCTCATTCTTACATTAAGTTCATTCATCCATATATTTACAAAGTCTAAATCCTCTCTCTGTTTCTCTTTTATCACAAAGTCATTAATTCCTGCAAAGTCAAGTCACTCAGTCATTCAGTTAAACATGCATTTGCTTTCAATTCTAATGTTAGTCCTTCGTGTATTCATGTTGGACTTTTTAAGATATAAATATGTTAAATAAGGTAACAAGTGAAACCAAAGTACTTATTGGTATTAAAAGTATGACTTTGATGTATGTATATATATATATATTTCTGCTCTGAAAGGTTTCATGTCCTGATTGGTTAGAAGCTTGGACATGCCTCATCTTTCCTATATAAGCATTTAGATTATTTTGAACATAACAATAAGAAATATGAAAAATAAAAATTGACTTTTAGTTACTTTAGTTACTACAAAAAAATCTATATCTTCCACCCTTACTAACTTTCATTCTGCTAATAATTTAGAATTGAGATATTTTGCTTGAGATTAGTGAATAATTCCGTCTGACCTTCATTTTCTTCACAACTGAACCAAAACCAAAAATCTCAACAGAATGAAACTCACAAAGAAAAACATGTAACATCCAATTAATACAAAACGCATCACACACACCACTGCACTGGACAGACAGACACACACACACACGCTCACACATACCCAAATGTAAATGTGAAAGGCAACAGCTAACATATGAATAACCAATTAGAGCCCGACACATTCAATGTAAATTACTGAAATATTACGCCGCAGCCTCAGAGGGCTGAAAAACACAAACAAGATGAGGCTTTCATTTACATTTGTGCTGTGGGTTTTCACTCTTTGCGCACAAACAACTTGCGCATGTAACAACTGTTATTTAATTCAAGTAGAAGACAGTCCAGTGGCACTGCAGTGGGTTTGATTCGTATATGTGGACACTTGCACAGACAACGCACGCACCGCACGCTTCGCGGAAGCCACCGTGAAGTCACACTGACAACACCCGCAAAGTCTGCAGAACACAACATGCTACAGACTCAAAGGGAGTAATTTAAGCCTCAGTTTTTTTATTTGCATACACACTACTCAGTGTATGTTGTCATTTTCTTTTTGTGTGTGTGTGTGTGTGCGCCCTGTGTGTGAGTGATAACTGCAGTGAGAAGCTCCTCAAAGCCGGGGATGAAACGCCGACAGGCAGCGTGACCAAACACGGTGCTCGCCGAGCCGAGCCTGGCCACACCAGATTACTGCTGTTAACGCTCATGCTCTGTGTGTGTGTGTGACTGCGTTTAGCTGCATGTGTGTGTTGTCTGTTATGTTTGCCTGTGTCGCTTCTATCACAACAGACAACACTGACCTGCTAGTTTTCACTCTTATTATTTTGCACTCCATTACGCTCTGCAGCTTCTGTCCTCTGCACGTTCAACACACAAACTCGAACACCTTGTTTAACAGGCCCAATAAAATGGTGGAACTTCTAAAAGTCAGAACAAAGGACTTTAAAGTGGACCTGTTATGATGATTTACAGCTCCCTGGATTTTATTCTTGGAATACACAGGAGCAGCAAGAAAGAAGTCCTCGTTTGTCTCCTATTGGGCCTTAGTTCATTGTTTTAGCTCACTTCCTGTTCCCTTTGAGCCACTTTTCTTCTAATTGGCTGCACATCACAAACAGAAAGTTTGAACAATGGTTGGCACTTCTGTGCTCACAGGCTTTGTCCCTCAATTGACCATAGGAGGGAAATTCAGTTTTATGAGTGCATAGAATTTCTACAGGGTGTATGAAAAGAATCATGTGTCTCCTACAGGATATATTTTTTAAGTAATGGACACAGAAGCTTGGGGTAAATTTCAAAATACATGGCTGAATATAAAGTTTTACATGCAAAAACTTTATATTCACTGTTCACAGAATTGGTGGTGTCCTGTCCAGGGTGTAGTGCACATTTGGCCCTAGTTGGGATAAGCTCGAGCCTATATTACACTAAATTAACACATTAAACTGATGGTTTAAAGTGGTCGCTTAGTGTCTTACGGTTCTGTAGTACTTGCATTGATCCCTGTGACTTCTCTTAAAATCTCAGGGATCACCTCTAAAGTAGGGAGCTGTTGTTATCCTGGCTTGATAACTTTTAAATTCTATATAGAGAGACCGTCTGATTCTCATAACCCCAAGAATGAAGATCCTCAGCCTAGTCATGCGTCAGGTTTGAGGTTTGTTAACCAGTTTGCTAAATTACCGTATTTTTTGGAGTATAAGGCACACTTAAAATCCTTTAATTTTCACAAAAATTGACAGTGCGCATTATAATCCGGTGCACCTTATGTATTAATTCTGGTTGTGCTTACTGACCTCGAACCGATTTTATGTGGTACAAAAATCTGTGAAAATGTGTTAGTACGACTTTGGTAAGCCACGAAGCTGCACCGCATGATGGATTGTCGGAGCATTACGGCTACCGTAGTCAGGAGCCTCACGGAGTTACTGTGCTTCAACATAATATTACTCTGTGTGTATAAGGACCCCAGAATGGCACCTATTAAGAGACATGCTTACGAAGCGGATTTCAAACTCAAGGCTTTCAGTCATGTTTTGTTTCGCTTAATGCGTCTTATGTATGAAAATAGACCTGTTGATTAATATTGCACTTCATAGTCTGAAAAATACGGTAGCCTAGTGGTGGATGAACTGTAGCCCAGGAGGTCAATGAATACTCTACCAATTCGATTCTGAGTGTATGCGTCATAATTAGCACTACACGAATGTGTGTGTACATGAGGGATGTGGGGAAGTTTTAACAGGTCCTCCCATAGTAGACATGCATTTGTTTTACAAAATAGAGCACTGTAAAGCAATTACGGAAGCTAACAGAAAATTACTGATCACTTATTCTGTTGTTTCCTGTTGTGCAGTTACCTGTTGTTCCTGGCCAGGTGATTGCCGCGCCTTCTGTTGGTGGGTGAGGGGTACTGCAGGCTGCTTAGTTTGATAGCCATCTGCTCTAAGGCCATTCGCTGGGCTTCGCACTGACTGGTGGTCTGCTCCGCCTGGAGAAAACAACAGAACACAGGGGTATATATTACCCAGACTGAATTATTTCTTACACTTCTTTGGTTCATTCTGAGATTGCGTTCACATCAACATATTCTCTGTTATGTTTGTTAGTTGTACCTTGCTATAACCTATGAGGACTGATATGCTGTTTCCACGATATGCTGTGGATGCTGATGATAGTTCAAAGGGCTTCATAACAATCAATATAAGAATATTAATGCAAGAAAAGAAACTAAAATACCTCTTTGCAATGAAAAATGCAACTTACAGGTTTGATTAGCAGCTTCTTTTGAGATGTTTTTAACTGTTTTGAGAGAATAATTTGTGACATTTAACGCTCAAATGAAAGGGTTTTTAAAGAATATTTTGCACTACTGCTGAATCTTGAGATGATGTTGTTTTATAGTTATTATAAAATTCCCTTAAGATGTCGTCCAATACACTGTTAATAGGTTTCTGCACTGTAAAATGAAGACTTTTAATGCTACATGGAAATTTATGTTTTATGTTTTAGTCGATTAGATAAATAAATGAATAAAACCATCCATAGAATTTAAAAATAAATAAAAGTAGACCCTATGCTGGTAAACAGTCTAATGTCAAATAATCTGTAATGTTACAAATTAACACTATGTCTATGCATGTCATGTTCTCAGTTTGCTGAATTGCAGGTTTTCCATGAAAAATTCCTGCCTTTCTCTGGTTTAGCACTTCTGCAAAGACCCCTCGAGCGTAAGACTTTTTAATACATTCTAAGGTGAACTTAATTCAGTGCTTCTTACAACGTACAAATACCCTGTCTTAAATAAAGACCAAGATGACCAGAATCAAGGTAACACAGTGAGCCTTCTTGAAAGCGAACAGAACGTGTGTGCATGATGAAGTCGGCGGTCTGAGTGGGATCATCTTCCACTGAGTGTGATTAGCTGTTTATTGCAGATGAAGGAGATTCGGACGTGGCGCGTTTTGTCGGACGTGCCCTTTAAAGCCCTGCAAGCATTCAGCAAGCCACTAGAAACACTCTCCATACTTATCCTCTGCGTCAGCTGACAACATACACACGCATCTATGAAACGGCACGTACATGTGTATGCATATAAATGTACATACACACACAAACATTTCACTAACACAGATCACCCATAAAACCTGACGCACACATTTAATACGAATTGCTTTTCTCTGGCACAAATTACCCCTCATACACACACTCCTATCAAGCTCGCACAAATGTTCCCATAAAGCCACACATGCGCACAAATTGACCATCAATTGCTTCACACACAAAAACAAACATATTCACACATGGAGCATGATTCGCTGCTCTTTCTCACAAATTATCTTTCTCTCTCTCTCTCACACACACACACACACACACACACACACACACACACACCACAGCTAGTTGCACTCGGTATCCAGACACAATCATATAGAGGCACTCAGAGCGCCGCTCAGATGTAATTGCATACAAACTATATGGAGATGAGGCCTCAATTGAACCAATGAAGGCAGAGTGAGTGTGTACAAACAGCCCAATGTGCACACATACACACATATGACCGCCTGCTTTTTCCTCATTCAGTAACAATCTGAATAAAGTGTTGTCGCGTCGAGTTGCGTTCGCCGTCCGATCTACTTAGCGGACTCGACGGAAGGATCTGGAAAGGTCATCCAATCTGTAGAAGGCAGAGCTGCTCAATCAGCGAGCTAATAAACAAACCGGCAATACACAATCAACAGCACTGTCTGTGTTGAGGTGTGTTTGAACGAGAGAATATTCTGTTTGTGTATGTGCTGCTGTTATAGAAATGAAACTAACTGGAGCCTCTCGGAGGAAAAAAAACAGAGTTTATCTAAATGTCTCTCCACTTTCCTTCATTACTTCTCTCTATTTCTGTCTTGGTTGCGTTTGCAGACTGTTTGCTGGCTAGTTAGTCGGTCAGTGAATCAGTAAATCAGTCAAGTTGTTCATTAGCTGGTTAGACTGTTCTTTTCTGTGCTAATATGTTCCCTCAGTCTATAACTTTGAAGCCAAGCCAAGAACTACATTTAAAAATTGCCTCATTTATGTAAGCTTTTTGCACATTTATCAAGTAAATTACTGCACTTACAGCAAAGCAGAAGCGACCTTGGTCAAAAGAATAACCACGGCAGGACAGCTAATCCAAAAAAATGAATTAACATTGAAAGGGGACAATTGTGGTTTTACTAATTTTCTGTCATTTATATACTGATACAATGTTGGGTGTCAGGAGTTGGGTCTGTAACCCAGCATTTTGAATTTTATTTTGTATTTTGATATGTGGAATGTGTTAAGTTCTTTGGTTGCTATTGTTACTTAGGATTGAATTGAGTTTCTAGTTCTTCTATAACTCCTGATTTAAAAGTCTTTTCTTGTCTTCAGTGACAATATATCATGTATTTGTTGTCTGTGTGTGTCATGTAGTCGGTGTTATTATGTCTACATCTCTCCGTGATTCCAGTTTTATTTTGAAAGTCTTGTGGTTCTATGTTCAATGTGCTTAGTTTTGCTCTTCTCCTGTGGAGTTATTATGTTCATTTGTGTCAGCCATGTCTCCCCAGGTGTTTCCACTTCCCTCATTAGCCTTCTGTGTGTTTTCATTCAGTCTTTGGCAACGTCCACACGGGTATTTTTGAAAACGGAGATTTTCCGTTTTCGTTTTAAAAAATAATCCCGTCCACACGTAAAGGCAGAAATGAAGGAAAACGCTGCTAGGAACATACCAAAGCAACAGGTGGCGATATAGTCCTAACCGTGCAGGCCAATCAGAAGTCTAGAAGCCTCGGTGGGAAAAAGAAAACAAAGCTGGGGCATAGAAGCAGAACCGAGTTGTATGTGTGGAGGGACAGTAACTGTGTGTGTATATGTAAGCATTTAAACACTGCAGATAGTACAATTAACAGTAACAGTATTGTAGAAATTCATTTCACCGAAACCATAACGTGGCGCACAGTGTGACGTCAAAAAAGGCGCACACCTTTGACGGTGCGTTTTCTGCATTTTCTCCGTTTTTCTCGTCCACACGTAAATGCAAAAACTGAGTTTTCAAAAAGATCCATCCTGGCCAGAGTTTTTAAAAATCTCCGTTTTCAGTGACCAAAAACGCCGTTTACGTGTGGACGAAAGGTGCAAACGCATAGAAAAATCTGCGTTTTCAAAAATA
Source organism: Astatotilapia calliptera (assembly GCF_964374335.1). Lineage (NCBI taxonomy): Eukaryota > Metazoa > Chordata > Actinopteri > Cichliformes > Cichlidae > Astatotilapia > Astatotilapia calliptera. Next base: position 5,131,957 of record NC_137440.1, read on the forward strand.
CCCGGGTACGTGTGGACGTAGCCTTTGACTGTTTTCTTTTCCGTTCCATGTACTACATGATTCTGCTCAGGTCGTGTTCATGTTTCATGTTCATGATTTTCCTCGTTATAGTTTCTCACACGTTCCTGTTCACAATCATGTTCACGCCTGTTGTCATAGTTACCAGTTTAGTTTTCCCTGTTTAGGTTTTAGTTTCGTTTTTGCCCCTGTTCGCCTTTTGCTTTATTTTCTACTTGTGTATCAGCCGTAATAAACGGCTCGCTTTTTGTTTAACCTTAGTACCTTAGGGCGATCGTGGCTCAAGAGTTGGGTGTTCATCTTGTAATCGGAAGGTTGCCGGTTTGAGCCCCGGCTCGGACAGTCTCAGTCGTTGTGTCCTTGGGCAAGACACTTCACCTACTGCTTACTGGTGATGGCCAGAGGGGCCGATGGCGCGATATGGCAGCCTCGCCTCCATCAGTCTGCCCAAGGGCAGCTGTAGCTACAACTGTAGCTTGCCTTCACCAGTGTATGATTTGTGAGAGTGAATGAATAGTGGTATTGTAAAGCGCTTTGAGGGGTCCCGAAAAGCGCTGTATAAATGCAATCCATTATTATTCCCTGTCTGCACTTGCGTCCTCATACCAACACTCAGGCTGCGCCGTGACAGTTGGATGCCATTCAGGCAAAACTAGTCATTCACATTATCTGAAATGAACTTAAATTAATTGTCATGGTCCAGAGTCATGTGACCCAGTGTTTCTAAGTTTCATGATATTTTGTTATTCATCTGCTGGGCGATCGTGGCTCAAGAGTTGGGAGTTCGCCTTGTAATCGGAAGGTTGCCGGTTCGAGCCCCGGCTTGGACAGTCTCGGTCGTTGTGTCCTTGGGCAAGACACTTCACCCGTTGCCTACTGGTGGTGGTCAGAGGGCCCGGTGGCGCCAGTGTCCGGCAGCCTCGCCTCTGTCAGTGCGCCCCAGGGTGGCTGTGGCTACAATGTAGCTTGCCATCACCAGTGTGTGAATGTGTGTGTGAATGGGTGGATGACTGGATATGTAAAGCGCTTTGGGGTCCTTAGGGACTAGTAAAGCGCTATATAAATACAGGCCATTTACCATTTATCTGTATTCTAGTTTCTTTTCAGCTTATCTACTTACATTCTGTCATACCTACTTGCAGTTATATTTCATGGTTTATTGGACTCCTCTTGTGTCTCATCCCTGTGTTAATTCTTCCTTAGAGGTTTGTGAGTCTTATCTGTCATGTCTCCTGTCTGTGTAATTCATGTTGTCAAGCTCATGTCACTTCTGTGTCTTATTTAGGGTTCTTGTTTTACTTTGAAGGGTGTTCAATGTTCATTGCTTTAGTTTCACTTCCAATGTGGTGTCATTTGGTTTGTTCTAGTCAGCTGTTTCCTCACATGTCTCCACTTCCCCTGATCACCTCATGTATGTATTAAAGTCCTCTGTCTTCCTGTGTTCAGTGTCCCGTCGTCCTTGTTCCACCCATCATGTCATGTCAGGTTTCAGGACTCTGTGCAGGTCATGGTCATGTTGCCTATTCATGTATGAGTTCATTGCTCCTTCATGTTCCTGCACAAAGTCCTGTTCATAGTCATCGCAGTCTCCTTTTCATTGTCTTCCTAGTTATCATAGTTAAGTCTGTTTCCTCAGTTTTCCCAGTGTAGGTTCCAGTCTTGTTTTGCCTCTGTGCTTACTGCCTTGTTTTGTTGACCTGATTATCAGCCGTCATAAAAGGCTCGCGTTTTGTTCAAGTTAGTTGTGGTCTCCTCGCCTGTGTCTGCACCTGGGTCCTCACACACCCACACACTGTCTCCCCCCACAAACTGCGGCATTAATTAAGTGTCTTAAGTTTTAATTTAGGATTGATAAATTTGAATTCTCCTTTTCCAAATTCCATTTGAACTTCTGGGACAGACAAAGACAATTTCCCACAATTTCTGATTAATATAAGTCAGTATATAAGAAGCAAACCAAAAATAGCCTTATAAATAAAAGATCTACATATAAATATACATAGTAGCTGAATCTACAACATGACAAAGCAGACCACTCAAGCTCAGCATACAATGCACAAGGGTGAGTAAAAGTCTTAAAGTTTGTAATAAATCCCATCGTTCCAGAATAAACAGAATGCAGGATATGTAAGCATTCTGGGGACCCATGTATATAAATCACATCACCATAACCAAACAGAGACATAAAAGTCTTTCTGGCCAGAAACAGATAGACAGGAAAGTAAACACCAAGTTTCAATTTCAATTTTTTCACCGAATGCGAGGTGTAGACGAGAGTGAGTCGTCAATTGTTTTTCCTATGTACTTATATTGAGATGCTCACTCAATCTCTGAGCCCTGAAGTATATAATACATGAGAGGTTCAGGGGTTTATATTTTGAATTTTTAAGTTTTAAATCACACAGGCTATGCTATACTGCACTGGAACTGACAGAGAGCCTGGCTATAAGAGGAGTAGATCATCATATCATCAGCATAAAAATGAGGACTGATCACATTAAGCAAGCTAGAAGTCACTGAGGCCTGATTGATGAATAACTCTGAAAGCATCCAACGTTTTCTAACAGCCCTTCGATGGCAAGTCTTGGTTTTAACTGTGTCAAATGCTATGGCTAGGTCAATAAAAATGGATGCACAATGTTGCTTGTTATCTGCTTGAAACAATCACTTTTAAGGCTGCTATAGTTGTACTGTAATTTTTCTAGAAGCCTGACTGGAAATCATTTAAAAATCTCCAGAGGGGAACTTTTTCCCCTTTTTCTGCTCTTCGTTAACAAGAACTTCCAGAACTTTGACAAAAGCAGATTATTTAGAGATGGACTTGTAATTAGTCACAACTGAAGTATCCCAACCTTTAAGCAAAGGGAGAACAAAAGCAGATTTCCAAATAGTTGGAATTTCATTTGTATATATATAAGAAATCCAAACAAAAAATGACATTGGTATTTTTGTGCAAGCAATCCCTATGAGCTTTCAGCTCAGATTTCAGACTGCTCTAAACACTCAGTTTCAGACTTTTTAGCTGACTCATGGCTCTTAATGATGTCAAAGAGAGTGGAGATCTGTATTTAGTCATCTCAGACACAGAAGCTCCATCCAACTACTGCTCACACCTGTTTTATATTGACAGAACGTTGGTTTAAAGGAAGGAAGGAAGGAAGGAAGGAAGATGGGAGCAAAACAGTTTGTTTTAGACCTTAGATGACAGGTCTCCAACTCCAGTCCTCGAGAGCTGCTCTCCTTCAGCTTTAAGATGCATCCTTGTTCCAACACACCTGAATCAAATGACTGGCTTGCTATCAAGCCTTTGCCAAACTTAATTCAACCATTTGATTCAGCTGTGTTGGATTGCATCTAGCTGTAGGAGAGTAGCTCTCATGCACTGGGGCTGGAGATCCCTGCATTAGATGAACTGAGGAACTCCAACAATCCCCACTATAAGATTAAAGATTATTCTGAACTCTGAATCATGTAAAGCTATTGTCAGTAACACAAGAAACTTTTATATAAGTTGGCCAAGGAAGATGGCCCAGCACCAAGGAAAGTCTGCTGCTGCCATGGGAAGTACATCATAAAATATATTTAGTGTTTTGTGGAAACAACTTTTGAAAGAAGTTCATTGCTGACAAAAACTTTGAAGTGATAATGTGATGTTTTTGTCAGTGCTACATGGTCATAATGTCAGTCAGTCAGTAAGGAGGTCACTAACTGATTCAGTCCCGCAGCTACATACTCACTCAGTTATTTATTTAATCATTTTTTCTGACGTTGGCAACAACCGAGCCAACGCAGGCTAAGGTATGAAAAAGCAAATTACTTCCATAACAGCTGACTAAAGCCATAATGAAACACGCACACACACTTGTACAGTATGTGTACACACTGAAGTACACTGAAGCAATTTCTCCTGGATGCCCGCCTTGAGGACACAGTGACTAAAGACACACACACACACACACACAGTCATGAGTTGGGCTGCTTCCCAGTCTGAAGGATCTTCAAGGATTTCTGTCAAAAATTATTTGTCTTCAAACTAGACTCATGCCTCCATCTGTTAGTTTGCATGCGCATGTGTGCATTGCTCATTTTGCCTAACTGCCTATTGCAAGTAGGACCAAAAGAAAAGCAAGCATATATGTATGTCAATGAACTTCTCCTATTTATCTACCATGCAGCCAGAAATAAGTAAACGGCCTAGCTAGTGTGCATTTTCAGGCTACCGAACGCAGAAATGTAGAAAAAAGGTGATTTCCTAAACATTCAACTATGAAGGAGACCACGACCTTATCATTATCACAACCCACTGATCAAAACTGCAGCATTATTCTAATAATTATAATTATTGGTCAAATGATTGCACAAACCTTCAGTTTACCCAAACCGTTATTTAAAGTGGATCTATTATGTTTTTTCCTCATATTTCTGATGCCTTATGTAAAAATGTTTCAAATAATGGGGTAGCGTACAATGTACAATAGGCCAAAAGCTCAGGCTACAGTATGCTCTAAAGCAAAAAGCTCAGTATTATGTCAGTGAGAAGGGATATCCTCATATGGTCATGTCAGACTGCCTTCTACCTGCTGTTCAAACTTTTGTTTTGTCTGGCTTAAAGGGAAGAAAGCAAAAGTTCTTGTTTCAGGCTAAATGCTCTGTTTCAAACTGTTTTTTTCTACTCTTGGCTCTGTATGTTTTGTCCTTCAGAGGGGATATGAATAATATGTTCCTGAAAATTGTGCAAAGCTATTCTAGTTGCTTAGGCTGCTGCCCCCGCGACCCGGCCCCGGACAAAGCGGATGAAAATGGATGGATGGATGGATATTCTAGTCGAGTCCAAGAATAAAAATCTGGAGTTTAAAATAAGCAAAACAAGGCCCCATCGATGTGTGAAGAACTGTCCGTGGTACTCGTCCTGAAATATGCTCTCGAACGTAACTTGTCTAATGTTACAGGCTGAATGAAGGGAATTTTATGAAGGACGACTATTAAAAAACACCTGATGGGGATATTATGGACTATGTTGGAATTTATGTGGTGTCAGTTACGTGATATCTGATACAAAGAGTTACACAAAAAATAACCTCTCTTCCATTTTTAATAGTGCTGCTGGCGTGGCTCTAGGCAGGCACTGACATTCATGGTAAGGATCAGCCACGGGCTTCTCCTCTAGCGCCACCATGAGGATAAATTTGTGGGTTTGAGACATATGTTTCCGGATGACTTGCAATAACATTTTATCAATAAATTCACATCCTCTTAGAATGAACTGTAACAGCGGTGCTCCTCTGACTTGCTACTATTATCATTGTTATTATATTGTGTGCGTCTGTAGCTACAGTAAATACGGTGGAGGTTTGTTTGCTGCATTTGTGATAACCTCATCTGTTTCTGCTGCTACGCTATCAGCTCTTAAAGATAAAACCTGGAGTAAATATAAACACAATCAAATATTTATTTTATTCCTATCATTGCTGATGAGATATTGTGAGCGATTTCAAATGGAGAGGCTGAATCCAGTGTTTCCAGTCCTGTCGTTAATGCTGCTAATAGACACACAAATCAATAAGAATCTGCCTCATTTGATGAATATGTAGACTGTCCTCTGAAACACACACACAGAGAAATGCACACAGCCTGTTGTAGATGCGTGTGTATTGCACTTCGATGTGCTGAATCAAGTCATTTTAGGGCTTTTTGTTTACATGTCAGGGCCAATTTATCCCGCATCCTCGGAAAACCTCACCACTAGCTGTGTGAGTGTGTGTGTGTGTGGGGGGGTTGTTTTCATGTCTTAAAAATATATGTATGCATGTGTGTTTTCTGGCAATTGTGTGTTGATTCGCTGCTGTGGAACTGTGGCTTGATCCCTTATGAATGTGCATGTGTCCAAAGATGTTTCTGTTTGGGAGTGTGTTAGATGTGTCTCCTGGGGTTTTCCTGGGGCTATAACTGCCAATCAAACAGCAGTGTTAGGACTGAGAGCTGAGCAGCAACAGCAGCATATAAACACACTGCAGGATCCACAACATGCTGTCTGCTCTTACACATGGTTCATTAAAAATAAATATCAGACAATAAATCAATAAACAAATCAATCAACTAATCAGTCACATCACAGAATAACACTTCATTAGCATGAGAGAAATAGAGGGAAATATGGAGATAAAAAGGTAAATAATGTTCACTCTTTCAAAATTTTGTGTTGTATTTGTACTCCAGACAAGATTATCTGTCTCATTTTCACCTTTTGTTAGACACATGTGAACCAACAGTGACAAACAAGAGCAAGTTTTGTGCAGCTGAGAGTCCAGGAGTGCCTGCAGTGTCACCTCAGCACTGTTCCTTTAATCTGCCAGGAACATCTTAATGCCAGAAGTCATGTGAATGAGTTCTGGCTCTTTGGCAGCTATGTTGATTGTTGCCTGGAGCTGTGCCCAGAAACATTGTTCTGAGAATCTGCAGGTTTTGTCACCATGCAAGCACAGAGCAAATTTAAAGCAAGTTTCCCACAGTGCACCTTCTGTCTTTCAGCTGCCGATGAGGTTTTACCGTTTCCCCACGACTCTGTCAATTGCTTTGCTTAAAACCTCTGTGTCTCAGTAGCTTCAGGATTCATTCGACGAGATACGATCTGGTCACATTTGCTGTTTAAAAAGGATAGGACTTCTTCGTGTTGCTTTAAGTTGGGTTCAGGAAACGTAAAAGTCTTTCTTGATTTCAGTTTTTGTGTTTTGTTTTGCTTTTTTAATATGCAAAATGAAAATGTACATAAAAACAGCTGGACTGAAAGGAAGCCTGTTACCTTTTCATGAAATATATTGGAGCTCCAGCACTCAAGCGTGAGCATAAATAGGCAAATACTAGAAAGTTCACAAAGGAGGTTGCAATGAAAAGCTGATCTGTGGCTACACGATACACTACCCAGACAACTTATAAGATACACCTTCCTAGCACTGAGCTCAGAACAGCCCTAATTATTCTTGCAAGCAATGTGCAAAAGCATCCTAGGACATTTTGGTCCATATTGACATGATAGCATCATGCAGTTTCTCCGGATTGATTAGCTATTGACTGATTAACTCTGTCCATCCAGATTGAGATCTGGTGACTATGATTATTTTACTACTCATAATGTTTGAGTGTGTGAAATAGACAAGCTGTATGAATTTTGGTGTGAATAGGTGAAGGAGGCTCATTACAAAAAGCACTATGAGTGGTCAATAAACTTCCAAAGCACAGTTACATTGTGTCATGGCAGATGAAAACTTTTTGTATTTTTACAGACACTATTCTCTACAAGAAAATGACTCTATGGGTCATTTATGCAAGTTGTTATTCCACCCTAAAGTGTCTTAAATAAATATTTTCTATCTTTTAGCTGGAGGGCTTGATTTTATATATGACAAAAAAAAAGGTCTGTAGCAAGACATTTTAGTTTTTGTGCGTGGTTAGATGAAAACTAAACACACATCGGTTGCTACTTTGTGTAGTTTTGTATAAAGTAACTGACTTTATCGTTTTCAGTAAACTGTCACTGTCTTTATTCTTCTTGTTATGACATACTAATAACACTAAAGGTCAAATGAAACATAAATGGTAAGTGGGAAAAAGGAGGAATTTAATCCATGAGATTTCATGGATCTGTCCTTTAAATCCACACTCGATGTTAATTTCTTGGAGCTTGCATGTGTGCGTGTGTGTGTTGCAGGTCAATATCTGAGGTGAGATATTCCACTAACAGGGTGTTTTTGTCTTGATAGAGCAAAGGAGTGGGTAATGATACAGGATCAATAATGGATATGAGACAACTGCATCCAGCTGGTAGGGCCTGCATACACACACACACAAACATCTAATGCACAAACAGAAGCATCTTTGGACGCATGCACATTCATAAGCGATCAAGCCACACAGTCCATAGCAGCAACGGCTAACAGCATTAGTTTATCAGACCACAAGAATAATGAGCAAGTGGGGGCAGCAGGTTTGTTAAAACATAGAAAAATGTTAGGATAACTTGTCTTGAACCTACAGAAACTATATATACATTCAGACTACTAATATCAGAATCAGTAATACAGATAATGAAGTTGTATTATCTATGAACATTGAGCTGCAGCTCATAAAGTACAACTTATAATCAAAATATTCATTCTGACTCTGTGTAAACTGAATCAAAATGTCTCCTAAATAAAAAGCCACTATGAATAATATTATACAGAAAATGAGTGCTGTGTCTACTAAATAAATGCAAAAAATAGTAAAGTTGGGTATGTGACTCCACAGCAGGCTACATCTGCCAAACAAAGCTGCAGGGGAAGTGCATGTGTGTTGGTGTGTGTTCTCTCCAGGCTGCCTGTTCTGTCCAGATGTTTCTGTTAAAGATTTCATCTGAGGCTGAAATCAACTAAACAAACCTTCAGCTTCAACCATGCATTCTGAAAGCTAATGAAAGCTAATTCTTAAGCTAATGGTTCTATTGCTGGCAAAAAATAATATAATCTATTGAGCATAAACTCAAGTGACAAGAGTATGTGACTAACAAAGTGGCTGGTGAGTGTGTGAAGAGCGAGTGACATCAAAAGACATGTCAAACTCCAAAAATAATCCAAAATGAATTGCAGGAAAAACTAGCATGCTACACGTCTCATACAACTATGCCCCGTCAAAAGAAAGTGTTTAAGGTTGGGTAACACTGACATTCTTGGTGCTAAATATTTTCATAGCTCTATTCCTAAGTAGCCTATCTGTTCATCAGCTTCATATAGGATTTTAACCTGTTAGGCTCAAACTAGCTAATAACTAGTAGCTTGTTATTAACAACAATCTTAGCATTTCTTAGCTTTTGTGTTTAACCAACAGCAAATCCTAATATTGTCTCTCTGCCACTTATTTCTTGGTCTGTTATAATTCTGTTATGAATGGTTATGACATCATCTGTGTTTTATTTTATTCATGTATTAACTTAAGACCACTTTAAATCTTAAGGGGTTAAGTGAATATTCACTAGCAAGCCTTTGCTTAACACTGAGTTGTCATCTATATTTTCAAAAAAGGTAAAAGTTTTTATTTTTATTACCTTTAAATTTTTAGTTAAAAAATCCCACATGTGTGACAAAAATCTGTCAGCTTTCAGTGAGCATCACAGATGGCGAACCTCACTGATCCACTGCAACACCTGTACAACCTTTAATCCCCACCAAGACCTCTGTCTTTTGTTTCTGTCGTGCCACCTAGAACTCATCTCACACTCTTTCTGATTAAGATCTGATTTTTTATGTTGGTTAATTATTTCCTAATTAGTTTGCGTGTTAATTAGAATATTCACTAATGTTAATTAGCTGTATTAATAGGAGCTGCTGTAACACCTGCCCCCGGCTCCACCGCCTGCCAAATATCTTCATCTCAAAACAGCTTCCTACCTCAAAGCTCCAAAATGTCATCCCTTGTTTTTATTGCAAGACGAAAGAAAAAAAAAGACTCAAGATTTTCCAACATATTAGATATTAGAGCAGAAATTCTGTAGATCTGAAGATCATTTTCAAACATTTTGAAGTTGCATTTGACCTGAAAAAGGCTGGTTTATCTTTCTTGGACCTTTTTAGCTAACCCCCAACAATTTAACACATAGTTGAATGTCTACGCCACCTGCCTACCCACCTGGCAAGGTGACTACAATACTCAGCCTTTCATGACTGAGGTGTTAAAAACCTCAGCAGGGTCATATACATTGGTCTGTCTGATGCTGAAAAGTTTGAAACATACAGCAACGCCAGGAAACATCACTGATTATGCAGTTGTTGTTTTTCGTTCGCTTTTTTTCCTTTACATTTATGCTTGTATTTCTCTAGCATCACTAGGTTATCTTTATATATATATACACACACACACACACACACAAATCTGCACGCTTTTATCACTTTAGAGGACCCTGCACCGATTAACAGTCCCTTCCTGAGCTAACCATAACCTCTGCCTGTTCAGCAGCAATGCTTTCAACCATACATTCAACATCTACTTGACAAAGATTTGTTTTGTTCCCTTCAAAATAAAGTTGTGACTGCTTAAAATTATAAACAGTAATTTTGACACCAGAACATGTACATGTGCACGCGCACACACACACACACACACACACACACACACACACACAGAGAGAGTCATGCACTTACGCTAGAAGAGATCAGTTCAATTAGATGAACAATGTGGAGGATTTGTAAAATGAATTACAAAAACTAAAGGTAAAGCTGTTAGACAGGGCTGGGAGGGAGTGACAGGATGAGTGAGCAAAGCAAAAGAAGGGTGGAGGGTGGTGGAGAGGGGGACAGAAAACACCTCAAGTCTCCAGCAGTGTGTTTATTTAGTCATTTATTTAGTGTTTATTTCATGTTTATCTTCATGCCTGTTAATTCATGCGCGTATCATCGTAACACCACAGAGAAGGTGGGAGGGTGGATGATTTTCTTTTAAAATACAAATTTGTTTTTAAATTGTTCATACTCCACACACACACACACACACACACAGACACACACACACACACACACACACACACACACACACACACACACACAATGATAACATTTTTTGGAAATGATAACATTTTTAGATAGAGAGAAGCCATTTAAAGGTAAGAACAATCAGAAATTAGGGACAGTGTCGGAGAGTAGAGCATTTTGACCAGCAGGCATATATTTTTACTTAAGCAAAGAGAGTCAAAGTTTGTTCTTACATGAGGTGAAGCATAGCTTTTGATTAATAGGTAATAATGTATTTCTTATCATCATTAGTATCGACTGCAAAACTTTATATTACATTCAACAACTGACGGTGTAATTCCGCTACAATGTAATTGTATTTAGATACAAATACGCAAAGGTAGGTACACTAGAAGAGGGTAACAAGTCAGAGGCTGGGTCTGTGACCTTTTGTATTTTTGATTTTCTTATGTTAAGTTCTTGTGTTATTATTTAGTTAGGGTTTAGTTGAGTGTTATTCTAGTTTATGTTTCATCAATGAGCCTGTGCTCCTGACTCTTTTCCTGTTTGGCGTGTGTGATCTCCTTGTCTCCGTAGGTTCCCCTTGTGTTTCCCTCTGGTCTTCCTTACCTGTTCCCACGTGTTCCCCCCAGTCTGTCAGGTATTTCATGTCTCTGTGTTTCACGTTCTGTTGTCAAGTTTGTGTTGTCATGGCTACGACTCTCCGTGTTTTCTGTTTTATTCTGAAAGGTCTCGTGTTTCCATGTTCAGTGTGTTTAGTTTCACTTCCCCTGTGGCATCATGTTCATTTGTGTCAGCTGTGTTTCCTCAGGTGTTTCCACTTCCACGTCACAGAGTTTTTCTTGCTACTGCTCAGGTTCATGTTCATGCTCATGTTTTGACTTTCTTTTTGCATGTTCTTGTTCAATTTTCATGTTATGTCTCGTGTCATTGTTTTCATAGTTAGTTTAGTTCTTTCTCAGTTTAGGTTTCAGTTTAGTTCGCCCTTGTTTCGGCTTGTCTTGTTTTTCTGTTACTGGACATCAGTAGAAAAGTACAGTGTATTTTGATTTAAGATGTGAAGATATAGTTTATTTTTCAGCTCAATTAAAAATTACAGTTTTAAGCCTTGCTTAACTGAAATTTGTGAATTACTGAAATTTACTTTTAGCTTAATTATTTCTTTGTTTCTTGTTATAACTTGACTTGACCCACATCTAGTGTACCTCCCTTTAAGTATGTGTATGAAAACACAATTACATTGTAATTTCAAATAAACTACACTAGTTTATTTGAAATTACTCTAATTAAATTCCATTTAATTAGAGTAAAATATGCCCTTAGTCGCGAGGCTGTATAAGGTGTTGTTGAGTCTACAAATTTCCATACACAGAATGGAAATATGAAATTATAACCCAGTGTCAGCAGAATTCACACATCTAGACATGCACTGCCTCTTGTTATATTTTGCTCTGTCCATCCCTCCATCAGGTAGAGTGACCTTGTATTTCATTTACTGATAATTACATGGATTTATTCCACCGAGAGGCTTTAATTAGAATGCTAGAAATATTGATTGCCTCTATCATCTCCCTCTCTCCTCTCATCCACACATTGCACCTTCACTCTATCCCTCCGTCCATCCATCCCTTCCTCCATCGGCACTCAAACTGCTTGAGAATGAGGAAGAAGCAAAGTGCTATGTTAAAAAGTAGAGAGAAGGGAGAAAGAAAAATGGGGAAAGCAAAGGAAAGAAAAGAGGGATGTGATGATAAATGAAGGAAATATGGCACATGTGAGCAGAATACAGTTGTGCTTTACTCTTTTTGTGGGTATGCTAAAAACAAATAAAACGCCTCGACGCAACTGTTTTTGTGATTTCATACTACAGAGAGAAAAATTGATTGAACTGAATTGAACAAATTATGCTTGTTGTAAAGTTTATTAGTAATTATCCTTTTTTGTTGAAATGCATGTCTCATTTTTTCATACTTAAATACGTGTTATTACTATTTTGTAATTACGTGTATTTTTTGTCATTTTTGTAAACACAGGGTTTTTAATCAAAACACATTTACTCCAAAAGCAGGTAAGTACTATCGTGAGTGAATGATGATGACTTGTTTTAACTTTTTGTTAAGATTTCAAATATTACACCACAAACAAGGGACGTACCTCAAAAATGACCTACACAATTAGACAAACTGTTCAGATTCAGTGTACAACTAGAGTTAACTAGTGGTTCAAGGTGTTATGCATCCACCCACCACTAGCTGGGGCTGCAGACAGAACCCCTCCCTTTCTGAGACAGGAAGTTCTAAATAAGCAAGGTACGATTGATGATAGCCACGCAAACCCTGTGTGAGAACGTGTAAAATGCCACACATTTCAGAAACATTTAAAATGTGATTTGGTTACTGACAAATGAGATTCACAGAAAATTCTCTTAAACACATTTGTACAGACAAGGACCAGCCTCAGCCGTTACACAGACTGTTTCTCATCTCCCTTAGGAGCATCGCCACTATTAAACCAAATATTTTGAGAATACGCTACTGTACTCAATACAGTGTTAATAGTTTTCCTGTTATATAGTCAATTAAATGTTTCTGTGTCCTGTCTGTGGCATATTTCCTACCTCAGTCATTCTCTGTGCTAAAGACTGTTACCAAACAGCACAGAAATACCATGCTAAAAGAAGAATGGACTTCTTCAGATGGACTTGATTCAATTAGGACAGTAGTATGCTAACAAATTGACCACGTCGGACTTAAAAGTTGATCATACGTCCAGAAGTTGAATTACAGAAGCTGTAAACTTAACCAGCAGCAACAAGCCTATTTGCTACCAGCTCAGTTTGTATGTTGATATTAGACACTGAAGGCGTGCGATCACATGGACTCCAATGATTATTCATTAGCAATTTGATAGTTAATTATATCTGTAAGTTATGATCATAAATGCACTGTGGGAATGCAAAGAATCTACTGGTGTGTATGGGGCAGGGAGGGGGAATAAAGAAAACAGAGAGAGCAAAATTAAATGAATGTTCAGCCGAGCTAACAGGCCTGCTGACTTTATTTTCTGCTGGCCAAAGCAGAAAGACGCCGCTCAGTTTTTTTTTTTCTTTTTTGATGTTTGATTAATTATTTTGGTGCCAATCCATTTCAGCTTCCCTCCATATTTAATTAAAATATCATTTTAAAACATAATTAAGTTTTTAATCCGACTGCGAGTGAGTCTCCAGCAAAGCAAAGAGGACTCCTCTCTCACTTTTTTTCTCTCTCTCTCACCCTGTCGGCAAATTGGAGGCTGCCTGCGGGCTTCATACACAACCACACACACAAACACACACACAAAGGTAGAGTGAGCAGTGTTACTTTCAGTTGCTACTAAGGCAGAAATGTGAATTCTCCTTTAGCATCGACACATTCAGACCAACCTGAGCTGTATAGTATTAGTGTGTATATGTGTGTGTGTATGTGTGTATGTGTAAACACCCAGCATGTGGCCTGGCGGCTGCTGATGGCCAAGCTAATTATGCATGAAATCAAATATGATTTAAAAAACAACTTCACAAGAAACTCCTGCTACAATGCCATCTCTCTCACACACACAGACACACACACACAGAGACTCAGCAGGAGAGAGAGGCAGATGATGGTGATGAGTGAGTGTGTGCTTTTGTCTCCCGTGTGCGCAGAAGGAAGACGGAAAAGTGCAGCAACAAAAGATGAGCTCTGTGGAATCATATTCCCACTTGTTTTATTTGAATGGCAACTGTTACTATTCTGTATCTTTTTCCTTTTTAATAAAATCTATTAAGGGATAATTACAGTTTGTTTTAATGTACAGTATTTGAAACTGTCTACTGTAGTTCCATGGGTCCTGCTGCGTTTGCACACATCAACTCCAATGTAAAGATTTAGTCTTGCAAAAGAGCATAAAAAAGCATATATAGCAGCTTGATCACTTAATGAAATATGAAACATTGTTATACATTAAATGCAAAGGTACTGTATCATAAGCAGTAAAGCTCTGCCACCTCCAATGACACAGTGCTGCTAATGGATCATGACAATAATCCTACAGAGGCATTCTACACTTGTGTTGCTTGGGTGCATTCTGGTAGGATTAATTGCTCAGAGTATCTGCCAACTCATTCTAGTATTACTTATTCTAATTTTCCAACCAGCTAGCCCTGGCTCTGCCTATCTGTGCTGCTTCTACCAACAGGCCAACCAAGCTGGTGTGGTCCTCCAGAGTCTCTTGTTCCACAGTGGGTTGGACTCCAGCTTTACTATGTTGGATTGTAGAGATAGAGGGTTCTTTGGTGGGCTACAAGAACTAGCAGGTTGATTAGTGCACTCCTTTTCCAAACTTACCAAGGCTGCAGAGAAGATCAGCAACTCTCAAACAGTCGAGTCAGAGTGGGTGGAGAAGCTTACTAGAAGCTACTGTTGTGCATTTGTCACCAAGCAGGTCTACTTATATTCACTGAGAAGCTTTTATGCAGTATTATTTATTAATCCTTTCAAGAGAGCATGGATCCACCCCCTTTCCTTTGTGTGCTTGTACACATGTAGTACAAAGTCATTCAGGAAGCGGAGAAGCTTAATCACCTGAGTATTTTTTTTCTGCCGGTATTGAGATGCTCTTTACATAAACATAACTTATTTTGTGAAAAAAAGACAAAATTTTTCAAAGCTTAAGTGCTGTGGCCATATCAAATATGGCACTTCTGATTTCTATGGGGGGAAAAAGCATTATTTCATGCCTGGCTGAGTTCAGGACATTAAAAATGCAGCGGGCTCCTCCAGAATCAAATTACCTTGAACTGATTCAAAGGCTTCTCATATCCATCACCATGCACTGTGTGGTCCCCAAAACAAGCAAATTAGATGTGGCATTTATTTACGTGACGGGTGGCAGAGGGAGAATTAAGATTTTGGGGGGTAAATTACAGGTAATTAAGGTCCATTCTGTGTAATTCTCAGCTATTAGAAGTAATTTGACGGCGATCGTCTGGGACTGAAATTAATGTGTGACGTGACAGAGAGAGGAGAGTGAGTGCATGGTTCACCTTTTCATTTATTTTACTTCTTTGTCTAGATTCACCTCGTTTTATTCCACCTCCAGCCCACCGCTGCCTCCTCTTCACCTTCCATCTGCCCGGGCTTTTCGTTTTGTTCAAGGACACCAATCCAGTTATTTTCAATATCAACATAAATCAAAACTAACGCATGTGACACAGCGGCTACAATCCTCAAACACTACTGACTGATACAGAGTGAGATGAGGGATGGACGGAAGGAGGAGGAGGAGGAGAACAACACGGGGGAGGTAGAAAATACGAAATAAAGGGACTTCTTAGAAAGAAAGAACGAACGAAAGAAAGAAAGAAAGAAAGAACAGCTTGGCCTTGGTCTTTCTGACAGCAAAGTGCTTTACGGCTGTTGGCATCTGCCACAATATGCCACAATCGCCCCCGAGGGCTTTCTTTACTGGATTATTATGGTTGCCAGGGTGACAATGCCACACACTAGCTCCAATGAGAAAAAAAAAACGTATTTATTTTTTTAAAGCCTCAAATTAGCAAGGGAGACAGTTAACCCACTCCTTAGCTGAGACTTTATCTGGATATTTTTTCCAGCCTCATTAGCCGTGGTAGAAAAACCCAGTTCAACCAGTAGGATCAGTTGGCTTAAATCAGCAGCTGCTGTAACAATGCCTGTGAGGGCGTTTGTCACTACAGTGGTGGGGCATAGTACCACAGTGTCCCAATAACACCAGGAAACAGCAATGTCTTCAGGGGCAGTATGAAGACATTGGAACGCAGACCATTCTGAATTTTTTATATTAAATTTAAAAAAATCAGTAAATCAGCAATAAAATTCGACTGTGACAAAATATATTTGACTGGCTCTTAGAAATAATCCTAGGTTTGGCTGGGATTCTGATCACAGCATTTTGTTAATATTATCAATTTGTTTAATTTCATTCAAAGTCAATTCAAAGAAACTCTCAGGACTCTGCACCATGTCGAAAAATCTCTTACACCCATTTGGGCAGTAATTAAGCAAATAAACCTCCAATTCATTTGTCACTAGGACATAAAAACTGCATGTATAGATTCACCGGTAGCCTGACATCTCCTTCTCAGAAATGTAACCATGTGTCACGCTTACGCAACCTCCTATGATTGGGAGATTGAGGAACTACTGAAATGGATGTGAGAGAATGTAGAAAGTGGAATAAAATGTGGTCAAATATATATTTGGCTTTGTAAAAAAACAAAAAAAAAAACAAAGAGTAGGGGACCTGGGAGGGAAAAGGTCCCAGCATTTACTTGTTTCTTTCATGGCTGGCACCGCATGTAAAATACTAAGGCACAACGGCAAATTAATTAAGACATAATGCATCACACACAACTATAAATGCTGGGAGTGACATCGACCACTCAAGTATGTTATGTAGGCTCTACAAAGACTTACATCTAAAGCAGTCGTTAGATTTTAATTCATTATTCTTTGTGTGTGTTTTCAATTTTCAGCTTGCTGGTTAAACAAAAACTGCAATGTCAATGATTTTGCATCCTTTATGGCAACAAGCAAGCATACGTGCACAAATAAGTAATCGCCTGCTGTTGCGGTTTAGTAAGGTTGGCCAATTCTATTGAGTTTTCAATTCAGTTTTATTTATATTGCACCAAATCACTACAACAGTTGACTCAAGGTGCTTTATATTGTAAGGCAATGACCCTGCAATAACAGAGAGAAAACCCCAACAATGAGACGACCCCTTATGAGCAAGAACTTTGGCGATAGTGGGAAAGAAAAACTCCATTTTAACAGGAAGAAACCTCCAGCAGAACCAGGCAGGGGAGGGACAGCTATCTTCTGTGACTGACTCAAATAAGCCCAAACTATAAACTTTATCAAAAAGTTAAGTTTTAGGCCTAATTCTAAAAGCAGAAGGTTAGAAACTGGGAGCTGGTTCCACAGATGAGGGACATGAAAGCTGAAGGCTATTTTCATATGTATATAGAATGTGACTAAGGACACCGTCCCACAAGCATAGAGACTGGATGTTAACCGCCTGGTGACCATCAATTCAAAGGAAGAAAAAGAGTACTCTTCAACTAGATATGAGTGGTTGCTGGCAGTTTCTGTGAAGCTCAACGCTAAAAAGGCCTGCAAATTCCGCAGGCCTAAAGCACAGTCAATTGATATATATCTCAAATGTCAAAGTACGGAAAAATGTGATCACAGTAATTGAAATTGCCTATCTTCTTGGATTATTAACACAGCTGGGTCGACCAAAAATTATTCTAAAAAGGGAAACTCAGAAGGACCAGGATGACCAGATATTGAGTATTGTTGAGTGCTGTTGCTGACCAAGTGCTTGGCGTTATGGTTAATTCCAGGACAATTACTTTAAACATTCAATGAAGCAAAAAGTTATCCCAAAAAGGTTTTGTGAACTCAACAGTGAATTCAGTGGATATCAGTGCCGTTCCCAGGATGTGGCAGAAGACCAGGCTAACAGCAGGAAAGTGAAGCATAGAACATAGAACATAGAAAAGCCCTACTGGAAGGTTTCCAACATCCATCCAAAAACTAAGGCTGTTGGAAAGCAAAGGAAAACCAAACACAGTTCAGATTCCTAATAAATGTGTCGCTAAGTACTGCATTTTTATTCATATTTCTACTAAGTTGTTTTTTCCTACTCACTGTTTAGCTTTGCTGCTGTTTTGTTGCAAGTCCACATTTATATCTATTATATCTATCATCTTTGCATGAAGCTCTCATGTATTTAATTGTTCTATATAGCTTCACAGAAAATTCAGGTATGATGAATACACGTCAATAACAGCACATATCTGTGCTTCACGTCTGAAGATTTAAAAAAACCTGAATCTTACACACCTTACTAGCTGCATGACTGTCAAAATGTGTGTTCTTAAAAAAGCAGACATATAAACGGGGTTTCTATTAGACAGCAAAGCAAATACATCACGAACCTAACACAGAGCAGAAAGGAGTTATTGCACCTGGATTAGCTGAGTGTTTTACTTTTGTCTCTTAGCAAGAGTCAGCCTGTCAGATGGCAGGAAAGTCAACCAAGGGCACTATTTCATATTTAATATTTAATATGCTCACCTAATCATGCTCAGCCTTGGTATGTGTGGGTGGGGGTGGGTTTGGGAGTGTATGTGTGTGTATAGAGGGAGCGGGTGAGTCTAAGTGGGCGTTGTCTCTCTGTCAGTCAGCATTTGTGGCTTGTCTGCAGGTTATTTAATGATTTTACACTCAAGTGATTTATCATAATTTTTCCAAGACAATCTTCTATTATTCTTTGCTTTCATCTCTCACACTCACTCTCTTTCTTTCAGACACA
Organism: Astatotilapia calliptera; assembly: GCF_964374335.1. Classification (NCBI taxonomy): domain Eukaryota; kingdom Metazoa; phylum Chordata; class Actinopteri; order Cichliformes; family Cichlidae; genus Astatotilapia; species Astatotilapia calliptera. Next base: position 5,150,850 of record NC_137440.1, read on the forward strand.
CACTTTCCCTCTCAGTTTCTCTCTCTCACTCCCTCGCTCTCCCTCTGCAGCGGCATCATCCAACTCCTTGGTCAAAGTGGAATAATTGTCAATGAATATTTAACAAGGTTTCAGATGGTGGGATAGACATCATCCTCTCTCTCTCTTTCACACACACACATACACACACGGTTCTCTGTGATCCAGGCAGAGGTTAGCGATACGGCGTGGTCAGTGGTGCGTACAGCAGCCAGTGGATTAGCGGAGCAGAGATGATGAAGGGCAGAATAAGTACTAAATAAACACCCTCTGCTTTCGCTCCACATACAGTAACGCAGCTCAGCGCCAGCAGCCATTTCTCAGCAGCCATTTTGTGTCCTTCTCGACCCCCTCTTCACCGACTGGACTCCTTTTACTGGAGGAGATCATGAAATCGTAATTAACCACCAGCGGCATTTGTAATTTCTAGTCCGGTGCGGATCTGCTGTGTGGAGTGTTTGAAATATTCACCGCTTGCCTAGTCTGGAGAGTCCAGATGTGTCTGAGAGGTTGCAGGTTTAACCATGACATTAAGAGGCAGTGAGGTACCCTTGAGCCCTGAGGTCCTCAAGGACACCACGGAAACATGTAAAAGCAGCAGCCTTGAAAACAGATGCATGCTGCATAGTGTCTTGATTGTCCATAAAGGTGGAGAAAGTGTTATGATCAATACAGGTTTAGGGCCAGGTGATAAAACAATAAAAATAATTGTTGTCAAATAACTTTCCTTGAGACATGGTTAATATAAAGTCAGTAGAACTCGTTCCATGTGTGAAGTATTTTGTGTTGTCTCTGACAAACAACACGAAAGGCCAATGACAATGAGCTACAGCAACATTAGGCTGGGTTAATGGTAACGCTGTGCTAATGTTTGGGTTACTGCAGGAATTTGGTCATTTTGAGGTATCTTGGCTATTTAAAGGCTAACAAAGAAGCGGAGTAGTATACACTGGGTATGAAACTGGGTTTAAAGCACAATCCCAAAGATGGTAGCTAATACCATGACAAGTGATTGCAGCAAGCAGTTAAAAATGTTGTGTTCAAGTGACTAATTAAAGTAAGTACAAAAATTGACATTGTAACCTCTTTAGCAAATAGCTGCAAATTTCAATATCAGGCACACAAAGAATTTGATCGTCTCACTGAAGTTGCATGTGAGTTCACTTATCAGTGTATGCCCAGTATATACTATCCAGTCTTTAAGTCTGACATCATTAGCCGTTTCTGGGTCCAAACTCCGCTTCAGCTCCCAAAGTCAAACGAACACTGCAGCATCACGGAGAGTTAAAAACTGTCTAAATCCTTTCATCTTCAATAAAATGATCGGTGCGCCTGCTCTACCTGCTTTAACAATGAAGTTTAACATCCAGGCATCCATGAAAACAGAATTTTTTTAATTTAACAGAGTTAGAAGTTAGCAGGAAGTTAGCTCGCTAGCTTCCATCTAAAGATGATATAGCATGTTCTGACTGAGGGATTTCTGAAAAAATTTAAACGTACAGCTCTGCTATCACTTCTGACATAAATGAAGACTGGAAACTAAACAGCAGTGACGTTTGTAGGGTTACTAAAGTTGGACTAGCTGGTATATAATGATGTGCTACGTGGTGGCTAGCTACACAGCAATGGTTATAATATAAACACATTAGCACAGTGAAGCTGGAGGATGAACGCTAACATTTTTTCCACTCTATAAAAGTTAACGTGAGGGTTCCCAAAGGTTAGGGACAAATGCAATCGCTTGGCAGGATGCTGTAAACGGACCAAACTTCAGTCAGGAGAACAACTGAGACAATCCATCCATAGTACGAGGTTAGTCATTGATATACTGCTGCATGGGCTGGGCTGTAGTTACATTGTAAGGTGTTAAAAACTGAGCTTTAAAATGAATAGTGATAATAAAAAATGAGAGAGGCCGACAGTGATCACTGACTTTTTAGGGACTTGTTCTGCTTAAACAGAACAAGATACAAACCATTAGGGAGGTCGGGTGGCTGTAGCTCAGGTGGTAGAGCAGGTCATCCACTGATCGGAAGGTTGGTGGTTCGACTCCTGGTGAGGTACCCTTGAGCCCTAGTCTACGTGCCAAATGTCCTCGGGCAAGATACTAACCCCAAATTGCTCTCCGATGCATCCATCGGAGTATGAATGTGTGTGAATGTTAGCTATGAAGCACTTAGAAAGATGTGCTTGTGTGAATGGGTGTGAATGGGTGAATGCACTAGTTGTGTAAAGTGCTTTGAGTGCTCAGATGAGTAGAAAAGTGCTATATAAGCCAGTCAATTTACCATTAAAACAGGTTAAAAACACAACAGCCTTAATAAATGCAGAGTTCATACGTCATCACTTAAAGACTGGATTCTTTTGGCTCTGTTTTACTTGATAAATGGCCTGCTCTTTGTTACCACAGAACCAAAACCATGAAATCAAACACAGTTTGGGGTGAAAAAGGTCATCATAGCTGTTAGTTAGAATTCTCTGTAGGCTTATCAATACAGAACTATTATGTAGGCGTCTTTGAGGAGGCTCTGTAAGTACAAAGCTCATTAATGTCAGCAAACAGACCTTTTTATCTCTTTATGAATCCATTCAAATTTTTATAATGTTGATCTTATCCAACTTTAATGGTGTGGTTGGAATCAGCTAGTACTTTCACCTTCTCAGTTATGAACACTTAAAATATATTTTTAATGTTAAGATTTTAATATTTGAGCCGTTTAAACAATGTTCCAACCGTCTCGGTCAATAAAATGAAAAGATATTTCAGTCTAATTTTTGAATACATGTTTTTAATTCTCAATTATTAAAACACTGGGCTTCAGCTAAAACTAAAGTATTAATGGAGGTGCTTTGTATCATGTCTTTTTATAATTTAGCATGAAAGTAGATACATGGCAGCAGACAAATAAACAAAGTAATTAAAATAACTACATCTGTTTTCCAGAAAACACAAATATATGGCTGTATGGTATATTATCACAGAGTATACTTCTATTATTTATCAAACTTTTATAGATGCAGCTTTAATACAAAACACTTGAATTTCTCTCTCTCTTTCTCTCCCTCTCTCATTGTAATCAGCAGCCCTTACAGCCAATCTGCTGGCCATAAAACTGTCTGCAGCCTGATGATGTACAGCTCACAGAATTACCTTATCTGCCTCTGATTTACTGTGCCTCACAGGTAGAGAGACAAAAACAGCCTCCACACCTCTGTCACATCCATCCATCCATCCCTTCACCCCCCCCCCCATCCCCTTGTACATCCTGCATTCCCCCTTTTCCACTCTTCAACCTTGCTTTTATCAGTCTTCTATCAATTCCTCCTGCCTTCCTCTCATCTTTTGTTCTTCATTTCTTCATTTGTGTCGCTCTGTACCGCCATCATTCTCCTCTCGTTTTTTTCCACTAGTAAACCTTATTCTATCCATCTCTTCTCCCCCCTTCTCACCGTCTATTTTCACCTGTCTTTTTCTAATCCTAAGTGCTTCATCTCTTAATTGGGTGAACCCGGTTCTTACCATTCTGTCCACCTTTCACTTCTTCTGCTTTCAATGCTAAACGTCAAACTATCCCTCTATGCATTTATTTGAGCTTTTTTAGTCTTTTTAATGTCAGTTCCTCTATCCCTTCATTGCCCCATCTTTCTTCTCGTTTCTCTACCGCAGACCTATTTTTCTTTCATGTCTTCCTTTACTATTTTCCATTTTTCACATCCTCCCTTGTCTTCTTAACCGTTCTCTCCTTCCTCCCTTTCTCTAACTATTTTTTTTTTACTCAGTCGCCCCCACACAATTTCTTCGGCCCGTTTTCATTCCATCACCTCTGTATTTTAGTCCAATCCCTTTCTATCTATCCCCCCTCATGCTCTCATCTTGTCCCAGTCATCTTAACATTTATCTTGCTGTTTTTCCCCCCACACATCCTTTTCTAATCTGTCCTTCCATTCATCCTGCTTTTCTTTTTCTTCCTTTCAACATTGCATTCCTCCTTCCCTCCTTCTGCTTCTCACATGGCTACTTCTCTTTTGTTTTTCTTGCCATCCACTATTCTGTTCATCACTTTTATTCCCGCTCTCTTTGGCCTCCTTTTCATTGTAAAAGCAAAGAAAACAGCTCTGCCTGCCCTGCTGCTCGGCTCTTCGCCAACAAAAAGAAAAAGAAAAATCTTTTTGCAGGTACCCGTCACAAATGACGTACACAAACACAATTTCTAAAATAGTATTAAATGGTGCAAAAGACACACACACTCACATAAATTCGGCATCAGACGCTCTGACAGTAATTACAGCCTACAGTGGTCCTTGTTGTCTTTTATTTAAGAACAAGATGGAGTATCTTTGATCAGAAACTGAGACAGAGTGTGTGTGTGTGTGTGTGTGTGCTCTTGCACAAAAGTGTGTCTGCCTTGATGTATGAATACAAATGACTGAAATGATATCAAAATGTGGTTTTGATTGTGGATTTGAGAGGAGAAATGGGGAGGGGGTAATTAAGTCACCAGGAGGCCAGTATCTATTTGTGTGTGTGTGTGTGTGTGTGTGTGTGTGTGTGTGTGTGTGTGTGTGTGTGTGTGAGATTTTGTAAAACACAGAGAAAGAGAGAGAGAGAAATAGAGCTAGAGAGTCCGTCTGTTCATGAGTGTTTGTGTTTTTGTGTCTGTTTTGCGTGTATCTGCAATAGATGCGTCAATTTATACTCATGTGTAAGTTTACGTGTCCACGACACATGTGTTTGTGTGTCTGCGTGTGCGCGAGTGGAGTGTGGGTGTTTGAAAACGTGTCTGGTTTTTCATCAGAGCAGAATTCCTCTGCCAACGTTCCTTAATGAAAAATAAATAGCGTCCACTGTTTCAGAGCATCTTTTCAATCAGCTGGAAAATACCCAAAGCAGTAGGAGACAGGAGGTTTTTACGTCTCAACTGCTCAGTAGAGATCAAATCACCATCCAATTTTACTCAAAGAAAAAAACATTTCAGGGCTCTTAGTTTGGGGGAAAAATGTGTTTCTGTCTGGTCTTCATTCGTTTTTCCATCAACAAAGTTTTACAAATTAGTAGAAACTATTAAGAATGATACCTTCGTATTCAAAAAACATGACAATGAATAATCTGGACTCACAGTAAGTGTCTCATTCACTCACCTGAACATTCGTAAGAGCTACTTCCTAATTCTGTTATGCGGGTCTTTCTGTGCCTGACCGAGGAGGGCCTTGGTTTCCCAATCTCTGCTAAAATACACCGTCAGTTAATTCTGTTGCATATGTACATGAGGCTCAAACTCCTGGTTCCTAGTTTTAAATGCTTCCTCCGCACTGGCCTCCACCTTTTCTCTGCAAGTCAGGCTTCTTTGTGTTCATAACGTTGTCCTTGCATTTACTTACGCTTGCTGAAAAGATTTTTCCACAGTTATTTCTACAAACAGATGAATAAAGCCCCGGATTACTCCTTATTACGAGTATGCAAAGTCACTGATGTAATTAATGCTCCTCATGTCAATCTGGATGAATGGATCAACCTTATTTTTTTCTAAAGAAATAAACTTTTACATTAAAGAAAACGCACACATGTATGGTGAAAGAATTCACCTCCCACCACTAAGAGAAAGCTGGAGGTGAAAATCCCAAACTTCTTCTTCTTTTTTTTAATTTTCCACCAACCAGAGTCGAGCTGAAGGAAGCAAACTCATTTCTCCGCTCTCCAGGCGTTGGCTCGTTAACCAACTGCTCTGCCCAACGCTGCCACCGCTTTTCCTTCAACTTTCATCAAACTCAACTACTTCCTCTAATAATCAGCACCGCCATATCCGTGTTTAACAAGGTAATATGACACAAACCATCTGTAGCTTCAAAAAAAAAAGGAAAAAAAATAACACCCACTTTACATATTCACTTTTACCATCCCCATAATTAAATATTTGAGAAATATCAGGAATGGAAAATTAAAACAGAAAAAGCCCTGTGCCACCACTATCAATTTATTCCCTCTCTCAGAGTGCATTAGAAACGTCAGATTGCCGTTGGCAAAGACACAGAAAGAGCTTGGTGTTTTTTTAAACTCACTTTATAAATTACATTTTGGAGTGCTTTGGCATGCTAATACCTGCTGCCACAGAGAGCAGACAGCGTTAATTATTTCTTATTGGGATCGGCGGCGATTATTTGCATATTTCATTTAGCTGTTATAGACGTTGCAGGTGGGAGGGAGGAGAGCAGGGGCGTGTGAGACACTTTTTACTTTGTGTCTCAACAACTTTTGGATTAAAAAAGAAAAAAACGGTGGATTCACTGACCGTATGTGTTTGGAGGAGCATTAATTTAGGCTGATTTCAGTCATTTCCATGAGCTGCGGCAGATTATTGGTGATAATTAACAAAATTAGCTTTCAATATCACGCAGGCTTTGATGCAAAAAGGTCAGAAAACAGTTTTAAGAACTTCAGCGTGTTCAACTTTATTCGACTAAAGCATCAATTATAACGTCATTTATACTCAATTGGCTTCACGAGTGGCTCTATGTGAGGACGACAGCAGGGGAAAGTCAAAGTTTCTAAGAGTTTAAGAACCGGAAAACAGATGTGTGATTTATACAAAACATCATCATGAATTCATCGTGAATACATACGCACTTAATGAGGGATTACAAAACCGGAAAAGGTCCATAGCACGTTGTATCAACGCGAACAGAAAGTTTCGCTCTAGACAAGGATCAGCTTTAACTTATACATGAAGGTCAAAACATCAGGAAATGTTTTAAATGTAACTAATTAAAGTTCACAATAACGTTTTTCAGTTTTTATTTTTAAATTTAGAAGGGTATTTGTTGTCTTATATGTTGCGAAATTTAAGTTGCTGTATTTAGAGTAGGTATGCTTTCCTTTAGTAATACTTTTGTTGTCTGGTATAATTCTGTGATATCTATCCTCAACCCTATAAAGCATCCCTCCATCTATTTTATTCTTATCCAGTTCAGGGTCACGGGGGGCTGGAGCCTGTCCCAGTGACAGCTGGGGCAGATGGATAATGACCCAAAGCATAATGCAACCCAAAAGTGTAACAAGGAAAAAAATGGGATCATCTTCAATGACCAATCAGTCACATGATTTCAACCCCAAAGAGCATGTTTTTGGCTACTGAAAGAAAGACCCACAAACAAGTGGAGCAACTCAAGGTGGCTTCAGTGAGAGTTTAGCAACTCAAGGGAGGAAACACAACATGTTGTGATGTCCATGATTTGTAAGCATTAAATATTTAAATTTACGTTAGCCCTTCCAGTCAATTATGAACCTCTGAAAATAGGAGAGTGTGTATAAACATGGCTGCAATTTTTAAACAGTTCATGCTATTTTTTGGGAAAACCCATTGAATTAAAGCTGAAAGCCTGCACTTCAGTCACATTTCGATTGTTTGGTTTACAGTCCTCTGTGGACGTGTACAGAGGTGAATCTACAAAAAATGTGTCAGTGTCTCGAACATTATGGAGGACACTGTATCCCTAATCCAGCACATTTTCATCTTTTTATTCATTTTTAACAACCTACAGTGTTGTTGGTGTGAAACTTGCTTGCTGTGTAACATGAAAACCCTCCAGGTTTAAGCGCCAAGTTTTATCGCTTTCAAATGACCTGGAAATGCAGCTTTGCAGATCTTCAACCAGGGATTAACACCAACACTGAGATTTTTTTTAACACAAACTATCTTGATATAGTGTCACTGCGTGGTTAAACTAACTCCCAAACTTCCTAACTTTAATCTTAATTTATGTAAAGTGCTGTGTGGTGGAGCTCCGGGAGCGGGACAAGCCGTCTGATTGGCTATATCAGGTATCAGGCAGGAGTCCAACACTCGGTAATTTGATTTAAAAAGCTCGTAATAACCTGAGGTCAATATTTAAATCACTCAGAGGGGGAGATGAGCCACTCTGCATGTTCAGGACGCTTCAGTCTCCATGCTCAGAGTCAACCAAACCTGGATCTCTATCACCTCCACTCCTCCAACACCTCCTCCACTGCCCGCGATCTTTTCTTCTGCTTCTTCTTATCCTTACTTTAGCCCCCTTTCCTCTCCATGTGACTTCTTCACTCCTCAGTTTCAAAAATACTCTGCGGTGTTCAATGCTCTGATTTCAGAAATAACTTAAACAAAAGGAGTTCCATTTCTCTGTTTCAGCTCCTCCTGCTTTTCTTGCATTTGCTAAAACGACTAAATTATAGCTAAATTTTGAATCCTGGTATTTATAGGAATTTGAGCTCTGCAATAAATTACCATTTCTCATTTCAGGTGGAGCTCTGCTCTCGAGCATATCACTGCTTGACATCCGTGACAATCTTCACCCATTCGTTTTTCACTTGCTTTGACTCATGTTACATATGGACATGTTGAACTGAGGCCTTTTATCCTTCAGATCCATTTTTATGGTAACAAATTTGTGCTTGGTAAAGTCATTTTATGTTGTAAGGTGTGTTACAAACGACAGAGTTGGAAATAGTGGATGCTAAATCTCTACTGAATATTTCACCTCTTCAAAGTCAGAGTTTGGTTGGGGTTTTTTTCCCGTCTTTCATCTGCTACCCGTCTGTAAGGCAACAGACTGACTCTTCATCTGACCCCACCTTGTTTCATTCTTCTTTCACTACCTACTCGCTGTATTCCCCTCCCCCCTTCTCTCACTCTCTCCCTTCCTCTCCTCCCCCCGTCCTTCTCTGTGTGGTCTGTAGGGTGAAATGGAGGCCTGGGGCCAACAAGCTGTCTCCACCAGCCACACTGATAAGACACACACACACATACATACACATTCAGAGTCACCATACAAGTGCCAACAGTCACAATCACAAATGTACAAGTGCTTTACACACACACACACACACACACACACACACACACACACGTTTTTTTACACAGCTCATACTCTGTGAGGAGCCACCTACAGAGGCCACTTAGCAGTTTTACCTGTAAATTTCTCACTCTTACACACACAAACTTTCATACACATTGATACACTATACTTGTGTTTAAAACTGAAACATGAGAAAAAAAATTGTGTTCTTGGGGAAAGGGGGGGGACAGGTGGATAACCAGGTGTCAGGTTCAGCTCTCTAATAGGATTTGTTTCCCCTCATGTCCAAAGGGACTAGCCTTTGGACATGAGGGGTTGGTCTAATGTCAACAAATCAACTTCCTTACAACGCACCATCCATGACACACCTCAAACTCACACCAACCCCTCCGAACCCCTCGGTGGAAATTGGCATGTTCCTGACACGTGAAAGATGAATTTGATGTATATGCAGCATTTGAGCAAAGTGTATATTTCAAGCATGCACCTGGAGCAGATGAAACATATGGGAAAATACGTATTTAAGACAAATTTTTATTCAAATTAATTTTAAGTCTGAACCTCTAGGGTTAGGGTTAGTAGGCTGTTAGATGTATGGCTGTTTCACACAGTTAGGCGCTGACCTGCTTTAAGCAATGTAATATTTATTGATCTAACAGCCAGTGTACTGTTTATTATACCTCTTTTTGCATATATCTAAGTCACTGCATGTATCTTATACAGTTGACTTTGTGTGTCAAAAGAACGTCGCGGATCAATGCCAGTGTTTTTGTAGTGGTTCACAAGCTCTTTGCTGCCCTACAAATGGGAGAGTGCTGTTTTTATTCCTTGGGGTGTACTTAGTGTGCAACAGTAACAGGATTGATGGAACATTTCAAACATTCACCAGGATCAAAGTTTTTCACAGCAGAACACTGCATTATACTGAGATGGTTAATGTTAGTCACTATGTGGTGCTTTTAGGATTGTGGTAAACTGATGGTTATGTAACCCATTAGAGTTAGTGTAACTAAATATCCTCACCTGTTTTATTTCATTATATATTCCATTTACTTTTGGATTTCTGTGAATTTCTATAAAGAGCGACATAAATCTTCATTTATTCCATTAAAATTAATTAAACAGATTAATGTTATAATGTTTTGTTTTTGAGAAATTTCCTTTCAAACTTTAGATTTACTGAGAGAAAGTTCCTCCATCTTCCACTCCATCATGTTCATACTTTGTTCTTGTCAAATATCCCCCCACATTTGTAATACGCTGTCTAAACATGGTGGCAGTTTTATAATATTTGAGTGATGAAACTCCAGAGAAAAAGATCCAGATTCAGCAGCTGTCACCGAAAACATCCATTCACCTTTTCAACACGCGCACGTTTGTGTGTCTGTGTAAGTGTGTGTGTTAGCAGACTCGGTACAATCCCCTGTAATGTGACAGACAAATCCTGCTAAGCTGTTAAATATTACACTGCTTTCACACTCGTATTAAACACCTTTCTATGTCTGTCGTGCGTGCGCGCTCTCTTTTTCCATGTTCACCCACCCCTGCCAAAACACACACGCAACCCTTGCCTTCATCTTCAATATGCAACAAAACACTCTTCGCACATGTACAACAAATCTTTAAAATGCAGCGACACACTGACAAAGTCACATAACGCAATACTGTCATATGACACACACAACCGTTTCGCTGCGCGGTGTCTCTGCTTGTGTGTGTGTGTGTGAGTCCTAATCCCCGGTGTTGGCCGTCCTGTCGTGGCGTTATATTTGCTGGTATCAGTGTATCTTCCACTTGCTGCCTAATCCAACCACCCCGGCTCTGATATTTCCTGACATTTATATGAATCACCCCTCTCTAGATGAACGGACAGAGAGAGGGAGGCGAGGGAAGGGACAGAGCTGGATGATGAAGGCAAAGATGGAGCTTGAGTGAAAGAACGGTACAAGGAAAGACATCATGAGTCAAAGAAGGTTGTGTCAATGTAAAGGTCTGCAGGGATTTAAACTGAGAGGAAATCAGAGGAGAGACAGATATCGAGACTTATGGATGGAAGGACAGACGGACAATGGAATGGTAAGGGATAATGAAGGGATGGAAAATTGGGGGGAAAGTCATTATTTTCTATCTTTCATTGATGAAAAGAAAGAGCATGAAAGTCAAAAGCAGAATAAATAAAAATCGCACCACGGAAAGACAAAAAAGTCTTCAACCTTGTCAGCGACATATGTTTCCATCAATAACAACAAGCTCTTATGAGCACCAAGAGACACACACACATGCGCTATTAGTCTTCGGAGGCTTGTTAAGGCTCAGCCTAATTTTATGACCTCACACCACACCTGTAGTTGCTACGGCGACCATATCAGCTAAGAATTAATAGAGGGGGAGCGAACAAGGACAAAATGCTCTGAGTCAGAAATTGAAATTTGACAGAATGAACGACGCTAAAGCAAAAATATAAACCTTCAAGTTTCCAAAAGTGCAATGCAACTTATATCAGCTGCCTAAGAAGCAAGTCAGTCTTAAGTGATCAAGCTTACTTGAGAAAAATGGTAAAGCTGCCATGAATCTGACTTTTTTTTTTTTATTTCAACAGAGCATGGTAAACATGGTGAAATCTTTCTGTTTGTGTTTTGATTACATGGCAGAGATCATAGCTGAGTTTTTCAGCATTTAGTCGATTATTTTTTGAACTTACAACTAAAAATGAAATGGCACCAAAGCCACTTTAATATTTGCCACAAAAAGGCAAACTGTGTTCATATGAAATGCTCCTATGTTAATATAAATGGTTGAATGCTAATAATATAAGTTCAGCACTGGAAAGCACCAGCATTTGTACACTGGAAACAAAACCAGTTACCTTTTGTTAATGCACTGCTCATTGACTTGGTTGTATCCTATATAGCCACTATGAAGTCCTAATCACACAGTATTGTACATAATGTATAATAGCGCATTATACATGCATTTGATGGGGTCACTTGTCACTCTGTACCCTTTACCACAATTTGTCAACATGCAATGTTAATTCTGTGAAGGGGGATATTTTAACCCACGTTTGGTGCTTAAACCTCATGAAATACCAAATAAGAAATTAAAACTAAGCAGCACAGTGAAAACAAAGTGACACCAAGTGCAAAACCAAAGCTCACACATCCAGGGAATAAGAACAGAGGGGTATTTCACCCTCAAATTATGTTACAGGTTATTTTTACGTTTAAGTTGTTGGCTCATGACCAGATTTCTATATTTCTTCTTTTAGAAAAACTGTTACAAAAAGTTAAGGAATATTATGAGTGCTGTCACTATTTGCTGCAGATGATAATGCATTTAGATAAATGTGTCTAATTATATGACATATCCAGCTGCAGAGGCACCAGCAGCCCACAGAGAAGCAGTCACAGTCACTAAATTGCATGCTAACCATCTCGAGCCGGGTGTGAAATATGTCATTTGCCTCTGCTCTTAATTGCACTAAAAATGAAGATTAAGAGGATGAATTATTGATACAAGTTGGTATTTAATCTTTTGTAATGAATAGTGAATCCGCTGGTTATAAATATTGTACAAGGCTTCATAATTTGATAAATTTATTCCAATTTGCCCTTTATTTTGCCCTTTAGTCAAGGTTACGTTCATTTAAACTCCCTCTCTCTCTCTCACACACACACACACACACACACACACACACACACACACACACACACACACACACACACATGTAGACACTAATAAATACTCATGGCCACTACTGCTCTGAAAACATGCACAACAAATGAACTGCAGTGCATCTACCTACCCTCTGCCCTTGGTCATTGTATCATTCTTTTTTACCAAGGCCCATAAACACAGATGCATGCAAGCATGTAAACAAAATGCCCTTGGTTGACCTTGTTCCCTCAAAACACACACACACACACATGCACATGTGTGTGTAGCAGTAATTAGGCCATGCATCTGATTGTCATTAAAGAGCACTGGCAGATAATGAACACACAGTAAAGCTAGATTATTTCTTATTTCCTGCACATTATCAAGCTGTCTGATGGTGCTGAATTCATGTGACTTGTGATAATAAAAAAAAAAGTGAAATGTTACCAATTATCCATAACATTAAATGCACTGAGCAAGCTACTGAATCCCTCTGCGCTCACATTGCTGTGCTTCCTGATCACAGGTATATACAGCATAACATTAAAAATATGTGGCCATTAACTTTGAGATCTACTTGTAGCTAACTTTGGAGATATCTACTCTACTACAATGTGACTTTTAAACATTCCCGAAAGCCGGTCAACAAGAACAGCAACACACTGGAACGCACCGGAAAGAGCTCAGGTGTTGTCTATGATGGTCTTATTTTCTTGTTAAAATATACATCAAAATACAATACAGTCTTAAAGTGCAATATCCACTCGCGTGTGCTGTTTGCTCAGAACTGAACATGTTTGATAGATCTCATAGCTTTGAGGAAAGTATCTGCTGAATGCACTACACAAACTCATCAATCTTGCAAGAATCATCGTTTTCCTTTTAGGTATCACCAGATATGAGGCTTGCTACTGAGTTATTTTGAGGACCAACAGACAAAACTCTGTCTCTAACGTCTTAAGATATTACCTGGAGCTGTCTACATACTTTATATGAGATTTACCTAACAGGGCTAAAAAATACATCTGTATACCATGAAAATACTGGTTGAAATTCTGCTGTTAATGAACTTATTAATTTGACGAGGTCTTGATGATTCCATAAAATTGACTTCATTATTTTAACGAGTCTTCATTCGTGTTTGACTTGGGAAGAATTCACTGTTTTCGCTGTTAACTTGACCCTAGTCTAGACTTGAGTTGAATGTTCTGAGAATAAACTTAGGCCTGGCTTCAATGAACTGCAACTTAGTCAAAAAACTTGTAAACTGGACTCCTCCTGAATAAGAAGGGGTTTGAATCATTTTAAACTCAACTCCAACTTGCATTGAATAACTTTGTTCTTGACCTGGGCTCAGGTCCAGGTTTCATCCTTTGTACCACTAGATAAGGTTCACTTTAAACTTGGCTTTTACTTGCCTTCAAATGCTCGCCACATGATTTAAGCTTGTCTCCCCCCACCCCAAAATAAATCGTGAAATATAATTCATTTTAAGTAGAAGTCACTAGCTGCTGTTTCTTTAGCTTTTAGTTAATTTAATTAATGTTTGTTCCCACTTTGTCTTTTAGGCCCCCCTTTGTTGAGATTGAGTCTGGTTTTGCTTCAGCTTGTTTGTCAGTTTGCCATTTTACCTTCATTTGTGTTTGTAACAAATGTTCTTGTTAGCTCTCTCTCAGGACTCTCATTGGACTTTTTAGTAATCATTTTTCATATTTTATGCAAAATCCACTTTCTATTTCTTGTGTCTTTCTTTCAACATTATTGAGGCTTAAGTTATAATTTTAATGATATTAAGTGACAAATAATATACATTTCTTATTATTATAGCAATCCATACTGTGAATGCAATTCCAGTGTATTTATATATTTATATTAATTAGAATTTATGTGTGCCTGGTTGATTTGCCTGTATATTTTTAGAGCAAAAAAACAAGCCCCTAGCATTAGTCAGCTAATGCTAGGGGCTTGTTTTTTTGCAAAGGTAGCACTCCACTCTGTTGCTAAATATGATGAAATCCTTAAAAAAAAACCAAAGAATGACATCACTCTGGCAACTTTTATCTTTTATATATAGTGTATGGTTTCACCCAATCCAAAGCACATACACCTCTCTATGTAGCTGCTCATTTTAGCACATGACTATAGGTTCTACACTGGCACAAATGTTGTTTTGTGGGCGGACAGTCGACCAGAAAGAGTTAAAAGCACCACTGGTTACAACACTGGAAGTCAGATTGTCTCCTACAGATGGAGGATCTTGCAGGATTTGTACATCGGTTAGTTTGGGTTCATTGTTCACCTGCCCAGAACAGACACACACTGAATAATTTAAAATATCACAGAAGTATGGGAAACCTGTGATGCTGACATGCCTTGTGTGTGTTTGTGCTCTGAAGCAGCGAACAGTAATAATTCAGTGGGTTCACACCTTAGTTTGTTGTTTGGGGGTTTTACGGATCAAAGCATTAAGTGCAGAGAGAGATTCACACAGATAATGAATGGACTGTTAATGTGCTGTGGCCAAGCAGCTAATGGACACACACACACACACATACACAGGAAAACACTGATACGCATACATACAAAATTACACTTTCACTATAAGATGTACACAAAACACGCACGCACACAGAGGTGGTAGCTGGCTAATGGCTGTCACTGTTGACTGATCACAGTGATCAGCCTGCTGCAGCTCTAATTGCAACTAAACAATCTGAAAACAACCAGAGTCAGGTTTGCAGGAGAAGAAGGAGGGGAGCAGGAGAAAGAGAAGGAGAGAGAAATACAGAAAATAAAACAAGATGAAAGTGATTCAATGAGAATGAGGAAAGAATGAAAATGGATCAAAGGAAGGGAAATGAAAGCCCAACAGGTTGGAAAGAGGGAAGAAGGGAAGGACCTGTTTACAAAAGGATATATCCAGAGCAGAAATGAGTAATAAACTTAATCAAGGAAAAATTTTTTTAGAAACACTGCAAGAAAATGGGATAAAACAGCTGAAGGTAGACGCGTACAGGAGGGAAGAAAAACAAGGAAAAAATGTGATAAAGGTAGAAGAAAGTTAAAGTCTGAGCAGATGGACAAGAATGAAGGTACTAAAGGTCAGATAAAGAGTTTGAAGTGTAAAATATATATGAAAAGTTTTCAGTATTCTATTTTGACAAGATACTGATGTAGGCTTCAGGCAGCTTTTTTTGCACAGTTAAGATCCAAATTTTGGGACTGCCAGGAAATAAAAATGAAATTTATACACTGAGCAACTGAATCCAACTGTGTGTGTCTGTGTGTGTGAGAGAGAGAGACAGTAAGACAGAGGGATAATAGGGATCAACCAGGGAGGAAATGGAGGGATATGAATCAAGGAATAAAAAACAAACAATAAGCAGATGAGCAGAATAACCGAAAGCTTCGAAGCTAAACAGAAAATAAAAACCACCGCTGCTATTTTTACCTTGAGGCCGTCTGCTGGGCAAGAAGGCAGCCAATTGGCTGACGGGTCCCCTGGGGCTGTGAAGGGCTCGTGTAACTGGTTGGTATAGAGGAGGCGGGCCTGGATGCAGCGGAGGGCGCGGAGCATCCAGCTATGCTGGCGCCGGATCTGCCGCTGGAGCTGATCCCATTGGCTGGAAACCATATGGAGGATATCCTTCAGACCTGGAGGGTGACAGACATAGGGATAAAATTGAAAAAATGAGAGAGAGCCATGGATAACACAGAGAAAGACAAACAGGGAGAGGATAATAATGAAAGAGAGAAAGAGAGACTTGGGATAGTTACGGTGAGAAAAATGATACCCATAATTCCATTCCTCTATCTGACTAAAGAAGAGCTTTTCTAAGACCACAATATCTTTTAAAAAACTTTTAAATCCACATTATGTTAAGTGAATGTAACGTCATACTTTTATTTTCATCCTTAAAGGATAATTCCGGCTTATTTCGGCCTGGAGCGTTTTCCTTTTAATGTGGCTTTTGTGGCTCAGAAAATGACATTTTTTGAGTGCTGCAGGTATCTTGCAACAGCTGCTCTGATACGAATCTCTACAACAGAGTTGCAGAGTGCAAAGTGTGTACGATAATGGGAACTAAGCCAGGTTGAAATAAACGCTAATTATCCATTAAATCGATGGGTTACCTTTGAAACACCCCTACAAAACATAGGTCATTAGTGACTACATTCATTTACGCTTTTCAGAAAGTATAAGAACAAGGATAGTGGCAATGAAAGTGACGCAAAGGCAGGTTTTTATCGTTATTCAGACTTTACAAAGGTATACAAATTCTAATTCCTGGAAGTCATGAATATTTTCTAGTGTATATAGTGATAGATTTCACTTCCCAGTTTCCACCCATAGGCCTGTTGGTATCCTTAATCTTTAAGCTTTTTTTCCTGTGTTGTAGGCTGCAGATAGGCTGCATGCTAACGAGGTGACAAATGGCATTAAAATCATGGGTTTTATTGTCTTGGCTGAATGATGATTCGAGTCTCTAATTTTGCTACAAACTAGAGGTCCCTCAGGAAAGTCTCCAGATATACGGTTGCATAATAACATCAAAAAGTGATGCAAATGACCAAACCATAATCAGTCAAATTTATCACTCATGTGCTCGTGGTGACTGTAGTCTGGTTATTCCACAGAGTGTACGCCACTCTGACACATTTCTGCTTCATGAAAAAGCTAAAAAGGTTTTGGAGCTTTTAGAAAGTGGAGCACCTTCCTCCATCTTCTCTGTCTTCCCTGGAAATCTGGCCCTGAATAACTGAGTTCTGCTGGGATGTTCATTAGAGATCAATTATCTCTGCACATTTTGATTTTCTAGAAATCTGATACATGAGTGGCAGAACAATCCCCATCATCGGACCATTTTCATCAAAACCTCTTCAGAAATCTGTAGTTCAAGTTGTTTAGTTTGTAATTATTCATCTTAGTAAGTCTGTTATGTTATCAAGTTGGTAAGCAACAAATATTCCCAAATCCCAACACACTATTACTGCTCAGATATTTGAAAACAACACAGCTTTCTCTCTTTCTCGGTTCTCTCTTTTCCATCTTTAGCTTCAAAAATTCTGAAAAAATACGCCATTACTGTATACTCAATGTTTCTTTCCCCTGCCTGCTGCTCTTCTTTTCTTTTTCTCTTTCCTTCGTCTTTTCTCCCGACTCATCTCATTCTTTGTCTTTATCTCTCCCAGTCTCTCTTTCGGCTACATTCATATGAGGTCTCCTCTCTGAAGGTCGCTCTGTTAATCCAAATATTAATAATGAATGGAATAGGGTCGGGGCTCCATTATGGCCACCTGTGTGTGTGTGTTTCAATGTGTATCCTGTTATTGTGTGTGTGTGCATATTTGATATGTGAAAGAATATGAATACGTGCAAGAAAATACCAGAATGGTGGAAGGTGATGATGGTGAGCAGCGCTTTGCCTTCCTCCATTATGCTTTCCTTCAGAGCGGCGCGACTGTCCACGTTTAGCTTGAAACTCTAAAACACACATAGAGAAACAGATGCAGATCATCACCAGAATCCAGAGAGTTCATCAGACAAGATGAAAACAAACCTGCATTCTTTATAAAGTCCAGCAGGGCAGCGACTCCAGTGATTGTAAAAAGAAGTGTTTCATGTTTCTAATCCTCAACTAGATATATCACCTCAGGTTTCTGCTGCGTTTGTAGTCTAAATTGCTAGCTTTAAGTATCACCTAATAGGGCATGATATTCATTTTACAATGTCTGATGCTATTTTGAGTAAAACAAACAACATAGGAGAGAATTTTGGGTGTGGCTACCTTGTGAGTGACGGTTACTACTGTGCAGTAAACTTCATTTTCTTATTAACATGGTTTAAAAACAACACTTGACTGTGAAAATCATTTTCTCTCTGAGAAGGGTAGCAGATTAACAAAGACAAGAAAAAAAAGCATAATTGTGGTAATGTAAGCAGGAAACACACAAAGAGAAGGGAGGATAAAAGAGAAGCAAAAACTAAGCTATGATATGGGTGGACAGAAGGATGGACGGATAGATGGATGGATGGAGGCACAGAGCTGCCTGAGGCGATGTTGGGAAACACTCCAGTCAGGTCTCTGAACACCATTATAGCCTTTTTTTGATCTGATGCGTATGTGTGTGTGTGTGTGTGCGTGTGTGTGGATATGTGCTGTTGTATTACTCATATTTTGTTACTCATAAATGTGTTTACACTGTTGCATTTTGGGAAGTTGCAACATTGACATGAGGTAAACCGTGAGATTTTTTGTATGAAATCTTGGTTTAATAATAGGACACCGTGAGGTACAGGCTAAGGTGATGGTTAGTTGTCCTTAGGAAGAGAATGCAAGTCAATGTCTTTTGAAGTGATAAAGACAAGCTTGTGTGTGTGTGTGTGTGTGTGTGTGTGTGTGTGTGTGTGTGTGTGTGTTTGTGTGTGTGTGCGTGTGTGTGTGTGTGTGTGAGAGACAGCCTCAAGGTGCCGAGGCCTCACAATTTAACCACTCCTGACATCCTGCTGTGCTGCAGTGGGAAATGCTGCACGCACACACACACACACACACACACACACACACACACACACACACACACACACACACACACACACACACACACACACACACACAGTGCTTTCGAGACACACACACCCGCGGTGTAAATGTTTGTATGTGTGTATTTGTGATGCAGTCCGATCAGCCTGATCTCAAGAGAAATTTGTACACTGCACATGCTGTGCAAAAATGAAAACACGATTTTCATGCAACATAAAAAATAACAGTAAGAAGTGTAGTGTGCATTAAATGGAAACAATACTCATCAATATATTGGGGAAAAATCCTGAAAGATCAGTGCATTAAAGCTGCTTCTCCAGGTTGTGGTAAAGACACGTTGCTAAAATAGGATAAAACTGGGACAAAAGACACAAGATGGCAAAGGTCTTGCAAATCTATCTCAAAAGTTTTAAATCATAGCAAAAAAGAGAGACGGTGAGAGAAAGAGGACTGAGAGACTGTGTGGTGGGGTTTTTTCAGTCCAATGAAATTATAGTTAGAAACAGGATAAGAGTGTAAAACCCTTTAAAGAACAGTGATGGCAGTAATAACTGGTTGAGATACAATTAAGTGTCAGGTTTAACTGACAAAGTCCAAAAAGGCATTCAGTTAGTGGGTTTGGTTAATAAGTGATTCTAAATTGCCCATAGAAGTGAATGTGAATGTTGTAAATCTGGCTCTAGGTTGTTACTTTGGTGGGACTTGAAATCCTTCATCCGTTTCTCCAGAAAGTCCTTGGTCTGCTCTAGAGCTCTGCTGCGAACTGGAAGGCTACTCATGTGCAGTGAGTTCATGTGCCACTCAGCAGGACTGCAGTCCAGAATCAGAGTTCACTCTGAGACTGGGAGACTTACTGAAGATACATCTGATCAGTTATTTATTATCACAAATAATAAGCTATAGTATTAGAGGTAACATTCAAGAAAATATGAGTGAACTCCCACTGTTGCCACATATATTATCTAGTTCTGTTGGAAACACTGTATTGCAAACCCTGCTAAATAGCAGACAGTGCGAACTCAGCCTGTGACAGTCCTGCCATGAGGGATGGGCAGGTGATGGCATCAGTCAACACATGACAAGGTCAGACCGCCACACCACCAATATTTATGGAGTAGGATATACACAGTTGAGACAAATGGGATAAAGTGTTTTAACCCTCTCACAGGATTATAGCAATGTATGTGGAAAAGAGGATTAGCTTCATCATAAAATCATTCAGTGTCACCTCAATAACCAACTCCTTGATTGATACAGATGTTTCCCAAATATCTTGACGTGAATGTCGGATCATCACGTGCCAAAAACTGAATCCTCAACCCAGGATGTGTTAGTTCCGTGCTTTAGCCACAGGTTTACACTAGTGTAGTTCTTTGTGTCGTATAAAAACCACACATCTCCGGCTTTAAAAGGATGTGAGCAGATAGCGGTGAAGCTGTCCTGCACATATTACATTTCACAGATAAACAATAAAGTATCTCTTGGAAAACTCAAACCATCAACTATACTATCTCCTCACTGTGCTCCCAAAAACACATTCATATATCAGCATTATCCAAACAAAACATGACTGTCTGCTTTCTGCAATCATTACTGCCTTGCAAATGTTGTAAATTACTCCAAATCTCACGGCTGATTGAGTAATTTTACAGACTCAGCGGCCACTCTGCCCCACTTAATTTCCAGATAAGCTGGTGAAATACCTCACAGCTAATAAACATAAAATACATCTATCAGCGCTACAGAAAACACAGCGTGACTGTCTGCGTCTCTGGGATAGGGCTGGGCTGATGTTAGGAATGAATTAGGTTGTGCAGATTAGCCAGGCTATCAGAGCGCGATCGTATTTCAGCGCCTTATTCCACAAGCGATTCGGCTCAGTTTCCTCCGTTTAATATATGGAGAGCATAGAATCGATAAGAGTAGAACAGCCAACCATCAATCACACCATGATAAGGCATGCAGAGCAGCTCTGCTTTTATGCATGTCAGACAGCGGGCTTTAATAAGAGGCTGTGTGTATGTATTTATGTGTGTGTGTGTGTGTGTGTGTGTGTGTGTGTGTGTGTGTGTGTGTGTGTGTGTGTGTGTGTGTGTGTGTGTGTGTGTGTGTGTGTGAGTGAGAGAGAGAGAGAGACAGACAGACAGACAGAGAAAAGGAGGGAAGTAGTGTAAAGAAAATAAAGACTTACTTTTTTGACAGAAAGAAGAGAGTGTGTAAAAGTTATGGATTACAAAATAAAAGACACATTAGCTGTGACAAATTTCATGAGATAACTCTTTCAAAGGTTTTATTTTATTTATTTGTTTTCAGGAATGTGTATTGTCAGGAGGGATAAGAGTGTTGCGCCTCAAAGAAATCAAAGCTACCTCAATGTCTAGGATTGTCTACACAGAAAATCTCAACCTCGACTTTTATCAGCAGGAAGTAGCCATCAAAAAACGGTGATATTTTACTAAAAACCACTATAGATGGGGACTTTTGTAATTGCTACATACAGTATAAAAACAGATGTGGTGAATCTTGTATATAATATATTTGGTGGTTCTATTGCTTGTAATAGTTTTCTTTTGGGTTGATATTCCCATAATAGTTTTGCTGTGTTTATATTCTCATGTTATTTTTAGTTTTGTTCCTGTTTGTAGTATTATTTTGAGCTTTAGTTTAATCCTGCATCCCCCGTTAAGTCTCCATCTCTGTGTTAGGTGTTCTTTTGTTACTTACTTCCTGTTTTACCTAGGCAGTTTGTACTGAGTTTAGCTTCCCTTCTCTTGGTATCCCTGATTTGTTACTGCTAAGATTCCCACCATTTGCCACCTAGCGTTCACATCCTTTGTCACACCCTCTCTCTCAGCTGTGTGTCCTATGGAAGTCTGGGAAAACAACTTTCTGTCTTCACCTCTGTAAATATTTTACTGAAGAATTTAATGTCCGCAGTCTCTGACTCTGGGTCATACAGAATAAAAAATGGAATCTGTTTTGTAATTCTTGGTCATACTCTCAGAACAAATTATCCATAGGATGTTATTTGGGTAATGACTGGTGATTGACAAGTCAGTGACCAAGCAGTTTCACAGTTAGTCACAGTTTGTTTGAAACCAAGATGGTAGCAATGAAAATGTTGAGGTTTGGAAATGGGACTTAAGAAACCAATCAGTGATATTACGGTACTGTCTATGGTAAATTCCCATCTGTTGCTTCCCGCCTTTCTTTGTGTCTTTTTAGTAAATTAACAGGAATTAATAACTGCGCACCAGCAGCAATGAAGGTTGAGATAAAGCAGCGAAAGCTAACAAACAAGTTATCAAGCTGGTGCAGAAAGTGGACGCAGATGCTAATAAATACTTCAATTTAACTTGAATTTAACTTTACTTGTCAAACAAATTATTTGATATTATGGCTTTAAAAATCTTTCTTCTTTGTTTAAGGATATTTAGACCACACAAACACATGTTCAGCATCTTTGGTTAATGACATCTGACAATCTATGTTGAGTGAGAAAAATAAGTAAGTAAAGTTTATTTATGAAGTGCGTGTCACAAACAACAAAACAGAGTAAAATAAATAAGAAAATGAATAACAGCAAAACAAAATCAGCAGCATCGCAGTTTAAAAGTTAGAAGGTGAATCTGGAGACTTCTCAGCTGCTGTGGCTGTTGGCCTCATATGTTATGACTCCCCGCTCTGATTAACATACACATTGTGCAATTGAGAGGTGAGCTGCTTCAAAGCCTGGATGATCAGATTACCTGTTAGCATTAGCATATTAGCCTGAAGCACAGAGTAGGATGGCCTCAGAAGCCTACCTAATATCATTTAGCTTTTAGCACTGCCGTATTAGTGAGGCGCTAAGAGGTGTGCAGTGCTGATGCTGAGATGACATTGAGGTTTGACATTGAGACGGTGTATTGAGCTGCACTGATCAGACACACACTTACAGCAGACAGGCTTGGGTTGATGAGACAAGATCTGATCAAAGAGTCTTTTTAATAATGATGATCAAATTGTCTCCATTCATACTGAGCTGACAGAAACTATAGCAGTATGACTGGATCCCCTGGGGGGGGGGGGGGGGGGTTTATTCACCCAGGCCTACAATCTCCTTTGTTTTCTGTAGATATGAATTTTCTTGCACACTTCTTTCATGTTAAGCAATGAAATGCAATTCTGTGTTACATTTCTTTCTCTCTTTCATTTTTTTGCTACTTCCCTTTATTTTATTCTCCCTACCTCCCTCATACGGCTTGTTCCTCTTCCTGTCTTCATCTTCATCTCAATCTCTATATTTCTTTTTCTCTTCTTCTCACTCTCCTGTCCGCCTTCAGTCTCCCTCGATCGTTATCTCTTCTTGAGCCCACTCTATACCCTCCTCTTGCCCCTCACTGGTTTTCTTTACCAACTCTCTTTCTCCTCCTTCTACTCCCCTCTCTTCATACTCTCATACTACACCTACAAGATACTGGATACATATAGAAATACGCTGTGTCGAACTGAACTCCAAGTGAACCAAAATGCATCCCTACAAACCACCTGAGAATGTTCAGTCCAGTCAGCGATAAGATGTGTCTGCAGTGGGAGCAACAACAGTAAATACAGAAAGAGTGTATTCTGGACTATTGGAAAACACAGAATTTATGTTAATTACATGGCTAGTTGTCTAAAGAGCTTGGAAAGAAAAGCGTCTGGACTTCTTTAAGTTGCTTGAAGACATTTCACCTCTCATCCGAGAAGCTTCTTCAGTTCTAGGGTCAAATGGTGGAGAGTCCCAGATTTAACTAGCTGGTCCCACGTTCTCATTTTAGGTTTGACAGCGTTTTAGTAGGTAAAAGTGAATGCTTTGACATGAATTGAGCTGTGGTTTGGGGAAGGCCTCGAAGGGGACTGGCAATGGCTCCCAGGCCTGGCAGATCCCCATGCACTAAATAGAAATGAAGGAGTTAAAGAATTGAGAACAAGGAGGGAGGGAGGGGCACGTAAACGAGAATGAGCTGCTTGCAGAACTGGGGGAACCTATGTAGATGACAACCGGTGAGCGTGTTTGGAGGTGTGGTCCTGTTCCTGAAATTCCGATACATAATCTCCAATTAAGCCCTGTGGGAGTGTCCCCCCAAAAGGATGATGGACCCCCTGATGATCCTCTACCTAATCATACGAGCCAAGGTGTGAAAACGGGTGTAGGTCACAGTCAACCAAGATTTCAGGTGAGCTCATTGTGAAACCTGGCCCCACCCTATTATGTGATTTCCTGAGGTCAGATGGCCCAAGATGTGAGTGGGCGTTAAGACGTCTGGGGAGGGATCTCAAAACTGGATTATAGATGGTAGACAGTTGGTGTCGTGAGCCACCGCCTCCGTTCAAAGATGGTCGCTCACAGTGGACGTAGATGGCTTCTTTCATTCCTCATCTGTCTTCTCTGTCCAAAATGTGAACATTGGCATCCTCGAAAGAGTGACCTTTGTCCTTTAGATGCAGATGGACAGGCATCTAAAGGACGGCTGGCTCTTCTATGTTGTGCCATGCGTTCATGAAGTGGCAGTTTGGTTTCCCCAATATAGAGGTCAAGAGCTTCTTAGAGTACAATGACCTGGATGACTGAGAACCTTCACAGGCATATTCATGGCTAGTTGCTTTACACATCTATAGTACCTTCCCGTACTGAGAATAGCCTACATGGCTACAGTACGCTACAGTACATTTTTCAGATCTGCCTTCAAAGTGTGTTTTTGTCCCATCTCCCTCCCCTCACTCCAGCTGGTCGCAGAAGATGGTTCAGACATTGTCAGAGCCATGTCCCCATATTTGCTGTGCAACTACTTCCAGGTTATTTTGTTTACCACCATGATTATGATTAGTAACACCCTACTGTCAGTCCAGCCAAGGAAATCTGTGGTCTTAGATTTGTTTTTTCATTGGTGTTTGCTTCTTTTTTCATTTACTACAAGCAGCTAATCCTCGTCTTCCTGCTGAAGTGGATGAAGGCATAGGGGTAGCCTCAAAGTCAACTGTGGTTGATATTTTTGTTGTTTGTTATCTGAAAGATTTCAGATGTTTTGCTGTTATTTCAATGCTTCAGTGGTGATGGCGAGCTAAATGAATATGTTCTGAAGTGGTGGCCTGTTAATCTTGCACATTATACTTGAACACAATCTCAGACATTTCTCTCTCTCCCTCTCTCTCGAGATATATATATATATATATATATATATATATATATATATATATATATATATATATATATATATATATATATATATATATCCTCCCCTTATGTTGCCACCAGTAGTGTGTTACTTCTGGTAATGGGATTCAAAGGCCTGGATCGCCCATCAGACCCAATCAATAGGCCTTTCATTGGCCGCCATCTCTTAGCGCCTTACAAAGAGCAGCCTGTGTGTGCGTATGTGTGTTTGTGTCTGTGTGTCTGTGTGTGTGCATGTGCATGAGTGTGCGTTAGTGTCCTCTTGCCTCACTGATCTCCCCGGGGTTCCGGAAAGACCTGTGCTTATTCGCTCCACGCGCCCTAAAACACACATATAGTCACACACACACACAAACACACACACACAGACACGCCAGCTGGACCAAATATTCAATTGGGAAAGCAACTCCACTCCACCCACTGCTGCCCTGGAGCTGTGTGTGTTTGTGTGTGTGTTTATGTGTGGCACAGAAAGCAATATAGAGAAAGAGAGAGAGTGTGTGTGAGTATGTGTGTGAGACAGAGAAATGGAAAAACAGAAAGAGAAAAAAGACCAATCCTGTCGCCTGAAAGCTATATTCACATGACTTACTTTGGTCAAGTAAAGCATAATGAAAGTAGATATTCGATGTTGTTGATTGTCATAAAATAGCATGAAAAAGAAAAACAAGCAATGTGTCTTATTATTCATCTTTGCAATTGAACTGTTTTGTGCAAAAATGATTTTTTTAAAACACAAATGAAGTGAGCTCCACTGTTGGACTGGGTGAGCAGTTCCTTTATTGCCACAGATACACAGACTGCAGTTTATTTAGTACCACCATGCTGCCCCAGGGCCAGATATTCGCTAGAACGTCAAACGTGAAATAATCTGCCACTGAAAGTAGTCCCCAGCAGTCAGCTGGCTGATTTGAGAAATTACTGAGCCTTTAGAAAAAGACAAAAAACATGAACTGCTCATCAAATTATCCATGTTTTAAATTTGTTTTAAAAGACAACTATTCCTAGTTTCAGCTTTCCAAGCTACTGATTAAAACACACTCACCAAAATATTATTTTATAGTTATACTGTAAAGGTCATTATAGCTCTCTTGAGTTTGCATTTGAATTTCAAATTTTCTTGGGATGTGACTATGTTAAGTAGCTAGGCAGGTCACACATTATGTCATAGGAATCTAAGTAGGATGCACCTGAAGGATGTTTAAGACATTCCAGGATATTCATGGAATATCTTTAAGTAGCCCTGTTGACGTTACATTTTAAGGGTAATTAGATGTAAAGATGCCACCTCTGCTGCTAGTTCACACACTTTGTCGTGGTCCTTCTAGAGCACGGGTGTTAAACATAAGGCCCAGGAGCCAGAATGAGCTGAGGAAGACTTCGATCTGGTCCACTGGACAGCTTTGGAAAAAGAGGGCATCGATTTTGGATTTTTAACTGTCGTATTACTGAAATAACACTTCTTTTCTTACATCAAACAGGGTTAAATGTGTAGTTATACATTTTTTGACTGAGAAAAAAAGGCAGTTTTACTGGTTTGGCCCACTTGAGATTAAAGTGGAGAGTACGTGGCCCACGATGTAAAATGAGTTTGACATCTCTGTTGTAGAGTTTCGTGAGGAAGTGCTGTTGAATGGGCCTTCCTTATTGCTCCTTTGGAATTTTAATTCATGACTTCATGGAGTTTTTAGATATTTAAAAGAAAAAAAAACTATGGCCAAGGGATTCAAGCACCTAAGTCTTCTTACAGACTCTCTGCCTGTGACTTTAAAGGCGTGTAGAACGCCGCCATCAATCCTAATCTACTCAGCAGCTCCATTTCCTCTAAAATGTCTTAAAGGTCTTGTAAATGTAAACACATTTTGTCAGAGAAAGACTGGAGAGATATAAAGACAAAGGGAAGCGAGACAGAACCTGGCTCTACTCGGCAGTAATCAACGAAAGACACAAACACACACAATTATACACCCAAACACACACGAATAACTACAAAGTGCAAGTGTGACTATCAACCCCGGCACGCACACACAAACACAGAGTCAGTTAGCTAACATGCTATCAACAGTGTAGCATTTCAAAGTCCTATTAGCGATGCCTTTTCATCCGCTTTTGCTTTATTTAACAAGACGCGCCAATTAAGAGCCGGGAATTCTAATTGAAGCTAACCGCCACTAACGTTAGCGCTGCTGGCAACCACAACAAAGTCGACACGTGTAAACAAACCAACAAATAAGCATGCGCACACACCCACAGATACAGCACAAATAAGTGCATCTAGATAAGAAAATACTGTGTGTGTTTATGTGTGTGTGTGTGTGTGTTGATCTGCGTGCAGGATGCTGTTCTGCAGGGACGGATATGGAGATGCTGATTTGGAAATCTGTCTAGGAACATGCAAATTTATGCAAATAGCACCTCTACGTGTGTGCGTGTGCTAAAACACATGCCTGTCTTTGTGTATATGTATCTGTGTTTATATACTTTAATGCAAACACAATCTGCCGGTGATGGTGGTGTGTGCGTGTGTGTGTGTGTGCGCGCGCACATGCTCAGCACTGGGCAACACCGGGATTTTTACATTGATGTGATATGCATGTTCATGTCTTGTAGTCTTGAACGAGTGCTCCTCTGTGTTTGTGTGTGTGCGTGCAGCCCATATGTTTGCCATAAAGACCGTGAGTAATTGCCAAAGTGCTCCTCATCTGTGTGTGTCTCTGTATGTGCGAGTGTGCTCATATACACGTTGCAGCACTTACTGATCTATCTCAGAGCATGTGTGAGAGTAAATTACCAAAACACAGGCAGAGTTATTTGAGCCTTTTTGTTTCCTATTTGTTAGAGTAAACAAAAGAAGACAAGCGATAAAGATAGAGTTTTTTTAAAAGAAAGAAGAGAGACAAAGGACAAAAAAGACAAAATAGGAGAGAAAAAGGAGGGGCAGATGATCAGAAAATAAAACAATAAAGTGGGAAGAGGAATAAAGGAAAGGTTTTGCCAGAAGGAGGAAGAAAAAAGAGATGTAGATGAAAACAAACTGGAACACAAAAAAAGAAGCCAGAATAAAAGCTGTGACAGTGAAATGAGAGCTTGCATTCATTCCAGGGTTTGTTATTTTCCAATTATCCCTTTCTAAAACCATTTGTGTGTGTTTACAGGTGGCAGAAAATCCTAAGCTTTGACCTCTACCCCCTTAGCCAGTAAGTATATCTGTTGAACTGAGCAGTGGTCAACATCGGCTCAAGAATAGTTGTTTTGAAGGAAATAAATCAGCCTTTCTTAGCGGTCTCACTGCGTTAGTTGTAACAAGTTTAATTCTCTACCTATGCTTTTCCTATAACGATGAATGAGCGGATGGATTTTAATTTGTCTGTTTATCCCGTATCTCCCATCTGTTATTCATTTTTCCATTTTTTTCTCTTAGCATGACATAATAAAAAAAAAAATCATATTTTTCTGCAGAAGCCCCGCCCACCTGCGGTATTTTTTGGATTCTACTAGAGCAGCTTTGTGTGGGGGTTCAATATTTTACAATAAACTTTATTTATGATCTACTGGGCATTGGTGCAGCACTTTAATTCATCCAGTATCCAAAAACAAGTTTAAGGAAGAGGCTTTTAAAGTTAGCTTTCTTCTCCCTCACAAACAAAAGGTCTGAACAGAAACTTGGGAAGGTTTATATTGACTGACCTCATCACTTTAATGTTTACCATGTTTTATGAGAATCCCATATTGTAACAGTTCATAAATGACACAAATAAGAAACACTAAAGTTTTTAATGCACTATTTTTTTTTAGAAACTTTCCATTTAAGACAAGTTGTTGTTTTTTTAAAGGGTGATGGTTGAGTGTTGATGACACAGCTTGGACAGTGCTCATTGTCTTGTCTTTTCTTTTCTCAGCAGCATTTGTGTGCTCTGTTTGCTGTGCTGACTCCCATCTCTGTCACTGATGTCACTGATATGTTTTGACAGCGTAAGTAGGGCTACTGAAATAACACATGACAAAGTAGAGAACAGTCCTATCATCGCTTTACCAGCTTTGGTTGCTTGATTGTGAAGAAGCGGGTTCCAATAGCTGCAGCTAGAAGTAACCGATTCTGAAAATAAGACAGGTGTGTGTGTCTGTGTGCGTGCGTGTCATGTGGGCACATCCATATGCATGTATGCAAATATGTGTTTATGCAACCGCGTGTGTGGAATGTGTGCACAGATGTGCTTGCACGTAGCAGTCGTGTACGTTTATTCTTCAAATGTGTGCGAGCCTTGACGGCGGGTTCGTGCGCTTGAATTTTTGCGAGGAACACAATGACGCAATGCCGATGAAGACCCTTTGGTGTTATCACTTCTATTTGAGGGCTTAGACTCATTTTAAGGGATGAGGCTGAGGTTGCTTTGTATTAATGAGGGTTCACATACGTTTAAAAAAAGAAAGAAACAAAGGCAAGTGTGTGAGTGTTGGTGCTCTCACCAGGTGTGTGTCGAGGTACACCCTCAGGCTATCCAGGTCCTGTCTGGGCTGAATCCAGTTCTCTGTGCTGTCCAGCGCCTCCTGAAGCCACGAGATGAACCCGTCCAACTGCTGCACGAAATACTGAGGACAAGGGAGGAGAGCGAGAATTCAGTTTATGATTTAAAAAAACAAAAACAACAACAACAAAAACTAATAATATGTATAAATGCTGATGTCCAGGGCCTGCTGGAAAGGCATCAGAACAACACAACACACACTAAACACTTCAGAGGATTGGGAGATGACAGAACGATAATGTGTAAAAAGAGGAAGGAAGAGAGGAGCAAAACAAAGCAGCAAACAGTTTGAACAGAAAATGGCAGAGAAGCACATCAAAACACACCAAGAAAGGGAGAAGTCCAACAGGTAATGGCATGCAACAGGGAGAGGAAAGGCAGAAAAGGGAAAAAAAGCAACAGATTGGAAGAGAACAGGATTAGAGTACAAGAGAAGGATAAAAAAAACAAAAGGGGGGGAGCGAGGGAGCGCCCGGCTGGTGTTTAAGAACTGATTCCAGATGAATTAATTCAAGGACAGAGAGAGAACAAAAACGAGACCCACAGGATGAAACAAGTAAACACACGTTTGGACAAATACTGAGGAAAGGAGAATGGAAAGAGAGAGGAAGATATATGGAGGAAAATACAAACAAAGGACTTAAAGATGTGCAAAAATGCACCGAGGAGAGTGAAGGCATGGAAAGAGAAGACAGACGAAACAGGAAGACCGAAAAAAAGCAGGTGAGGAAGACAAGAAAAGATTTTAAAAATACACATATAAAGGCAGAAAAGAAATCAAAACACAGATGGAAAAGAGGAAGAAGTGAGAGGAAAGAAAATTTAAAAGAGAGAGGAGAAGAAAAATGACACTAGTGCATGGCAGACAGGTGAAAAGTAAGAAGTGACGAAGAGACTGATGAAGAGACAAGGAGAAACAAGACTGCAAAGGCAAAAACCTGAGAGTTGGGGAAAGAAAAGGGGAACAGAGCCAGAACGAGCAGAAGGAAAAGAGATCAAAAGAGATGAAGTGGTATGAATGACTCTAGTGAGCTGAACACGTATGTCTCCATCACTGGCACGTTGCCCTTCATGGGAGTACACAGATAGATGTACACACTGACAGAAGATAGGGGGAAAAAAGAAGGCAGCAGCTTGTTAGTCAGTGGAGAGCTACTGCCATCTACTGGCCAACAGTGAGATTTATGATGCGCGGAAGCCTTGATGATCCACAACAAGATTGTACTAATCTAACTAAAAATGAAACACACAAAAATTCTGTTGTTTTTTTAAATTGCATAAACATCCTCTTTTTCTTCCATATGATGTGAAATGTATCAGCAGGAAAATCCACAGAATCCATGTGAAATAGCACCTGATC
The DNA here is from genome assembly GCF_964374335.1 of Astatotilapia calliptera. NCBI lineage: Eukaryota > Metazoa > Chordata > Actinopteri > Cichliformes > Cichlidae > Astatotilapia > Astatotilapia calliptera. The sequence continues at coordinate 5,181,981 of NC_137440.1, forward strand.
CAGTATTGATTTCTGTCTTTAAATCCACTTCACTCCTGAAGAGGAACAGAAGAGACTGCTTAAAAGAAGAACAAAGAGTCTTCAAAGGGAGGTGAAAGGGGGAGTAAACACTTTGGATTGCAAAGCAAGGATCAGACAGAAGAAAGGAAAGTGTTTAAACCTCTTTTAGAGACAAAAACAAAAGGGAAGCATTAAGGGTGTTTGATACAAATTTTGCGTCCGCACAGTTCTGCCCAGCTAAAACTCACACTCGCTGTCCAGGACTTGCGACGCTTGGAAGGGAGACCGACAAAAAGAATGGGAAAATACTCCAAGAGTAACCGAGAAAGAGCAGGCTGCACATTCACCTCGACGATTTTAAAGAATCAAGCCAGCATGTCATGCATGTGGTTTAAATAAGCATGGACATGTATGGTTTACTTCTCCAATAACAGCTCCAGGAGTGTAGTTTTAGCATAGCCGGTCCCTCAGGAGGAATCAGTGTTGCACTTAGCCATGGGGCTACGCTAGGTTTTCTTTTTGATTGATCGCTAAGTTTTCTTCTACTCTTTGGATCAAGTTTATTTCACATGAAGGACCACCCTTAACTGCCTTATTTCGTCTCGTGAGCTCGTGGGGGGGAGAAGGCTGCACCTGCCTGTAACTCCACCACTCGGCCAGCTCTTATAGCCTCATGTAGCGGGTGAACGCATTTGTAATTAACTGATTTGACATTCATGTCTGATGTATCTATATTTCAGCAGTCTGTAGCTTTAGCCCGTCCACCACAGGCATAGTTGCTTCCACAGAGAAATCCACTACGAACACAACCCCGCACAGGTCAAACTGGAGCTGCGACCTGAATTTTATGTAGCCTGGATCCAATCGAACTACACAGAGCGTGCGAGCTACATCAAGCAAAGAGAGAGCGAGCTGAAAGTGATTTACATAAAACCGAAGACATACAGCAACTCCATAAAATTCATTCTTTCCACTCAGACCTTAAACATTACATCTGGAAAAACAGGTTTAACTGTGACTGCGGATCATCAAGAAGACAATTCTAATATTTTATACATTGAGCGCTGTTTTCATATCTTTCACTGAGAGCTATCTGGAAAACTAATGGCAGAGTGAAGGAGGCTGTGGGGAGAAGGTAAATCTGATGGAAATTACTTGAGCTGCCACATCTGTGCACCCACGCTTTCACCTCGCCTACAAATCGCTGTAGCAAATCTATACGTGTGTGTCCTCATATGGAGATAGGTGTGTCTGCTTACTGTGATGATAAAATGTGCGTTTGCAAACACGTTCTATTGCACAGTGTTGTCTGTGTGTTGGTTTACTGTTATAGATATGTATAGTGTGTTTGTTAGTGTGAGAGAGCGTGTGTCTGCATGTGAGTCTGTATGAGATGCAAACCTTGACCAAATGAGCAGCAGTATGTTAATTACAACCGTGACCCTTTAAAAAAGCACACACACACATCAATATGATTCTGTCCATCTCTCCACCGCTCGTTATTGAGGAGATATGGAAATCAAAAGTATTGATGAGAGGAGAGGAGGAGAGGAAGAATGGAAGAAGTAGGAAGAAGCAGATAGTATAAGGAAAGGAAAGGGGTTGCATGGAGTGCAAAGCAAGATTCAAGAGTATTAAAAGAAGAGAACAAAGCAAAGGTTAGAGGAAAGGGATTGAAAGGTAAATGAGAAAAAGGAAAAGGGCAACAAAGAAGGAGGGCATCAGAGGATAAAAAGAACAGAGGTAAAGATCAATGAGAGAATTGCGAAAAGGAAAAGATGAGAAGAAAAGAAGCATGAGAACATGAGATGCGAAGAGAAGTAAACCATGAGAAGAAATGAGGTGAACTGAAGAGAAGAAGAGTGAGAAGGACAGAGGAGGAAGGCGTGAACAGCGGCAGAGCGAGTATTGCTGGTTTGGATATCGACCAGCATGCACTGGGCTGCTTACAGCTTCTTTGATGTCTCTAAACCAGTGAGGCTCCTGAGGGGCAGAAAGGCCTGCTGGGAGCTGAAACGCCTGATCTGATCCTCTGCCGCCTGGATAACTGCTCTGATATCATGCTTCATCTCCTGTGGTTCAGCTCTTCACCGCTGGATAATTACCGCTCAGCTGACGAGGCTTTCTGAAGGACGACGCTGATAGATTTGGACTCAAACTCCCGACAGATGATATTTGGCGTCGCTGATTAATATGTTAGAAGCAATAGCTCTGATTTTCCACCAGGAGAACAAAGCAAACAAAAATCAAGATACAACTGATGCTAGTCCACAGAAATTAAGATTCGATACCAGCGTTCACATTTTTATGATCTTTCAAGTAGCAAGGAGAAATAAAAAACAGAAACAAAATGTTAGAGCAGCAGAGAAACACAATTTAGTGGTTGTGTTAAAGGATTTACTGCTGTGGAAATATTAAACAACTTCTAGCAGTCGTGTAAAACAGCAACAGTAACTTCAGCCAGTGCTTCATAACAACAATGACTGCTTAAGGCGGAGGTTGGGGTGGATGGATGGGTCAACAAAACCACCTTCTATGCCAATCACATTTTATAAATGTTATCACTTTTCTATAATGGAATTGATTGATTGATTGATTGATTGATTGATTGAATCTTTATTTTGAACATGTTGAAAAAGTATAAAAAAATAGAATTAAAAGAGATAAATGAACAAAGCAAACAAAAGGAAAACGAGCAACCACAACTCCAAATAACGTCCATGTTCAAAAAGGAGCAGGAAGAAGCATAAGCTTATTTAATCCCACCCCTTTTCCACTATCTAGTATCAATAGACTACAGAAATACCTCCTTGCAATTACATTATATGTTATGTGTAAATTTTTTTTTTTAATATATACACATATATGTTTCTATCTATCCATACATACGTATATACACACATATACACATTTTCAATAACCCCATTAACACCTCAAGGATACACAACCTACAATTATATATATATATATATATATATATATATATATATATATATATATATATATATATATATATATATATATATATATATATACCCATACCAACATGCGCACACACATGAAAATATTAGACAAGAACACCCTATCAAATCTCTACCTTTTCCCTGTACCCTGTAAAAACCATATCCTTAAACCGCTTTTTAAACTGCGCCATGCTTGGACATTGCTTCATATCTTTACTTAGTCTGTTCCACAGCTTCACTCCACACACAGAGATGCAAAAACTTTTTAACGTTGTACGGATACGAGGATGTTTTAAATTTAATTCCCCCCTCAAATTGTATCCCCGTTCCCTTTTAGAAAACATTTTTAGAATATTGTCAGGAAGCAGGTTATTTATTGCTTTATATATAATTTGTGCTGTGAGAAAATGAACCAGATCTGTGAATTTTAGAATTTTTGATTTTAAGAATAGTGGATTTGTATGATCTCTGTAACCAGTTTTATGGATTATCCTTATGGCCCTTTTTTGTAATATAAAGATTGATGATGGCGAACATTTGTAAGTATTGCCCCAAACCTCTGCACAGTAATTCAAATACGGTGCAATCAGGGAACAATAGAGAATGTGGAGTGATTTGTGGTCCAGAATGTGTTTTACTTTACTCAAGATTGAGACACTTCTTGAAATTTTGTTATGTATATGATTTATATGAGACTTCCAGTTTAATTTATCATCTATAATCACACCAAGAAACTTATGTTCAAGTACTCTTTCAATTTCCACACCATCTACATGAATCTGCACTTGTGCATTTCTAAGGGAATTCCCAAATAAGATAATTTTAGTTTTACTTAGATTTAGCGATAGTTTGTTCCTGTTAAACCATTTTTAAATTTTGCACATTTCTGAAGTAATTGTATCCAGCAGCTCCTTTAGATTCCCCCCAGAACAAAAAATATTTGTGTCATCTGCAAATAATACTAATTTTAATATATCAGATGCCTTACAAATATCATTTATATAAATAATAAATAATTTTGGACCCAGTACAGAGCCTTGTGGAACACCACAAGCAATGTCCAAGCATGATGAGGAATGGACACCCAGCTTCACAAATTGTTTCCGGTCACTTAAATAATTTTTCACCCATTGCAGTACAACCCCCCTAATCCCATACCGTTCCAGTTTATTAATTAATATGTCATGATTGATTGTGTCGAATGCTTTCTCGAGATCCAGAAATACTCCAGCTGCATACTGTTTCTGATCTATAGCATTCGTAATCTCCTCAATTGATTCGATTAATGCCAGAGATGTTGATCTTTTTGATCTGAATCCATATTGACTGTCAGAGAGTAATTTATATTTATCTAAGAATTTGTCTAATCGTTTATTAAACAGGTTTTCTAGGATTTTGGAGAATTGTGGTAGTAAAGAAACAGGCCTGTAATTTGTGAAGTGGCGTCTATCCCCGGTTTTATACAGCGGCACAACTTTAGCTATTTTCATTTTGTTTGGCACTTTTCCCGTCTGAAATGATAAGTTGCAAATATATGTTAGAGGTCCTACAATTCCTTCAATGACCTTCTTGACGATTTTCATGTCAATATCATTACAATCAGTAGATGTTTTATATTTACACATGTGTACAATGTCAATTATTTCTTTTTCCTCCACTGATGTGAGGAACATTGAGTTAGGGTTCCTATCAATCAGGTTTTCACTACATTCTACTGATGGCAGTGACTCAGGAATTTGTTCTGCCAGTTTTGGTCCAATATTTACAAAATAATGATTAAAGCTGTTGACCTTATCAGCAGTGTTTTCCATAAGATTGCCATTATCGATAAAGTATTGTGGATAACTTTGTTGTCCAGAATTATTTTTAATGATACCGTTTAAAACATCCCATATTCCTTTCATATTATGTTTATTGTTGTTCAATATTTTACTATAATACTCCTTTCTACATACACGTATAATATTGGTCAACTTATTTTTGTATTTTTTATATTTATTTTCAGCTTCTTTTGTTCTTTGTTTTAGGTATTCCCTATAGAGTGTAGTTTTCTTTTTACATGCATTTTGTAAACCCTTAGTGAGCCATGGTCTATCTGAATATTTGTGCTTTCTGTTGTATTTTATTGTTGGACAGTTTTTATCGTACAACTCCATGAATATTCTTAAAAATATGCCATATGCAATATCAATATCAGCTTCTTTGTACACATTGTCCCAGTCCTGATTTAATAGATCGTTCTTAAATGCAGTCATAGTTTCTTCTGTCCTTACACGTCTGTATCTCAGTTGTTCTTCATGCTGATTTTTCTTATAATTAGTGTCATAAACTGCAAAAACTGGTAGGTGATCACTGATGTCATTAATTAATATTCCGCTCACAATGTTGTTTTCCATATTGTTAGTGAAAATATTGTCAAGTAAGGTGGCACAATGTGGTGTAATTCTGCTGGGCGTGGTTATTTTAGGATGTAAACTCAAACTGTACATAGTGTTTAGGAATTCGTCGGTCATTTTATGCTTTTTTGGATTCAACAGGTCAATATTAAAATCACCACAGATAAACATAACTTTTTGATTTGTTTTAGAGAATATTTCCTCTATGAAGTCATTAAATACTTGAATACTAGAGCCAGGTGTTCTATATATACAGCTAATTATTACATTTTTTTCTTTTTCCTTATAAATTTCAATTGTTATACATTCTAGTAAATTATCAATTACAGTTGTCATACTTTCTACCACCTTGTAGTTTAGTTTTTTATCCACATACACAGCTACTCCCCCTCCACTCTTGTTCCTTCTATTTACAAAATTCACTTCATATCCCTCCAGTCCAAAGTCCATTCCTTTCTCCGCATTGATCCATGTTTCAGAAATGGCAATAATTCCAAATGGATTTGTCAACTCATTTAGATATTCCTTTATATTGTTGAAGTTGGCATACAGACTTCTGCTATTAAAATGGATTATTGATAATTTATTTTCCGTGTTGATGGTGTGCTTAAACTGTTCATCAGTGAAGTAGCAGCAGTTACAGCTGATGTTGTAGAAGAAATTATTTTCCGGGTCTATATCCTTTTCTAAGTCTAGAACATTATGGTCTGTGTATCGAAATGTTCTCAGTTCCAGATTATCATAAAGAGAATTCCAATGAGTCATGTTGATATTGTTGCCGGATGCAGATGAAGTTCTTTTGGACTGTGCCATGTTGTGTGTCACGTCACATGTGTATTCATACCTCCAGAGTAAGTTGACCTCAGTATTTGTCCAGCTCTTCCATATTTCTGATAACCAACACTTTGGCTTGTTCCGGTGTTCCATTGAGTTTAATGAATACTTTACAGTTGGTGGTCCATGTATTTTGAATTTTTCCCTGTTTCTTCAAGTAACGTGCTTTCCTGGCAATGTCCGCATTTCTTTTTATCAGATGTTCGTTCATGAAGACATCGGATCCTTTCAGTTTCCTTCCTTGTTTTAACAGTGCTGTTTTCTGTTTTCTGTTTGCAAATCTCACAATGATGGCTGGTTTGTCACTGTCATTTTTTCGGGGTAGAGGGTGGCAAGCCTCAATGTTGTTATAATCCACTTCCACACCTTTGGACCGTAGAAAGGTAACCACTTGATGCTCCGTGGAGTTGACATCTTCCTCTCCTGGCCCTCCTACATTGTCAGTGGCGACCGCCCGGGCGTATGACCGGGGTTTGATGCGAAGCCCCGTGATGATAACATCGTTCATCCGGGTGTACTGCTCCAAATCCGCCACTCTGTTCTCCAGGTACGCCAGCCGCCGATCCTTCTCGGCGTTCTGGATGCGGAGAGCCTTAACTTCCTCGACCAGGTCCAGGATGGCTTTCTGCTGCAGTTTGACAGTAGAAATCTCCTCTGTCATAAACTCCAGCGACTTCTTAATATCGTCTCCTTCCTCGGCTGACAGAACTTTTTTCGGGCCCATGCTGAGAGACGCTCTTGTAGCTTTGCCGTGACGACCGGCTAGCTAGTTGATGCTAGCGTCCTTCCTCTCACTCGGAGATCGATGCTGTCTGGGCGGAGATCGATGCTGTCTGTGTGCAGTGTTGGCTGATGACTGCATGCAAGATTGTACTTATAGAAACAGATGACCTACTGTATACTGTCTGGTCATTAGGCTTAGAAGACTACAGACTAAGCTCAAATGACTTAACTGTATAATTGACGTTTTAACAACCCAAACACTGCTTGTATTTGTCTTGAAGGCCAGGTGAAACTTGAACACATATTCAACTTCTCTTCTCTATATGCCACTGTTCATGGCCCTGGGCTGCACGGTTTGCAAGTGCATCCACGTACCTGGTTAAAATCCACACGAATGCTGGGACTCAAGGCTTTCTGGGTCGTGCACCACATACTTGAAGAAAACAGACATGCTAACCTTCATGGTAGCTCTTAGCTATAAGCTAATGAATTTGGATGACTGGCATCCTAGCTTAACAAAATTTCAGCACCTGGTGAAGGTAAAAACCAGAACAAAATACGAAATGATGACTTTTCTGAGCGGGGTTCCAAAAACATTTTGGGGGATTGAGGTGAGATGGATAATTTCCACAGCAGGCTACGTTATTAGATTGACTAACTCGAACACCAAACACTTTTCCACCGCTGCGCCGAAATTAAAGAACTCGAGGGGAGGAAATTTTGATTAGAGTTTCATTAAAATTATTTGTCATATAAAACATGGAACCTGCGCAGCTGATTTCTGAGGAATATTTGGATAGGGCAGGACTGCAGCTGTCTCCACGGTACATTAGGGTGGAATTTCATTTTGCCTTTTTAATTATTAGAAATTTGTCTATCTGTAGTGCGCCTGGAAGGAAGGAAGGAAGGAAGGAAGGAAGGAAGGAAGGAAGGAAGGAAGGAAGGAGGAAAGGAAAGGGAAGAAAGAAAGAAAGATGTCCAAATTAACAGAGAGTAAAAAGACAACTCTCACACCTGACTGCATCTCTAATATCGTCCCGGTAAAGCCCCGCCCACCACTGCCAGTTATCCAGCTCTCTGCTGCTGTGGAAATGGTTATCTAGTCAACAGTGGTGTTATAACCAGTCAAACATTCCTTTATACCGGCATTACAGGACCAAATTGGCCCACTAAAGTGTCCAATCTGCTCCACTGGATGAATGTTTAAGTATGAAAATTGCATCAGAGGGAGTATTTTCAGTACCATGCTGTTGGTTGCATTACAAAGCATTGTTATAAGTCATAAGGAACAATCATGGGAGTAGCTGTCCAATGTGTGAATTGAATCTCTAAAATATTTGTTGGCTCTTATTTATGTTTAATATTTATCTTCCACTCTGTCGCTGCAGACTTAAAGCTAAACATCTGCCATATCAGCGTCATAGAGTAATTACTTTTAACTCTCAGAACAAAAACTTTTATTATATGTGGGATAACTTAATTTTCCATTCAAGAAAAAAACACTCAAGACCAACAACGACGGCCCTGCTGCTCATATTAATGACAATGTGCACATTTCATGGGTTTAAATCGAACAAAAGCGAGAGCTCGTGGGATACTCTGTCAGCCTGTAATATACTGCATTGTCTCCAATAATGAAAATGAGAACATGGCTTTCTAGCAATAAGCTGGCTTCTGTGGCAAATTTTACTACCTTGTGTCATAAACTCTTTAACGGAGGAATCTGCACTGATTGCTTTTACACGAGAAAAGGTCACAGTACAGATCAGCTACACACAAAATTATCTTTATGTTCCTCCTACAACCCTAATTAGTATGTGCCAAATGTGTATTTTCTATCAGCTTTTAATCAGTGGCTGTGTGATAAAGTGTTCAGAATCAACATTACCAGGCTGAAAACAACTTTACTTCTGTCATTTTTTCCTTTACCTCCCCCTTACCCTGTTTATCTAAAGAAGCACAAAAGAAGAGAATAACACCCCTCCGCCTCATCATCCTCCACCTCTCTCTTATTTTCCTATCCTCTCTGCTGTCGGTGGGCGTCCCTGACCCCCCTGCTGGGCCAATCAGACGATTCTTGATGTGAGTCTGTTGTCTGTCTGTCTCCCACTGCTCGCAGATAGGCTGGCGTGCCGCAGAGCCTCCAAACACACAGACACCTCACACTGAGGACGCTGACGCTGGCCCAGGCGGTGCACACGATGTGATCACATGATGTATAGGACACTTATCTAACCAATGGGCTGTTTCTCCATAGTTTTTAGTTTTTCTAAAGAATTTAAATCCACTTCACGTGTCATGTCCCACACAGCGCAATTAGGAACTTTGGATTTCTGTGTATGTATCTCTCCTGCGTTGGTCTCATAAACTTTCAGGAAACAAGCCGCAGATTTACGTGATGCGGACACAAATTATGAGAGGATCGGTTCCGACATTACAAATGTTGAGGAGGTCAAGGTTGAGACAACAATGTCTAGACGGTCAAAGGCGGGAGGATAAAATATTTATGTCCAACAGTACGGAGAGAACAGAAACAAGGAGTGAAGCTCTGACTTGGGGAGGAGAAAGGAAAAATTGTGATTCAATGGAGTTACAGTCTAGTCAAAACAAATAATTTACTTTACAAAGTACAATTTTTTATGTTACTTCACTGGTACAAACCCATTGTGTGCAGAGGCATAACATGGGCTTCTATAATAAATACAGCCTGGTCATACACACTTCAACAGCTTAGCTTTCAAAAACAGGTTAATTAATGATCACTGTTTTGTTACACCTTTAAATTACTCGTAATTTGAAGCTGTGTCTCCATGAGTTGCTCAGGTGTAATGCTTCTGGTGGAGCACCCTTCTTGTAACAAATTTCACCTAGCGACAGTCACCAACCTCCAGCAACAACATTTTATTATACTGAGTCAGTAGCAGTAGCAGATCAGATGGGGATCTGTTGCAACCACACAGTTAATCAATCATGATAACCTTAGCTCATCACTTAATGCGCCATTGTCCTGATCATCCAAAAACCCAACACAATGACGTCCAAACCTCTGAGGCTGAAGCTTCAAAATGAATATAGAGTGGAACCCCGACTTACGAAATTAATTCGTTCCAGAGGGTCTTTCGTAAGTCAAAATTTTTGTATGTCAAAGCACCTTTTTCCATCGCCTTTGGAGTGAGGCGATGCTGGCTGAAGACGAAGTTCTTGGTGGAGGAGGAGGTGGCAGAGGTTGAAGAAAGCATACGTATGCATGCATACATACGTATGTGTACATGTACATAACATTATGGAATTGAATTGAATTTTTTTATAATTTTCCATTCTATCTATTTCGCTACGCGGGCATTTTGCCGTACCACGGGCAGAAATATTGCCGTTAAGTGCCTTCGTAACTTGAATTTTCCGTTAAATGAGGTCTTCGTAAGCCGGGGTTCCACTGTACTCACTTAAACTGATCTGATCTACTAGTATTCAGATTATACTCAATAATCAGAACAATCAACTAAGCAACAAAGTGTTGCTTAGGTAAGCTTTTTTATGGTTCCTCTATGATTAAAAGAACTAAATCCATGAGAATAAAGGTAGATATCTGCCCCCTTCCTGTTATATTTTACTGACATTTCAGAGTTTCTACTCAGTTTGTCTCTGCTCTAATCAAATTTCCTCAACTCCACCTGCAAACACAACCATGAGCTTCTCCCCCGAGAAGACGAGAGGTGCCGGACGTATTATATTCGTGTTCTGCTCCTAGATTTGACTCATTTCTGCTCCAACAGTGATCTTTCCACAGTTTCTCTTCCCTGGACGGATGATTTTTCATTCTATGTTAATCTGCTCGGTTGTATTCAGTAGAGACTCTTTGCAGAGAGACAGAATGTCACCCTCCACACTGAGACGCTCCTTCTCCTCTCTTCACTTCCTCAATTAGGCAGCTCATCCATCGCCATGATTACATGCTGCTAATTAAGCAGCTAATCAGCTAATTACCCAGGAGCAGAGAGGAAAGAGGAGTGTGTGTGTGTGTGTGTGTCTGCTTATGTGTGTGTGGTTAACACAAGGTGTTCTGCAAGACAGCAGGGTATAATTCCTGATTCTGGGAGGATTTTTTTGTGTTTGTTTATTATGTTTTAATTCAAAATTAGGAATATTTCTTTATTTTTGTAACTCTCTGGAGTTACATGTTTTTTACTCAATGCTCTGCGCCGGGTGTTGTCTGAATGTGATTTTTTTTTTTTATTCCTTCCTGTTAGTAACATTCAGGGAAAGCCTGAATGCACCATGAGCTAAAACAATGTTTTCTAATGTCAAGGCATCAAACACAATTCACCCTCTGACCTTGAAATTTACATTCCTCATACCCAAGCAGATCCTCACATACTCAGGGATGTGGGAAACATTACACCAATGTGGGACACTTTGAAATTACTAGTACACTGTGATTTGATTCCCATTTGTCTTCCTTTAAGTTAACACATGAGATTGAGCTTGATATTGATCATCCATTCATTCATTTTCTTGATCGCTTGACCAGCTTAGGGCCATTAAAAGGATGGAGCATCTCCCAGCTGTCATAAGTTGAGACACAGACTCACCAGTCTATTATTGGGGCAAAAAAAAACTATTTTGAATCACCAATTAATGTAGCAGGCATGTAAACCCAGAGGAAACCAACAGTGGCAGATGCAAAGACCATGCAAAGTGGATCCAGAAAGGCTGCTGCAGACCAGGAGGTTCACTACAGCACCAGCGTTCTACCAAAGACTGACATCAAAAAAGGAAAAGCAAAAAAAGAGGGCAACTTTGACATTTCAACAGTCAAATCATCATTAATAGTCACTATTATGGCCAATCAGGCCAATTTGGTAACATGGAGGACAGAATTTAATGTGGGGAATGAATTTATAACCCTCCGGGTCACTGATCCCCATTTCCAAGGACATCCCCTCACACAGCTGACACTTTAATTCTCAGACTGATTCAAAAGGACCCTGACCATTCTCACTGTTAATCTTATTACAGCTGTCCAATTCTGTAGGTGGGCTTCTGACCCGGCTAGCACCAGATAAGATGGGCACGCTGAACTTCATTGATCCCTGAGGGGAAACTGAGATGTTACAGCAGCAAAGTAAAATGTTGCCTGGGGAGTCGAGGGTATTAAGAATTGTAATATTAAGGCAATAAAGGTGAGAGAGTGAAATAAACCTGAGTAAAATAAAACAATAAAGAAATATTAAAGGCGACAGAGCCACTTTATAGCACTAATTAAACAAGCAGCCATGATAGGAACTTATCCCCAGAGCTATTGGCATTTCACGATATTCAATATGACAGATATGACTGATTAGTTCACCAGGCAAACCTCATCAATAATCTGCCTGCCAATCAAACGTGACCTTTTGAAGTGAGGTGATGAATTAGCAGGGCCAGTGGACAATCCGATACTAGCCTTCCAATCCATCAAGGTAGCTTCATTGAAGGGGCAAAAGTGGATGTTGGACTGATTTTGTTTCAACTTGTCATCTTTTGTCTAAATGAAAGTGCAGAGATCTATCTCACAGACTGGCAGTAAAAACCAGCTACAGCAGTGAAACACAAACATTCCAAGTTTTACTTTTGGCAGGTTAGTTTAGCACCCTTGAGCCATTCTATTGAGGTACAGGCAAAATCTACTTTGGAGTTGTTGTGTTATGCCCCGCCCACATCACAAGGAAGTCCTGGCCTATTCTTACTGATAACTGGCCGACGTTGTAGGTTCACTGAGCTCACTGTGGCCTCCAGATTGTAAGAGCTCGCCCAGTTCACTCTCTTGAACTTTATTTATTTTAGTTGTTTTTTTAAAATTATACTTTATTTAAGTGATCATCTTATGCAGGCTGCCTCCCTGTCAGACACCTTGAGCCTGTTTATGGCATTGCTGAAAAAAGCAAGACCCTAAAAAAACATGTCAACTGGATGTTGGCATATGTTATGCACAAATCTGTAAATATCGTTTAGCATTAAAGGCGGCCTCAAAAATGTGCAAGTAACATATGCCTTATGCTCAAATACCCTTCCTACTATCGCAGGTGCTTTTACACAGATTTTAAACTGAGTGCAGAAATGTTGATGCTTGTGATAAGATCAATAGTTAATTTTTTCATTTGCACAGTTTGCTGTGGATGACTTATGTAAAATATGACTTAGCATAATTTCTGCATTAGGCGCACTTAAAATCCTTTCATTTTATTTTATTATTTTTTTATCGAAAGTGTACCTTATAATCCGGTGCGCCTTATGTATGAATTCTGCTGGGCTTTACTGACCTCGAACCGATTTTATGTGGTACACGGCGCTCAAAAGTCTGTCAAAAAATGTTTTAGTACAACTTTGATATGCTACGAAGCCGCAATGGTTGATGGATTGTCGAAGCATTACAGCTACTGTAGTCTCCTTCAGGTCCCATAGTCAAACGAACACTGCGGCATCACTGAGAGTTAAAAACTGTCTAAATTCTTTCACCTTTAATAAAATGATCAGCGTTGGTGCTTTACCAGGTGTATCAATTAAGTTTAACATCCAGGCATCCATGAAAACAGAATTTATTAAATTTAACAGAGTTAGAAGTTAGCAGGAAGTTAGCTCGCTAGTTTCCACCTAAACATGATATAGCATGTTCTGACTGAGAGATTTTTGAAAAAACTAAAACGTACAGCTCTGCTGTCACTTCCAACATAAAGAAGACTGAAAACTAAACAGCAGTGACGTTTGTAGGGTTACTGAAGTTGGGCTAGCTGGTATATAACGATGTGCTACGTGATCGCTAGAGACAAAGCTATGTTAGCATAACATAAACAGTGAAGCTAACTTTTTTTCCACTCAATAAAAGTTGGGTTCCCGATGGTTAGGGACAAATGTAATCGCATGGCAGGATGCTGTAAACCGACCAAACTTCAGTCAGGAGAACAACTGAGATAATCCATCCACAATACGAGGTTAGTCATTAATATACTGCAACAACATGGGAACAGAGCAGCTGCGAGAGGATTCAACATTAATGAATCAATGGTACAAAAGTGGAGGAAGCAAGAAGAATGAGTTGAGTAAAGTTTGACTTATCTGACTGCTTTGTTTCACTTAATGCACCTTATAATCCAGTGCGCCTTATGGTCCAAAAAATACGGTTGTACAAGTATTACTGGAAGAAAATAGACTACACTTAAAGTCATGTGTGGGCGAGTCTCTGTACGTTCAGTGATGGAGGTTAAAACATTGTCTGTGTGGACTGGTTAATAAGTCAGAATATTTTGCTCCAATAATCGCGATGATGACGAAATGTTAAAGAGTAAACCGCCCACACAATCATAGAGCAAAATATCTCAAACAGAAATCAGTCAACATTCCTAAGAGTTGTTGTTTTGCTTACAGTATATTCGGAAAAATAGAAAACTGCAATGGCGTCATCATCAAAAATGAAGACAAAGAAGGATTTCTCTTTAAGTAGCAGGAGAAATTCCACTGCAATGTAACTGTGCTGGCATAAATTACCACCCCAGACTTAAAAGTAATTACAGGTAGTAATTTTTAATAAGGAATATTACTGTTTTAATACAGTCAGAGGTGTAAAAATGTATTGGATTGAGCATCAGAGGATACTTAGGAAGGTAAAAAATACCAAGCTGGTGCTCAGTGTGAAGCTGGATGTTTGCAGTAGAACAAAAACGAAATGAAGCTTCTAGGAAAGCTCATTTTCATGGGATGAGAAATGCCCCCAAACTTGTAAATGACAGTAGAGGGAATGAGCTACATATGTATCAAAGCCTGAACACAGACAGATAACGTGAAGACTAGATAGGAATACCTCAATCTTCTTCCAGATATCAGGGTCTTTGTCGTGACTGTGAATGTCCTCCAGCAGCTGCTGCACCAGAGACGCGCATTCACGCCCTCTCAACGGGGGCAGGGTCAGCGGAGGCTGATGCTCTGCTGACCTTCGCCCCTCATCCTCTTCAGACTGCAGGTCACTTAACGGGCCCGACTCGATGCTTTCGTCCAGGGAGGGTGCAACATCGCTCGAGGAACTGGGGCTAAAGCGACCAAGCAGGTTTCGCCTGCGAGTAACCTGCAGGAGGATGCACAAGTCAACATTATTGGAACATTCGTTCAGCTTCAACAAGTTTTTTTTTTGGAGTTAAAACACACAAAGAAACTATTTTCATACCAGCGATGGCAGAGGAGAAGGAATGTCTTCCCCACTATCCACTACACTGCTCACATTGTCCCCGCTCTCTCCTACATCCCAGTCCGGGTTGAGCTCAGTCAAATCCCAATCATCCACATCCTGGGTAGAGCCACCTGGCCTCTGCAGTTAGATGTAAAAAGAGCAATAGTGGTTGCAGTTTAGATTACAATGATGGACAGTCAGACACAGTATTCAGGATCCTAGTTGTTAACTAACCAAGGGGACGGTCTGAGTCAGACTTTCTAGTTTCATAGCAAGCATTTCTGTTTTGCGGAGCTGAGCAGGGAGAGCCAGGAACTCTTCTGACCCATACCAGTGCTCCCTGTCTGGGCTGCCTTTGGATGAGACTTGGGGACCCTATCAGACAAGAAAGTAGGAAATAAACATACAGTGGAACATTGAGTACGTGCAGTTGTCAAACTTCTGTACTTGCTAACCTCGTCTTCTGTTTTTGACCACATAGTTCCTGATCTCAGCTCTTATTTAAACTGGATACTTGCAGGTAAATTGTGATTAGTATAGTACTGCATGCTTGTGATTTGAGAAGACATCAACTACAAAAGTTTCCACTACTTTAAAACATGATAAATTAATCAAAATGAAAGAAATGAAAACGAATAGATGTCGATTTAGACTGACTTCAGATGGCAAATAATTCCAATTAATCTGAGAAAAATGCTACCACACACACAAACGCTCTGTAATATGCCTCTGTCCTTCTCTGTCTGAACAAAACACAAACTTTTCTCCTAAACAAAGGAAATAATCTCTCACCCTCTGACCCTGGCGCTTTACAATCCAGACCGCCGCCTTGCTACGAGGCGGTCGGGGGTCCGACTCCTCTCCTGATGCTTCCAAGTCTGAAGAGAGAGCTTGCTCCCTCATGGGAGAAGGCAAGGAGGAATCAGAGTCCCCCTCACTATGTGTATGTGTCTCCTTCTGCATCCTCTCCATTTGATTTGATGTTTCATTCTGAGACTTCAGGTCCTGCAAAGGCAGGGGGGCGTCAGCGGTTGGTCTGGCCCCAGATGAGCTCCTCTGGTCAGGCAGAAGCCTCTGTGCACTCCCACCTGAGCGTCCTCCGTATCTGGAGCTTGCATTTTTTCTACGTATGTTGCACCCATTCATCACCTGTAATGGAAATTTGAGTTAATGATGACGTTTCTGAAGCTCTTTATGTTCACTGGGTACATATAGTGGAAGAGAATTAACATCAATAAAAAGCCATCTCTGTCTCAATAGGAAGAAATGCAAGACAAAACAGAAGAATGTGTGGGTTTAACAAGAGATCCTTCTGTCTCTTCAGGTTATGAGGCTACCTCTGTGTCACGGCGATAGTCGTGACACCAGCTGGAGTCCATTGTTTTATTACAAGACCCATCTGTGGATGCAGCCATCATCAACTCATTGCAACTCACATTCTACAGTTTACCGCTGAGGCAGCAAACAAGGATGCCTACTGCTGTGTAGGCGGTGGGGTTTTGTATTTTGCTGCAGGTATACTATATTTGTGACATTCTCAATGTTCCCCAAGAAACAAACACATCTCCTGAGATATTAAAATATATGGTCTTTATGTTCTGCTATTAGCCAGTATTACTTCAAGTATATCCTTGTGAATTGTGAAAGTTTTAAATTAGTTGTGTTTTCCTTAAATCTATATCCAGCTGTATCTGTGTAAAGATTAGTTACATTAACTATTTATTGCTTGTTGGTGCAATATTTTCTTACGAAAGTTAAGCATCCTGCCTGAAGTTTTTACTGTTTTGTTTTTATTTTTCAGAAATTGAACAAATGGTTTTCTTTGGCAAATCTTCAGTACATGTAGTTTTCACAATAGGTAAAAATGTCTCTGTTGCAGTTCTGGATTTATGCTCATTTCATTTATAAATGTTGTTACTGAAGTGAAAAAACAAAGGACAAAGGAGGACAAACCTGCAGGCTCTCGCAGGACTGTGAAACATTTTCCGGATAAACTGAGTCCAGTTCCAACCAGAACTTGGAGCGGTCTGGAGGAGAGGCAGAGATGAGAGACGGGGTGCTTCGGCTCAGCTCAGACTGGAACTGGATCCCTGAGACTGGGCTAACCTTCTCCGAACCTCCCACTGAGTCCTCCGCCCTGGATGCTCCATCTAGGAACATAGCCGCTCTCTTGGGAAGTGATGGTTGTGTGGGTGATACTTCGGTGCTGTGGAACTCACCCTGCAGGGGGCGCTTCGCACTTTCATTGTGGTTAGGCATGCCACATTGCATTGTGAGCAAAATAGATGAAGAAGGGTTATGGTTTGTTGAGTCACTGGGAGAAGAGAGTTCCGGTAAACTGTTATGGATTTTGTGGTTTGACAGATGGGGATCTCCACTTTCCTCAGATCTTGGTTCCTGGTTTGGGTCTTGGGTTTGGTTGATTTCCTTTAGGGTGTCCTCACTATTAGACTCTGCTACCCGGACCTCGGGTTCATCACTGGGACTGTAGTCACTTAACTCAAAGGCAGTGATACCACAGTCCAGAGAGAAGTAGTCTTGGCTGCAGCGGATAGTCAGCTGACCACAATCGTCTACCTCTGTCAGAGCGTCCAGGCGGGTCTAGATGAAGAAATAACCACTTTAATGTATCAGACAGACACTATCACTGTGAAATTTAACAAATGTATTTATTTCTTCTCAGTGTGATTCCAAACACAGTCAGTCTGTTTGATTGAATTCACTGAGATCTCACTGATAGAGGCAACTTTTGGAGCTGAGAAATACTTGATTTAAAAATAAAAGAGCGTCTAAAACATGAGATTTGTTCGTCTGTGTGTCTGATACCTGGTGCTGGTCCTGGCTGAAGGCCTGCAGGATGTCAGTCTGCCGGGTGTAGTTTCCGTTGGAGTCCTGCAGGCTCTGCAGCAGACGTTCTTTCAGGACCAGAACCGAGACTCTCAGCTGGTGCCACAGCAGCTGCACCGTCCTAAACCACAAGAGGTACAACGTTTACCGATAGCTCATGTGCATCGTTATGTATTTCTTATGAAACCCGATGACTATGAAAGAAGCTGTTTTTAACATTCTTACATTTCTGCTTTGCATCATTAATGTTTCAGACCGTTACTCAAAACATGCAATGTCATTTCTTCAGGGTTACACTGTAACATTTTGTAGTAACAGTATACTGTACATACATAGATATTAAATACTTTCCCACCACTTCATCTTTCTCAGATTTTTGCTTAGATTTGTGGGCAGATTGTGAGCTGTTGTAATAAAAGGGCACCCATTATTAATTAATAGTAGGTCTTAGATATATGAACAGAACGAGCAACTGGGCGTTAAAAACAGCTATATTCATTACTCTACTCTTTTTAACCCAGTACCTACATAATAGAGTTATTACATTGTAACTCTTACAATTATGCTGTATACTGTGTGCTGAAATTTAAATTATGTCTCATCTTGTGATGACGAACCTGATGTCAACAATGATGTTAACAGAGTAGGACAGTAGTTTCAGAGAGAACTCCGTCTCCAGCAAGGCGTGAATCTGCTCCACATGATCTGAGATGTCCTCACAGATGTCCTATAGTCACACAAACAAGAGAAAAAAATCATGAAACATCAGAAAAGTGATCAAATAATAAGCATACAAACACATATACAAGCCATACCTGACACCAGTTACTCTAGTATCTATAAATCTAGAGGCACTATAGAACAAAAAAAATCTGCTGAGTACTACTGCTGAAAAAGCAGAACTGGTAAGGATGTCATATTCCCCCTTTTAACCATGAGTCAGTTCCACGAGGGACCAGTTCCATGTTTGTGTGCAAAAACATGGAAAACTCGTGTTTCGGGGAGTAACACTGGCTCTATATCACACTTGCTGTTGACTGAGATTGGTGAACTAAATTCAGAAGCTGTAAACCCGCTCAGATGCACAAAGACAGACAGACGGACTCCGGGCTAAAATAACATCAGCTGTCACAAACTTTTATAACTGAAGTTTAGTGATGTGATGAACATGCAAATTACCCACTTGTGTATCTCAACAATGCAGTGCTTCCTAAATTCTGCCTCAAAAGCATAAACTCTTCAGTTTTTGTAAAATGTGCGTGTTTGTAGTTAGAGGTGGTGTTTCGGAATTACATTGGGATAATCATTGTAATTACAAAAAACAACATGATCTAATTAAAGCACTGTTTAAGACCATTAAACACTGAGCACGTTGTGAAAAAGCGGCACGAAATTCCATATTTTTCAGCTCCAAACTTGTCGTGTAACATTCATATACACTAAATGTGTTGCGTTTTTTCTGAAAATGTATCGTCAAAAAACAAACCGTGAAAAAATGAAGTTAACATCAAGCAGTGATGAATTCCTAAACAAGAGAAGGAATAAAAGGAGATTTTGGGTTCGTCTAATTCTTATGAGACAATAGCAGCAGGGAGAATTTCACGGTTCGAGCCATGACTTGAAGCTGTGTCACGGCTGCGTTCGTACATATGTCAGGATGTCAGTGGGGCAGTTTGAGCTCTTGTGGGCAGATTTGGGACAACTTCTGAGGAGCCAGAGAATTTATTTCAGAGAACCGACACACCTGGAACAGCGTCTCGCTGTGTGTCTGAGGTAAGATACAATTATTTTACTATTTCCATCTCATTAGTTTTATGTACTTTTATTAAAGTTTTATATTTTCTTGCCATCTAACTCTGTTGTTACTGCTTTGCGGAAAGGAAACTAGTGCGCACTAAAATTAGATGACCTTTTTAGAAAGCAGGTGACCTTGTTTTGAACCCACTGCGGCTACTTTACATCCACCTCAAGCCGCTGAGTCACTGTGTTGCTCCATGGTGACCTCTCTGAACAACACAACACCTCCTGCTCTGCTACAGCCTGGATTAGGACACCGCTCGGCATGTGAGAATGTAGGTCACACACGCTGCCAGCTTGGCTCATGCTAGTTTGGCTAACAGTGTGACCTGCTTAGCAGTGTTCCAAAATAAATCTGTATCTACTGTATGTGGGGTGAAGTGCCGCTGCATCAGGATTCCAGCTTGTGGTCAGTGTGAACATGAATGCTCAAACACAGAGTGCGGAGGACAGAGACTTTCATGTGGCCTGTATGACTGCAGAGTTTAGTATGCAGGTGTTGAACAGTGCTGACGTTTTAGTGAACTTGTCGGTTTTCTGGCTCCAGCTGACCAAATGTGAGCAGATTCTGGTCCACATGTGTCTGTCAGATTTAGTCTGACATGAGCGGCACACGAGGAAGCTTTCAGTCCATTTGTATCATTCAAGTCCAGCATGAGTCTGGAAACCAGTCAGGCTGTAGTTAGCAGTTGCTGTTGGGCTAACTGATCAAAAAAACAAAAATCTAACATCTTACTGGCCAACTAGTTTTATAGTACAGTAAGTCTAAACTTCGCTAACTAGGCCGTGGGGCTGATTGTGCATTTGCATGCTCAATTCTGATCTTAGGTTCTTCATTCATTCATTTTTCATTTATTTGTTCATTTTCAGGCACAACAAATACCTATATTGAACATAAAATACACAAAACAAAAATTGCCTGAAAAAGGAGTGGGACGAAGAAAACTTATTAAATCCCACCCCTATACTCACTCATCAACAAAAAAAACAATAAACTTCCCGCAGCTACGCCCATCATTGCATACAGACCCATCAACAGCCCCGGGCACATACAAGCATCTAAGCGGCAGCTCGCAAACAACAATTAGAGCCTTCATAACTGAATACAGAATATATAAATTATAAATTGCATTACCACAGGTAAAAGGCAGTAATAACTACAAGTAACAAACACACATACATATACATGCATATATATCTACACACACATGTACATATATGTACATACATACGCACACTTTTTTATTTATTTTTTCTTTTGGAATCCATACCAGCAATGGTAAGAGAACAGACATTACAGAGCACACTAAAAGCATCATTGAGTATACTGTGACCAAACCAACTGTTTGTAGAGAAATTTAAATCTATGAATATTTTTGCATTGTTTCAATTGTAAACTTAGACTGTTCCAGATTTTCACACCACATACAGACACACAAAAACCTTTACGGGTTGTTCGAGTTCTGGGTAATTTGAATTCTCCAAAGCCTCTCACATTATAAACCTTTTCTCGAATTTCAAATCTAGTTTGTAAATTTGCCGGTAAAAGTTTAGTAAAAGCTTTATACAAAATTATGGATGTATTGTAATTAACCAGATCCTGGAATTTAAGTAACTTTGCCTGAAGAAAGAATTTGTGAGTATGATCTAGATAACCAGCCTTGTGAATAATACGCAGTGCTCGTTTCTGTACTGTGACTAATGGATTAGTTGTATTTTTATATGTGTTTCCCCACACTTCCACACAATATGTAAGATATGGAAGAACCAGGGTACAGTACAGAGTACGAAGTGCATCTTTATCAAGGAATTGTTTCACTTTGTTCAAAACTGCGAGGCTTCTGGAAATTTTGGTTTTTATGTGTCTGACGTGGGGTTTCCATGAAATTTTGTTATCAATTACGACTCCCAAAAATTTGTTTTCACTCACATTATCAATTGGTACACCTTCAATGATAATTGGTAATTCTACATTATATTTTAAATTACCAAAAAACATTGCTTTAGTTTTATTTATATTTAATGATAATTTATTTATATCCATCCATTTTTTTTATTAATTTTAGCTCCCTGTTTACGGTCATTACAAGATCAGTATAATCATCGCTACTGAAAAATATGTTGGTGTCATCTGCGAACAGTATGAGTTTAAGTACTTGAGAAACATCAAAAATATCATTTATGTATACATTGAAAAGTTTTGGTCCCAACACTGACCCTTGGGGAACACCACATGCAATACCAAGTTTCTCTGAGTGGTAATGCCCTATGCTAACATATTGTTCCCGACCTGTTAGGTAACTTTTTAACCAGTTACCAGCTTTCCCTCGAATACCATATCTTTCCAATTTATCCAATAATATTGAGTGATTGATTGTGTCGAAGGCCTTTTTGAGATCAACAAAAATACCAACTGCATATTTATTTTTATCCAGTGTATCAGTAATTTCTTCTACTGCCTCAATTATCGCCATTGAAGTGGTTCTTTGCGTTCTGAAACCATACTGACCAACATTTATTATTTGATGTTTTTCAAGGAATTTTTCTAATCTTGAATTAAAAAGTTTTTCTAGAATTTTTGAGAATTGAGGCAGTAGAGAAATAGGCCTATAATTGGTAAAACTGTGTTTGTCATTACTTTTGTATAGTGGTATTACCTTCGCAATTTTCATTTTTTTTGGAAAACAACCGGACTGAAATGATAATGCTTGATTTCTAATGCAGACATAAAATTACTGGCAACTGCCAGTGATGCACCTCAGCCTCATAGTAGATGCACTTATGGTATATATTTAAAACTCCTAGGTGATGTTCAGAAAACTCACCATATAACCTTGGCAATACAGTATACACTAATTCTCCAAGTAAAACCTCAAAACATCCACAATCCCTCACTGCACACACAATGTTCTTGAACCCTTAGTTAACACACACACAGCAAGTTTCGTCATCAAAGCGCTGTCATGTCACTTTAAAACACTGGTGAAAATGTCACTGGCTTCAATAATTCACCCATAGCTTTCAAATGCTAATACACATACACACACATCACAGCGCTCAGCAGAGGGCCCATCATACCAAATTAACACAGAGTCTGCCACTAGGATCTGAAGTCATTTGTTAGAAGATCCTGAATCCAGGCAGAGTACTAGCAGCTAATGAGACCCCGCCAAGGGAGTGCAGATATATTCACAATGACAGCGTGTCTACATCAGTCTATATTTTTCTGTCCTGTGACCTCTTGCCATTAAAAATGTATAAATAAATGATAATGTCTATCCTTTAATGATCTCTGTAAACAGAAATCTGCATATGAAAATGCAAGATTTTGAATAGAGGTAGTGTTTTATGGTCTGAGTTGACCAAGCACCTTCTGTTTTCAAGCTTTCAAACAAGCTGTGTGAAGACTAAAGGAGGAACTGTATTTTCTGAAATGCCTTTTCCAAACCATTAGTCATTGTCTCAGCATGGTCTGGCTTTTTATTCTCTTTTTTTAATGCATCTGCATTTCTAAGCAAGATATTCTCATGTAATCAGATATTTTGGCCAAACAACTCTCAGCTAAGAAAACTGCCTAGTGTCCCCTCAGCCTAAGGCTAGGTTTACAGATGGATCTCTGAAATGTGCTGAAATTTTATAATATTTTTAGATTAAGTGGGATGAAAACCTAAATGTAAAAATAAAAGGAAAACTGGTTAAAGCTACTTATTGTGAATTCATGTGTTTAAAAATAGTTGCATGGGTAAAGCTAACACGAAGCATTGGGAAAGTGGCCCTCTGATACACACTCACTCACAAAGAGTAAACAAGAACAAACTTCTGATTAGCTTTGTTGTGCTGGAGATGGCTCTTCGAGAGTAACAGACTGACTTGTGACACTTAACTAAGTAGCTTTTATTATAGATTGTTAAGATGCTGTAAACGTAATGTTTGCCACGACGCACATTAAGTTTATTTTTGCTGATATAGATACAGTGTTGCAGCGTTTTCTTGTTTCTTATTGCCAGGGGGGTCCTATACTAAAACTTTCTCTGCCTCCTGGTGGTAAAAGTTTTGACTCACTTTCCCAAATGGTCATCTAAAAAATAAGGAAGGAGTCTAAATATTTGGGGGTTATCTTGGAAAAACTACAACAATTACTACAAGCTATTCTCCAGCAAAACTGATACAAAACCAACTGCTAACATCAGTTAGCTAATAATTCCGACCTTGCTCTGTTTAACAGCACTTGGGAAACACTTTTTAAAAAAATGAAATTTACTCATTCTGTCCCCATATGTATAAGAAGAAGAAAAAAGCTCAGTCTGCTTGTATCTGCCGATGAGATGTAATCCCAGAGGTGAAAGTCATGACAGCTAAAGGAGCACAAACAGCAGGAGCAGCTGAATTAGTGTGCAGGCTTTTCTGCTCTGCGCTGAAACTAATTATGAAATCATATGTCCACGCTCTGTTTTTCTGGCAGTTTATAGCTGTGCGGGACGACGTATTTTTTTAACTATGCATATGACAGCTTTGCACGGCAAGTCTTAAACAAAAAATGGCGTTTCAATCAAATTTTAATGTCCTTTTTCCATTTGCAGAAATAGAAAATTGATTCCAATTATATGTGTTAGCCACATTTCCCAGCTCTAGGCTAGATCTAGGTTATGTGACATATTGTTCCACACAGAGGAAACAGAAGGATTCACAACTCTGTAAAAACAACACAGAGAACTGGATGAAAGATTCACTGTTCATTGGATTGACAGGTGATTAACATTGAACAGCTTGTTTACACATTGCCAGTGCCTACATAAACTTTCATTTGAGTGTGTGTGATTCACAGTAATACATTAATGTATGCCTGCTAACTTTGGATTTCTGCGTGTGTTTAAAATATACATTTACTTCAACATCTTTATTTATAAAGAACTCCTGCATCACTATAATAGACAATCATTCGATCACAGCAACACGCACACACTGCACAGTTTTTCATGCACTCGAGTCACGTAGAGTCAAGACATGACCTGTCAATCACAGAGTCCATACATCCAGCAGGGTTTCTAATTGCCTAAAATCAATCTGAAGCAAGTCGACTTGGGCTTCAGCTCTAATCCTTGCTCATCCTCATCACCGCAGACATCAAGGGCTTCAGTTTGGCCGCGTTCAAACTGCATGCGACAGCTCGGCCTCATCCGCACCCATTCGATCTAATAACCTTCAACTCCTTCACTTCAGCCCATCAGCGCAGCATGTTTTACCTTGGAGATCAAATACCGTGTGCTCCTTCTCCCCCTGGAGTATTCAAATTAAGCCGCTTCAAAGAAGGCCTGGACCCGCTGCTGCGATACAAAGACTTGTTACAGTAATTTTTTCAAAGTGGTAGCTTCTGCAAAAAGACTCCAAACTCTGCCTTTTTTTCGTCTGAGGCTGGAACTCTGCAGCGGTGTCTCTGCTGCTGGACATTTAAAAAACTTGAACTCTGCTGGAGGCAAAGAGCATCAATCAAAGTCCTCTGCAAAAAATGCTTCATTTCACACGAGTGTCTTGTGAAGGAGGCAAAGAAAAAGTAGCAAAATGTAACAGAACTAAGTATCTGAGTAATAAGTTTATACATGAGCCAAATGGCACATCAGTCAATAGCAGATGTACACGTGACATTACTGTGATTCTTTTGTCCAATGAGCACAGATTTGAACTTGGGCAAAAAAAACCTGACTGACTTTATTATCAAAACCACTGATAAAGATATAACAATTATACTGAGATGTGGCAAAAAGTAGTGTTGCCTTAAAACCTTAAAATCCAGGGATGTCAAACTCGTTTTACATCGCGGGCCACGTCCAGGGAATTTCTTCTTTCTGTCAGTATAAGGAAATTTAACCACACATTGAATCCCGGTCAAACACAGTACTTACATTTGGCACTAACTGGGATATTTTAATATAAGAAAAAGAAATGCAATTTCAACAATATATAACAGTTTTTCTACACGATTTAAAAAAAATGCTGCTTTGGGATTAAATCATAAGAATTAAATCTGTTTTAAATTTTATCATTTTAAATTACTGTCCTTTCATTTTATCATGGAAATTTTTGTAAATTGACAGAATATCTTTATTCCTTCTTCTCTTACTGTGACTGTACAAATCAAGGAACAAGGAACTTTCTGTTACTTATTTGTTTAGCTATCTATATCTATCTATTACTTATTTATTTCTATTTATTATTTATTGTTGTTTACTTATGAAAATAAAATCTAAATAAAGTTTATTTCCTTCTTCACTGTCCTGAAGATGTACAGGGGCCAGATTGGAATCTCTGGCAGATCAATTTTGGCCCCCGGGCCTTAAGTTTGACACCTCTGGTTTAATCGCAGAGACAAGAGCCAAGCTACAGGGCTGAAAGCCAGCACTAAAGGTTCCTCTGCTGGCCACTTAAGGCTGGCTTCAAATACGAGTCAGTTCCCATAAGAGCATTAAAAAGTAGGTTTACAGCCTGGTATAACAGTTCGAGCCTCTTTTAACAGTCCTTTCATAATCACTGCATGGTGGGCGCATTTATTTCTAACTCACTGATATGGATACTTGTCAGGCTTAAAGTTACAGGTATAATGACCGACCGCTGCCAGGCATCTGCCATGTCTGACATCACCATCAACTCAAGTCATTGAAATGGACCGCTCCATCACATTTGAGCTGTTGGTGCCTTTATGGACCAGTTTAGTGTAATTACCTGACAAACAGCACGATCGGCTCTGTTGTACAAACAGTCCAAGAACTTAATGCTTCAGTTTTTGTCGAGTGGAATTCTGGCAATTTACTAATCTGTCAATAAGCACATGCCTGTGTCTGTCAAACTGCAGAAATAAATATTTTCCAAATGCTGCTTATTTGTAATGTCAGAATTTAAAGTTAATTACAACTGCAGGAAGCTTTCCAATAAGGACATACTTGAGTTTTACTTAATACAAAATTCATCAGATAAAACTAGGATTACAGGCCAAGACTGCGTTCGGTTTACGGCTATCATTCGGGCAAGAATGACTTCACATTTAAAGCAGTTAACACCGTGCCTTACCTTACAGGCTTTTTTCAGGTCGTTTTTTCTGATTCCTTGGTATTCCCCCAGAACACCCAAAACACCAAGAGTAATCAAACAGTATAACTGCACAGAGCACTAAAACACACTGCAGCACCAATATGTGAAATGGTGAGCGTATGACACTCCAGTAGTGTGAGTGTGTTTGTGTGCTGACCTGCTTCTTGAGTGGGAGTGTTGGTGAGAGGAGAGGAGGGGTGACAACAGTTGCAGAGGTTATTTTAGGCCTAACCCCATTCACACACACACACACAGATACAAACACATATATGATCATGGATACCAACACACACCTCTTGGTTATATACTCTCTAAATCCTCGTCTGTCTCCTCTCCCTCCACACTAAACCTTCATTTTTAGCTTAGCACTTTCTAAGCACGCAGGCCTGTGACTGTAAATAACAACTGAGTGGTTTCCATCTTAGCATAACATTTGTTTCAGACATGAACTCCTTTCATTGGTAATTTAATATTCACTCTCATGCTTCAGTAAATCTCAGTCACTTTACACTTAAGCCTTGACAGCAGTGTTGTGTCAGGTAGCTAGTAAAAACTCTTACCATTCACACTGGTTCCTCCAGATACAGCAATGGTAATTTAACATGAAGGCAATTAAGATCTTAATGTGAAAAGCAAACATTGGTACATTAAATAAACTGTATTTTTGCTCTGTTCTTCCTGGATAGCTCGCTGCCTGCAATACATAACTCAATATCCTGTATAAGCCCACCTCCTCTTGAGGAAATGTTTTCATCATTTAGGATGAAAACCAGCATTTGGAATTTATTGCTCCAACCTCAAGGCTTCCAACCACCTATGTGGCCCACTGATTATTTCTACCTGCACACTCCAACCTGAAAGTGCAATGTTATGTGATGAAAGCTGGCCACTGACAGGCAGGGGTCACAGTTCAGCCACGTGAAATATGATTCCTGGGGTAGAAGTCAAGAGGTCCTTGTCTCAGAAAAGTAAATGTACTCCAAGATGCTGAGGTCATTTGACCCAACACGCTGTAATTTTCTTGTGGTAAAAGCTCGGATATGAAAGTTTCAAGTTTATGTTTTTTGCATGAGGATAAATTTCTGAAGACTGGGATCTTAAATGTACCCTCATTAAACTGATATTCTGGAAATATAAAGGTCTTGGTTAGAACTAATGACATTTAAGTTTGAGCTGTTAGAAAAGATGAGCGGCTCAGTTCCTCTACTGCCTCCTTTCTTCGTTCCTCTTCTCCTTTGCCTTAATAGCCACGCATGTTGAAAAGAGATTCCAAAATTCCTTCCTGTGACGGTGACATCAGCAGACAGAAATACCACGACAGCTGGGAGACAGCAGGCTGGACTCTGCTGCCTCTGGGCTGTGTTCAAATGAAACTCTGTGGGACACACAGATCACATTTGCTGTAGCAAAACCTGATCATGTTCCAGAGCTGGACAACAGTGCGCACAGTTTTAACAAGTGGGTGCTGTTCTTTCAAAGAAAATGTATTTTCTCCTGAAGAAGGAGTGAAAGTTTAATGCGGAAATAACTCCCAACATGTTTTTATTTTCTAATGAGTCTGTTCTCCACCAATCCCAGGTCACACAGACTGTGTAGAGTAAAGCTTAGTCATTAGCACGTTACCCGCGCCAGGAGTGGTCAGCCAACAAAGCCAACATAGCAAAAAATATGAAGATAATTATTTGGGAATGGTGAAGTCATGTGGAAAGTCTTCTCAGAAGAGTGGGAGCTGTTATGATTCAGGATCAATTTAGGATGTGGACATGATCAGCAAACTCAACATTAAAAAAACAGTAAATAGGGAGAGGTAATAGTTCATCAAGCTTTGAGGTACATTTTCTCCCATACAGTAGGTGAAACAACATGAATTAAGAACACAGTGTACACAATGAATCAGCGGCCATGGGTGCTTTCCGTGCATGAAAACAAACCAGATAACATTACCTCATTGTATCTGAAGGAAGATTATGTCCCAAAGAAATATATCGGACTCCTCCCACATTGTGCCCTGTCCTTATCTGCACACTGTAGTGAAGATAACTCAAACACGTCTGCATTGTGGAGTTAATAGAAGGTAAGCAATGAGAAGAAAAATAAAGGAGACAACAAGCACGTCCCCAGCAAATGTAAGACCCCACACAAAGTGAGCCTTGCTACTAGCGCCAGCAGGAGACGGAAACAACAACACAAAACCACCGAAGAAGTGAGAGGAAATGTGAGACAAGCAGCAGGCGGTAAAAACAAACATAGGTCCTGATAACTGCAAAATTTGTCACTCTATCACCTTCTACCTGTCACCAGATCACAGAAGCAGTCTGCACAACTCAGAAAAACACATAACACCCTGCTGACAGATTCAGGCCTCACATATTGCAGGTACAGTTTTTAAAATCACTTGGCTGTAATTTGCACAGTAGAAATGTTGCAATGTTCATTAAATATTCATGTGATTTGTGTAATTTGAAACAGTTAGTGCCAAATGTAAGTACTGTGTTTGACCGGGAAAAGAAGTGAGACTAACAGATTTCAACATGCTTTTCTAAGACGATGTAAAGAAATTGTAAAGACCTGTATGAAAGTTTTCGTCTGCAAAGCCAGACATTATAAAGTTTCCTAAAGATGACCGAATCACTAAAAGCACTGATGCATCTGTCTCTAACAATCAAACATGTGCGCACATGAAGAATTCTTGGGTGTGTATGTTGTACTGTGCAGCAGCCTCTGCCTCTCAGAGCAGTCCAGGACATTCTCCATGCAGCTGTTACACAGCGCCTGCAGCATGATGCTAAGAATGGCTAAGAGGCTGGCATACCAACACACACACACACACACGCACACACACACAGTGGTTGCATCACTATAATCGTGTCCTACAGTCGCTCTGTTGCAAGGTCAGGTTATAGAAAAATGCCCTGCAGGCAAACGCATTATAAATATGATAAGGGGAGGGGGGCAGAGAGCGAGAGCAAAGGAAGGAGAGAATAAAAGAAAGAAACAAAGTGAGAAAAGAGCAGCGAGGACACGATGAAGAAGGAGACAGAACACCAGAGGCATGAATACAATTTCAAACAGCAGTCTGGCGATCTGTCCACTTCCATCTCCCGCTCTGTCGCTGAGCCTGACACCCACCAGTGCCATGTCTGCAATTAAGTCAAAGTTCAACCAACTCCAGCCTAATGCTCAGTATTGGGATACAATGCAGGAGCTCATTCTCAAAATACCGAAAAAATCTCTGATAACATATGCATATAAAGCCTTAAGTGCAATTATTTGCAGGCTAGCAGCCGAGCTGAACCGCTTAATACAAACCTGGAGTGAGGCTAGGGTGGCCAGGCTGTGTTGTAAGATTTGGAGATTTTTCAGAATTACACTTCAAAGAGTTAAATAGGAAGATTAACATTACTCTCGTGTGCAAATTTGGGCCTGTATAAGAAGCAGGAGTCACGATGTAGTTAGTGTAACGTAGCTGGAAGGAAGGTCAACCATAGCCTGGTTCTAACTATTTCCACTGAAGCTTACCAATTAACAGGTTTTTTGTGAGTTTTGCACATCAGTATTAATTGAAATACTACGTCACAAAATAAACTGTTTAAAACTTTTATAAACAGTACTCAAAGTTTAGGGGTTCAAAAGAAATTAGACACAACCATCTGCAGGCAATTTTTAAGCCTTAATAATAACTTAAACACACAGAAAGCAGTTTATTTGCCAAGTGTCCAAATTCAAGATTTCTATCACTCTTCTTAAAAAACAGATCTACATCTCTGAATGAAATAAATCAGATACAGCATGTTATTGACTAGCTTTGGAAGTACTGATGAGTGCATGTCTGTATTATTCATTTAGATGGAACTTGCCAGATACTTTAATCCTGTCATCTAAGTAGTTTCCATGACCATTAGCATTTATGGACATGTGACTGTAGAACAAATCAGGGAGAAAAATAAGGTAAAAAAGAAAAACTCGTATGGACTTTTTTTTATTATTGTTGTAATTGCTGATTATATTATACTGTTAGATACCATCTGCAATCGTATCTGACGTCAGGTATGGTTAAGCAGCATTTTATACATTTCTTTCTTTCCCAACAAAACCATTTTACTAAAACGCTGTCAGAATCAGCAGTGTGATTGGCTCTGTCTCTTGCTGTAATAAAGACAAATGACCACTAGATGGAGCCGACAACCAGGGAATGAGAGCCAGTAAACCTGTTCAGTGGTGGTCGTCTGTTTACTGCTTCAGTGCTGCAGTTAGAACTATAAAGCAGCCACCTGAAGAGATCAGCGGTATGTGATGATGACAAAATAAAATTTAGCTATTGTTTGACAAAAGATTTTCTTTATATTAATTTTATTTTAATTTATGCTGAAGTATTGACTTGAAAGTTTCAAGGTCCGGTACAATGTCTCCGTGCTAATGATTTTACTCTTTATTGACTTTTTTTTTACCTTCATCTGCAACATGAAATGAATCAACAACAACTGAGGGGTTGGGAGATAAAAGTTTAAGGCGATTCATTGTAGAATAAATAGAAAAGAGTCAAAGTTTTTTGTTTTCTGTGTTTCTCTGCACTGTTTTGATTTGATTCACTAAAAGCTGCTGCTCACTGACTGATTCAGGCTGCTGAGCTTTTCTGCAGGCTGTAGCTCAGACCCGACACAAACATGAACTGACGGAGGCGTCAGAACGCACACACCATCAACAACAACAGAAGGAGCCGCATCTGTTTTTCCTTTGCAGCTCTGACTGCACAGAAACATCTCAGCTGTTTTTGTTTGGCGCTTTGATCTCTCCGTGCTTCTTTATTGTCTTTGCTGTTTGTCAGCACGGCTCCTGACAAATACGCCAAATCTCAACAAACTGTGGACAAAAGACTAATGGCAACACTAACAACCTACAATATTTGTATTATTTATCTTTCTTTATGACTTTCCTCACGTATTTCTCAGACATTTTTGCAGTCGTTGTATAGTCAGTGTCACTTTGTGACTTTGAAAATCTTGCCTTTGCTGACCTCCAGTGGTGCATCACGTCACTGTGATGCTGGGATGAACAGATGAACAAAAATAGAGCTTTTCAGCCTGATGCTAAGATACTCTAAAATAATGTCAATAGCAGGATTTGCTGTTTATGGTTCTGCTGAGAAATCAAGACTCATTAGTAGCTAATAAATGACATACAGCCAGAGTGACATCATTTACCCACAGAACAAAGCCAGATTTGTAACTGTGTCACACACACACAGTCGTCTCTGTGGGTCTGACCGAGTCATTTCCCAGCACTGACAGTGATGTAATCTTTAAAACAAACAGACTCGACACACGCTGTCAGATGTGCGGAGCTTCTGTGTGTCCTTTATCTTTCTGGAGGGCGACAAACAGAAGCAGAAGTGAAAAGGAAAGAATACAACTTCTGGTTCTTGCGTATTTAAGAGGGTTGTTTAAGGCTTCATGTGTTTTTAGTGTGAAGTCAGGGTATGTATGCAGTATGCAGTATTGATGAGGTGGCTGTTGTTTAGATCAGTTTTTCCCAACCACTGTGCTGCGGCACATAGGTGTGCCGTGGAAGATTTTCTGGTTCCACCGGATTAGTAATCTAAATGACCGGTGTGAGTAACGGGCAGAACAATTACATTCTCTTCCACTAGAGGGCAGTGCAAATAACTGCTCTAATTAAATGGGTTGCCAACTGCCAGTAAAACAGAAGAAGACGAAGAAGTTAGATAATAGTCTTGCTGTGAGTGAGACAAAAATAGCAATAGATAAATATTTTAAAAGAAAAGTAGTCAATCTGACCTGAGTCCCTGAGAAAGCAAAAGCAAAAAAGTGTATACTGGGGACAAACCAAGCTAATTCCGCTATGCCTGGTGCTATATAACTAGTATATGATACATTCATTTAAAGGGGATGAGAGAAAAAACAGATTATTTGATGAGTTTTTCTTAAGCAAAATTACATCTATGTGTTTGATGAGGGAGGTTTACATAGATCAGTGTACACATATAAACCTATATGTGTGTGTGTGTGTGTGTGTGTGTGTGTGTGTGTGTGTGTGTGTGTGTGTGTGTGTGTGTGTGTGTGTGTATAGATGAGCTAGAACTGTAATTTGCAATGAGAGTTAATTCCCTGAGTTTCTTTATCCTGCCTCTCCTCTGTCTGGTTGTGAATTCTCAGTCTTTGTACTGGTGTTAGTTACTTCCTGTTTTATATCGCTAGCCTCTTCAAATTCAAATTTTCAAATTTTATTTGTCACGTACACAGTCATACACAGTACGATATGCAGTGAAATGCTTAGACAACTGCTCGTGACCTAAAGAAAAAAAAAAAGGAAAGGGCTATGAATAAGATAGGAAATAAATATGAAAAATTAAAAAGTGTAAATTTAACTAGGAAGGAATAAAATATAAGAATATAAAATATAAAAAATGAAATAACTGTACAACACAAATTAGAATGAAGGGTAAATTTAACTGGGAAAGAATAAGATAAAATATATAAATTAAAGTTGAAAATAAAATAACTGTACAACAAAATACACAATATAGAACTATATAAGAATGTATGAAGAAATATAAATAAATATATATATATATACACACACAATAACAGCAGCTGTACAAGTATTAACTGGAAATGAAGAATATAATGTCCAGTGTTGTGCAATCCACATTATGTCTTGTGCAGTGCAAATATGCTTAAAGTGATTTAAGTGATGAAGTGAAAACAAAGTCCAGAAAGTCCAGTGTGTGTGTAAGAACTGTATGTGTGGGTCAGTACTGTGTGGTGGTGTGATTGAGAGACCGTATCGCCTGCGGGAAGAAGCTCCTCCTCAGTCTCTCTGTGTTGGTCTTCAGGGAGCGGAATCGCTTTCCTGACCTCAACAGAGAGAACAGTCTGTTGTTGGGATGGCTGAGGTCCTTCACGATCTTCCTGGCCTTGGTCCAGCACCGCCTGCTGTAGATTGAGTGCAGGTCAGGGAGCTCGGAGCGGATGGTGCGCTCAGCTGACCGCACAAACTGTAGTGGGTCCAGTGTGTCTGGTAGTGAAGAAACGATGAAGTCTCTGACCAGGCGTTCAAAGCACTTCATCACTACTGAGGTGAGGGCTACAGGGCGATAGTCATTGAGAAGCAGGGTGGGGTTTCTTCGGGACAGGAACAATGATGGACTCTTTGAAGCATCTTTGAAACTCTTGTCTTGCGTGTATATTATATTTAGCTTTACATCATTCTCCCTAATTTCAGCTATGCCCCAAACATCCTCCTGTGTGTGTTTAAACATCTGTCCTTCATGTTGTGTCAGAGAATTTGTGACTTCTCCCTCCTGGTTCCCAGCTCCTGTGTTTGGATCATGTTGTATTCCTGATCTTTTCTGTTGGATTTTTGCACTACTTTTGTTTTGAACTCTAAGCCAGTTCTATAGTTTCATTTGTCCGCATTATGATACACAGGATAAAATGCGTGTTTTAATAGGATTCTAAAAACTGGTTCCTCCGGTGCAATAAAAGTAAGGATTCGGAAGCTTCCAGAAAAATGTGTGCAGTTAAAAATATTAAGAGACAACATGCATCTATAGTTGTGTGTGAATGTGCAGTCATGGCAGGGAGTGACTCAGCTACAGACCAAGCTCTCTGGCAGGAAATAGAAAATATCCCTCGCTCTCCCTCCCTCACACATCCAGTCTGAAGCCTCAGAGCGACTCTGGGTTGAGTCCTGCAGCTGTTACTGGAAACATCGCTGCTGCTTCTGCCACTGCTGCTATGTTCTATTTAGAGAACCCATACAACAAAAATGATGCAGAGGAGAGGAGGCCAACACACCAAAGACTGAGCAAGCAGTACCAGCGGCTTGAAGGAGAGGAAGCATCTGAGTCAGTGAAATTTAAAATAATCTCATCAATAAAAAATAATCCACCTCAGCTACATCTAAGCAGATTAAAACTCCATCTACATGAATGAATGAGCGTGAAGGGATGCCCTGACAAACGTGTCTATGTTTGAAGGTTGAGCTCCTGGAACAGCCTATGTCTGGCTCTCACTTACATAATACCAGAACTATCAAATAGATGTTCAGGAAGCCCCGTGTGACAGATTTCAGTGAGATTCAACTGTGCTGGGATGGATGAAGAGTTTATTTAAAAATAGAGGAAATATAATCTATCCAGCTTGTTGACACCACAAAATGATTTTTAAAATTATTACAAAAT
Organism: Astatotilapia calliptera; assembly: GCF_964374335.1. Taxonomy (NCBI): domain Eukaryota; kingdom Metazoa; phylum Chordata; class Actinopteri; order Cichliformes; family Cichlidae; genus Astatotilapia; species Astatotilapia calliptera. The sequence continues at coordinate 5,217,024 of NC_137440.1, forward strand.
CCCCACCACTTAAGTTGATGTTTCAAATGTATAATTTTGTCTAACTAAAAGTTCAAAACCTGCAGATTTTTTGGTAACTTTGTAAAAAGATGAATACTTTATTTATCCCATTTATTGAAAATTCTTTTATTTTATGATAACTGAAATTAGGCTCCAGCACTGGTTAACAAAATGCATGGATGGAAATGTAAAAAAAATAAAAATTACTGTGGGGGAAAAGTGAAACTGCTCTAGTGTCCCTGGGGATTGTTTACTCATGGGTGTGGAGTAATGTACTAGACTGTTGTTATGAAGGAGCAGCCGAGGCTGAAGGCAATGGTTTCGATTTACCAGTCAGTTTATATCTAACCTTCAAACATTTTAGCAGCTGAAATGAGTTTCCTCTGTAGGGTTACAGAGTTCAAGAGCTCAAACACGAGAGGGAATTTGGACTACAGCTGCTGCTCCTCTCCACTGATCTATCTGTGCAATATCTGGTCAGAATCAAGAGAAAAAGAGTGCCAGCAGTCATTTCCCAAAAAGTGCCGTTTCTGTCAAAGCTGTGGAAGGATTTAAACTGTTCGCAGACTGAGTATAAGCCGGACATCATTAATTCAAGCAATCAAAAATAAACAACATATTTCCTTCTTCTTACATAAATACTGATGTATAATACAGAGTAAGACCGACGGCTGGTGCTGCAGAATCTGAAGAATCTGGGGAGTGGCTGGACATAAATAAATGAACAGTCAGTAACTGAGCGAAAGCCAGTTATTACATAACATCCAGACCATGAAGAAAGGAAGGGCATCATGGGAAATTCACCACCTGGGGTCATACAGCTGAATCAGCTGAGGTTCTACACGTGTGCATGTATGCTACGCTATGCTACTGCCTTTGAATGCACCGTGGTTACACAGAGAGAGACAGTGCGCGCTGACTCTAACGTTCCTGCACTGACACAAATATATACACTTCTATTTCGTTCAGAACGCTAACAACATATTCAGGAACTTTCAAGTTAATACTGAAATTAAGCCTCAACTCTGATAACACCATGTACGAACATCTAAGTTACTTTTGGTTGCTCACTTATTCACACAGTTTCTCCACAGCAGGTAGCTCAACATGTCTGATTTGGACTCTTTAAGCCAGATGCACTTCCTGGCACAACCCCAAAGAAATATACCCTTCCTTAGATAAAATCTGAGATCTTTCACTTGTAGGGCAGACTTGTAAACCACTAGTGTACACTATGGAGGCACTAATATCAGAACCTACCACTAAAATATAAATGTCAGTAATAGCTGCGACGGGAGTGTCAAGGAGCTAAAAGGCCATGAAGTCCAGATGACAGCATGTATGAAACAACAGCTGCAAGTTAACATCTAAACATTTTTAAAACTGAAGCTAATCGGAGATCAGCTTACTATAGCAGCCAATGAAGGATTTAATTTAATCTTAATCCCATACCACACAAACTGTCATCTCCAGCATCACAAAAGATGCTACAGACTCAAAAATGATGTTGATTCTCATCGAGCGATTCTAAATTCAACAGATGTCAAAGCCTTTTCTGTTTCCATCAAACAGAAATAAACAGGCTATCCATTCCTACCTTGAGCTGCACTAAGTGGACGTCCACGTGCCGGTTGTTGCTGTCTTGCCCCACAGAGTGTGTGAGCTGCGTCACTCTGTCACTGGTTGCTCTCAGCCACTTCTCAATCTCTGGTAGGTGTAGGACGACCTTCCAGTCGGCTCCAGTGTGGAGAGGCGGAGGTTTCTTTGACCTGAAGAAAAACATACGCCACACAAGACAGACAACCTCAACAATACAGACTTATAGCACTGCTACAGAATTACCTCGTGATCTTTTCCACAGACTTTCTTAGACCTTAAGAAATAGTGTATAACATGAGAGAAAACACATGAATTGTTATGATCATCACTCTGGCTAGCTTTATACCTCCGGGAGTTGTCTTGTCCCATGTGAGGTCCTTCAGTGAGGCTTCCCTGGCTGGGGCCTGGGCCCGGTGAGGAAGAGCCATCCTTCGACTGAGGCTCCAGGCCGAGAGGGGGAACAGTGATAGCAGCAAGTGAGCTCGAGGTGCTGGGGTCCAGGTTCGGGGTGACAGGAGTGACAGAGGTGAGCATCGGCGAGGCTGGCTCAGGGGCCACCGGTGAGAGAGCTACGACACTCATGGTGTTGGAGAGAGGGGAGGTACACAATTTCTAATGTGGGTTCACAGGACTCACTGAATAACACTGGAGAGAGAAGAACAGAGAGTATATAAAGGTCAATAAAAGCATCGAGATTCAGAGGAAGAACAAAAACGAAGGCTAAGGGACTGACAACAAACACTGCATCTACAACAGACACTAAAATAGCACAGTGGGCAGAAAAACTAATACTCAAAAATTTGAAAACAATAAGACGGGTTTAATTAACAGGGCTGCACCATCAATCATTTGTAATACTATATTTATATTTAAAAAACATTTAAAAGGCAGAAATGCTTTTCTTGACTGAATATATATTAAAAGTGGATCATTTTTAGTGAAAAATATCTTCAGACAATCATATATGAATGTTAATATTTTTCTAAAAATATATCAAAGTAATTCCTTCACAAAACTGATCAGTAATTTTTAAAACGCATTTATGAGTTTTAATACAAGTGCAACTTTGAATATTAAGGCTAGGTGGGAAGCTGAGACTGGCACTCTAATTTCAGAGGAGACTTGGGAAGAGGTGTTCGGTGAAGCCCATCTTGTGACTAATTCGGGGCTGTGGAGAGAATTTAAATGGGAGGTGGTCATAAGATGTTTTAGAACCCCAGAGATGATTCCTAAAATGAACCCTACAACTCCTGACACTTGTTGGCGAAATTGTGGTACTCACTTAGGAACCCATTCACACATATTCTGGTCATGCCCAAAAATTTGCTCATTTTGGAATGACGTATTTAAAGCCCTGAATACAGTCTTCCAATAACCATTAACAAAGAACCAACAGTTTGCCATTTTAGGGGTATTACAAAAGGGTTTTACAGGAAACAATAAAAAGTATCTCTTAAGAATCTTGCTTACAGCAGCACTAAAGTGTATCACCATTACGCGGCTAAATCTTGACCCACCTTCATATAATATGTGGGTTGATAAAGTAAGAGAGATTTATACTTATATGCTCTGCGGATTCAGAGAGAATTGTTCACCGAGCGTTGGCGACCCATGCATGCTTTATCGTTTCAATAAACTAGCATAGGTTTGTTTCGTTTTGTTCATTTTTGCTACTAAGATTGTCACATGTTATTTAATATTATATTAAGGTGTTTTTTTGTTGTTTTTGTATTGTTTTGTGTTTCCTTTTTGGAGTTTTTATTTTAATTTGTACTTCTACATTGCTGTTCCTGCTCCTGTATCTGTTCGACTTGTGAACATTGACAAGTACAAGTTGTAAGGTTGTGAACTATAATAAAAATTGAGTTTAAAAAAAATCATATATGAATGAATAAATATTGCTTGCTTTATATAACAATATCCAAGTTTACAATTCACTTTCATGGTTTTTGCATATAAAACTGCTGTTGCCTATCAAACAGGTTTTGACTTTCTCACAAAGCCTGTGATGGAATATTTTTAAACCAATTCTTTATATTATACATTTGATCCCCAAAAGCACGAAGTAACAGGAAAACACAGATTTCTGTAAAATAAGGCAACCCAGTAATATTGTCTCAGCTGTATGTAGACCAACTCTGTTTATGTATAATAAAGTCTCAAGATGTATCATTAACCTGAAAAGGCCAGCGATTTAAGAGAAAATTAAACATTAATTGTAGTAAATGTTTTATATTTAGAGGTCAAAGTGCCAATAAGACGTCTACAGGAGTGAGTGACGAGCCAATTAGAGAAGTGACCTTTTCACTGGTGATTCTGTTGTCAAGCTGTGGAAGTACACAAACACCGATATAAACTGCCCTCCGGCTGTCATGTAGATAAAACGATGAAGCAGCTGTTCGCTCACAGACCTGCACAGTTACAGTTAGGAAAAGCATGCAAGGCACATAAACAAAAAAGAAAAATGCAAAGTAAACTAAGATAAAACGAAGTATAAAAATGAGAGCTACGTCAAATTATTTTTTACAAAATAAAAAAATAAACAGGAGAGAATTATTGCCTTCAACACACTGAGCAAAGATGCATATGTGCTCCCTCTTTCCCTCTTCATCATCACTTATTATTCTATTATTCTGTCTTCTTTCCATCTTTAACTCTACAAAGCCTTTTCCATTCTTTCAGTCCATTCACCTCCTGACATAAAGTATTCAATTAAAACACTAAATACCACACAAATCTTGTGTAGTTTTATGTTTAAATTTCCATCTACTATCAGATCTGTTCATAGACAGCCGGGGCAATTCCCCATGAACCTGAACATAGGAGGGGCGCAGCCAAAAGGAGCCCCTCCTCTGCATTATACTGGATGCTCATATTCTCAGTCTTAGAGTAAATTTGAATTCTGTTCAATCCTATTCAGTTTTATTTATATAGCGCCAAATCACAACAACAGTTGCTTGAAGGTATTTATACTGTAAGGTAAAGACTGCAATAACACAAGCAAGAACTTGGTGACAGTGAGAAGGAAAACTCCCAGGATGAGTACACTACCAGCACTTTGGCTTCCAGCAACATTAGTTGGTGACTTTGCTGAGTCCAAGGCCCGAACGATTACGTGACACTATGGTTTTTTCATATTGTGAAATGTGCTGCAAAACAAACTGAGGTACACTAACTGTGTTACAAAAGGTTAAATTACTTAAGGGTAAAATTAGTGCAGGATAAACAGGTTGTTTTGCTGTGCTGTCATTACTGTTTGTGTACAATAGAAAGACAGCACAATCAGTGTACTGTCAGTGTAGAGGATCGAAATCTGCCAGGACAACTCATAAAACATCTGCTGACATCTGGTTAAATTCAGTTGTGCACAGCCACAGAGAGCAGCAGGTCAGCTGATCATACACTAAGAAAATCTACTGGAGCTCTCAATAGAAATTATTGTGAGTTGTGATTTCTTTATCAGAATTTAAATTTAGACTGAAATAAGGTTTGCCTTCCTATCGCCTAATATTAGACTAATAATAATTTAATTATTACGTTAATGTCGCACAGTTAGTTTTGCACAAAGACAGGTGGTAGAAATGTTCTTCTACTTCCTCACTTTGAGTACATTTCAGGGTGCTTTTTCACTTTTACTTGAGTAAAAGAAGTTGAATCAGTACTTCAACTTTTACTGGAGTATTTTTCAACACTAGTATCTGTACTTCTACTTAAGTAAAGAGTGTGTGTGCTTTTGCCACCTCTGCAAAGCTGAAAATCTCAAAAATGGCAACAAGTACAAGAATGTTGTGGACCCAAAGGGAAAAAAGAGCAAAGTCTATATATCGTGTACTTTCCAGTCTGTACAGTTCTCATGTCTTGCTGTGAAATACACTCTACCTCCATAAAAGTTCACGTTAAAGAAGTTGTGTCTTGATCTTCTACCAGAACTGCACAAGACAAACCAAGGAATAAAATCTCCCTTTTAAAAGAATTCCTAACAAACAACTGCAGACTCAAACCATGAAGGAGACAGGAGACACAGGAACAGTGACAACACTGGAATACAAAAACATTAAGGATTGTATGTATTATTGTAGGGCATTGGTGGGCAACTCCAGGCCTCAAGAGCCACTGTCCTGCAGGTTTTAGATAACACCCTGGGTCAACACACCTGAATCAAATGATTAGTTCATCACCAGGCCTCTGGAGAACTTCAAGAAATGTTGAGGAGGTAATTTAGTCATTTAAATCAGCTGTGAATTAAATCTCGAGGTGTGGAGTTGGTCACCCCTGTTGTAGGGTCTACCTTACAATATAAAGTGCCTTGAAGCGGCTGCTGTTGTGATTTAGTGCTGTATAAATAAAACTGCATTTATTTGAACTGAAGGGAGCTTACAGAAAACTTTCCTGATGAACCAGTGGGCTGGACAAGACTGAGTAGTCCGAATACTTCAAACTTTCTCCCAGGTGTGCAGCTGTTCCACTGTCTAGAAAATGTCTTATTAGTCAGAGGACAATCTCGACTGCCATTAAATCTTTGTGCCCTGTCAATAAGGAAGGATCTTCTGTGTATAATCCACCTGAAAACTTGGAACTAAAGATCCAGTGTGAGGTCTTTTATAAGACACAGCCAACAATTTGGCTATTTATTGTCATTTAATGACATAAAATTATATGTGGCTCAGCAAGTCACCGCCTGAAAAGATCACATGGACCCTCATGCGCACTCATCGCTCGCAGGAGGTGCCATAGAGGTTGGATGTGATGTGTGTGAGGTGGCGTTCAATGGCAAAGACGCTGAGAGTCCAATCCATGAATGTTGAGACTGCCTATTGGGACGGGAACACCACCACTCTGGAATGGTGCCATGGCTGCAGTGATGCGGATGCTATACCAGTCTGTTGTGGTGAAGAGGGAGTCGAGCTTAAAAGTAAAATTATGACATTGCCATTCCTTACCCTCATCTACTGCATGGTCACAAGCTCTGAGTAGAGACCAAATCAGTGAGATCACAGATATGAGCTTTCTTCACAGGGTGAGAAGCTCAGTCATTCAACAGAGACAGAGTAGATCCCCGGCTCTTAAACATCGAAAAGAACACAGGACACAGGACAGCCACTGCAAGCGATTTATAGAATACGATACTAGACATGAAACATATAATTATTTAAAATGAGCTCAATCTTAAACATTTGCAGGAGTTATATCAAACCATTTAACACTAAAGGGGTCATTTTTCTACAGAATAGTTATTTTAGTTTTTTATGCACAATCATTTTCCAATAATACAGTTTTATTTGTACTGAGGTGTTTTGTTACTCTTTTCCTAATGAAATGGTTTGATAATTTCCTCCACCTCTTGTCATTGTCAGTTAATAGTAAATAATTTTTTATAAGATATTTGTAATATAGCAGACATTTATGTAACTATAGTAGTAGTAATATCTCACAATTATTCAGCCAGGAAGGAGTGCAGAAAGGTGAAGATGTCCATGTAGAGTGCAGACGTGCAGTGAAAAAGGCACATTTTAATCTGCTCCAGTTTATCTTGTTAAACTAATAATTAGTGGAGCTTTTAAGGGTTGCGTTTCTGTAAAAGTCCCCGCAAGCCACTGCTTTAGAGTGACTCTGGCTATGTCGGTTAGTGCTAAACTTGGTTTTGGTTAATAGGAATGAAAATAATCCCTCCAACAGCAGGAGCTCATTTTGAAAAGACGGAGGGAATGTTGTTATTCCTGAATTCTCTCTGCTTTACTGTAAGTGACTAAAAAGCAGACGAGTTTTAAGGTGATCACATGAAACACTGCTAAACTTAGCAGTGACTATATTATATCAACAACTACATTTGTGTCCTTGGCTATAGTTAGATACCTGATAAAAGATAAGAAATGGCTACTACTAATCCAGCTGTCATTTTCAATTGATTGCTGAAAAATATTTCCTGTTCAGCTCCAGCGCACACGTCATCTAACATGCAGGAAGCTGGTTACTGTTACTGCTCTGCTTTGGCTCCAGGGTGAATTTCCTTCATACTTTGTAGGGTTGATAATAAAAGAAAAAGAAAGAGAAAGCAGTGCAAATTACAGAAAACTAGCCATTAGCTTCATATCCGGTTGTTCAGTGATGACACGACGAATCCTACTTCCGGGCCTAAAGTAGTCTGCGTTTAATATGGCTTTTGTGTTGTTAACATGTTTAATGTTATGTATTTTCTTCTATTTGATCTCAAAAAGCTCCTAAAACAGTCAGTGATCACTGTTGACCTCCCTCAGCTTTTATTACCGCTAATCATTTATTTAAGCTCAGTTTTTAAAACCTTAGGATGTAACTACAGCCCAGCCCATGCAGCAGTATAGGAATGACTAACCTCGTATTGTGGATGGATTATCTCAGTTGTTCTCCTGGCTGAAGTTTGGTCCTTTTACAGCATCCTGCCATGCGATTACATTTGTTCCTGACCACCGAGAACACTCACGTTAACTTTTATCGAGTGGAAAAAAAGTTAGCTTGTTCATATTATGCTAACATAGCTGTGTCGCTAGCGGTCACGTAGCACATCATTATATACCAGCTAGCCAAACTTAAGTAACCCTACAAACGTCACTGCTGTTTAGATTTCTGTCTTCATTTATGTTGGAAGTGATAGCAGAGCTGTACGTTTTAATTTGTTTCCAAAACCCCGCAGTCAGGACATGCTATATTGTATTTAGATAGAAGCTAGCGAGCTAACTCCCTGCTAACTTCTAACTCCGTTAAATGTCATAAATTCCGTTTTCATGGATGTCTGGATGTTAAACTCAATTGTTACACCTGGTAGAGCAGAACGCTGATCATTTTATTAAAGATGAAAGACTTTAGACAGTTTTTCAACTCTCAGTAATGCCATAGTGATCGTTTGATATATGGACCTGCAGCGGAGTTTAGGTCCAGACACGGCCAGTGACGTCAGACTGAACAACCGGATTGTTAACTATATACAGATGAAGCACATAAGCACACAAGCGCAAATAAAGCGCAGGTCATGTAAATGTGACATAGGAGCCGATTATCTGTGATCAGTTGTGAGCGTGTTATGGAGTGAATTATGCAATGCCAACCTTTTACTGGAATCAGCTGAGGCAAAAAAACGAAAGTATCTTTTCATTTGACGGCGCATGCCAGAGGATGCAGCAGTAATAAGCTAATAGTGGAGCTCTCCAACTGTGGCCATCTGATGACTACAGAAGATTTAGAAAAGACGTTTTAAAGACACTTTAAAAGGAGGAACTGAACTGTCTGTCCAGAGATTCCTTGTGCTTTATTTTTTACCTACTCAGAGTTTCTTATCTGGAGCTTTTGGTGTTTGGAGAACTGCTACTGTTTACTTGGAGGTATTGGATGTATTTTAGGCCTGTTTTCAGAAGCTTGACTCGGGAGCAGAAACGTGACTGAGAGGTTTGAGGCAAGAAGAAAATGAAATCTCAGCCTGAGGCCAATCTCAAATGTCCAATCTGCCTTGAAATCTTTCAAGATCCTGTAATCCTGTGGTGCAGCCACAGTTTCTGTAGAGCGTGTCTTCAGAGATGGTGGACAGAGACCTCTGCTACATGTCCAATTTGCAGGACAACATTTTTACAAGGCGATCCACCACAAAACTTGGCTCTAAAGAATCTTTGTGAGGCCTATTTGCTGGAGAGAACTCGAAGATTTCACTGCAAACTGCACAAGGAAAATCTGACACTCTTCTGTGTGGACGATCTTGAGCCAGTGTGTGTTGTGTGCTTGCACTCAGAAACTCACAAGAACCACAGATTCAGGCCCATCAATGAAGTTGCTCAGGATTACAAAGAGGGACTCCGGAAACTCCTCAAGCCTTTACAAGAGAAAAGTGAGCTCTTAAACACCGTTAAGGAAGACTTTGACCAAACAGCTGAAAATATTGAAGTTCAGGCTCGAGACACAGAGAGGCAGATTAAGGATGTGTTCTCGATACTTCATGAATTTCTCCAAAAAGAAGAGAGAGCAAGAATTGGTAGCCTGAGAGACGAAAAGCAGCGTAAGAGTCGAATGCTGAAGAGGAAGACAAATGTTCTGAGCAGAGAGATTGCAACTCTTTCGGAGACAATCAGAGAAACAGACGAGGCGCTAGAAGCAGAAAATATCTCCTTCCCGCGGAACTACAGCGCTGCAGCTCAAAGAGTCCAGCATTCCCTCCCAGGTGTTGAAGAACTAACCCCAGAAGCTCTGATAGACACCGATAAACACCTGAGCAACCTCTCTTTTGCCATCCTCGACAGCATGAAAGATATGATTTTCTCTACTTTTAAACCTGAGCCGTGCCATCCCAGCTATCTACAGGCACCCGCTTACTACGATAACCACAGGGTAGCTCAGACCAGGAGGCCAATGAGTCTTGCGCTGCCAGAGAGTCAAGCTCGAGAACACAGTCATATGCTTGACAACAAAGTCTTCCCACCACCACTTGCAAATCCATTATTCCCATGCCAGCCTGCTCAGGCTTCCGTGAGTAGTAACGTTCTTGGAAATGCAGGAGGTTGGGATTTGAGACCTGCAGCAACTTCAGTGTGCAATGAAGAAAAAAGTAAGCGTGGAAAGAAATTCATATTCCCCAACATATTAAAGCAAAAAAAGTAAAGGACAGCTTGGATGTAAACAGATATATATATTTTTTTCATGTTAAGATGTATGTAGAATTCCTGATATTTGTCATTATATATAAATCAGTATGATTTGCTAGTTTATTAATTGCACCCAATTTACACAGTGGGGTAAATTAAATCCTCTTCAAAGTGCACAATTCAAACTGACCGTAAAGTTGATTTATTACACCTGTAAAAGTACATTAGGTTGACTATCTTACTTTTAGAGGGATGGAACTAATAAAGGCATATTGAGTGTTTCTTTGAAAAGAATTATTTATTAACAGTTGTCACTTTTGTAAAGTTTATGTGTTAGATTTTGTCGTTTTGTGTGAAAGGAACTAAATCTGACAGGATGTGAAAGCAAGCAGAATTTGAAAAAAGCTTCTGTAACCTGTTGTAATCAAGAATAAATTGATGATGTATTTGATTGTTACCATGTGTAATTACTGAGTACTGTTTAAAATAAAAATGTGTCGCTCCCCCAATTAACACCCAGGACAGGAAACACGTCAGAGCCCTCAAAGAAGCTGTTTGATGTTAGATGAACTGTGAGAAGAGGAAAAGTGAGGAACTGAGAAGGAATATCAGCTCTCTGAGAAACAGCAAGAGCTGGAGGACGGTGTGTCCAGACTGAGAGCTGGGGAAGGACAGCAATTTAGTGTTTTTACACTAAATTCTTGGTCTAGTATTTGGAGCACCCTAGTGTGTGCTCTGAAAACACACTGATTTAAAATCAGCAAACAACAGCGGGAACATTTCGATATTTACATTTTTATTCATATGTTTTATGTCAAACTTGATTTCTTAATTTTTCAGCACTGCAAAGTCTTCTTAGTTGTTCAGTTACAACTGAACAACAACAACAACAATAATAATAATAATAATGACAACAAATGACAGAGAGAGAGACAAAGCTAAAAAAAACAACAATATTATTATAAATGGGCAATGAGCTACTGGAGCTTTTTCTGTAATTTTACACATTTATTATTTATATAAAATTGTGAAATTGCACCTTTTTTTCTTATATTAAGACATCTCAGGTATTAAATGTGTAATTAAATGTCTTTACACTGACAGAAAGGAGCGTTTCACTGGACCACCTTGAGATTGAAGTGGGTTGTTTTCAGCCTGCGGTGTAGATGTAGATGATGCATTGCCAGGTTGACTACCATTTGCAATAACTAACCCCAGCCTGAAAATGGAGAAACACACACACACACACAGACACACACAGACTATTGCATCATACCTCTCCGTCTGCTCTGAATTTAAAGACGTAATAATCCTTTCTCTTTAAAAGCAGATGGAGTAATCCTGTTTCATATGCAAAAGGCAAAAGATGAAACATGTGGTCAGACATGTGGTCACAACAAACTCTCTTCCTGTCATCTGCTCCACTCTTCCTTCTGTCTCTCTGAAGGAAATAAAAACTCTCCCTTTTCTCTTTTCTTCCACTCACACTTTGTCTCTCACTCTCTCTTTCTGCCCATCATTCAGCCTGTCACAGCATGGCACAGGACAGGGACTGTGTGTGTGTGTGTGTGTGTGTGTGTGTGTGTGTGTGTGTGTGTGTGTGTGTGTGTGTGTGCCCTCCCCTTTATCACAGCTGCAGCTCTAAATCCTTTTAACCAGCAGCAGACGCAGTGAACAAATAGAATGTTTTATTTATTTTCTCCTTTCTTTGAATAAAATATCCATCCAGCTTCCAGTTTATTTTGTCTGCATGTTTCACTGTGATTTTAATATAAATATTTGTTTTTAAATAAAGCACTTCTGTAGCAAAACTATCAGGGCAAACAAAGTAAAAGCATCTTTTAGTATTTTCTATGTCAAAAAGATCAATTTAAGTAGTTATTGTGCAAAACAGGTTTCAATTTCAAATCGCCAATCTTTACTGAATAATCTTAATAATGACAAATCTACTGAATTATCAGCAGAAAATTTCAGCGATCAAGGTAGCCACACACACACCTGTAAGAGAAACAGAAGATCTTCATATTTCAAGTGTTTTACACGAATTCACTGGATTTCTCTGACTGACTAATCAATTATATAATTTCAGTCGTGATATTTCAGGAAGATCAACCTGTCACATGTGTGCAAATAATGAGGAAAGAGTGGCTCAAATATGTAATGACTGAATGATTACACTAGCGAGTTCAATACTGCACCACAATAATCCATTTTAACTGAGCGTTTTACTAAAGACGGTAAAAATTCATTACCCGTAAGTTCATACTTTAGTGGATTAACAGGGAAAACTTTCACACACTTTTAAAGTTATTGATTAAAAAGTAGAAGATATTCACTATACTTTGTTCACTCAAAAGAAAAGTAATGCTAGAATGTAAAAACTGTGAAATCATTTCCTTTCTTCATTATAGACACAAAGAGTGAATGCACAGGGTGACCAGTAACCAGCAGCAGTGGTTATCATGTTTGCTGTGCTGGGATGGTTCAGGCTCTATATTGATCAGGATTTGAGGCAGCAGTGAAGCAGAGAAACAATGTCAGTGGAGCAGCAGAACAGAAGCCAGTCAGTGATAAACTCAACCTGCCTGACACGATTAATGCTGGTGATACAGTGTGACCTAGATAGGTGAGGACATGGCTGAGAGTGACACTGCAACTTCATTTTGACTTTCTCATATGTCTGTTTTTTAACTGCTGTTGCTTGTTTTTGCAAATGAACCAAACCAACTTCTCATTGTTTGGAAAATGATGTTTTAATTTAAGAGTGGCACTCCACAGGTTCACACAGCTCATGCTAAAAAGGCAGAGCGCTGATGGAAGCGGGCTCACATATTTACTTGTGACCTGTGATGTCTGCCTGCAGATTATGAGACTCCAGTTATTTGTGAAGCTTTGTTAGCCTGTTATGAAGGAGATACTGATAAACAAAGAATTGTAGCTACTAGTATGTAGACTTTTCAATTCAAATCAATTCAGTTTTATTTATACGGAGCAGAGAAAAACCCAACAATCATATGACCCCCTCTGAGCAAGCACTTTGGCGACAGTGGGAAGGAAAAACTCCCTTTTAACAGGAAGAAACCGCCGACAGAACCAGGCTCAGGGAGGGGCGGGGCCATCTGCTGCGACCGGTTGGGGTGAGAGAAGGAAGACAGGATAAAGACATGCTGTGAAAGAGAGATAGAGATTAATGAACTTTTAAGTGTTAATCAAGGAAGTGGCAGTAAGCCAACTTCCTTTAGTTACACCAACAATGTAAGTATTCAGACTTTGAGCTAGAATGTTGTATTCTCTACTATTCAGACATTATTGTTACTGTTCATGCTCAGCTGCTCATTGATGCTCACAACGCTCAGGTTTCAAACATTAATATCAATGACAGGTGCTCTGTTCACACAAGGTTGGTGAAGCTTGGCTAATAACACTGCATCAGGTGAAAAATTCCCATCTCACTACAGACACTCTGCAGTGTGTGGTTTTATATTTTTACAGTGTCTCTGTATGACACTATAATGTAAAGTCAGTCTATACCTATTATATAAATATAACTATTTACCATGCCGTAATAATAATCCAAAATGTTGTTTACTTCACAGATCTTTTTCGCTGCGTGTTACAGTGATCATTCTAAATACAAAGTAACATGTAATTCAGAAAAAACAGCATTGATTAGAGAAAACTGATCAAAATAAAGATTATTGTATTATTTTTAATTCCATCTTATATCATGACATAAGATAAATACTCTAAATACTCCAAATACCATTTTCCAAAATAGCTATTTAATACAAAGCAAGTTGAAACTCTTGCATGTATGACCTGAGCATCCAAATTTTCTACATTACATTTATTTCTGATCAAATTTCATGACTTCTCATGGTCCCCACTTCCTTGGCTTTAAAAACCCTCAAAATACCGCAGCTCTTCGGGAATGAAGTACAAACACTTTCCTCTGTCTTTCTCTGTAACATTAAACCCAGTGAAGCACTTCCTGTATCCAACATGATTCAGGATGGGCTCAGCAGGCGGGAATAGACATGATGTCATTCACTATGACCTCATCAGTCCAGTGACCACAGAGGAAGAAACGCAAGTTGCAATGATGGAGACAGAGTGGGGAAGTACAAAGGCAAGGCAAGGCAAGTTTATTTGTATAGCACAATTCAACAACAAGGTGATTCAAAGTGCTTTACAGAGACATTAGAAACAAGAACAAATAAAAAGCATGATTTAAAATTGAATAAAACAAGCAAATAAACTAACTAACTAATTAACAAACAAACAAACAAACAAACAACAGTATATAAAATCAAAACAGATAAAATCAGAACAGTAGATAAAATCAGTAGTTAAATGTAAGTTTTGAAATTTAAGCTTAAAGTGTGGATTTGGTGCTTTATTCAAATGCAGCTGAGAACAGGTGAGTCTTCAACCTGGATTTAAATAAACTGAGTGTTTCAGCTGATCTGAGGCTTTCTGGGAGTTTGTTCCAGATATAAGGAGCATAAAAGCTGAATGCAGCTTCTCCGTGTCTGGTTCTGACTCTGGGAACTGATAAAAGACCGGATCCAGATGACCTGAGGGATCTGGATGGTTCATACTGGGTCAGGAGGTCATTGATGTATTTTGGTCCTAAACCATTCAGAGCTTTATAGACCAGCATCAGAACTTTAAAGTCTATCCTCTGACGGACAGGCAGCCAGTGTAAGGACCTCAGAGCTGGACTGATGTGGTCCACTTTTTTGGTCTTAGTGAGGACTCGAGCAGCAGAGTTCTGAATGAGCTGTAGTTGTCTGACTGATTTTTTAGGTAGACCTGTAAAGATGCTGTTACAGTAATCAAGCCTACTAAAGATGAATGCATGGACTAGTTTTTCCAGGTCCTGTTGAGACATCAGATCTTTTATCCTTGATATATTCTTGAGGTGATAGTAAGCTGACTTTGTTATTGTCTTAATGTGTTTTTCTAAGTTTAGGTCTGCATCCATCACTACACCCAAATTTCTCGCCTGGTTTGTGGTTTTTAGATGTATAGATTGAAGTTCTCTGGTGACCTGTAATCGTTTTTCTTTGGCGCCAAAGACTATTACCTCAGTTTTGTTTTTGTTTAGCTGGAGAAAATTGTGGCACAACCAGTCATTGATTTCCTCAATGCATTTACCAAGAGCCTGTACAGGGCCTCGGTCTCCTGGTGACATTGTGATATATATTTGTGTGTCATCTGCATAGCTGTGGTAGTTTATTTTGTTGTTGTTTATAATCTGTGCCAGTGGGAGCATGTAGATGTTAAACAGAAGGGGTCCCAAGATGGAACCTTGGGGAACTCCACATGTGATACTTGTCTGCTCAGATGTGAAGTTACCTATTGATACAAAGTATTTCCTGTTTTCTACGTATGTTTTGAACCAGTTTAGTACAGTTCCTGAAAGACCTGTCCAGTTCTCCAGTCGTTTGAGTAATATGTTGTGGTCACAAATACAAAACAATACAGAACAAAGAGAATGACTCAAAAATGATGCTAATAGTCGTCATGATGAGGACAGGACGATACCACACAACTAAAAAAAAAACACAGATCTAATCACCTGTAACGAGATCTGCAATTACAACTCTTCCACAGATTTTTAGTGAAGGTTTGTGGAGCAGTATGGCCAACGCGTCTCTACACAGGCGATCTGAAACAGACTGAACACAGCCAATCTTTGGTCTCACAGGGCTGCCAAGAGGTCTGCCATGCCTGCCCTTCACCCTCAGACCAGTCGATGTCAGCAACATGTGCACTGGAGCCTGAACATGTGGAGGAACATTATGTTGAACAATGAGTCCAGATTGTGCCTTCTACAGTTGGACTGTAGGGTCAAAGTGTGGAGAAGACATGCAGCGTGCTATGCCCATTGCTGCACTGCTAGTGTAACAGCTTTTGTTGGAGGCAGTGTGATGGTGCGGTGCAGCATCACCCTCACTGGAAAAACAAGGTTTGTCGTCATCGGCAGCAATTTTAAAGCAGAGAGATATCGAGATGAGATTCTGCAACCGGTGGCAATTTCATATCTCCACAGTCTGGGACTGAACTCTGTCTTCCAGGATGACAACGCCCCCGCAGACTGGGTTTATCACCTGCCTGAAGTTCGGACCTCAAGCCCACTGGAAACTTGTGGTATCAGCTTAGGCGTGCACGTCATGCCAGAGTGACCAAGTTGAAGAATGGGATGCCATCCCACAGTAATGTGTGATCAGCATGGGGAGGAGGTGCCAGGCTGTGGCTGTGTATGCTTCTTCCACATTACTGAGGTCCCTGTTTGTTAAATGAATATATTCTTAAATTGCCCGTATTTCTTGTTCCTTCAGATCAATTCAGTAAACGACACCAAACAAGATTTAATAGCAGAATAAGCTGTTTGGCCTTGGCAGAGAAGATTTGGCAATTTTTTATGGGCACAACCCACACACTCAACTCTGCTGCTCAACCCACAAATGCATTTTCGTTACAAATCTGGCACCATTTAAAAGGGAATAAACAGGCTTTCCAACAGATTGCCAAGAAGCCCTGTTACAACAAAAGAATAATCGACCAAACACAGATGTCCTTATTTTTTGTGCTGATCTCCAATAGCAATGTCATTCTCCTCATCATGTTTCTGCTCTAAATCTCCTCCATTCTTTCTCCAAATTCTCCTCTCTTGAAAGTTACTCACTAAAACGGTCAATCTAAAATATATCGTTAGTTTGTTCATATAAAAAAAAAATTATAAGGGTTATTTTAAAGAAACTCCAGAGCTATGTGTTAGAGGCTAATCAGACAGCGTAGACTTAATAGGTCATTTGCTTACGGATATAGGCTGGACATGTGAATCACACATGTCCAGCCTGGGGTAGCTCAGGGGGTAGAGGAGGTCATCTACTGATCGGAAGGTTGGTAGTTTGATCCCTGGCTCCCCCTAGTCTGCATGCCAAATATCCTTGGGCAAGACATTAACCCCAAGTTGCTCTCCGATGCATCCATCAGAGTATGAATGTGTGTGAATGGGTTAGTTACATAGCACTTAAAAAAGCACAGAAGATACATCTTGTGTGATTGGGTGAAGGTGGCATGTTGTATAGAGCACTTTGAGTACTCCGGGAGGGTAGAAAAGCGCTATATAAGAATCAGTCCATCTGCCATTTACACACGTGCACATCCAGGGCAGAAATACAAAGACACAGTAGTATATTATACATCCTACATAAACCACTGTATATCTGTTTACCACACATTGATACATCTGTATATATGTAGCACATGTATATCTGGCCATCTGTATAGCAATATAGAACATCTGTATGCTATACAGATCATCTGTACATATGTACATTTGTCCATAGTACATCTATATATTTGCTCTCTGTATAGCAATATAAACATCTGTATACATAACTTATTTGTACATAATCTGTTCATAACTATTCCCACCTTTTACCCTTATCTGTATATAATCTGCTCCTATTGCACTTACTGCTCCTGCACTTCTGATTAGATGCAAACTGTATTTCATTACCCTGTATTTATACATCTGTAATGACAATAAAGTTGAGTCCTAATTCTAATCCTGGAAAACTGACCAAACATCATCCATCTAGGGGTGAAAAACATCCTTTGACACAAAGCTAATGTCTCAGACTGCTCAGGAACTAAAACATAGCTTGTTGCATCAGGATGAACTGATCTGGAGAGACATCGGCCTAATCATATTCCAAGGAATGAAATGAAAAAAAGACGCTAGTTTTAGATCAGAAACCATTAGTCGTGTACTGTATCTGCACTAGAATAAAAATAATTCCAATAATAATTATAGCTTCGTTTTAAAGAATTATACTGCTGTCCTGTGTTCATATCACAATCCTTGTTTCTAAATACTTCTTAGTTTCTCAAAATGCAAATGTTTCAGGATGTAAAACATCTCCTCTGCTCGTCTCATGATTCAAAGTTCCACAGCTGTTTGTGAATCAGCAGTTTGCAGTCTGACGGGAGAGTGCTCACATGAGATCCCTTTCATCTGTCTTTTGTGAGATTAAAGTTGGGATTAAAGCCACGCTGGGAATGGTTTTTATGTAAGGCAGTAGGTGTTTTATCAGCTGAAATCACAGACTGGGTGTTCCCCAAATGTTCCTAAACTGAAGCTGTTTTCTCCCCGGGGGAACCCTGATTTGTGTAAAGATGATAAAGCAATTTAAAGAAAGGAGAACGCTTTAAAAGAAAATAAACTACTGAACAAAATCCATAAACACAAAACACTATGCTAGAGCACATTATTACATATTTTTACAACTATATGTTTTTAACATTTGCTCTGGTATTTGGAATGTAAAGTTTCTTGAGAAGAACAAAATCTATCATTCACATTGGCTCCTGGTGTGTAACATCCACCCTTCCTTGCATCACCTTTAGACATAACTAGGTCTCCATCTATTGGCCCCACCCAGACCACATGGTACACTCGCAGACAGAGCATTCAGGGTGAACTCATCTCTCCGCCGACGCTGTGTCATAAATCATTCAAACGAAACCAAACATTGTGTTAAATGCAGTAAGAGGGTGTGCTGCTGTGACACCAGAACTTACAATAAATGGAGTAGAGGTGGACACATGGAAAGAAAAGCCAGCCACTAGACAGACTGCAGCAACAGAGATATTTACAGGGCGTGTGTGTGTGTGTGTGTGTGTGTGTGTGTGTGTGTGTGTGTGTGTGTGTGTGTGTGTGTGTGTGTCCCAGAGGTACTCGAGCCCTGCCTATGAATAATGCATAATAGGGGAAAGGGGAAGAAGATCTTCTGTCCCTGATCATTAATCTTTCCTCCTCCTCTGTCTCGTGTTTCTGACCAAAGAAATGCAGGAAAGGCTGCATCAGCAGCAGAAAACCACCCTGCACCACCAAGACTGATACAAAACATTTACAACATCCCTAAAAACATAAAAGTATCATTTCAAAAGCTAAATCGAAGAAACCATCAAACCGTTTTTGTCAAGTATTATAGTACATGTAGGTTCAAACACACGAGGGACGAGCTCTGGTTAAAAAGGAAAGTGCAGTTTAGCATTCCTTCTGAGTGTTTGGCCTAAGGATTAATTACAGCACATTTTAAACGGCATACTTAAAGGCTATAAATGCCATCCCCAAAAAGTAACTGAAATTGAGTGATACTGACCTTGAATACTGAAAATGTTCAACTGCTGTTCTAAATTAAGTTCATGAGGACAGAGGGACGTTAAATAAATCTACAACCAGGCAATATCTGCTTCCTTACATATAAACAGTTGTAACAGTTAATGCAATACTTTGGTTAAACCCTTTGAATTAAAGCTGGAAATCACATCTTGAATGTTTGATTTAAACCTGCTGTGTTGGTGTACAGAGACAAAATTATCACAATTGAGCCACTGTCCAAATACTTGTAGGCCTAACTGTAATCATTTATTTGCAAATTAATAAAAAGCGCTTTTTTCCCCTCTATTTAACAATTCCGATCATATAACACACAATTAACAAATAACTAAGCTCAGATTTGAGTCCCATTCCAACACATTTCACCATCAGTGATTTGGAGGCGACCATTTAAGTCTGACCATTAAGACGGAGAGAAATGATCCAGCCAAGCAACATGGACAACAAACCAGTGGAAGTCTGGATTTTTGTCTCATGAGACCAAATGTGTGCAAAGCTTTTAGTCAAATTCATCTTACAACAAAAAATTGAAAACACATTGAAAACTTTATGCATTAAAAGGTGAAATCACACTCACTGTAGCTATAAATATTAGCAGCTAGAATCCTCTTAACATTTTTAAGTTAATGCACCGTCACAAAATGTTTACCATGTACTGACTAACTAATAATATCTATTAATATCAAGACACTCCACATATTTTATAAAGGCCACACTTCATGCAATTAAGTAATTAAGTCTTATTAAATTAATTCCACAGAACTGGTTTAACTGTACATTACATTATAATACATTCCCCCCTTTACTTTCCAGTTCAGCTTCCTTCTGGGACTGGACAGAAGCATTAGTGGCACAAGCCATGTTTTTTTTCCTCCAGTAATTATGGATAATATTACACACACACATGCACACGCACACACACACGCACACAGGAATCAGACCCTCACACACAATGTGAAGAACACTTCCAATCATCTGATACATTCACGGATGATAAATGTTCCACGTCTCTCTGCAGGAGCTGATAACAGTTTCGCTGTGAGTCGGCTTTCTCTACAAACTGGCCGAGCTGATCCAAAGTAAAAAGGCAGGCAGAGAAAAAGAGGGAGGTCAAATCAAAGGACATTGTCTTTTTAAAGATGATTATTTTGTTGAGGAGATTTTGGTTAAAAGGATATTCGACTGGTTCCCTCCCAACAGCAGCGGCTTGACTTACAAGCAGAAGCAGAGAATATGACGCTAAATGTGATTCAGACCATTTTTGCTTATAATAATTTGACAGTATCATTATAAAATATCTGAAAAGCTTCTGTGTTATTTACAGTAGAAGCACTTTCAACAGAATTTGAAACAGAGACTAAGTGAGGCTGAAGGTTGCTGCTAGGTCATCTTAGATCCATCGTGTGATTTGGACCCCCCCTTGGAGGGGTTGCCACAGCAACCTCTTACCTTATACCTATTATCCCCTACTGTCACGCCAACCCTCTCCATGTCCTTCTACACTATATCCATTCTGTCCTGTTTTCACTGACTTTCATTCCTCTTTTCTCCAGAGCATACCTCCACCTCTCAAACCTCACTTCCATCTGCTCAGTACTCTCACACTCACTACAACAATGTTATGTGCAAACATCATAGACCATGGAGACTCCCGCCTGACCTCATCTGCCAACCTGTGCATCAGGACTGCAAACAAAGGGCTCAGAGCAGATCCTTAATGCAATCCCACCACCCAACTTCAAACACCTCACCAATGTCTCACTGTCCTCATAGTACCACCGTTGTTGGTACTTCTCTGCCACTCCTAACTTCCTCATACCCAGGTATTACCACAGTTCCTCTTCTGGTACCCACTTTGCCTTCTCTAGATCCAAAAAGACAATGTGGAACTCCTCTGACCCTCTTTATGCTTCTCCATCAACACTGTCGAAGAAAGGCTCTCACCTGGAGTGCATTTTCTCAGCATGTAGTCATACCGCTGCTTGTTGATCATCACCTCTCTTCTTACTTTCTCTACATGTCTCATCAGGTTTATCCCTCTGTAGTTACTACAGCTCCCTCGTTACTGAAAACCAGTACCACTACAGTTCTCCATTCCTCAGATGTCCTTTCACTCTCCAAGATCATGTTAAACAGTCTGGATAAAAAAAAATCCACTGCCCCCTCTAGTAGACATCTCTATACAGGTTTGTCATGTAGACCAACCACCTTTCCGCTCTTCATCCTCTTCATAGTTGCCCTCACTTTCCCCTCACGCCTTTCTTCTCACTCTCTCATTTTCATTCATCAATCTGCTCCTCATAGTACTTGTTCCACCTTCTCAGAACACTCTCTTCACTTGTGTGTCTGTAAACGCCTCTCACAACTAGTTATGATATTTAGCAGCATAAATGAATGTCAAAAAAAAGTGTCTTGGAAATAAAGTTGGGAAGGAATTCTACACTTTGTGGAGTAATTAGTACAATTTAAGGATAATTTTTGTCAGCGTAAAACTGCAAAAACCTTTGATTTCGTCATCCAGAGCACATAACATCAAGTTATAAATTCAACATCTGTAAGGATGTTTTATAGCGAAATGAAAACGGTGAAACTCATTCTATATGAGGCCCTTCTTTTTCGGTTTCTGTGCTACAAATACAATTCTGTATTGGTAATTCATGTACGGGTTTATCCAAACTGTATCCACAAATGCATTCATTGGCTCCTAAATAAAAATTATAACCATAAAGAAGTATTGGAAGAAACACCCTTCAACCATGCTATGATTGTTAACACTGCATTATACAGCCTTTCTGCAACATGTTTTTGGAACGCCACAAAAAGGCAGAGGATAAATGAAGTAATGCTCCTCCCCTGACATTAACATCAGCACAAAAACTGTTTATCAGGAGCTTCATGGGTTTCCAAGGTTGAGCAGTTTATGTAAGTGGGAAGTGTTGGTAGCACAGTGCTTTTTTTCAGCATACATTTCTGATCTCCAGGAAATTTGTATTTTTTTCTCAAAAACAATTGGGTATTGTACAATAAATGGGTTCATCTTATATTCAGAACCAACAGCACTTGAAATTAATACATATGAACTGCTTCACCTATGAGCACAGAGCTAACATCCAACATTCAAGTGTTCCTACATTCTGCTTTTGTGGAAACAGAAGCAGAATAAACCTTAACCCTAACCCAGATCATGTGATAGCCACTCCAACCTCAGACACACATACACTATGGCTGGTTTGTTCTAGTTAAACATGTGGGGGTGGTGTGTGCCACAGACACACACACAGCACTATTGTGTTATAAAGAAGGGCAGGGAGACCTTCTGGTCTCTCTCTTTCTCTTTGAGCTTTTATAAAGCTTTATTACCATATCACAGCTTGAATGGTTTAAGCGTCCTTCTTAGAGCCACTTTTAAGGAAGCACTATAGTGCTCCTAAGGACAAAGCAAAAAACATGTAGGAATGACCATCTGACTAAACTATTACAGTGCAGTGAAAAAGGATTCCTGCTCGATCATCGTAATGCCAGCAGCTCACCAGCCTCTATCTTTACTGTTCTCTCCCTGCTGGGGCTGTAGTGCATCAGCTCTGCAGAGAGAAACTGCGAGGAAAGGGAGCTGACAAACCAACCAGCATGCAGTTCACCACATCAGCAATTAAAGAATGACTCCTGGTTTCTGACATGTTTTAGCAGCTGTAAACTGCAGCACACCTGCTAACACAACCCGTCTGTAAAGATCTTTCATAATAAGGTAATAATGGTCATAAAGTCTTGTGCCAACTGCTCCAAAATACAGTAAATAAGACCATTTGCTCAAGAATAGATGTCACACCACAAACCCATCATAAACAGCATTTCACATAAATCAGACCGAGCCAGTCATAAAGAGCTGTCTTTTGACAGACGTTAAGGATTTCTGCAACAGATCTGTGATCCTCATAGCAGCCTGATAACAACATCATTATTACAGGATTAGTGCGAGGCACACAAAAGCTACAGATGAATAGAATAGAATAGAATAGAATTCAACTTTATTGTCATTGCACATGCACAGGTACAGGGCAACGAAATGCAGTTTGCATCCATCCAGAAGTGCTTTAGTGATATAGATATATTACAATATATATTAGCAATAATATAGATATGTGAGTATATTACAGAAATGGGTCTATTATGGTATGTTATAATGTACACGGTATGAAGTATGTTGTGAATATTCTATAACTATAAGTATGTACAGGCTGTAGTGAGTACAAGCTATGTACAGGATATGAACAGGATATAAATATGAAAAACTATACAGAATATGAAATAAATAACTTTACAGAATCTGGGATATACAGCTATACAGAAATGGGAACTATGCAAGTTGTAAACAGTTGTAGGATTAAAGATTATCGAATGTACAGGATGATTATTTACACAGAGCTATACAGTAGTGCAGTTAAGATAAGTGAGGGTGTAGATAGTTTCTACAGAGGCTATATAAAGTGCTAGTGGTTGTGAGTGGTGGTTCACTCCATGTTATTATTATGTGTTTGAGGGTACAGTTGTCCATTGTGGGTGTGTGTATGTTCAGTCCATGAGTTTAACGTGGGTCAGATGTCAGGAGGCAGAGTTCAGGAGTCTGACAGCTGTGGGGAAGAAGCTGTTCCGGTACCTGGTGGTCTTAGTCCGGAGGCTCCTGTGGCGCCTCCCAGAGGGCAGGAGGGTGAAGAGTCCATGTGATGGGTGACTGGGGTCTTTGATGATTTTCCCAGCCCTTTTCAGACACCGCTTCCTGTAGATGTCTTTTATGGCAGGAAGTGGTGCTCCGGCGATGCGCTGGGCAGTTTTCACGACCCTCTGCAACGCCTTCCGGTCCGAGGCAGAGCAGTTCCCGTACCAGACTGTTATACAGTTGGTCAGGATGCTCTCGATGGTGCAGCGATAGAAGTTCACCAGGATGTCTGAGGACAGGTGGTTCTTCCTCAGAGTCCTCAAGAAGAAGAGGCGCTGGTGAGCCTTCTTGACCAGCTTGGAGCAGTTGGTCGTCCAGGTGAGATCCTCGGAGATGTGGACTCCCAGGAACTTGAAGCTGCTCACACGCTCCACAGCCGTCCCCTTAATGTGGATGGGTGGATGTGGGTCAGCATTCCTCCTGTAGTCCACGATGAGCTCCTTGGTCTTCTCGGTGTTAAGCAGCAGGTTGTTTCTGTCGCACCACTCAGCCAGACGATCCACCTCCTCCCTGTAGGCGGCCTCATCGTTGTCACTGATGAGGCCAATCACCGTGGTGTCATCTGCAAACTTAATGATGGTGTTGGAACCATCAGCAGGTCTGCAGTCGTGGGTGAAGAGGGAGAAGAGGAAAGGGCTCATCACACAGCCTTGTGGTACACCGGTGTTCATTGTGATAGTAGATGAGCAGCGGTTATCCAGCCGGACATGTTGGGGGCGGTTGGTCAGGAAGTCCAGTATCCATTTGCAGATGAGGGAACTGATGCCCAGGTCTGTCAGTTTCCTGATGAGTTGTGAGGGGTGGATTGTATTGAATGCTGAACTGAAGTCTATAAACAGCATTCTGGCGTAGGTGTTGTTGTTGTCCAGGTGTGAGAGGACAGAGTGCATTGCGATGGAGACTGCATCCTCTGTGCTCCTGTTCTGGCGGTATGCGAATTGGTGGGGGTCCAGGGTGGGGGGGAGACAGGATTTGAAGTGTGCTAGGACCAGCTGCTCTAAGCACTTAGTGATGATGGGGGTGAGTGCTACTGGGCGGTAATCATTGAGGCAAGATGGGTTGGAGTTTTTGGGTATCGGGACGATGGAGGTGGATTTGAAGCAGGCCGGTACCACAGCGTGGGCCAAGGACAGATTGAATATGTCTGTGAGCACTCCTGCAAGCTCCCCAGAACACGCTCTGAGAACACGCCCGGGGATGCCATCAGGGCCTGCAGCCTTGTGGACATTGATCCTGCTCAGCACCGCTCCTACATCGGTGGGGGAGAGAGTCATAGGTTGGTGGTCCTTGGTTGGTGGAACCAAACATTCCTGATCGATAAAATGGGGCGAAACTGCAAAAATGGTTCATGAAGTTGGTTAAAAAGAAAATGCTTTATGACATTATTTAACCTTTATTTGTCTTTGAAACCTTGTACATGACTAACCAAGTAAAATCTGAACAGACATTCATGCAGAAAAGTTATCTTTACGCGCAGACTGCTTCTATAAAGGTTTATGCATGTTATCCCTAAAGCTTTGTCCAGATTTGTTTTGTTAAATGCCTTGAAAATGAACTTTACCAAAAATCAATTCAGGTCAAGGCGATGGCTGCTGGCTAATTAAAGGTGACCCCGGGAGAGTCTGGTCCTCTGTGGTGAAAGATCCACTCATTAGCCACCTCTACACTGTGACTGTGTTACCATAGAGCAACTGCAGGCAGGAGGCCAGGTGTTGAAGGTTAGGGGAGCAGGTTTAGCAGCAAGTAACAGGAAAATGGCCATCTTAGAAAACAAGTACACATATATATATCTAATATATACTCAAGACAGCAACAGAACAAATCACATCATGCAGACTTTCAGCTGCATTTCCACGTGTCTACAGCAGCAAAAGCTCTCACACTTTGCAGTTTGATGTCTGGAGTCTGAGAGCTGGTGCTAACAAAGATGTGTGGAGTGAGTCTCCTGCATTAATGCCAATCATCCTGTCGTAACCAGCACAGTAAGACACAGAGCGGCAGGCTTCCTAGTGTGTCCAAAGCCAAGCCTTCATGCTATTTAATTGGCTGAAATAACACCCGGTCAAGTTTCTAAGTCAACATGGGGGAGGTGCTTTCATCAGAGTAGCTGATGCTGTCTGAAACAGCAGCAGCCGACCTCCAGGAGAAAGAAGCAGACCAGATGGTGACGATAACTACTTCATTTTTAACTACCGTTTTTCAGGATTGGTGCAATGCTAGAGATGTGCTACAACAGTAAAGTAACAACCTCTTAATCTTTTTATATGAAGCACAAATGAAACACTTTGAATTATCAATGTTTTTATGCATTATTGTTGTGCAATGTTATATTTTACTGCTTCGATTGCGTATGTGTTCATTAGTTCACAGACACAGATGACTCCTTGGACTACTCCAAGTCTGTATTTTTAGTCAATTATCCTGGTAAGCACCTGCTTTTAGAAAAAACATCCTTCGTTGCAGTCTCAATACTCTGATATTCTTGCATTATATATCTAAAGTGCAGCACTTCAAAGCAAACAGAGCAAAACTGTGCAAACAGCGATTCTATCTGTTCCTATAAGTGCTCTTCTTTTGCATAGAACATTTCTGCAAATTCAATATGTGCCAAATGAGGAATCCAGTTCCATCCATCTTGGTTATCAACACTGGTAAAGCAAACCTGGTCCACAGTGTATTTCTAATGTGCCTAATGCTGTTTGTGAAAAATAAAACATGTCTCCAGTGACAATCAGAGTCTTACTGCTATTATCAAAGTCACACGGAGGCTGAAAACCTCACTGCACCAAGATAAAACTGTCCTCTTTCTTTGCATCTACTAGTGATATTCATTTGTTTTCATTTAAATTAAGTCCCAGTACTTAACCTGACCTGTAGTAAAAAGACATTATCGGGTTTAAACTTATTATTAGAGGCCAGTTTAACATGATAATGAGACTTTTGCTTTCTACCCAGCTCTAAGTCACTATGTGACCAACATAAACTCTTAAGGTTACTGTTTCTGAGTGTCATCATCACCCCATAAGATTAAAGCTAGTTCAGGATTAGTCCTTAAGAAAGCAAAGGAGTCATATTTCTTCTCTTCCCTCTCTTCTTTGTTTAAGCCTGGAGTTAATCCTATAAACCATCTTTAACAAGAGCGACCTACACCCACTTCACCCTCCATCACCTTTCTTCTGATGTCTATGCTTCTGTGCATCTCTGTTTCTCTCTCTCAGTCCAGTTTTACAGCTCAAGCGATAGTTACATCATATCCTGTGGAGTGGAAAACAAAGGCAGTGATCTGGATTGTACTGACCACGAACACTATACAGCTAACCAATAGGAAACAATGCTAATGACGGGCACACGGGAAATCGTACGGTCTACGGTCTGCGTCTACAACTACAACAACTTCAGACTTAAACACAGTTAAAAAACGACAAAAAAGCAGACGCAATTAAGCATAACTGAACTGATGTGAGGAAAAATGGAAAAGAACAACACTCTTTGTCAGAATATAGACCAATATGGGATATCTATCTGAACCCTGTTCATCAGAGAATCCACAATAAAATCTGAATACATGGAAAATAATGTTTGAAATCTAAACTCTAAGCACAGGACTGGAATTCACCCTGTGCTGTAACTAATGGCGAATAAATGCTCCAAATAAACACTATATATTTGGTTAATGTGAAGATATGTCCCTCCTATCAAGTTAAACTGATAGCAGAAGAAAGAAAAAGAAGAAATGCACACTTTTTGTTTTGCATCCAACAATTTCTATAAAACTATGCTGTAAAAAAGTATTGTCGTCCTTCCTGGTTTCTTATTTATTGCATATTTGTCACACTTAAACGTTTCATAGGATGAAAAATAAATGTAATAATAGACAAAGATAAATTGGATAAATGCAAAGAGCATATTTTAAATCATGAGTGAATTTATTAAGGGGAAAAAAGCAATGCACACCTATCACCTATCTGCATCTCAACCAGATTTAAGTCTAGATTTTGATTAAGCCACTCCAAAACATTACACTTTGAGCCATTCAGAGGAGGCCTTGCTTGAGTGTTTCAGCTCAGTGTGCTGCTACATAAACCAAGTGTCCTTGGGCTTCCAAGCATGTAGTAAGGACTTGATGTTTTAGTGAGAAGATTGATGATTCCCTGAATTACGACACATTAACCAGGTCGTGAAGAAGCAAAGCAGCCTCACACTATCACACTACCACCACCATGCCTGACTGTGAGTATGATCTTCTTTTGATGAAATGCTTTATAAGATATAAGCCAGATGTAACGGGACTCGAACTTTCCAAACAGTTCAACTTTTCTTTTCTCGCCAATATTTTCCAAAAGTCTTGGGGATCATCAAGATGTTCTTTGGCAAATGTGGGACCAGCCTTTGAGACTGTGTTGGCTTTGGTCGGCAGTGGATATCATATGCCTCAGTATCGTTTTTCCTGTTGGATCATGACTGCTGACCATAACTAAGACAAGTGAGGTCTGCAGTTCTTTAGATGTTGTTCTGGATTCTTCTATGACCTCCTCGGTGATATGTTGAGACGCTCTTAGAAAAAGTTCTCCATTTGTGAATAATGGCTCTCGCTGGGTTCTCTGTAACCCTTTCCAGACTGACAGGTGTCAGTGACTTTGTTTCTAATCTGCTGTTGAGTTTCTTTAGATCGTGGAATGATGCTTTATGAGATAATTTATTAAACAGGTATGGCAGTAATCAGGCCTGGGTGTGGCTACTGATTATTAACCTCAGCTTTCCAAAACAAATGTGGTTAATCACACTTAATCCATCCCTTGATTTAACAAAGGGAGCAATTACTTTTTCCCTTAATAAATAAAATCAACATTTTAAAACTAAAGGTTGTCTGAAGTTTTTTTGATCCGTCATCAGGAAGGAGACAAACACTTTTTTTAAAGCACTGTACTTCCATCACTTTGAGAAACTGTCAGTACTACAAATCTGCTTACATTATGCTCCTTTCAGCAAAAAAACTGTCCTGTATTCTTCCCCTGAAAAGGACAATGTTACATTTCTGTTGCAGGAATTAAAGCCTTTTGTATGCACAGCACTTTGCTGTCTTGCAATGAGATACTGTGCAAACTATAGTGATCAAACATGTGAATAATGAACTCTTCATTTTCAAACACAGCACAGGGAGACAGACCAAACAGGAGACAGGAAACCCGACTATGCTTAAATGTTTGTTAGACTGGGTTAAGTGGAAGTGAATGAGAACTTTGTTTGAGCCCCATTTTGCATTAAGAACCTAAAAACATTCTGAGTGTTCAAAAACATCAAAAGCAGGCACCAGGTCCTAAAACTGCCAAGGTAGCAAACCAGATTTTGATATGAGGTGAAAGAGAGCAGTAAGAGAAGCAGGGGAGCAGACTGGGAACAGAAAGGAGAGGTGTTGCCCTCTTTCTGTATGCAGCAGGCAGAGCGAGCTTCTGCAGAACAGGCCTCCATAACAAAAGCTAAGATAGAGAGAGAGAGGCAGAGATTGGGAGTCACCTCCCTCTGCTTCTGTCTCCCTCTATCCATTTCCTTTTCTCTCTCTTTCTTTCATTTGCATCAGTTTGGGTGCGAGAGCGTCACACAACTTATTAAATCAGCATTCCAGGAAGGATTACAGTGACACACACACACACACCCTTTCATGTAGTCAAAACAGAAGAAAGGGTACTCAGAGCAACAGAGAGCAGGTTTAGCAGTACATACCACATCTCTGTTCATCCTTTAGTCCATCTCATTTCTTCCTTCTCTGCTTTTCCGTTAGAGGATGCAGAGTGAGGAGAAGGGAGGTGCCGTTGATGTTGTGGCAATCCCACTGCAGAAAGAGAGCGAGCGAGCGAGCGAGAGACAGAGATGATGCTAACACAGGAGAGGCTAAAGCTAAACTAGCCACCAGCTCAGTATGGGACGGTGGGGTGAAAGGACGGATGGGAGGGATGATGATGATGATGCGGCACCTTTCAGTTTGGAAACAGAGAGGGAGTGAAAGAGAGAGGGAGAGGGGTCGCCCTGTTACCTTGGAAACTGAGATGATGTGATGGAGAGGGTGGAGCTGAGTTCTGATTGGTTGACAGGGTGTGGTGCTCCCCTTCCTGAGGGAGAAGAGAAAGGAGGGGGGAGGATGACAGCGCAAAGGCTGGGTTGTGAGAAGCAGCTGCTCTCTCTCTTTTCTTTTTTTCCTCTGATGCCAGAGGACACATAGGGAGCACAGGAAGTCCTCAACGCCCCCCACTGGACAATCCTGGAAGTGCAGAGGAAGATGAGGGAAGCCAGCACAGTACAGCACATTCCCTAACACCAAATTCTATGTTACACAGGTTTCTCACAAAGCAAAAGCTCTGTAACATAAACATGTCCCAACTTTGGGGATAAATAAAGTATAAATAAATAAATAAATTATGAAATTTAATAAGAAAAAGAAAAAGTCTCACATAAATTTTTATATATTAAAAGTTATTTCAAGAAATGCATTACAATTTTAAACACATAGGGAAATAGATAGAAAGTATATTTACATGGAGTGAGAGATAAAAGGGGCTTAATGTGTGTGTGTGTGTGTGTGTGTGTGTGTGTGTGTGTGTGTGTGTGTGTGTGTGTGTGTGTGTGTGTGTGTGTGTGTGTGTGTATTAACTAAATGCCTGGTTAATACACAGTACATTACTGCATATGCATAATAGCAGCTCAAAGCACAAGTTTGAAGAAGAGGTGTAGTTTCATTGTCTGATAATACTGCCAACATGCAGCAACAAGCTTAAATTGTGTGTATTTTGTGTGTTTCTTTAGGTTGTAGTCTTTGCATTAGACTCTTTTAAACTGCATTCAAATCCTAAATGTAAGCATTTATACAACATATAAACCACTAGTAACAGTTATTGGTGGGTGATAATGTATTGAAACAGGCACCGTATATCAATATTTTTTAAAACAAACATAAGTATTCTGGGAATACTATGGACAAGAGGGCTCATCTCATGCACCACCATCCTGAGGTAATTTTAGCTGAGGAAATTTACATTTAATTGGCTCAACCAAAAAAACAACCAACCAACCAGCTACCTCCTTTTTCAGAGCAAGCTAATGGCTCAGTCAGACGAGGGAAATGAGGACAGCAATGTCACTGCATTTACAGAAAATTGGTGGCTACATGGTGACTGAAATTTTGATCACATTCTGTCACCTATTGCAACTTGGGGGACTAAATGAGCTTGAGGATGTTGCACACTCTCCTAATCAGAGTTAGCCTTTCTGCAAACAGTTACAGTCTGATCTGGACCGACTGCAATCACTCAGAGATTGTTGAAGGTTTGCAAATAATTGCTGTGTCATTTATAAATGCAGGTGTTGATATGATGTTGCCATCAGTCTGACTAGGACCGATGACAGACTAACGCCATCTTATTACAACATTTTTTGCAGGTTCAAGTGATCCGATAAGATCCGTTTATCTTATCGGATGAAACAAAAGATTACAAAGTTTAACTTTGCGGACATAACTTGAAGCAGAAAAATTGGTTAAAAAATCGCAAAGTATATTCGCAATATATATTACTGCAATACTAAGCATATCATGCAAGAAAATCACAAAAATAATTCACCAGATAGTAACAAACACGTTGAAAAACCTCAAATAAATACATTTTTTTCAAAATCAATAGTGCAATTTTTTGTTAACTCCAGGATGGAAAGAGAGCCACTACATCTGCTGACAAATACTTTTTACCGATTGCTGTAAGGAAATCACTATACTGTGCAAAACACAGTATTTTTTTTATATTTTTCTTCCAAAAAGCCAGATTTTCTTGTCAGCAGTTATCCAGGCTACTGAAGGTCTTTTAAAGTTTGTCTTTGGACACTGGCTGCTTTTTCACTCATTGTCAGTCTCGTTCTTGCACCTGACTATTTTTAGATAATTGTTTGTTTGACAGGCATAATGTTTTTGCACCACCAGGGTGATTCCCAAAGATTAATCTGCCAAAAACTTGGCATGTCTTGTCATGGTGTACAATGTTTTGAAGAGACTGAACAAGCAGAGGACAAAAGAAGAAGTAGCCGTTCTAGAAAATGATTTACAGCAGATGAACAGGATCTGAAAGTAATCTTCTACAGAAACAGGAAACAGTGCTACTGTGTTTTACAGATGGCTGTAGCTACTTGCATCTCAGCTCCAAACCACGGGGGGTGGTTGATTCTATTTGGGTGATTCCATCAACTAAAACTGATGGAAACATGAACACAGAAAAGCACTGTCAGAGTTTGATCCACCAAGCACTAACATCTGGGAAATTGTGTGATTTAAAATGCCCAAACAGACAACAACAGACTTTGTCTGCCGTCTTTGACACCACAGCACCATCTGCTGCCAAGAAGGTAAGTTCAGGTAGGAAACTGGAGACAAAAGGCCGCTTTACATCAGTTATTCACGGCGCATTTCATTTCTTTCAGTGGCTGCATGTGCAGTTTTTCTCTTAATTCACCTGTTCGTTTACTGCTAGAAATCAACAAACAAACTCCTGTGTGTATGAAGAAACTTCCAAAGGGAACAATATTAACTACAAAAATCTTACATGAACTGCTCGTGTGTGTCCACTATTACTAGCCTCTGACACTTGCATTCAAAATGTTTACATTTACTTCAGATGTTGGTCAAGTGGCTGTTTCTTCTTCCTCTTCTTCGTCTTTTTTCTTGAACAGAAATTAAATGTAAAGTGCTGGAAACTTGTATCTTCGCTATGCTTACAAAAATGTATATTTAAAAAAATCATATATAGATAATTTACAGAGCCTTTAAGCTAGTTTATATATGAAGCTAATAAGCGACCCTAGCACTTGCAGAACATCCCGCGGCCACCAGAGAGCCTCCTATAGAGACGCGATGGGGTTGTGGGTGGATTCATGCTGACATAACGTTAAAAAAAAGATCTAAATAAGCTTAGTGGTTAATAGTATGGCAAATAAACTGCCTTATATTTAAATGTTATGTTAATCATGATTTATTAGGCATAACCAAAGTGCCTCTGAAGTAACGTTTTTTTTTTTGCCCTTATTGTAACACTAATTATTATAAGTCAGTATTAATCATATGATTAATAGCTGCAGCAAATCAAGCACTCAACATTGATGTAATGAATTAATGGAACAACTGATATAATTTTATTTTTAATGACAAAAAATAATCCAATTTCCTGTGACTTTAAACTGAGTATAAAAGAAAGAAATATGATCCATAATTTATTCGTCATGATAATTGACACACTTAAGTCAATTCATTAAGTCGTGTTCTGTTTGTCAGTAAGCATAGCTGCTGATATTTAAGGCACGATGCTGATCGTTATTGAGGTTTTACATGATTTTTTTTATGTGCATGTGTTTTCAGTAAGGGAAGATGCTGATGTGTAAAGGTTTATACCACCAGATGGAGCACTTTACATTCTGTTGGTGGAAGCAAGAGTTGTAACCGGTAAAACGAATTTCATTTTTGTGACCTAATAAATATCATGAGTTTTATCACTGATGTTGGAAAATTAAAAAAAAACAAAAAATGAAGAAGACCAAACAAAACAAAAAAAAAAAAGAGGAATGATTAAAGGCATATTTAAGCACTGTAACAATTTTATATGTGCTTTCATTTTATGCTACTTTTTACTTTAACTCCATTAGATTTCAAGAAAGTTCCTTTCACTCAATTCCAAACCAGGATGTCTCATAAAAAGTTCCAACTTTGTCAAGTACAACGTTCAGATTTTGTTTGATAATCTAAGAGTAAATAAGGGTAACCCTGCAGCCTAATAAGAACATTGT
Source organism: Astatotilapia calliptera (assembly GCF_964374335.1). Classification (NCBI taxonomy): domain Eukaryota; kingdom Metazoa; phylum Chordata; class Actinopteri; order Cichliformes; family Cichlidae; genus Astatotilapia; species Astatotilapia calliptera. The sequence continues at coordinate 5,250,949 of NC_137440.1, forward strand.
TTGGAGGGACGGTTTTGGACTAATGCTTAAGAGGTTGGAGAATAATTAATTGCTTAAGTACTAGTATATATTCCTGTTAAAACATCATGTCAAGGACCTGAATTCAAAATTTCTACTGAATATACAAAAAAATATATATATATCAGCAAAACATAAAGTACACAAAGCCCTCAGCCTTCAGACACACTATTATTTTTATTATTATTTGATGGTCCAGTAATGGTTAGTCGTTAGTTAAACCATTCTGATACAATTGTATTCAATTCTTTAGGCCTTTGTTTGTTTTTTTCTGAACATCTTGAGTACAGATGCCTCTTTTGTCACATCTGCTGTGTTTATGGTTTACCTGGGAACCCCAAGTTTAATGTTTAATTGCTTGTTTTACTTAAAGGGACATCACATTTACTATAGATAACCCTAATCTGACAAGTACTGTAACAAGGGAGTTCAGCTGCATTAGCTTCATTGTAGTTGACAGGTTTATTCAAAGCTTATATATTTATCTGTGAGATAGGTCAGTGTAGGTTTAGCCTAGCTTAGCATGAAGCCCGAAAGGAAAAAAAACGTTAACAAAAATACGAAAAGTATTCTACTCAAATTACACTTCAATAATTTGATTTCTATATTCCATAAGAACTTTTTTAATCAATTATTAATGATAAAAGCTCAACATTTATCACTGCCATCAGCTAATTCTTTCACTATCATTTTTTCCTACATATAAGTCATGCTGAAGCTAAGCTACAGTTTGTTATGGAATTACAGAATAAATATCTACTTTTTGTAAAAGATCTTTTTTGTAATTTAACCCACCGCTTAAATTGTGAGGAGGAATTTAGTCATTACGTTGCACCGCTGCTAATTAGCAAAAATAACAAATTTAAAACACCTTCACCAGAACACCATCACAGAATAAGAGCATGGTTGTGACCAGTCACAATGCAAATGAATACACAAACACACTTTATGAAGTACAGGGTTAATTTACTTGTACTTCATTTAAGCCGTTGTCTTATTAAAAAAAAAAAAAAATTTAAAAGGTGCTGGAAATGCCAGCACCGATTTCGTTTCTGCTTCGACTCCTACGATAAGAAACCTTATTAAAACACTTACATGTCACGTTTTGGTTTTTATTATAAGACTATAAAAATATACAGAAATATAAACAAAGATTGACAACTTTGGAAAAAAGAATCTTTATTTGGAAACATTATGGAGAGCAAACAAAGAAAAAAAAGATCTTTTAGAGTTTTTCCATTTCTGAAAATCATTTTTATTTACTATAATACAGCGGATGTTAAAAGTCAGTTGGTTTGTACACCGGTGTGATTGGATAAAGGCAGATCTTATTGGGGAAAAAAAAAGGTAAATTAAAAGAAGAGTCGATTGATTGATGGAAAACTACAGACGAACTTAGTCTTATATCATCTAGCAGCTGAACCCCACCCTCCCTCAGCCCTGCCCCCCAGGAAAAACACTCTCACACTCTCTCCCAGCCTCACTTATTCACTTGCTTCAATGTGCCCTTCAAAATCCTCCTCTGTCCAAAATCATAAAATCTGTAAAGTAGGGTTTGGCTTCCGCTCTGAATATTTTCTTCCTTTAGCACAGCTTTGACCTCATCGCTCACATCTCAGAAGAAAATATTTGCCCCATTATAGATGCAGGTCTCCTTCAAAGTGCCCTCTCAATCAGACCTGTGATGTGAGGTTAGACATGTGTTTGGCTCCATTCCTTTCCCCTCAGTAAAACTTGTTTTATCTCAAGGTCATATGCGAAACCAATCATCTAAGTTGGTTCTGTTAATTGCATAATTGTCCACAATTAAAAACATGACATTTTTAATGTCTAACAGACCAGTTTTTTGAGCACCGACTAAAAAAAAATAACAAGACTTGCTTTACAAAGCAGTGAGCCATTATGAGGTCTGAAAAGAGTGCAACGAGGACACAGAAGGAGACGGGCGTCCAAAACAGGACAAAACTACATTATATCACTGACTCGTCTCTCAATGCTGACATTCACTGAGGGATAATGCTTGGCTGTAGCGCTGGAGAAGGCAGCAGAGAGGAAGTTCATAAAAGTGGGTTAAATTATAAATGAAAGTACTTTTTAAAAGGTTCTTCAAAAAGGGGAAAAAAAGAGAAAAAGTTTATTAAAGTGAATTAAAAATGATGAGGAGCACAGCAGCTGCACGCGAGCAGGACATTTTAGTGGAAGTCTCAGGTTCACCACAGTAAAACCCTTTAAAAATAGACATTTTCAGTTCAGTACCTACACCGACATTCACTCTGTGTCTGCTCGTCAAGCTCACTGACAGTTTTTGGCTGCTGCTTTTAAACCGAGGTCATTTCTGCTGCCTAAAATGTGTTTCTGTCCATCTGAATCCACGTGCTGCACCATTAGCAGGAAGTTTAACCTGCCTTGAACCTGTATCTGTCATCCTCACAGACAGCGACCACAAATAACACATCTGGCTAGCTTTTTAAACACACTCAAAACAAATATTTACATATTATTTCGTATAAATACATAAACTAATTGAGAGTACCATTAATATAGACTTTATAATTACAGAATACAGAAGCATTTTAGGGGCTGATTTAGGACACGACCAGGAAAGATGTTGTTTTTGGTGCCAATTAAATTTCCAAATAAACCAAATTAATATTCACTTACTGTTTATAAGACACAACTATATTCTATAAAAATTGAAATGACCTGCACACATATATTTCTGACTTTTGCTGGCATGTGCAGATTAAAAGTGTGGCTATTTTCTTTATTGTTTCTAACACATCAACAGTAATGGATGCATTCAGATTTAGTCCCCCCGACTACAAAAATAGTTATTTATTAAATACTGTAACTATTATGTAGTATATAGCATTATTTTATTGGCATATTTTAATTACAAAAAGTGCAATATATACCTTTAAAATGTAATTGTTCGCTTCATGAGAATTTTATTCCAAATTGTTACCAACTTGTACGTTTCAGCTCATGGAAAAGCTTAAAAATGATTATTACACAGCAGACAGGAGAACTTGGATCCAGATGGACAGAAGACCAGAAATAAGGAGTTAGATATCCTCTACGGGGCTTTATGTTCAGCACGAGAGGCTTCATTTATGTGCCTCCGTCTCCCTCAGTGTGCCGCAGACGAAGAAAGCAATGAGATTTTTATTTGTGTGTGTGTTGGACAGGTCAAAGAGGAGTTCAAAACTAACCATCTGTTATCAAACCCACTCCCATCCCCTGTGTAAACACACACGCTCACTCTCTCATTCACACTCACACACCACCCAAACCACAAAGAAATATGATTATAGCTTCTGACAGATTATAGTCCAGTACCCCGTGGTAGTTCACTAAATCAGCAACTTCTGCTGCTGATATTTTTTTATATATTTATATATACTTATATATACTTCTTTCCTCTATTTAGGGAAAACTATATAACCAAAAATATGATATTAAGTGTTGATTTCTTGCACAGCGGAAAAAGAACAAATGCCAAAAAAACCCGAAAATGTTTTCTGAAACGTTCCCGTTAACCCAAAGAGATTCAGATAAAACAATGCAAATCTGAACAGGAGCTCATTTAGTTTCATTTCTTTCTTTTTTTTTTTTTTAACGTTAAAGCTCTTTTTTTTTTCACTAAGTGGCAAAAACAGAGACATGCAAACTTTTGATTTCAACAAACCAACAGAAACGGGAGAATGAAAAAAAAATGGAAATGAAAAGATGTAAAGCATCCTCTAGGAAGTAAGCCCAACATGGAAGACGCCTCCTTGAACCAAACAGGTCCAGAATGCATCGCAACGTAGTGGTTTCCTTATTCATGTGCCATCGTCGAGGGGTTGCCGTCCCTTCCGATTGAGAGGCGGTGCATTAACAGTTCGAGGCTCTATGGAGACACTCAGGAACAGTTAGTGTGACGACTCGCTCACATGGAGCATCACAAATCCAAAAGTCCACATTCTCCGTTCCTTTTTCCCTTCTGAATCCCCTCCTTCCCCATGATGGGAAGGTACAAAGTGGCTGCGATACAAACCACAGGTCAGTTCACACAGATACACCATCACACACATCATCAGCATCATCACACACAAACACACAAGCTGGGTCGATATCTGACGTTACAAAAAATATTTTTGTTTTAAAAAAAATGAAAAGAATGGAAAGAAAAAAAGAGCTAAGCAAACAGACATGAAATTGGCATGTGGACTTTTGACACAAATCGTGCATGTGCTGTCCTTGACGAGGGTCAAAGTTCATGTAGCGGGAAGGGGGTTCTTTGTTTTTTTTCTCTCTTTTTTTTTGTCATTTAGGATTTAAAAGTGAGAGCGCACCCATCTGCCACCTCACCGAAACTGAAAAGCTCTTCTACAAGGCTTTGACTTCATCTCGCGCCCATGAGTGTGTTTGACCTTTAGTGTCTTGTTGATCCCTCCTTCCTTCTTATGAACAAAGGTCAAACAAAAGAAGAAGAAATGTTTTCCTGTGCTGAAACCTGCAGGAAGACTGAAATCCTCACAGTCAGCATGTGTGTTAGTCAGGTAGCCGGTCAAGTCAGCTAATGAGTCCGCCAATCAGTCCGTATCAGATAATTTCACATTTGAGTTGCAGTCGCAGGGATTCAACTTCCCTTTTCTCTTATCTCGGAGCGGGGATGAGGAGGGCGGTGCTTAATAGGGACTTCTGGCCCCCAATGTGCTATTCCGTCTGGGTTAAAGGTAGGAGTGTGTCCTGGGATCCCAAGAGTCTGTGTCTGACCCTGTGGAACGATTAGTGTTGTCACTATGTGCCAAATCAAAGCGGTTCATTCGCGGTTTTCAGCTTCTGTATCATGAAGGGGGGCAGTCAGATACAAAAATTAGTTCCAAAAGGTGACGTGCGATTGTAATTCTCTAATCCAGGATTTTCCTCACAGGATGAGCAGGTCTCACAGATTAGGTTTGATCCAACAAATGGTCGATGCGCCTCTAAACCCCCAAAGCTCATTCACCTCCAAGTCGATGACAAACAGCAGCTGATGAATCCCCCAAAAATCAGCAACCAGGTTGTTTTATTTTCCATTTTTATGAGCCCGCCAGCTATTTGTAGAGCAGAGGATGACCTGCAATTGTCGGCCGTAAGCGGCTGGCAGCGCGGGCAAACAACCACCCTCCACTTCACTTCCCAGCATGCTCCTCTGGCTCTTATATGAGCGGGTCAGGGGGCAGGGTGTGCTGGATCTGCTGTGGCTGCAGGGGGGGCGGCAGCTGCAGCGGCAGCAGGGCCTCCACCATGTTGTGGCAGTGCGGGGGCGGTGTCCCTTCGCTGCTGGAGCTCTCGGCCACCTCGCCGCCGTGGAAGAAGTAGTCGCTCTGTACAATGAAGGACTCGATGACGGCCTGGTTCAGCTTGGTGGTCGACAGCGTGTCCTTGTTCTCGAAGTCGGGCCGCATGAGCGTGGGCCAGAAGCAGATGGACAGATTGTCGGCTGTCATCAGGGTTGTTTTGCTATGCTGGCTCACTCTGCGGGGAAATAAAAAGGTTCAAAGTTAAATCAACACTGGAAACAACAGCTCCAGAAAACAGGTGGTCTAAGGTGACAGCACGTAAGGAAATGAAAATTACCTTGACTTTTTATTTATTCTTTAACTGCTAAAAACATAAGAAAGCAGATAAAGGTTTGTCAGTTAAAGTGGACTCGTGATGTTCATTTCAGGCTCCATATTTTTATTCGTGGACTCTGGAGTGGCTTAGCATGATTCACAGTTCAAAATAATCCTTATTAATTAAATAGCCAACTTCCTTCCGACTGACTGCTGCTCATAAACAGAAAGTTTAAACAATAAGTGGGTGGAGCTTGTTTGAAACAGCATATAGATGACGGGAAAGAAGGAAAAGCCGAACGGTTTGTCTTAAAGTTGTCATACTCTGCTTGGTTACTGTGTGCAAACGAACCAAAAACCATGCATTGGGATTTTAGCACTCCATGATATTAACACATACCTCGCTATATTCTCTATAAAGTGACTCTTATATCACATTTAAATGTATTCAGTTACTTAGTGAGGAGCTATTGCAATATTCAGTAAATTTAGTAAGACCGTTCTAACATGATTTATGCCGTTTCACTGCTTTTCACTCATTTAGGGGATAGTCTGGTTCCTTTGAAGTGGGGTTACGTGAGGTACACGCTCACTGTCAGTGTGCTATCTTCAGCAAATGGCAGCAGGCGTGCGCCCAAGCTGACAGGAGCCCCGAATGGCACAGGAGCAGAGAAATGTACAGCTGTGAACAGAATCGAATGCAAAAACCCACTTTTCTGAGGGACTGTTTTTGTCAGTGGAGCTCGGTGCTTATTAAGAGAACGACTTCTTTCTTAGTGTGTTTCAAACTTTGACAGCTGCTGTTCCATTAAGCTGAAGTGTTCCTTTAAACTTCAAGATATTATTTGCTGGTTTACTAGTGCTGTGCAGCGAACGGTGCTGGAGACATGGATAAAAGCCACATTCTGTGATGGAGTGACGACATCGATCAGCATGAGGAATGTCTGCACTTATCGATGCATTCCTAGTTTAATGTCTTATTTGCAGCTTTTGCTTCATGTTGTGTGAATTTCATGTTCTTTATTTTCTCTTTTTTTAATTTTCAACCATCTGTGTCGCAGAAACTGTCAATTCATCACAACTTGTGTCCTCCCCAACTTAATTTTTGGGATTTGCATGCCGTTGCCCAGCTTCAGAGTGACTTCATTTTAGCACCTGGTAGAAAAACCGTCCCTCTTAAAGCTGCTCGGCAGTCTGTGTCTGTTCACCATCACCCTGTGTTGCAGCTACAGGCTGTAATAGTCTCTCATCTCATGTCTCGCTTAATGTTAGGTCACCTTGTCCGCCTCTTATATTAGTCATGGGTGTTGTTTAGAATTTCATTTCATGTCGGACATTTTCCCTCTTTACTTATCTCACAGGATAACACTGCTGTTTAATTCAAATGTGTTCAGGTCCTCTCATATGACTCTGACCCTTTGAAACTTGTGTTTTGGCTTCTATTTTTTTTTTAAGTCTTGCCCACAAACACCAAACCGTAAAGAAGCTCTAAAAATACAAAAATCCTCTTGCATGACGACCAATGAACCTCAAAGCTCTGAAAGAAATGTTGCTGCTGTCTCTACATTAACAGGGCTGCTTGCTCTATCAGTGAAAGCTAACAAATTAAGTAATGATCCCTGGATGTCAACTAAACTAACACAGAACCAGAGAAGAAGACAAACATTTCACTCCTGTGTTTTATCCATTAACTGTAGCGCTGCCGTTCACTAGATGTCATCTCCGACCATGTCCTGTCAGTCATGATCGATATTTGGCACAAAATCAGACTTTGCTTGATGTTTCAGAGTGATTTATACTCATTCTGTATCTGCAAACTATGTAGACATTTGCGAAGAAATAATTAGCATTCAGTCGCTGCAGCAGTTACAAAGTACAGCTGTGGTCTCAACTCAAAGGAAGTTAAAATGATATCTGCAAGCGGCTCTTTTCAAGTTTAAGCGATGCGTTCACTGTCACCACAGGTATACGGCCATTTTGACTTTGAAGCCTGCAAGCATTTCACTTAAAAAAAACATGGATAAAGAAACACACAAGAGGGAATGTACTCTGTGCACACGTGTGTGTGTGTTGCCTTTCATTTTTACCTGTTGAGGTGTGTGATGATGTATTTGAAGACCTGGTAGTTGACGGGAGGAAACTTTTTCACAATCTCCCGCAGTGCCTGCAGACGCTCCATGTAGTCCATGATTTCTAACACACACACACACACACACACACACACACGCACACGCACAGAGAGAGAGAGAGAGAGAGAAAAGACACAGAGCGTTTTACATTTTACACACGGTCTCTCTTGGGAAAGGAAATTATACTCCATGGAAAACAAAAGGCTGAAACGCTGCCAAAAGCAGCTCCCACGCTGTGCACAAACAATACACACGCAACCACACACACAACAACACTAAACCTTGTGGGCAGAAATAAAACTAGCCTTCCCTGTATAAGGTCTGACTGTGCACTGGTTAAGACAAAACAGATCAGCCTTTGCAGATTAGGAAAACAAACATTTGTTCTCAACTGTTCAGATTTCAGGGGAGACAAAAAAGAAACACAGCATCTGATTAAAGACCCAGTAATCATAACTGAGGCACAGAGCTGGGCAGAAACACACTGGGCAGCAGCAGTTTCCCTCCCATGTGTTCAATAATTCCTCACTGTCACCTGCTTGAACTATTATTTGTTGCAAGATGTTATGTCTCATTACCCAGACAGGTTTGATGACTAACCATAGCTGTCACAGAAGCTTATCATCAGATGCAGCAGGGACCACACAGTTATTTATTAGATCAATGTGCAATTTAAGCGATTTCAAACCACAGCCTCCTTTTTGAAAGAATTTCTTGAGCTTTCCACAGTATCGATCAATTCCTTCTTCTGATTCCGCCTCATTTTTTGACTTTCAGACTTCAGCAAAGTTGAAAAGATCAGTCACAGTAGACTGATTAGCTGCACAAGCATCTACGGATTCATTTGCTATTAGGAAATCAAATATCAGCAATTTGTCTGATACCTGATAAGTTCACGCCACAGAGCTGCCAAACTGATTCGTCTGCAAAGACATGTCATTAACAATGGCAATTCAAAGAAACAGAGACAAATTATTATTGCTATTAAATAACCAAGTATAAGACCAATCAGTTGAGAACGTATGACAGTTTAGAGACTGATAAGACTGCGAGGGCTGTGCTGTATGAAGCCTGAGGGGTGTATGTTAGTGAGGCTGTAAGGCTTCCCTTGGATCACAACATGTCTTTGGAGTACGACTGTACTCATCATCAGGCATCATTACCGTAAAGTGTAAGGCAATAAGCTTATCTTCTGTTTTTCTGACAATGTGTCAGACAAAAGTGTGTATTATTATTGAGTAAATTAAACTGCAATTAAAGGGACTTGTGAAAAAATGTTTCATTAGGATGATGGTGATTTTCTAAAAACTCTTTGATAGGATGCCAAAGAGGAAGAACCTGAGAACTCTGGATACAAATGAACTTCCCTTTCTGCACAGCAGGAGGAAATGTTGATAAATCATTTGGGTAGACGGGAGGAAGAGAAAAGGGGATGACGTATAGCACAGGTCCTCAGCTGGAACACACAACTACACAGAACATCTGTATGCCTTAAACATTAGGCTTCAGGATGCCCCGCTTCTTTGCCCTTTCCCACAAAATTCCTAATTGGAAAGACACAGTGTGTTTGTTCGCCACATGATGCATATCTTTGGATTCTTGACTGCGTCGTTAAAAGAGAACAGTCTGGGAAAGTATGACTTTAAAAACAAAAAAAAGTAATCGGATTTAGCATCAGACCCTTATTTGGTTTAGTTAAATGTTAAATTTGATCGGGGAAAAAACAAAAAACAAAACATTACCAAGTAACAAGAAAGATCCTGCTATATTCCTAGAAGGTAATTTGTCTGTTAAATTCTTCAGTATTCCACAGCCTCTCCAGGGAAAGCATCACTTTCCTGCCGGCGAATGCTCAATGGAGCTGAAACGCTCCACTTACTTATTAAATATTTAAAGAGCAGATGTGAAATAAGAGCTTCTACCTTTGGATTGTCATAACAAGGCCGCTTCAACAAAACCCCAGCCTGTCCTATCTGGAATATTCTCCAGGATATTCCAGACATTCCAGGACCAGCAGGACGCCATTTATATTTGTAGACACAAACGTAAAGGCCAACGTGTACCAATGCACAGATTTATTCATCCTGCACGCCATCAATCATCCTAACGAGGAGCCAACGGGAGCCTTTGACCCTCTAATGGCTGGAAGAGGTTAAAGGTCGTTAAATGAATGCAGTCACAGCTCGACACAGTACACCACGGGACCGATATAACGACCGACTCCAGCTTTTATTAAATATATATCAGCCTGACAGCATCTCACAATGTATTTGGTTCAATAAGGCGATAAAGCTCAGTGTGCACATGTGTTTAGGCGAAGCTTTGATGATCCCCATCGGGAAAAGACCCTGCTGCTGCTACAGGAAGCTATTGTCGTTGTTATTGTTGTCACGGAATGAAAATAAATAGAAGGATTATTAAAAATATGCTGAACAGAAAAGGCAGAAAGCCAAAATCAACTTTAGAACTGACTAGAAAAACTAACACAGTTTCCATTACATGAGAAATTAGTGCAGCAGTTTGAAGCTGATCCAGGCAAAACTGCAAAGGCTAAGTGCTTATTTACAGGTATATGTATTGTATGCCATTGTTTATGTTCACAGTCTCTTTTTTCCTTCTCTGATTACAATGTTTGAAACTTTTCCATGTGTCTTGATTCACTCTGTTATCACATCTATTCAACATGACCTGAAACCAGCAACAACAAAAGCCTGATTCAGGCTCCAGGATAAGTACACTGGTGTCAAACCTGCTCGACAAGTTGGTTACCCTCCTGATGGAAACGTACTGTCGTGTTTAACTGCTCCAAGTTTAAAGAAACAGACAGGAAAGAGGCACCTCAAACTAGACCTTAGTCACGTAAGGAGCAAAAAGATAGAAAGAGAAAGTCAGAGAAGAAGAGCTGATTTAAACGATTCCTTTACCAACTATCAGTTATTTTCCTGGTCATTAATTTGTATATAAATTCTGAAGTTTCCCATGAGAGATGCTGACCAGAAGCCCTGGTTCCTGCTCTATACGAGTCATTTTCTAGAGAAGAAAAACCAGCACCACCCTCCAGATTTCTTCTTCTGTCAGTCTATGAGACTTTTTACAGTTCTCCTTGTGTTTAATTTTGGCTCGCTAATCTGCTGGAGTCAGCCTGATGGTTTCAGCATTATAGACACACAAGCGACACACACACACACACGCAGGATGTCTGACAGCATCCTAGGCCTGAAAAAGCCTCTTAAAAGTGAATGATGTGACTCAAAGCTCTGAGCATGTGGAAACAACTAAACTTCTGCAGCATTAAGGCCAGCTGCTACAGCAGACAAGAGGTTAAAAGTAGAGCCTGACTGATTGGACTGAGGACTGTTAAGGCCGATACTGATATTTGGCAATTTAATTCTGCAGGCCTCTGGTGGGAAAACTATGCAACATCAACACTCATTACATGGTTAAAGGGTGTTTCTCCAGTCTCCTCTTAACTTCTTCATTTTTTAGCTGCATGCATGTGCCTTTATCGTGGTACGACTTTATGTTATTCGCAATAGCACAATAACTCAAAAGTTTGAAGCAATGCTGATCAAACTTTTTAGGGGTGTAGGTATAGTGCTTCTTGTTTATTTTGAAGCTATGGTGTCATTTTACTCTAATGTATCACATTTGAGTTGTAAGCGGGTAAAGGAATATTCCAGCATGCTGCCGCCCAGTGAACCTAACCCTCCATTCACTGTTTTGACTCTGTTTAACATAATTACATCATTTCCTACGTGTTTAACAATTCCTTTAACTTAAAAGTTGCACCAAGTTTTTAATGTGTCTGTCTGGGTGTTTTTGCTATCAGGGCTTACAAAATTGCAGTTCATGACTCGGGTGTGTGTTCATTCTTACTTGCGGCCTCCACCAGCTCTGGGTGCAGGCTGTAGGGGATCAGCGGATCGGGCAGGTCAGCAAAGAAAGCCTTCAGCGCTCCAGCAACGGCATTCACCGCCACATCCATCACCACAAAGTCAATACTGTGATCTACAGGGAGAGGGAGGGAGAGAGAGAAAAGAGGCTCAACAGCAGATTCGCAAGGTCACTCTGTTTCTGAAGCTTGTTCTGTAGCATTCGTTTCATCCTCTGCATCACAAACAGGAAAACAGCAAAACAACTCCACCCACACGCAGCTTCTGGTTAATACGTTCAAACTCACTGTCCTCTAAAGTCTCCCTTTAGGACCTCACAAACAGTTAAAGCACTCTCCTTAAACCCTTTGTCACTGTGCTCAGCACATTTGTTCTTTTCCTTGCTGTTGTAGCATCAAATTACATTTTTCTGCACAGAAAACTTCCAACACAGTTCTCCAGCCCTGTTCTTAAAAAGTATAAATCACATCCTTCCCATTTGATCTTTTCTACACAATAAAGGGAAACAGCAAAGCACCCCCATATACAATGCGATGTCATTTAAATATGCATGTCTGAATATCTTATTATAATATTCTGATCTAGTTCCCTCGAGTGTAATGTCATTCAAATTTATTCACGTGTAGCATAACTTGTTGTTTTTCTGGAAGGGAAACTGTTCATGATTACGAGCAAAAACAACAACAGTATCTGGCATCACTGGAGTAAAAATCCATTATAACCTATTAGAATATTGTAATTTAAAAAGTGGTAGAGGGACTGCATGGTAGCGTCTGTATGGAATGTATAGTAGCGACCGACTGATTGCTGAGGTAAGACTGTGGTTAGATAACCTGTATTTATCACCCTGTCATTTGTCAGTCAATGTCATTACTTTATTTTTTTAAGTGGAACTGGTTGTTGATTCAATCGCCTGAGATTAGTTGACCTTAGTACTAGGGCTACACGATTTCGCATAAAATGAGAATCACGATTTTTTGGCTTAGAATTGAGATCACGATTCTCTCACGATTTTCTTTTCCAGTATAAATATTTATTGCGCTTATTAA